>NC_063214.1:105152177-105777177 GCF_020740725.1 Corvus hawaiiensis
AAATAATTTCTACTAATTTGCCTGGTATGGGCATCAGATTTAATAGTTCACAAGATCTTCTTTAAAAGTGGTAAAAATGGTAAGATGTAAATATATTTTCAAATTGTTAAGAGCACTAAGTCACCCCTTCTAAAATGCTAATGGCTTCTCCATTGTCTATGTATTCTTTTCTTCCAACTACTGTGTCACTCTGTGGTTTCCTATGGGAGTCAGGCATCTGTGCAGAGCTGAGAAGTCTAGATACTGCAGTGGATTTAGACTGTGGTCCTGTTCAGCCCCTGCATCACGAGTGTTTTGTGATTTCCCTGTGTATGGCCAAAAAACTCATAGAGAGCGTCTCTGTCTCTAAGAAAGAAGTGTATTAGACAATCACTGGCCTCCTTTGTCTGATGGGCACCCAATGCACTCAGAGACTCTTCCAGCTTTTCTTGCTCTGATCTGTGTATTCCTAGAGGCAGATTTGTGTTGCTTTATGCTCACACATTGGTATCTGCTTTTACACATGGCAAACTGATGGCTGAAGGCTGTGAACAACAGCACATCAAGGTTATCTTGGATAGTCAGTAGGTTAAAAAAAGAATCAGGCAAATCATAAATGGACTGTCTACTAGTCATCAAGACACAGCTCTGGCTTAGGAAGTCCCGGTGCACTGAGAAAGAGCTGCTCTATGCTTTCTCTATTCATTCCTGAGGACACTGACATGGGCCACTCTCAGAAAAACTGGTGATGGACCATGCAGACCTTCAGATGGAGCAAATTATGTTGATATGTGATTATGTTACATATATATTAAAATGAAGGCATGCTTTCTTGCTCAACTGCTGCACTTTGTATGGGAGAAAGGCATCAGGGCAACCTGCGCAAAGGTATGGCATATGTGTTGGTTTTGTTAAAGTTATCAGTCTCAGGCAAAGACTTCAAGTAATGTCTTACTGATGCTGCTATGCAGATTTTGAAAACGCAATCAGGCTGCTCTTAGTTTTGTAATATTTCACTTTAAAATACTACTCTTTTGGGTAGTCTTACTTACAAAATGTACATTCTTCTGGCTCACCGCTTCTTGCTTATTTCCTTCTATCTGCCTTACTTACACATATTTGCACTTGCACTGTTATTGTCTGGAAGCACAGAAAAAGTTATCTTACGGGATCTACACAAATATCACATTATATTAAATTTTCCATTTCTGTTCCTTTCTTCTTTGCCTCTGTTCCGTGAGTTCTTTTACTCAGTGTTCAGATTAAAATGCAGGAGATGCCGAGCTTTTCTTCTGACTCAGATGTTTATTATTTCTTATCTATGGTACAGCTGCATGGAATGTGCCTCTAAGTTAACAAGGTGGAAGTGGCCCCCGAGTTCCGCCTTCCAAGGTCTTTTAAAACACAAACTACCCAATTATGGAATGCCAACTAATTTATTTTTACTTATAATCCAATAACTAATCATTCATGTTCTGCACTGTGGGTTTTTTGAACCAATACCAGATCATCCAGGCTTGTGAAGAAGAAGGAAGAAGAAAGAAGAAGAACTAACCTACACCCCAAATCCTCCATCTTGTTACATGTATATTACTATATCCCAGAAACCTAAATTTTCTGAACCCAGGGTTCCAACAACATTAAATAAGCCTTTGATTATATGCACTTTTTAAACTGTGAAATCAGTACTTCTTGTCTGCTGAAAACCAATTTCTTCCTTTGTGTTTCACCTGGTCACTTTCCCTGGATCACTTCTGAATCTTTCACTTCACAAAATATCTGCTGCTGTCTGAGCTGTGTTTTCCTTGGAAGACTGTGTAGATATTTAATGAGCTTAAAATCTACCTTATCAGAGCAGAAGGAGCACCCTGGCAAGGTTTGCTTCTAAAGGAAACCTCCTTATGTGATCCCTCCCATAACCCAACAGTAGAGAAGCTCTCGCCTTCTCTAAGTGATACCGAATTCTCTAATTAATTTTTGATTGGTAAATACATTTCTTCCACACCCATGAAACATAAAAAATATAAACTGAGTCTAGAATGAAGTGAATACCCCTACAATTTCTTTCTCAAAGATAATGCTTTGGTGATGAAAGCATAGCTCCTATTGATTCCAAGGTGAGATCTTTTCTCATGGGCTGAGGGCCAGAAGCATCACAGGGGAGCTTTGGTTTTATTGATCAGTTTTGTCCATGGTGTCCATAATGCAGCATGTCCCTCTTGAACTACTTTCTTCCATGACTGTGTTCCTTGCAGCTTTCAGTGTTGCTCCAATAGGCTGAAAATAAGGGCACTATTTGCTGGGAAGTGTTTCCTGGCAAGAAAACTAAATGTTGGACTAGACTACCTATTAGACTACTGAGATTTCTTCATAAGAAACAGCATTTGCAGTTGTCAAGTCTTAGAGAACATTTGTCAGCTACTCAGATTCATTAATGAGCCAATTAATTTCATTTACTTATTCTTTAAGAAGCTATGAGTTTAATGACTGGAGGTTTGTAAAAAAAAGGAGTAGAAATTTTAAATCTGCAACACACGTACATAAGCTGAAAAAACATTCTGGGCATCAGATCTGAAGGGGAGGTAGTTTCCAGCACATGGTGGCGATGACTGGAAGTTGGAAAGTAGGCAGTAACCTATTTTTCTTGTTCTGCTGTTCAAGAATCCTTCATCTGTCACACCCAAGTGTGTGGTTCTGCACAACTTGTGCAAATTTTTATGTAGACCATTATTTTGCAAACATTGTGTTACTGAAGCGTTGCTCTACTGAGTTAAACATAATTCAAATTAAGTCACCTTTAGAACTGAAGATTGTCCAAGGTGTTGCAATTACTGACTCTACTTGTTCATTACTAAGACAAAACAATATTTTACATTATTTGTAGCAGATTTTCAATCATTATGTAAATTCCTTGTTTGGACTAAAACAAATCCTTCTTAGGACTAGGTCCTGTATAATGTGAATCTAAAATTAATAAAATTTACAGGAAAAGATGCCCCTTTCGGGGGGAAGTAGGCAGAGAGGGAAATGTGTGTCTGTGTTTGCCTGTGGGAAACTACATCTGAGACTTCTCTTACTTACATCTAGCTTTCTGAGGGACAGGCTACCAGAGGCAGAGTTGGGGAGAGGTAAAATATCTTAAAGACAATTTTACTGCAAAAGAAAATACAAAGTGGATCTGGACTTCTAGACCAAAAGCCAGTACTTTTATCCAAAGTTAGATGTAACTAATATCTCTCTTCTGTAGCTCCTGTGGCCTCATTGTACATGGATACATGTTAATGAATTAAATATCAGCAGCACCTCTAAAAACTTTCCCCAGTGGACAGGGGTAATATTCCTTTTGCTGTCTTTCTGTGCTGTTCTCTGCACCTGAGCTAGTCACTCTTCAGATACCTTAATAGCCAGGGGCAAAGCACAGTAATGCATTTTGGGTGCTGTTCATCTGTTGGTTGTCTACTTTGGGTAGACATGAATCACACCGCAGAAGTACTTTTTTCTTCCACTGATTTTCAAACAAGCCTGAGGCAATTCTCACATGGTGCTGTTATTGCAGGTGTGTACGTTTAGCCTGATAAATACTATCGAGAAAAACAATACAAGTACAAAAAGAAAAACAATACAAGTGCAAAAAGTTGCTAAAGGAAGTAATACTACGGATCATGAGATAAAAGCCCACCGACGTCAATAGATGGCAGCATTGTAAATGGTAAAGCAGAGCCTTCTCTCTGAAACAGCGGCACAGGGGAGTCTGACCTGGTTGCTCCGAAGGAGTAAAAGATCTGCCAAATAGCCCTGACTCGCATACCTCTGGCTTGCTAAAATATGCTGTCTCCTCTCACCTTTCAAATGGCACAGTCTAACTTTTTCTTGAAAGCTAACAAAAGAATCTCGAACCGTGCAGATTTCCAGAGTCTGAAAAGCAAAAGAAAATGGAATATTTAGCTAACTCTTAAATGTCCGTTCCTGGGCACTTAACACTGGAACGTGTGGCATAGCAGCTTACCATGACTTAGATCAGAATTTTATGTGGTAATTGTATTCAATATGCACACACAATAAAATGTTATAGTCTTCCATTTTCATCTTTGAATTTTACTATTTTGGTATTGAGTAATTGGATTTATTTCACATGTCATTGTTATTTTTGGCATTATTATACAAGAGCATTTTTATTAGGAGATACAGATGGCATAGTACTGTTTCTTTTATATGAAAAAAAAGTAATTGTTTACATTTGTCATTATTATTTTTAATTGAGAAAAGATTACTAATGCTAGAAGTTCTTTACATTCAGGCAGTCAGCAGCTAACATGTGAAGAGGCAACGGTAAGATTGAAGACTGTAAAGACATCAGAAGATGTGGCCAGGTTTTGATTCCTTTGCCCAGGGACAGACTCTGCCTTGGTTGGATCAGGTAAGGGTTGTGTAGCCAAATGGCTGGGACCACAGCAGTGAGGGATGGGACTGGATCTCCTGATAAATCCTGTTGTTCTGTAGGCTGAATAGCTTCCACCCCTCCAGCAATTCTCCTGGCTTAAGCGCTACAGCATACAAAGTGTCTGGTGTCAGCTTCTCCTGCCTGAATGTAGCCCCGAGAAAAGGAGCTGAATCAAACTGCACTGTACCTATCTTCATTATTCCCCTTCTTCAGTGTTTGTAACATTACTAACTCAAAAGGTTCCGAAATGCATATGGAATGCACACATACTAAAATACCACCTCCCCTAATTCCTAGAATCTAGTCCACAAAACTCATGATATCTAAGTTTATTCCCCAGACTAATATTTAATCCACTCAGTATGTTATTGTTATAAGAATTTTCAAATTACTTATGATCAGTAATGAATAATAACATTCTGCACTTTAATACAGTATTGGTCAGGGTTTTTTTTCTTTTGACTTTTTGTTTGTTTGCTTTCCTCTCTGCTTTGATAAACATGGCAGGTTAGGGATACAGCTGGCTTCTTAAAAGAATTTATAGGGTTTTACTGGTTTTTTTTGTGCACTGAATGTCCTCATTGGTTTTTGAAATATCATGAACTGCCTGAGAGGTATGTGTAAGCAGATTCCACCAAAATGAATAGGCATCTACGAGTGGAAAGTGGTTCTACAAGTCCTGTGGCTTGGGGTCAGTTTTCTCCATTATTGTCCATGTGTTAACTTCTGCATAACCTTAAAAATCAGCCTTTCATTGACCAGAGGTTAGTCCCAGAAGAACTGAATAACATCTTGAATCCAATTAAAATCACTCAGTTACGTACTTTGTCAGGTCTTGTAGCTGCTTGATTTATTAGCATTGCCCTCCATCTTTCCTCTCTTCTTCCTTTCTTCTGTTATTTCTTGTACCTACCTGTTGTGTTCATGGCTATTAATGACGGCTGCTTGTTTGTGACCATAGCTTGCTCTCACCATGAGTTGTTATTGCAGATTGCCTCACTGATGATGTTTCTGTGACCCTTTGAATTTCCACAGTTGTGGAAAAAATGGCTGTGCTCATTACAGTGGGTGATAATAATTCTACACATAGCTGCACCTAGATCCTGGGGCAGACTACAGCATGCTGACCAATTTCCCTGCTACAGGAGGTCTTTTACAAGGTGTTATCTATATCCTCTGCTATCAATGTCTTTAGTCACAGATACTTTGAACTGTCACTAGATGTGCACTGGGAAGGAGTGCAGAGTATAGATTGGGTATTCACCTTCTCCAAATAAGGGGAGGCTGCCTGACCCTGCAAATGCATTGCTCTCAGACTGAGAATGACAAGACACCTGTTACACTGCTCCAAAAGCTACAGAATGTTCTGGACACAAGGATAGGAGATGGCAATGGCTCTTTAGTTAGGTGCAAAGGTGGATTGCAACCCAGCAAAGTCAGTCGCCACAGCTTCTTCTGGCAGCCAAGGATTTAGATAACCCAGTGCAGCCCAGTTAGGAGGCACAGCTTTGACGTAGGAGTGACTTCTGAACTGCTCGTAAGTATCCTGTAGCCAAGGAGCTACATGTGGCTTGTTAGTATCAGGGATCTTGAGATTTTCCAGGGTATTTCTTTAGGCATCAACATTAGACTTGTGAAACTTGAAGCTGACTAAGGAGCTGACTAAGAGGGAGGAGTGGGAAAAAAAAGACAGATGTAGTAGAAGATGTGCATGACTTTTAGGTCCTTAACTCACAAGGTGGTATCCAAAGATGAAAGCCATTTCTGTGGTTTTCTGTTCAAACCAGGAAGTCAGCTGGGTGTCCCAGGGAGTTACCTGAAAAACTCTTGTACAGCTACCTGTATTTATTCTATCAAACCTCTATCAACCTTCCAGCTGTAGTGCCTGTACTTCCTTTAGAGTCTTTGAAGTCCTGCATCTCCAGGAGATAGAGACCCTACCAAGCTTCTGAGCTAAGCTCTCTGGCTGCCTTCATTGACCTTAGACCAAACATAGATACAAGATTAGGTGCTTCTGCAGTGTATTTAAAGGTAGGTGAGAACAAAGTGAAGAAACTGCTTCATGGAGAGATCTTTATCTGCAGCTGTTTTCCCAAAAAGAACACATCTCTCTTTCTTTTAGGTGGCAATGAAATGAATGTGCCTCCTCTGGCTGTCAAATAGCTTGCTGAGTATATCACTTCCTTAGAAAATTGAACATCTGGGCTTAATTCCCTTCTAAGCCTCAGAGGCTTAATACTTACCCCCATGAGAACAAACAAACCACTTACCTCTCACTGACCTTGAAAGCCTGACTCCTGTTTATAGGCCAGCATCAACATTTTGTTTTTCATTCCAGCTTTTGTATGTGTTCACAGACATTTTTTGGAAAGCCATTCTATGGGCTTATCCAGGGATACTGCAGTGCTCCAGACAAAAATATTTTGGCCAACATAGAGAAAAAAATCCAGTCAGCATGTTGCAGTAGGAATGACTAATGAAAAAAAAAAAAGTATTTTGAGCATCATCAGTTTGTTTTACTTCATTTTTCTAGTCATGAATTGGACCCATCTCCTCTGTATACCTACCTCCACTATGTTATTTCAGTGACAATGCTCTCCTGGGTTGGCGTTTGCATGGAAACATTGGCTATTTCTCTCTCAGTGTAGTTTGTCCTTGTGCAGAAGTACCTGAGTACCCACCACAGTGAAGGCCTCCCTAGGAAGGAGGGCATAGGAAGGGAAACAACTTTTCTCAAAAAAACTTATGTGAGGGCTCAGGGAGGTGAGTCACATCAACCTTGCCCTCAGTTTATTCTCAGCTCTTAGCCATGGGATCTGACTATTGGTGATCTATGAGAAGCTGATTTCTGCTTCTGGGCAGGAGATGTGAAATCTGAGTCTTGAAAATGTCAGAAGTACTTGTTTATGCATTGCGTGGTAAATGTGCAGGAAGACCTCTGCTATTGAGGTCTACTTAGGTTGGATGTACTGTTTATGGGGATACTGCTGATTTATTTGTGTATAGAAACACCAAGGCAGCTTGGACATACGAGATTTGTTCTACAGCAAATCTCCAGCAGCCCTATCTAGTTCTAGAGCTGGCTGAGCCAGTGCTCTGGGGTTGGGTTATGCATAGACAACCAAACTTCAGGAACCTTCGCACATACAGCAGTACAGAAACTCCAGATGAATGGATCTATGCCTCAGATTTCTTCCACCAAAAATTCCCAAATCAGAAAAAAGATCTTTTCCAGGAGATCCTAGCTCCATGCAAGCCCAAAGGAGTGGCATACATGTAACATCGTACTGTTGGTTTGGGAGGCACAAATTCCCACAAATCCTGAAGGCTTTACTTAATCTTTCTCTTCTCATTGAATAAAAGTCAAAGTTTTGTTCTCTCTGAATAGAAGTTGCCGGAGAACGTCAGGTATGGCAAATACTGGTTTAGAATAGTGTTGGAAACTATTTTGGCATATCTAAATTAAATGTCTTTGTGCAGAAATTGGTTTTATAACACTGGAAGCAAGTGCATTTTCATTTGAGAATTCATTAATTGCTGTTTCTGGGTCTCATTATCTGGGTTGTATTTGACTGAGACATTCTGAAGATCCTTGAAGAATGGAAAAATGTGAACTTTTAAAGAAGCTGGATATACGTCACGCTGCTGGGATGGCTCCTGTTGATCCTGTGTCCTTTTAAGCCTTCTGCCCCTTGAGTAATTCTGGTATTGTTTCCTTGGTCTCTGATAAACTTCATCTATGAAACCTTGGCACATACTCAATTTTTCTCCTTTGGAACTGGCCTTGGGCTTGGAGTGCCCAGAATCCTCTTTCTGCAGCAATGATATCTCCTTTCATTCAACAGGTTCTCTGTTCTGGCATGTAACTGTCTTTCTGCCGCCTCTCCTTGACTCATTTCTGTTTCTATACTTAGACCAAAATGTTCTGTGTCAATTAAAACTCTTATTGGCCTTCTTAGATTATCCAGATCCCCACTCAGTAATTCCCTGCTTGCTTACTTCTCTCTTTAAATTGAGGTTTAAGGAAGCAGCTGAACAGTGTGTTAATGAACACTTTGGCCCATGAAATGTTCATGTGAACAGAGGATGAAAAAATTGTAGTGACTGGAAGAGTTCAGATATTCTGTAGTTTTCATACTGACTCCTTCTTTTGTGGTGTTAGCCTGGAGATGGGGAGAGCTTGAACTGGACTGGATGAATTGCTCTGGGAGCTCATAGCCTCTTCCCTAACATTCTCCCTTCTGAAGATTCAGTGGGCTTTTCCATCATGAGACTGTGTATGAAATGTATTTATTGCAGCTGACATGCTCAGGGTCTTCTTGCTATGGTCTGAGATGTGAGTGAGAAGTTGCTTAGGATACCTGATGCACATGCACAGTCCCACCACATGGCCAGAAGTGATGTCTGTGATGGTGCACATAGGGACCCTGGTAGAGGAAGGACCTTGGTAAAGCTCCTAAGATGCTGCATGTGTGGTTTTATGAGTGACAAAGTTAGCAGTGAATAGCTGCCCAATGTCTCCATAACAGGCTATATGACATGTGCTGGCAGAAAGATGGCATCCCTGCTCAGCTATTAGCCCTGAATCACCATCCATGAGAATTACAGTACAAAATAAAAATGAGAAGATAATACAACCAATGGCGAGAGAAGGAAAACTCTGTATGAGAAATGAAATTGCAGTCTTCATGAATTCAACACAGGGAATTCATAACATCAAAGTACTTTCAAGTTGTACCTACAGAGATTCCACAGATCATTGCATAACAATTTACAGCCAGTTGCACTGAAATAAAAAATAGACGCAAAGTTTTAATTTCCTGGTCCTTTTATCCACAAAGAACTGAGCATTTAAATGATTACTGACATCATCCTTCATACAATTTCTGCAGAGTAGTCAACAAAGAACTAATGACCTGACTACATCTGTCATACTGCATTGGATTGGGCCAGCATTCAGTAGTGACCCTAAAGACTATAAAGACTGTAAAAAGCATACAAGTGCATGTATTGCCTTTGCAAATGTTTGATGATAAATTGAGGTGGCATTAATTCTCAAATAATTAATTATGAATTGTTCATCCATTCTCTTAATTAAAAAGTTCTTTACAAGTTTTATCTTCCCTGTTTGGTATCCTATGATTTACTACTGAAGCATCTCCCTGTTAAAAGAGAGCTTGCTATTTCCAGAGAGACTCCTATAGAATGAATAATGAAGTACTTTTTATTAAATGACTGTGAAAATCAAAATCTTGCTACCACTATTTCATGGAGGGTTTATCTTAGAAGAAAGGAGACACACATGGGATTGAACCAGTGTGACAAGAAATCTTCAGCAGTAGAGATGATAATCTGCCTCTACAAAATGAGAGACATGCTGGTGTGATAAATAATACTTGCTTTGAAAAGCAAATGCAATACTTGCCCATTCAATTTCCCAGGCTTGAATGTACACACAGTCTTACCAGACAAACCAGCTATTGCTTCACTTCAGTTATTTTGTATTACATTTATTGTATGTTGCACACAGAGACAGCATCAAGCTGCCATACACATTATATAGACACCAGCTGCACAAACCAACCACGAATATGAGCACTGCCCTATTGTAGAAAAGGAGACAGAGATTATTATTTGTACTGTAAGTAGTTGGAAGGTGTTCAAATGCTGCTGTAATGGATGAAATATGACATAAGTAGATAGATCCAGAGGTAGTTCCAGAGATTTATTCCTGAGAACATAATTCCAGTCTACACGTCAGCATTCTGTGATATACTTTAAAAAAAAGGAAAAAAGCTTCTGCACTTGCATTGTTATTTTACAGGTTTATGGGGACATTATAAAACTCCTTAGTCAAGATTTTTTTTGCTGTATTTAGAATACTATTCCTAGGAAGTAACAATTTATGAGAGTACAAACAGTGAAAATCCTCTCAGAATCTTTCTGGCTGGCTTAGTTTGTACAGAATTACCAAGGCTTATTTTATTACTATTGATTTAATGGTGTTAGGCTTTCAGAAGGTATTTTCATGAATGAATGAAACCATATTTCTAGGTTTTATCCTTTCTCAGAACAGCTAGGACCTGTTCTTACTTTGAACAATATGGAGGCCATGCTGTCACTGCCTAAAATTATGACGGTTTCCGTAGCATCTTTGCTGTACTGCATTTATCCTCAGGTAAGGTAACACCTTTCCAGCTGCAGTTACTCTGAGCTGATGTCATTTACTCTCCCTGCTTCAGAAGTTGTATGGGTGAGCCAGCCCTGCGGATATGTCAGGAGAAAGCAAGAGGAGCAGCCTGTTTGCTTGCAAGTGTGACCACGAGAGGAGGAAAAGGCAGCAGTGTGACAGCATATTTGTAGGGCAGCAGTAGGAGATGGCAACTGGTGGTGCTGTGTGCCAAGGTCTGAGTTATTTGAGTATAAGATGATCCTCAGGACAGTTTGTCCTACACATGCAGCTGCTTGCTTGGAAATAAATAATTTTTGATGCATCAGTCTAGTTCCAGCCCTGTGGGTGGTTAACAGGATGCAGCCTGCACTACATACTTTCATTATCTTTGTATCCAGGAGTTTCAGGGGCTGTGTAGCCTAAGGGTACCTCTGACCACTTTGTTGGCTAGAAGAAAGACTGCCACTTTGACATCCTTTAGTGCCATTACAAGAGGTTGGGGGCAGCTGCAGTGAAGATGGGGTAGTGATGATCACTATGATGATCACACTCACTATGATGAGCAGTGATAATGCACAGGGCTGCTACCTCCAGGCCATCAATCCAGCCTGGAGGTGGGCAGTCCTACTACTTCCATAGGACCTTTTACTGCTCTCAAAGGGCCCCTGACCATTGTTTCTGGAAATAGTGGGATGTGAAAGTGGCCAAGGGAAACTCACGTCTTGTTGTGTGAGGTTGTTCCAAGTGAGGCAGTGCTTCTGCTAGAGCATCTCCTGTGGTCACAATATGGAGGCCCCAAAGTTGAGTTTCAAAAGCAGAATTCTAGGGTGCTGCTCTGACTCCCTGGTAGGCATGTTCCTAGAGTCTTTATTGCAGCATGCCTTTCTAGGTGAAAAAATGCTGTACCAGTTTTGTGACATCTTCTCAGAATTCCTTAAACTTTTCCAATAAAACTGCTGGTTAAACCAGAAAACCTACAGGCAAATCATTGTATCATAAAGTTTTAAGAGATTAACTTCTTCCCCTTTCACTCCTTTCCTCTCATTTATCTCATTACTGTTCTCATTGCTCTAGAATTTACAGAAATCTGTAACTTGGTATTTTTCATTTTGAAGTAGAATGCTCTGCCTTTTCTTGGCATCTAAATACTATTCAAAATTCATTGTGTTACGTTGTCTGGGCATTGCTCATAAGACATTACATTTTTCAAACTCTCAAGACACATAGCCTTCAAATTTTTTAGTTTAGATGAATTTTGGCTCATTATATCTTCCTAGAATAGATTTAACTGAGATCACAATGTCTTCATTATCTTGTAATGATTATAGAAGTCTTTTCTTAGCACATTAATACAAGTAACAGTCTTTGACACATTTATAAGAGTTATCAACTAATGAGATACAGTTTTCACGTGTATACAACCAGGCCACATTTCATCAACCTTCATTAAACAAGAAAAATAGAAGGAGCACAAATCTAGTTGGGTTGTGCTGATGCACGGCCAGAATTTTTTCTCTTAATATTTCCTCCCTCTGCTACTTCAGGAATTTTGATGACAGAGCTTGGAACATAATAATATAAAGTACACTAAATGGTAAAACTTTTAAAAATCATTGTGAATTCCAGTTCTATTTAAAATGTTCAGGGTGTGAGTGGGGCCGTGAGGGGCAGCACAGGTGTAGGGTGGTGGTGGCAAGGGCACATTTCTGCTGGGGGATGCTGGCACAGCTGATAGGGCACACCAGGAATGGAAGCAGGAAGGGATGAGCCTCAGCGATATCTGGAAAAGAGTGGTTTTTTGAGTGATCTGGATAGTTGTAGAGGGAGTTCGCTGAAAAGTGAGATGATGTTAAGACCTGGGTGAGACAAAGTGCCAGGAACTCCTCCAGGAAGCTGCAGTTCTGACAGGGATGCAGAGAGTTGGGATGGACAGGGTTGGCACAGGTTGAACTGTAAGGATTTGTTTGGAAAAAATGAAATAATAGTTGCTACATTTGAGAGAGCAGGGAGAGACCAGCAGTTTGGAGGTGTGGAAGCATAAGCCTGAATAAAGGTAACTATATTTATAAAGGAGGTGGAAGCAGGAAGGTAGGCAAGCTAACACAAGGAAAGAGGAAGGGGACCCTGGTATAAATACTGCGTAACTTTGGAAGTGCGGTGGTCACCTCTTTAAAGTTGTTGCTATAGCTGCAAAAATAATAGCATGCTAGCTTTCATCAAATTTTTTTTGATACACATTTTGACAACTGAATTTCAGAAGTGTAATTTCTTTAAACTGGGAATCTCACTGCTATCTTTTTGTACTTGTCTAAACTGTCCAGCCCTTATGTAGGCTACTATAGGTCAAAGAGAAAGTATCTTTCAACTCACATTGACAAGAGAAAATTTTCAGCTTTGATAGTCATTCAAACAAATTATTGTCTGACCCTGCAACAAGAATGGTCATAAAATATTCCACCTGTTCACAGCTGTTTCCTTGACCATGAACAACAGAGCTTTCATGATCATGTTCCAAAACATCACAAATAAGCTGCACAGGAAACTACAAGAAATACTGACATCAAAGAAGGAGAGCTGCAAAAAAAAAAATCTTTATTTTTCAAAGCCTTATTATATTTAACCTGCTGCTCAAGTGCTTGAAAACTGTGTGATATATAGCTAATGTTTAAATACCCTCAAACTAAGCCTTTTCTGAGAAGTGCATCAGTGCATGTTCCTGCGTCAAATTCAAGGACTCTCACAAACAGACAAAAAACCCAAGATGATTCTGCACCTAACTAGCTGGGGGGAAAAGTTTCACAAAATATCTGTGGGAACAGCTTCCAGTCAGGGTAAAGAGAAGAAGACATTTATGCAATTATAATTTGATATTCTCTGTGTTCTGCCTCCTGGTTTCTAAAGAGTTTCTCTGCAAGTGAGATATTACTGGGGCAGAATTGGTAAAGTCCAACTGTTTCAAAGCAAACAAACATGGGGAATTTCTGTCACAGAAGAGTTTGTGGGTGGTTTTTTTTTAATTTTTTTTTTCTAGTAAAGGCATTTCAGACTCAAATGGCATGATTCCTTTTCATGGATTAAAAAACCCATAGCAATTTGATTAAATGATTACAGTTCCTGGCAAGAACATGCTGGTAGGTTTTTTTGTGTTTCAATCAGGTATAATCAGGCACTGCAGCAAACACTGCAAGAAAACTGGAGAGCAGTGAAACAAAGCAGAAATAAGCCCCATCAGAATATTGTGCAACACAACCTGTTTTATTTGCATTACCTAGCAGTGGTTGCAGCTTATTTAGAAGTGCAAATGGGAAGCTGAGCTGTGTTAGATATCAAATGTTAGAAACTTGGGTTATTTCCAAATGTTGCGGTGCAGAGGAATTGCTTTGAGTATGCTCTGTCAAGGTCTGGGTTTTACTTTTGTTTACAGTGTGTGATTATTAAAAAAAAAAAATCTCCATTTGGTCCAGGTAAACACATCATTGGTTCTGAAGAGCTCCAATTTTCCACCCAAGCAGGCGATTTTCTTAATAAATATTTGATTTACTTTGGCAAACATCAACATTTAAATGGCAATCCCTCCACATCTATAAAAAGCACAGCAACTCAGAGCTTGTTTTTCTCCTATGTCCCCTCCTGGACCTATCCTACTTTTTTCCTCTGTTCTTGCCTTGCTTCTCTTAGTAATAACTACTATAACTTCTAGCTCCTCAGAAAATCAGGCTTATTCCACAGATGTTTCTCTCTCCTCTTTAAAGAGGGAGTAGAGACCATGGTCAGCACAATATGCAGCATCCTCCTGAGCAAACTGCCTTGACTGCAAACTGTCCCCTGGAGCATGGAGGCATTTGAGAACAGAGATGTTGATGAAAACAGCACAACTGAGTGCTTCCTTGGAAGTGGGAACATTGCAAACTGGCTGGATCAGTCTGGTAGGAAATAAGGTTAATGTCCCCAAGGGCATCAGTCCCCACTCTTTTGTGGTGTCACTTACACAGGGTGGAGAAGAGTGTAGAATACTGAGGAGCTTTCGTCTTACTAATACTGATGAATATCAGAGAATCAGACCTTTATTACTTTATCACATTAGATAAACCATTGTGCTCTGAACCATTTTTTGCTATGCTTTCTGGTGATAATTACAGTAAGAAGAAGGTGACGGAAAACTTTGCCTGAAGCATTTTTCTCGCTTCTTTTTTCCTTCCTTCTCTTTATTTAGCACCTTTCTACAAACATTGACTATTGCATGGTGAATTTTAAACAGCCAAAGAAAGGCTTATTTAGCATAGGAAATGTCAATAGAACAGTATTTATGTAGCAGGATAACATATGTTCAATAAACACTCAATCATGGGTCCTGTCTGCATGTGGAAGAGCAGTAGGTGGAGACACTGAGAGTTCCAAAATCAAAAGAGATCCTCTGAAGGCTGCAGAGCACAACTTCTTGAAAGCCAAGGAGAGTTTTCTGCCCAGCTCTGCACAACAACTGTAAGAGTGGTAGTAACCTTAATAAAATATTTCTAAAATGCAATTTGAGAGAGAATGTGAGGAGCTGTGTTTATCCACTGTGCATTTTTTAATAGCATTTCACTTCTCCCATGGGTACAGAAGTAAGTAATTCTCTTTCTTTCTTGGTGTTGGATTTCATTTTGTGTACTCCCTAAAGAGGGAGTTCAATTTTATCTTAATAAAATTTTGACTTGAGGACTCCATATGGAGTCCAAAGTACTTAGTGTTCTCAAGAGCTGATCTGAAATAAAGCAAATTAAATAAAGATGACCACGCAAATAGTCTCGTGACACATTCAGCTGACATTTTTTCTGGTTTTGATTTAATTTCTTGTAAAAACTCTGACCATACACCCAGAACTCAGCACTGCAATAAATGCCAGTATCTTGCACTCTCAAACAGTGTCTTGGGACAGAAATTCATCACCTCTTGCTGTCTTTCTTCAGGAGCAGAAATGAGGCCAGGTACAACTCTTATGACTGGAGCAACAGAGATGGAGCTTCCAGCTATATCTACATCAGTTAATGGGAACTGCCTGCAAGTGCTGCCTGCTGGTGTTGCTGCATGATGTGGGGCACTGCACCCACTGTCCTCTCTAATTCAAGCTGTTGTGTGCCAACTGATTATCCCTGCTGACTTTTGAACCATAACTGGAAACTTTTAGGTAGTGTTAGATGAAATGCTCCTGAACTATAGCAGAGATCACTAATGATTTAATGGGGCAAAGAATGGAGCCTAGCAGTGTTAAACCTGAAATGTGCCTTGGTGCTATTTGATTTACAAGAATAGGCATGGCCTTTCTGATTTTCTGCTTTCTACCATTAAATGCCTCATCAGTTATATGCTGGATTTATTTGGTCATGCTTTACTTCTAAACTCAGGAACTTCCTGCTCTGTTTCTTTTCCCGTAGACATGGCTCTTTTTCTTGTACACCCTAACCCCAGTTCACCTGTTCTCTTTCTTCTTTGACAACTTCTTTAGCAATTGTTGAAGTAAGAAAATAATCCTTTTCCCACATCCCATAAAGTATTGCCATGACCCATGGATAGAGCTGAACTCTGCTCTTCATTCACCAACAGTTGCCTGCTTCTCAGTATATGAGAATGCTGCAAAACTCATGTTTTTCCTCTCTTTGCTGGTGCTAGTAAAGGGGAGGCTGGAAAAGGCAGAGACATATCTTTTATTTAGGCTAACATTTTTTAATGCTGATTAGACTCATCCAGAGTGAAAGACAAGCTCCCTTTTAGGACTTTAAATAAATAATGGCATGCAGTGGCCCAGCCCATCATCGTTAAACACACTTTCATAGAGGGTCATGAACTCCATACTGGCCTCATTAAAGCCGTGAAAACTCCATCAGTGCTTATGTTTCTGTGTAATGATTTAATTGAATTTTCTTATTGCTGGAGCTTGTCATTTTGCCAGTGATTTTCATGCTGACTTTCTAAACTCACAGAGTTTCTGCTCACATCTAAATAGTCCAAAATTGGTTTTATCAGTGTGTAGTCTGCTGGCAACATACGAGGCCTGAATAAGCAAGAGATTATTTGGAGGGCTGGGGGAATTTTCTTAGTTTTGTCTTTTTACTTAAGGATTTAATTTTCTGCTCTGTTTTTTTATTCTTTCTTTTGAACAGAATACACAGTAGACTTTCCAACCTGTAATAGTAGCCTTAGGAAGCTCCTGACATGTAAACAGGAGAAGCTTGGACTCATTAGTATGTACTAGATAAAGCTGGACTTAATTTGGCAAAAAAAAGGCGCATGTGACAAGAAGCTGAGTGACACCGAAGTGTTAAGCTCTAATCTAACATTGTTCTGGGAAAGCACAAACCTATTCAAGACACAAGAACTTCTACATTAACATGGGATTGTGGCTGAGAATTTAAATGCCGCAAAGCCAGAGGAATTTCCACAACAATCAAATTTCAGACCTCTGCGGCACTGAAGATTAATATTAGTCTGGGCAATGTTTTTCTGTGATGAACCCATTAAAAGCTTGGATGAGGAAAGACAGCTGTGAGGTGGAATAATTGAAAGACTTGGTGGTTACTTGTGAGCAAGCAGAGATCATAGACACAGGACACTGACACTGAGGCGTACATGTTGGCACAAAGTATGCATCAAAGAGGGTGTGATCCCCAGCAATAGGGTGATTCATGCCTCAGCTGCGAATGGCTGAAGAGGCAAATCAGTGAGACTACAGGCAGAATAGAATTCACAATATTTTTTTATCTTGGAGTACGAGCTGTGCATTTCGACTGACTCTGTAATGTCCAGATGTTCACCTTACCTCAGCTCAGCTGCTGCATACAGCTTTGAACGCCAATGATGCCTTATAAATGATGGAGGAATAAATAGCAATTGCCAATCATCTTACATTTATGACTTAATGTTCAAATGTAATTTTCTCTATTTACCACCTCTCTAATTTGAATGGCATGATTTTAGAAGTTATAGCCTTCTCTCTGCAGTAGACTTGCTACTTTTTGAGGGCAAAGGAACCACTGTGCCACTAAGCAGGTGCACAGCTAAATTTTGTATCATCTTGGTTTTTCTTCCTGACTTCTGGTTCTTGTCCTTGATACAGTGAATTTTATTTATGGTGCCTAGAAGACATTGAGTCCACAAATGATTATGGCCAGACCTGTGGGATGTCTTTACTTGACAAGCAGACATTTATGACATTTGAGCATTTGGGAATTTTTGTATTTGCTGATGAGGCTGGAGCCAAGCAAGTAGCTTTCTATGAGAGAACATAACCTGTGGCTGAAAACCATAAAATCCTACAAAACAACTTTGATACTGACACAGATGTTCTGATTTTTTTTCTGATAAAACCCCAACTTTGCAGGGGAAGAAAGTGATATTTCATGGGAAGATAGAAATATGAAGACAAGTTCTAGAAAAGATGCAGTGAGTGAATATAAGAGGACTGACACAGGACAGAGAATATAAGGTTGCATTTTGCATACTTTACCCTTGAAGAAAAGGGCTGTAAGTTCCATGGTCTTCTCTTTCTGTCATGCTGACAGCAACCTGAAAAATGTTTGTGACTTCATTAAATGGGCAGAATACTGCTAAAGCTTAATAACATTAGCTGTTAATCCATATTCTGTACTTGTGAGTGATGATATAAGCTTGGAGTATCCACTGATTCCAGTTAAATTTTTCTGTATTTGCCTATACTAACAGAGTACAATTCACTTTGATATTTACAGGCTATTATTTGGCAGAGCAGCTTAGCTTTAGCGTGACTTGTAACTATGAATGAAATTTATTTGTACATTTTACAAATTTTTAAGGTACGATGCCAATACATTGCACTGAATAAGATTAGCAATACTGGGAAAACCAAATGAAAGTCACAAAAGGAAACAAATTAAATCAAAAAGTAGAAAGATGGGATTGCAGATGCCACAAGAGTTATGGTTGTTCTACATTTGTGTTACATTTATTCATGCTTAAAAATGGAAACAGAGGATGTAGAAGTTCAGTTTAACTGACTGCTTTACATCATTCCAGCTCTTGATGAGATTTTCACTGTAACACTATATTTTATCAAAGCCCATCATTAAATTTATTGATCCCATTCTGGGGGGTGGGATCAAGGTTTTCTTGAAGTGTCAGGTGCTTTAAAGAATGTGGTCCAAAAAGTCTGAAAGCAACTTTGAATTATAATTTTTCAGAATGAGTGAGAACTCAGTTTATATATATTACTTGTATGGAATATATTAATATTTATAATGAATGCAATCGTTTGTAACATATGACATAATTTTTAATCTACATATATATTGTATGAATGTGTAGCACATATATTTTATGGTGTGTATATATATCTGTAGATACATATATGTTATAGGATGTATCAAAACAAAGTTTCATCGTGCTGCCAGCAGTGCATCAGGGTTTGCAGCAGGGGCTGTGATGTTGTCTATTTCACTTGCCTAACTAATTGCTCAGGGAAATGTATCCACTGTGCGGCTGTGGTATGTGGCATGGTGTGAAAACGGGCTCTGCTAGACGACCTCTAACGGGGTAACAAATAGCACATCCCTGGGAAAAGAGAGCAATGGGCTCAGCTCCCCAGTGACTCCCATGTTTGGGGCCCCAAGGCATCAGGTCTGGCTCACCCCGAGCCGGGCTCCCCTCCGCCGGGGCACACAGGAAGGAGACACATCGGTGATGTGGCATCCACAGGAGAGGGCTCCTCTGTCTGAGCGCATGGAGACAGCAAACAATGCAAAACTTCCAGAGAAACACCTCCTGGGAGTGCACGTTCTCGTCTCCTTCAGACAGTTGTCTATTCAGCTACACAGTAGCAGTCCCAAGGAAACTTTCAGGATTATTCCTTCATTGCTAAGGGCCTTCGTGGCCCCAGGGGGAAGTTGGTATCCTCTTAGTGCTTTGAATCATTCTTCAGGAGCCTTCTTTCAGGCCTGGCTCTTTCCACTGGCTAAGTAGCCCTAATCTGGGTACTCTGAGTTATCTTATTAATGATGCCTGCTGTGAGCAGGCATCCAGTTTTGAGATGTTCAGCACTTGTGTTAGGCAAATAAAGTAGGCAGTCTGAATAGATGCCATTATGCCAGAGGACTGCAGGGACAGCAAGTGCCAAGTTTAAGATTATATTCTACAAACAGGAAGCTTATTGCTGCTCTCTAACTCAGCAAGCCAATTGAAAGCCAATCCCTTGAACCAAAAGTGAACCAGTTCTACTTATTTCTAATTCCAAGTCCAATCACAGAAGGGAAATAATTTGTTTTGGACTTGTATTTGGAGATGGGAAAACTGACATGCTGAATCTGGATGTTTACTTTACATATTTGTCATTTTATTTATGAAAAGTCATGGAATCTGAACAACCAGTTAGTGAATTGCTTGCAAAACTTGCTTTAAATTTTGTATATATTTTATCTAAGTACTGAAGTATGGGTTTCAGCATATTCCTTTTTCCATTTTCAGTGCTTTGATTTATTCTGTCAAAACTTCTCTGCCTATCCTGTAAAATCATGCACTTGGAAATGGTTTATATGCATGCTTTCAATGTTAACCTTCTGTTTTCTGTTTTATATGCTTATGACTGTCAATGCACATTGTGAAAATAAATGGCCTTCTTCAAAAGGATCTATCCTATTTCCATCCACTGTATGCTTGACACTTCCGGGAAAGAGGAATGGACAAGGAGGGAAATTAAACTGGAGCACACAATAATAAAGGTACTTTAACTTCTTTTCCCTTCCTCAGCAGGCTGAATCAATTTTAGCTGAACATTGGAGAATCACTAAGAAGGGTCCCATGCTTTTTAATAAAACAGGTGTTAGCTGGCCCTCAGCTCTTTCTCTCAGTGCTGCAAGGCATCTACTATGGCATGTGGAGAGTGTTGCAATCTGAGCTCAGCACTGAATCCAGTTCTGCAGAGTAGCATCTGGTATGGAGGTGACAGTTTCAGGCTTTCTTACCGTTTTTACCTCTGCCTGTAAGTACAAAAACTGCAGTCCTTTCTCTCCTATTCAAAACTGTCCAAGCCTTTCCAGTCCCAAAAGCTTTGTTTTGCTTTCCATGGACAATCATGTCTTTATTCTTGTCCAAATGATGTAGCTGGGATTATCTGCCCTCTCTCTTTGCAGGTGACATAGACACATGGTTGCAAAGGTGGGTTGGCAGGAGAGTTCTCCAAAAACACCCGACACTTTAAAGAGGAAGGTGAGAGGAATTTTCACTGTGGTTTCTGGACCGCTATGTTTTTATTAAAAAGAATAAAAAATGGAAAGAATAATGGTACTGGTGGAAGCGGTTTTTCTTCTGGTGCAAATTCCCCATTTACATGGGCAAGTCATCAGTATGATATGTTACTGTAACTGTATAGCTGTGCTATGAGAAGGCAAGTGCTATCCAGGAATAACTTTAACACCTTGAGCTGAGGGTTTGGTGAATGGGACTCACAACTGAATTTGGATGCCTGAATGAAGAGCTGGTTAAGGCAGAAAAACTTTAAAGGGCAAATCAGGCCTCTGACATAATCAAGAAATTATTTCCAAATGGAAAAACCATCTAATTTTTTAAATGATTCACTGTAAAAGGAAACCTTAATAACTTTCTTGCTTAACTTTCTAGACCTTTGCAATCCTTTCAAAAGGAATGTAGGCATGAACTGTTGCAAGAAAGTTTGAGGTGAAATAGATTCCACTGTGGAATCAATAGCTGGACATTGTATTGTTTTTTGTGCTTTCTATGCAATAATTAAAAGGGTTGTCCTGTGGTTACTCTATTGTTCTGCTGCCTTTCTAATTCGCTGTTGTGGGAACACAAAATTACTTGTCCAGTGTGTCACTCAATGTATAGCAAAAGGCTTGAAATGCCTTCTATTGAAAAGGCAATTACCTCTTTTCAGAAAAAGCTGCTTAATGACACAGGACATGTACATAAAAAAAGTAATAAATCTATTTTATAGCCCTGCTGTACACTGGACTTCTCACATTTCAGAATTCTTACTCCTGAGGAGCTTTTATGTATGTGCGGGCGTGTGTGCGTGGGTGTGTGTGAGAATCAAAGGAACATGGTGTCCTTTGCTTTAATAGTTTATGTTATTGCTTTGTGTTTTGCAGTCCCTCTAGCCAATCTGCATTTATGAACTGAAGAGAATAGGAGCCAGGGGCCTAATATTACTGTAAATTAGGTCCTGAATTTCTACTCAAGTGATTTAGTTTTGAATTTAGCTTTTATTCTAACTACTTAATGTACAAAGATATCACATTGGGAGTTAGAAGGTTTGCCTCTTCCCTCGGCAACAAGAAAATGGTAGTCAAGGAGTGAAGAAGAATGCTTCCCTTTTAAACTGTTTGGTCTGGGCTTTTGGGATGTCTCTCAGATCTTTATATGGTCTGCCTCAGACTTTCAGTAGTCCAGTTAATAGGGCTACTGGGATCTTTAATTCTGAATAGAGAAGGAGCAGAATTATTTCTATCTGTAGAGAGGAAAAAACAGTGGCTATGCTTTTCAGATTCATTTGGAGCAAGAGACTGTTTATGTTACCAATCTAAAAAAAAATTTGTATTCTTTAATAATTTTATTTTCTACAGTTGCTAAAAGCAAACTGGGTTAGCAGAGAGGAAATTCATGGAGTTTACCTTTTCCTGTTTCACAGTTTATGAGACACTTACTCTGTGTGGTAATATGATCAGATTAGACTGCTTCTTCCATTCCTTTTTCAGCAAATGTAATACCATGTTTATGGGCCTGTGTTTATTCAGATTCCTAGGAATACAGCCTATCTTAAGGAAAACTGCTCTGGTGTGACGGAGAGGGATTGGGCCAATCTAAATAATTGCCTCCTCTTTTTATACTGTAACTATTGTAATATTAACTCTATCAAAAATTCACTACTTTTGATTTTTCAGTGGCATTGTACATTCACGTTACAGTGGGGATTACTGTAACACGCATATATCAAACCAGGAGGCCCGTGGAAAAGAAATATATATGGACGGATTCTTGATAAATGTTTCAGAGATGTTTATTTCTCCAGCCGCATGGCCGGGATCTGCCAAGGAACTCTTACAATCACGGGACCCGAGGGTCCTTGCCCGTGCAGGGGAACACAAAACAACCAATGGGGAACGAGGCTGACCAGGGGCAGGGAAACCCCGTGCCTCCCCTCAGGGCCCCTCTCCCAGGACTACATGGCAGGGGGAGGAGACCCCGACACATTCAGATTCAAATTTTCACAATAAATTGTCATTGTTATTTCATATAAAAATTTCACCCTCTCATCCTTACTGCTAGAGGTCATGTCAGCAGGATTTTTAATTGCATGAGATTTTCAGGAATTGCAGTAATATGTTTCTGTTGGGATGATCAATGACCTTGGTTAAAAAAATAGTGTGGTCCCATGTAATGGCAGAAACGTCCAGATACACTCTCAGCAACACACTCCCAAACTGAAAACTAACTGCTTAGGTGAGAGCAGTGCTTTTGCCTCAAGTGAATGCAGGTGTCCCAGCTAACAAACCCCCAGGATCTGTCCCAGGAAATCATCGTGAAACTCCAGAGAATGGCTTGAGCACTTGGATGTCTGGACTTTTGCTTCTTTCCAATTGACTTACCTTGGTGTTGGTCTGTTCCAGTGGTTGGGACATCAGGGAGGTGAAATCACCCCACAGGTCTTTGCTGTGGAGGCTTCACACAAAGTTCTCAGGACACAGACACCTACATCCACAATGCCTTTATAACTTCCACAGGCCTGAATGCAGCCTAGATGCAATATACTTGGAGTAATAGTTGCTCATTCACTGAGTATCACTGTGTGGGATATGCCCAGCCACTGCCCTGGAGGGATGTCTGCTGAGATAAAAGATTTTGCAATTGCCCAGCAGGACTCCCTGGAAAGGAAACGACTTTTGGGTCATGGCGAGGAAAGGTAGACCCACAATCCTTTGGGGGACCCTATGCAGATCATTCTGTAACCCATTGGTCTGTCCCAGACTCTCTGTAATCCATTGGTCCCCTTGCTGATCCCCTGTATCCCTATAAAAGAAGACCAATTCGCCTCTGTAGAGAGAGAGCTCGTCCCTGGCTCCCCCCTTCGCTGGAGGGGACCCACAATAAAGCTACCTTCGTGCGGAACCAGCCATATGGGTCTTCTCGTCTCTCTCTCTGGTCTGGTTTGGCCTAGAGGCTGCCCTGCAGAGCTGAGCTGAAATCACGAGCTGATAATCACTAAAGAGCTGACAGCTTCTGCAAGGGCTCCTCTGCCAGCAGCTGAGAGGAAGACACCGGGCCTCGGGAAGGCGATTCCTTTCGGGACCATCTTCCCGGACCGGTCATCTCTTCCTGGGTCACAGCCTCGGACCCCACCACCAGCTGTAATATCACTGGATTGTTCCATTTGCTAGTTATTTCAGTCAAGACAAGCCAATTTGTCCACAGATGTCAGCGGCCTGAGACCAGGCCCACATTTTGCAGACAGATTATCTAAGGTCATGGCTGTATTATTGACTTCAGAAACACTTCTTATATCCTGGATCCAGATGAATCCTCAGGCCTCATCCCACATGCCATGGTGGCAAGTTTGCATCAGTTCCTCCACACTCAAACCTTTTAATCCTCCTGTGGAGGTATGGCAAACTCTGAAGGGTAAGCTGTAACCTAAACAGCTGTAACTTGTGAACGCAAATGAATGAGGATGAGGAAAAAGTCCACACAAAGGTTTCTCACACCATTCACTGGAGCAAGATAAAGACTATCTCTGAGACAAGCTGCTGAAGTCATGTACTTACTAGCATGGCGTCCATGCTGCCTGTCCCAGATGATGGTTGGCAGTGGAGACTGCTGGAGTGCAGATTTGTCTAGCAGGAGGTTTGAGTCAAACTGTCCAGGGTGTGACAGATGTGAGGCTGGGGTCAGTGATGAATGATGAGGGTCAGCTCTCAGTGGTGACCAGGAGCTTGGAATGCCAATCTTAACTGGATGGTTGACAAAGAGTTGAGGCCCATGGCATGTGCCTCATCTGTGGAGGCTTAACAGTGAGAGTGTTGTGAGGCAAATGAGGGATGGCTGTTGAATTCCTCAGGCATGCCTATCTCCTTCCAGACAAAAACAGAGGGACAGACACAAAAGAGTTGCATTTTGAATCTCACATTGGGAACTTGTCTATGCATGGCTGCATTGCATTTTTTTTTTTAATTTTTTATGTAATTTAAATGTTTGTGGTTTAGTTCATTACAATTCTTAAAAGAAGACTCTTGAAGAAAAAGTTGGTTTTTATCCAGTGACCTACAAAAAGTAATTGCTGTCTTTCCAGACATTAATTAAAAATTAATGATCAGAGTAGTCCAGTAACAAAACTATTCTATTAAAAAGTAGATAATTTTTGAAAAATGCACACCACAGATGCTTATACTGCTACTCAGGAGGAAAACAAGCCACCTATTTTGAGAACTGCACTAAGAAATGTACATTGCAGTAAACAATGCAGTCCCTCCTGTAAGCCTGCTCCTGTTTTTTTGCTGCAGTACACAAAGGTCCCAGCAGCTCCCTCCCTGCTCCTTGACAAGCCTCTGCCACCTGGAAAAGTGGTCCCATGGCGTCCAAGCTCCCTTGGACCCACTGCCTGCCTGGGGGCAGCTGTTCCCTCCTGCTGGCTGCACACTGCGCCCTGGCAACATGTCCCAGGCTTGAGCTGAACTGTCCTTCTCAGCAGAAAAGGATTGATACCTTTGTATAAATCAAAAGCCAGATACCCAAGCTTTTGTTTATGCTGGAGCAAGCCCCAGCAGCACAGCAGGGCATGGAGGCGCTCGGTCTCCATGCATGGACAGGTTTGCCTCTGACCCCTGGGCACAGGCCCTGGCTGCTGCATGTAGAGGACCACCCATTCCTGGTCCCACCTCCAGTGCCCCAACAGGTTACAGCAGCATCTTCCAGCCCTCCATCAACTTTGGACCAAGCAAAGGTGGTTTGTTTTCCTGCACGGTCCACAGGGGAGGGGGACAGCAGTGCTGGAAAGCAGCAGCTTTGCTACCAGCATGAGCGCTGGCTAGCTCTGCATCCAGCAGGTTTCCTCTGGCCCCTGGTGAAGCCCTGCATATGCTCTGGCACACTCCTGCACCCCTGCTTCTAGAGCACAGCAGTCCAAGACCATCTGTGCTTTCTCTGTGCTATTATGGGATCAGCAGCTGGCCGTGTCAGCTGTGTCTGCTCTAATAAACTAAGCAGTGCCAGGGCACATCACTGGACTTGATTATTTATATTGTTAAATTATTGAAATGCCCTTTGGCTTGCTTTTGGCCAAGTAGGGATCTCCCAAATGATTCGCAGGCACAGTCCAAGAAGCTAGCTTAGGCCAGGGACTGCTCCCAAGTGTGGTGTAGCTGCAGCCACCCTATTTTACAGAGTAAGAGAGTTTAATAGCATGGATACAGGCTGTTCCATGCCATTTGGCCTCAGTGTCAGAGAGCAGTTTCAGGCAAGCTTAATTCAGAAATCTCAGCATGGCTTTTTGTGTACAAATATTCTTTGTGCCATTAGAGGAGCATGAGCTTAAAATTCCAGTCCTGAAAAATAAATCCATCTCATGAAGACAATTGGGGGTGGTTTTTTCTCATTTCTGTTTGTTCCTGAAGTATCTGTCCTATTTTCTTTGTTTGAATATTTTTTTTTTCCCCATCTGCTCATATTGCTATGCTGTTTGTAAGAGTCACATGGAGGCGTTGGCTTTTGCTCTTAATGTTTTAGGGGACCTCTTTTAGGATGGAAAAGTAAGCACTAAAGCTGCAAAAAGAATTTAGGCATTTTCTTCCATCTGAGTAAAAATCCATAAATAATAGCTTTCTGAAAATCCCATTTCATACACATTATGTATTTATACACCCATTATATATATATATATATGCATGCACACAACACATTACTTTCCCTTAAAGATAAAAAGTGTCTTATAGGCTCAATATTCCTTATGCACCTTAATGTGCTTATAAATAGTCACAGATCTAAGTTTTTTTTTATTTCCTTCTGTGTTTTATTTCTCTGTTAATTTCTTTTTCCAAAGGATTAAATATTTCCCTGCAACACGGGTGTTTGTTATAAAAAAATACATTTAATTTATTCTCTGTTGAATCAACCCAAATATTCAAGCTTTTCTTTCTTGGTTACTGTTTCAAATCTAAAATTATCTGTGTAAACTGAAGACTTAACACTCGCTGTTCCTTGGACAAACTTAATGTCTTTCTGTATTCCAATACAGGAAAGACAACGTAAGAGCAAACAGTTCTGCTTGTGTCCTCACTCCCAGCTGGAGCCACTGAAGTGTGCATTTGGGGCTGTGAACATTTTGATAGGAATTTCATCCTTATTTTAGGCATACATTTAGAAAACTTTCAGCAGTGGAAGAGACTGCATCTTGTCAAGCCACAGCAGAGCATTCTCTTGATATTCCCATCTAAGCTTCTTCTTCTGCCCTGACCCAGAGGAAAAGCTTCATTTCAAAAACCCTGATGAAATCATCAAATGACAATCATGAATGAGCTCAGCTTTAGTTTGCTACATTCCCCCAGGAGAAACTTGAGTCTGAAAAACAGTTCTGGGGTGAAAGAGGCCACTTCCTCAAGTTTCCTTGGGTTCATTTGAGAAGGAAAAGTCTTCTAAACCTACCCTCTTGCTCCTTAAGTTCATCAGCAGCTAACAGAAAAAGTTTTCAACAGCCTTCTGATTTTTACCAGGAAGAAATATTGCTTTTCAAGGATTGAATCAAATATCTAATTTTAGCTTTAGATCTTTACTTATTTTTATATGACATCGTATATCTTACTTTCATTATGAGAATGATGTTTGAAACCTCCAGAAACTACTCTCAGCCCCGTGGATTTGGATTTCATCTTGTAGTGCTTCTGCTCTCAGCCATGGCAGCAGTGGGGTGCCACAGGAGGCAAAGAGCTAGACTGCTGGCAGCAATGTTGAGCTTGAGAATGAGGTTCCATACGGCTCACAAGAGAAAAGTAAACATATGAATCTCCTTGACAGTGCACTGGAGAGTGAAAAATACATAACGAGACAAGGAGAAGTTTAAGATCTATGATTGCATGATGCTTTGTATTTGAACAAACAGCCAGTTTAGAATGAAGTGCTTGGAGGGAAAACAAAATAAAAACAAAAGCAAATTTTGGCTTCAAATATTGAGTCATTCTGTGGAAAAAATTTTATGCCTCTCATGACAAAAGGGAAGAGAAAGAAAGGAAAGAGACACAGAAGGCAGAACAGAGGATTGAGAAGGAGTCATGCTCAACAGAAAATGATGAAGTCAAATCACAGAGTAAATTCTAAATCAGAGAATATGCTGAGTTGGAAGGGACACATCGGGATCATTGAGTCCAATTCTTGGTCTTATGCAGGAAACCTCAAGAATCATGTTTGATCATGTCAGGGACTGTCAGGGGTTTAGCTGATTTAAAGCCTTTAGAAATCTGTATAATATACTCACTTATTCTCACAAAAGAAAAGCAAGTAAATTGTTTTATAATTTAACAAAGGATTTGTTCCAAGTTCTGTGGACCCTTTATAGATTTCCTGCAACTAATTCACTTCATTTGGGCTCAGTGAAAATCGTTAAAAAAAAAAAAAAATCAATCTTTAAACAATGAGAAACTTTTTATATCATATCTAAAATGGCTGTTTTTGCATAATTTTGTCTTCATTAATAAATCAGAGCATAGCACTGTTGGGTAGCAGATATATACCCATGACATCCATTTATCCTACAAGAAGAACATAATGAAGAGACTAAAGAAAAGTATAACTGAAATTTATTGGAAGTGATTAAAGGACAAGGAAATTTAGAACAATAGATTAAAAGCAGAAAAGCAGATAATTAGAATTTGCTGGTGCTTCACAGTGTGGCACTATGTCTGTTGCTCCCAGTCCAGCCTAATCCAATTCAATCCCACCAAAGTTAATCCACCCCAGTGAGCATGTTGTTGCCACAGATAGGCAACTGTCTGCCTGTGGTGATCGAGGTCTAAAAAATGTTATTTCAAGCATTGTTTTAATGGTGAAGTCTCTGACCTCCACTCTCCCCCTGTGTGTAGATCAGAACTGAGCTGGCCATGTGGTACTTTCTCCTGAGCTCCTGGGTGTGGGTACCTGCCCCAGGCACCTTCTGACTGCTAGCTGAGCTGCCTTGTGTTCAGCTCAGACACAGCCAGTGAGAGCATGGATATTACAGGGGACATGAGCAGTGAAAGGATCGAGTCTTGACCTAACAGCCTTGGGGTTATGGAAGAGATTAAATGCAATGTATTTTATAGAATCAGTGGGACAGTAGCCATTCCTCTCCTGCCTCTCCCCCAGGTTTCATTAAAATGACTAGCCAAAGGATTAGGGTAGATTTAAGTGTGAACAGAGGGATGTTCTGAAACCTCTTTTAGCAGAGGTGCTCTCCACCACATGATGGGGAAATGACCAAATGATTGTACAGCCTTCATCTGAGCTGTAGTCACAGCCAGAGTCGGCTAAAGACATTCAGCTCTCTATGGAAAGCTCAGTGTTTGTGAAGAGGCTTCCAGGTGGGTAAGGGGAGGGGAAATAAGGAAATATATTGGGTTTAGATAACGCTGAGTATATGAAACAGGTGTATGGATGAGTTAGGCTGGAGAGACCAGCGGAGCTTTTGGGAAGCTTAGAAAAAGAACAGTACTTTTGGAGAGCAGAGATGAGGGCAGGAGCCTGAAGTTTCTTTCTTCCTCCTCCTATTTTCCCCTGAGATACAGAGCTTCCACTTCCCCCTGAGACCTGTCAGGCAGCAGAGTATGTCCTCTGTCTCCTGTGGTGACCTGCTGCTGATGCCTTGAGAGGCCTCCTAGAAACAGAGACTAGACAGGAGTAAAGGATTAAAAGAGGTATTTATTTGAAAGGCCCTCAAAGGTACACCCTGGGGAGCCTGAAGCTATTCTTTAAATGGACCAAGATGAGGTCTTCACTCTTTTATAGGCTTGGTTCATTTGCATAGCAGGGTTAATTCTCCAATTAAAGCTTCAGTTTTCCCCACAGCTTACCCCCCCCTTAGTGGCTCTTTGGTTCATACTTTTGGCCTAGGACAGTCTTGGTGTCCTTGGAAAGCAGGGCTGGAGAGGCTTTGTTATGTCTACCTAGCGTGAGAGAGCAGAAGTTAACAGGCTACAAGAAACTTCAGAGTCACACACCAAGCAGTACAGAATTTGAAAAATATAAAGGTTAAAACCTAAGGCATCACTGCTTCTCCAGTCCCCTTACAGGCATCCCCCACTGCTCACCCTACTGTGCCTCTTGGCCTCCTGGGCTGGGAAAGGATGGGGCCAGACAGAGATCCTAGAGGAGGGGCTAGGGAGCCACAGGTTTCTCCTGCAGGAAAAGGCCCTCTTCTCCAACCTGTAACTCCCCTCAGAGGACCAGCTGGATGTGTCTTACCTTCAACAACTCATTTCCATGCCAGTGGCTGCCAATGTGCCTTTGTCTGGATTTGATGCATCAGGGCAAAGGGAGTGATCATCAACTCTAGCAAGATCTGCCACTTTTTAATGTGTAGGTGTGGGGGTTTTTGTTTGGAAGGTTTTTTTGTTAGTTTCTTTTCCTATCAGCAAGAGTTAGGCTGCAGTTTGATGCTCAGGCATTGAGAAATTTATTTGATCTTAGAATAATGTAAATAGTTCCAAGATTCAGAGGAACACAGAATAGGTGCTAAGAAAACTTTGTGATTAAGTTTTGTAGATCAACAGAAATAACTTACCAGGGTGCTTTGAAGACTTAGAGCCACTTTATTGTCCAAAGTAAAATCAAAGAACATGATGGTATTATCGGAAAACAGAAAATGTACTGCTTTTCTCACTGCTTTACCTTCACTTGAGAATTCTACTTTTTCTTTTAAATTTGCAAGATAACAGAGCCAGTGACTCTTGGAGACAATGAACTAACCCAGTTAGCCTTACATCAAGCTAATATAAAGCATCTGATGGTATTTCCATTTCCTGAAGCATGGGTTTGGAAGTATTTGAGTTTGATTTGACAGATGGCTAAAAAATATCATCCTTCTCTGTAAAAAATCTGCCCACATTAATGTTGTTTTGATTCTTTTGAAATTCTTTGTTCAGCTTTGTTACTAACTTTAGATAATAAGACCTTTTCCACTTGCTTTTAACAGCTTTCATGACTCCAGACTAACAAAGCATCACAGTTTGGTCATTTGTCCTGAGTTCACTTTGATTTCTGTTACGACAAAATGCCTCCTGCTAGTCAGATACATAATTAATAGTAACATGAGACAGCTATTTCTCCTTTAATATTTCTAGGTTTCTGCAAAAAGCATTGTCAGCCTTTGTATTTTTGTATTTTGGGGTTTTTTTTTCCTTTTTGGTTATGCTTCTGTGCTTAAAGAAATAACAATAATTATTTCATTCTTTACAAAGATTGAAAATGTCCTTCATCTAAGATCTAAAAGCCAGATTATTATTTGCACCAGGAACTAAGTCATGGACCAAGATGCTATTGTGCTTGGTGTTTTAAGGATAGGCATAAAAATGGTCTTTGCCAAAAAGAGCTTATGAGCCAAATGCAAAAGGAGAGGCACTAGATAAAAAAATTACCAGTACAGCACAGGGAACTGATAAAATACCATTGGTCATCATGGTAAGTTGGGTTTGCACAACTTTATGCAGAAAGAAACCTTTGGTTTCCCTGAGACTGTGTGCTTATAAAATCTTATGACAAGGGGATTAAAACATTCACAAATACAGTTCCAGAACAAGTATGTATAGACAGAAGCATATTTGCAAACATTTCAAATATCTCTATTTTTTTATTATAAACCCTCCAAACTGGGACTCTATATCTCTATGAGGATGGAATCCTGGCACACTCCGTTTTCATTTGCAGTGCAACTTTTTTTTATTCATCCTGTACCTTTGATAAGATGTGCAAGCTCCCAGCTTCCTAATCAACATTTGCAATGGCCAGCTAGGAGCTGAAATCTTTAAGTGAATCTGGCTTTTGATGGACTAGTGATTCACAGTACAGTGTGGTAGACACTGTATATAGTGTGATTAAAGCCCCTTCTAATTGTTTGACTAGAGGAAAGTTCTTCAAAATTATGAATTCCTTTGTCTCTCAGTTAACACTCTTAGTACAACCTGTAAGCCAGTGGGAAATATGATCTAACTAAACACTGAGGTAAGACAATGAAAGACATTTCCTGTACTCATGACTTTTGATAATTTCCTGTTTTGCGGAGTGAATTACATGTCTGAAAGTTAGTGTTACATGTCACACTGGTAATAAAGTTTGAATTGGAGAGATCTAGTCATGTATTCAGGGAGACAAAAGTAGAGTTCAGCTGTTTGTCAGGGAAAAAGATGCCAGACAAGGTAGAATGCCCAAGCCAACATTACAGTCAGTCAAATCAGTTGATGATGCTTCCTTGTTTTATGTGGATTTGATGTTGCTCCCTTAAGAATGATATCATCTGCCCTGCCTGGGCCACTTGGCTGTTGCTGTCTGTCTCAGGCACTTGCAGACCAGATGTGTCTGGTGTGTTGGTGATGGGGCCGAAGTCCCTTTGAACTACACTGGGCAATAAATCCACCACAGCTGCAACACAGCAATGGTGAAAGGAAAGATAATACCCTTTAAAAACTAGCAAACCTAACTCTTTTGGAGAAGTATAAGAGCCAAGACAAAAATACTCTAAAGATTAGAGATTACAATAGTTTAGTGGGTTAGTCTAGAAATAGATTTGGAAAAAACGTAAAAAAATTTGCTATATGGTTTCTAGCGACTAGAGGGAAAGAAATGCCTATATGTTTATATGGGATTATGTGGCGCTGGGGAACAAAGACAACAGACCCCCTTGTATGTCCAAAGAAGATCAGTTCATTGCCAAAAATCGCCCCCTCTTTAGACCCTTAATGTCAACCGAAGCCTAACAGAACTTAACAGCAGAAGGGCACCCATTGGCTGGCGCAGCTGCAGTGCTGCTGGCCACGCGTCCTATCACCCAATCAGCTTCCCGCTCTTTGCTGTGCATGCGTTCCTCCAGCCAATCACAGTCTCACTGCCAGCTGTCACTCACCCGACTCTCTCCTCACTCCCAATTGCCTCTCATCCCTCACCCAACTTCCAACCGTCCAGCCCACAGCTGGGCCTTCCCCACAGGGCCTTCTGGGGAGCATAAGCCTCAACCACTTTAACAAATGTAATCCCATATTCCACAGGATTAGTGGCAAATTGTGCTGGTTTGGCCAAATTTAGAAATATATCCTCTGAGAGAAGGCAGGTCACCACCTCTCCCCCCACCAGGTTCGGGAAAAAATAAATTTTCCTCAAAGGAAAGTGAAAGAGATAAAAACTATTTATTTAACAAACACACAGGAAAAGGAAAATATGCTAAATAACAAAAGCTCTCGCTGTGGAGAAAAAACCTGGGAAAGTGTTAGAGTCCTCCCTTTGGTCTCCTCGGAGCTGGGGCTTGGCCCAGGGCCAGGCCCTCTGTGCTCTACGGAAAGTCCTCCCGATGTGCTCTGATATTGAAGCAGTCCAGTAGAAAAGGGAGAAAATCCGAAATTCCAGGGAAGGAAAAAAGTTCAACTCTGAGTCTCTCTCCGGAGAAAAAGAAACTGAGCAACTGGCCAGAAACTGACCCAGGAGCAGCAAGCCGGGTGCTTCCTCCCTCCCCTGCCGCAGCTGGGAAAAAAAGTCGCTATCTCTGTGTGACCTTGAACAAGCTGCAAACTGCTTTGAAAAAGTTTTGCTCAGTTTTTCCTTCCCCCTCTCAGGCTCAGTTTAGAGGCATAGAAAGGCACAAGAATTAATTTCTGGGCATAGGGCAGCGATATGGGATACACATCATAAAGTCACGCCAAGACACAAATTTAGAATGATATCTTTAGTTTAACTTGCAACTTCTTGGGCATAACTAAAGGAAACAGATATGATTCTAATATTTTTCAAATATATGTTGTGATTTTTATTAGCATAGCTATAAGATGGACATCTCCCAAGATTAAAAATCCTGAATAAATTACTCGAGCCTGTGAAACTGCCTCACAGGTAATGATATCTTAGCTGTGCTTTTAGATATTTTTATCATCTGTAACTGTTCAGGAACACAGGCAATATTCTTTGAGGTACTCAATAACCCCAAGAACTTGATTTTGTTCTGATTAAAAGCTGTACCCTGATGTAACAAGCTGGCTCTATTGTCAGACATTGCAAGACTCACAATTGAGTCTTTTAACTCCCTTTGAATTGGGAGACTGACATCTTTCAGAATGTTGTCTCAGTTTTGGAGACAAAACTTCAGGCGGAAACACTTGGGAATGATTGTCTCCTCTGAAGGGAAAAGGACCTCCCCTTTTCCTCCACCAATAAGACAAGTGGGTCACAGCAAGTGAAAGTGGAAAAAACCTAACTGTTTATTAATACCAAACAAAACATGGTAGAACAGAAAAAAACCCCACAAAATACGATAAATTCCCGGAGACATGCCTGACACATGGGCTTGGACCAGCCTGGGCTCCCCCACAAGCCTGCTGGGGCCGCTCCCGCAGGCTCCCCAGACCGGTGAGGAGCGAAGGGAGGCAGTGAGGCAAGGGAAGGGAAAAAGGACAAGAAAAAAACAACAGAACGTTTCTCCCATTAGCCAGAACACAAAAGAAACCCAAAAAGCAGCACAGCACTCATGGCACCCTCCCTCCTGAGCCCCGCCGAGACCCCGAAGCCCCGAGCTGTTGGGCTGCACCGTTCAACCGCCCCGCACTCGGTCCCGCGGCTCCAGCCCCGCCCCCCGGGCCCATCTTAAAGGCACAGCGTCCTTGGGCATTGAGCAGACGGTTAAGGAATAAAGCAGCTTCGTAACATCACCCCAGGACAGATGTGCTGACCAGAGTTCTGGGGTGCAAGCAGATAAAATTATTCCATTTTTCCCAACACCCTTGCAGAAGATCTTGTCCTCACAGGGAAAGTGACAGAGCATTTTCTATCTGAATGTTTCAAACAGGGAAGACCATCATTCTCCAAGCAGCAATGGTGTTTTTGTTTCTCTTAGCAAAGTCCCTCGTGTAGGTCTTTGTCTTCCAGACGTCCACAAGGTTACAATGAGAGGCAGAGTAGTGATAAAACAAACAGCCTGAGTTTGGCTCGATGGTTTATCTGACGTGTCACAAAGCATGGTGATTTATTAATGTTGCAGCCACACCAAAACAATTCAAAGCAGAATACTTAATCTCAGAAGACAAGATTTGGTTGGTTGTCAGTATCCTCTTGGAAACAGAGGTTCTAAAAGCCAGGCCAAGATGTTTATGGATTGGCAGACATTAGTCTAATTATATTTTAGTTTTTGAGCTTGTCTTCTGTGGTGACTTGATCTGTTTTGTCTACTTGGTGGTGGCATAGAGTAGTTCCAGGTCTTGATACAACATAGCAGGGTGTAATTTGTGTGATTTCTGCAGACTTGGATGACATAAAGAGCATCAGATTTAATGTGACTAGAAAGCAAAGATGCTTTTCAGTCAGAATTTACTGAACTGCTGAACCTTCACAATGGTTTCATTTCCATCAAATTATGCTGAAAGTGTCTAGCTTTTTTTACTTTTCTACTGCATTTCTGTTTTGAACATCCTTCCCCCAAGACTAATATGCATGAAGAGGACTTCATAGAACATGAAAATGGAGCATCTGTGATAGCTGATCCTGAAGTCAACAACTAAAAAGATAATGAGGTTATTTCATATGAAGTGGACCCAGCTGACAGAGCGGATTGTTTTGTTTTGGTTTTTTTTTAAATATTATAGCAGGTAATATTTTTGTTTAACACAACTTTTCACAATGTAGCAGTTATGGAACTATATGTATCTATATTTCCAGAAAGATGAGAATTGAAAAACAGGCAGATTGCATGCTTTCAATTTCACTTTGAATGCTTCTCCTTTTCTATGATCACAGGCTATAAAGGAAATACCTCACTGATATTTTTGGGGAGTGAAAAAGAGAAATGAACCTCTCCTCAGTGTCCTTGGTTTGCATGGTGCTTTTGAAGAGCAAACAGGGAAGTTCTTATGTCTGTATAAGTAAGGGACAGACAGCTGTGAGTTACTTGACACCTCAGATCTGAAGACTCCACTGAAAGAGACACCAGGAAAAACAGGGAAGCTTCGGAGTGCTTAGGAAAATATGCTTACTCAGTACGTCACTGGGGAGCTTTTGTCATAGGTCGAGACCACAGAGAATTTCAGTTTGATTGAACTTCTGGAAACCTGTGTCATTCTGCATCTGAGCAAGTCACTCTTTGAAGTGCTTTATTGTAGGGAAAGGCTTGAGAAAAGCTCTCAGAGAGCCAGCATCTCAGTGATTTGGGCCCTGATTTACGATGGTGCCAGCTCCATCTAAATAAAGCTGAAGACATGCTGACCTGTGATGTCCACAGAATCACTTAGGATGCATGTGACTGACTGCTCCCAAGGCTGCTGTCTTTGAAAGGCTTTGTTGGGAACTTAACCAGGGAAAATCCTTCTCAGGACATTTCTGTTGTCAGCTCTCTGCACAAAGATTTAACTTTGCTTACCACCCTCCGAAGAAATCTAGCTTTTCCGAGATGGTTCCTTTCCTTTGGTATAATCCTATCCATGTAGGAAAAAGTGTTCTTGAGTGGGTATAGAGCATGAAGTCTGTCCTACTGGACTGAACTGGGTAGGATGAAAGGACAAGGCATGCACATGTTCTCTGCATCCCCTCCCAGCTGGTGCCTGCAGCAGTGATTTATCCAGTAATGAGCTAAATAAAGAAAGACAGTGTATCTTTGCTCATTACTTTGAAGCAGTTGAAATTAATTTTGCTAATGAATTAAATACATCTAAGTGTTAGAAACTTAGGAGAGCAGAGAATGACACTGTAATTGTGACAGGCTTGTGGAAAAACGTGAAGATTTTCCCAGTGGAAGTGGATCTAAACATCCTAGTAGTTCAAGAAAACTATTCTGGGAGAAATCTATGACTACAGACTTCTTTTTCTATGCCAACTCTTCTATAGAAGCTCTGGATTTACTTCTCACTATGCTTTGTGGGGCTTAGTGTCTCTGTCCTTAGTATCATCCTCACTGATTACTATCCCTGTAGGGATATTTTAATTCAGAACATGTCTTGTTTTCCCCTAAGCATGTCAGTCTGGGTCAAAATGAGGTGGTGCAAGAGGCAACATCTCCTTATAATTTCCTCCAAGAAACACCATGAGGGAAGAAGTTCCCTGCATCTTTCTGCTTTTCCCACCAACTCTCTGACCTGCTTCATAAAGTGGGCCGTGACCACTTGGTTGGACACAGATGTGGGTCATGCCACAGAGAGTGTAGCATTTCATTAGTGGCATTTGTCCCAAGGGTCTGCAAAACTAAAGTAGGTCTCGGTTACCTTAATCCCCTGTTTTGGGACATTTGAACCCTCCCAGCAGAATTCTCTTTTCTGTACTTCCTTTTGCCCATTGATCAATAGTTATAATTAGTGTCACTGATTTCTCATCATTAAATGCTGAAGGACACTACAACTCTGCCTTTTTCTCATTATCTTTCATTTGTACCATTTTGTTCTCTTCTATCCCTCTGCCACCTTCATTTTCTTTCTCTTCTCCTCCTGTGAGTTTCCTCTTTTCAAATGCTGCCTGACTTATCAGTGCAGTGTCTGCAGCCAACAATACTATTTGGATATCCTTTGTTCTTTACAGATACCTCCTCTCTGATCTCCAGACTGGTGTCCTTGTTGCCTTCTTCCCTGTTGTGCTTGGCAGACTACAGCAAAACTCCAGCTGGGAGCCTGATTTAAGTTTAACACCATGCTTATTCGTTATTCTTTCACTCTGGCTGCAGCTCCAACATTGTACTGGCTATTGCCTTTTTGGTTTTTTTTTTTGTAGCTACTGTGAGCCTGAGAGATAGAAGTGGGGTGTTTCTACACAATAATCCTATTATCTAGTGAGTTTTATATGCCCAGCATGTTTTTGTTGAACAGCCTTTCTCTCATATCTTTCCTGGCTGTTCAGGAATGCTTCAGATCTCTTCTGTGCTTAATGTCTGCTGCGTGCTTACCCTGGGAATGGGGCTGCCAGAGGGCACAGAGAGACTGGAGATGTCCAGGTGCCTTTTCTCAAACTGAATTAAATTAAAATACAAAGGATGTGTATGGAAATGGCATATAAATCACTCAGACCCTTATCAAAACATGCACCCCCATTGCAGTTAATTAGAAAATTTAAAAAAAGATAGGCCTAACAAAACAAGCTCTTGATTAAACCTAATCACACCTCTGCTCCTTGGTAAATGTGATGTATAGGAATTCTGAAATTTGCCTAATTACATTTGGATTCAGATGTGTCTTGTTTCCCTCTGCCCTTAGCTTGCTGCTACATGAGTTCTAGATGCAGAAAACTTTTTCATGGGTGGGATGTGCCTACTGAGGGCATTCTGAAGCTAAGGAACAGGTAGAGGAACATGTGCTCTCTCAAGTACATAAACACACATGTGTATGTATAAGTATATACACAAATGTCCATAAGTGTGTATATCAATATATGTCTGTAGGGACTGAGTGAAGCACAGGAAAATGGATGCCAGCATTAGTTTCAGGCAGGTGAGGCAATCAGATGGTAATTATTTTATGTTTACAGACTGTCTAGGTATCTCTGCCACCTGTTGCTCCCAGACACTCAGAAAAATGGTCCACATCTTTTTGTGGCGCAGAAATGACAAGTGAGGAAGAGGTCAGACAGGTTGATAAGGTGTTACAGTCTCCAGATGACTTGTGGCTGTTGAAACACAGGTCCTTAGAATGTTAAATGAAAGGACCTGCTGGGAGCTGTAATGAGAGCTTTGCTTTTTCATCATCTGAAAGAGGATCCTGGCCATGAATGGTTGATTTGAAATGGTGCCAATATGAAGAATAAATTCATATTGATACTGACATTAGTTTTAGCAACACTGACAGTGACAATAATGATAACAACAGCATTATCATAGTAGTAAACTTGTGACAAGCACTTTGTGTGCATGTTACAAGATTTGATGCAGGAATTGTCCTTGTAAAAGGCCATGTAAGTATTTAAATGTCAACATGACTTTTTAAACTAATGTGACCAGAAAGAGGAATGTTCAATGGATGCAGTAGGTAAAGTTGATGATTACTAACAAATATTACAGGACACCTTAAACAAAACAGAGACCTGTTTGCAAAATGTTGACAACAGTAAGCAATGTTAACCCCCAACTCCATTTGTTTATTGTTACCTTAGGTGTAATGAATGCTGTGTAACAGCAATGGTAAACCCCTCTTTAAAATGATCTGCCTTTAAAAATGCAGTTAGGATATGCTGAAGAAATAAACCTGCCTCATAATGTTTAAAAGCTTGCTTTTGGTAAAAATATATATTTTGGAAGAAATCTATAGTATTTCTAATTGTACTTTGATTACCTCTTTTTGTACACTGATATAATCCAGTCACATTTCCCCTATTTTTTTTAATTAAAAAAGGCAGGACAGTGGCATTATTCTGTAAATTCTTCATGGCCTTTGAGGTTTAAAAATTATAACAAAGACAAAAAGAAATTCCATAGGAATGTGCTCCTAACAAGAATTAGACTTAGTTAAAATAACTGTTGATATTAGTTTGACACACCTTGCTAGAAACCACACAAGTTTCTAGCAAGGTAAAGAAACAGTTTGGTGCTTTAGCATGAGAAATACCCATTTCCCTGATGCAGATCAAATGAACCATCTTCTGTCTATGCAGTAGCACTCCGTTAACTCTTACTGTAGTAAAAGTGAATGTTGTGTCAAGATAACAAGTACAGACTTCTTGAGAAAGAGCAAAGTACATTCTTCAAATATCTGTATACTTCAGACATGATCTATGAGGAGCAAGATGGTCTATCGCTCACATTATCATCTGCTCCATCACAATGAAAGAAAATTCTGTAAAATGGAAAATGAAAGGCAATTATAATGTAAAGGATAAAAAGTTCTATAAAACATATTTCAAAAATACAGCAATAAGAAAAGCAGAAAACTTTATCATCTAAAAATTGCGTATTTTTCTCCAATATATTGTATAGATCTCCTTTATACTTAAACTGACATAATATAGTATTAGTTCAGTGTATTTTTGGCATACAATAAGTATAAATTTCTTTCAGTAGAGGACCAAAACATATGTTTTGAAATCCAAGTCCTTTAAACAGTAATATGTACAGTAAATGCCATATTTTGGAACTTTTTTCTATATTCATTTTTGCTAAGTCAGGAGTCCAGGGGATTTTTGCTCTGGTAAATAGAGCAGATGTTTTTTTCACCCACACCTAGATATGTCAAGTTTAAAAAGAAGCAAATGGAAGGGAAAAACTTGAAAGATTTAAATTCACATTAATACCAGGAAGAGGAAAGAAGTATTACTTTGTCTATAGATTTGGAGCACATGGAAAATCTCTAGAGATGACTGAGATAAATTTCTGCCAGAAGAGTGTCATTTGTCACTGTTTCTGACCTTTTTCCCCATTCTTTCTTGAAATCCCTTTTTAATATCACATTAAAAAGCATAGAGGGTTTATTCCTCATGATAGCAGACTAGTGTGCACTCAGTACAGCCCCACAGGACTCAGAGGAGCACCTTGAAGTACATGGGGTTTTAGTCATTCATTTGCTATTAGCAGGCAAAATTGATAGTTTTATTTTACAAAGAAAAATGTTTTTCTTGATGCATGCCATAAATATACCACTGCTGGAACAGTATTTGGCTCATCTTAATTGCAAGAATGGGATATTTTTTCTTGAGATACGAATAGGACTTGGGCCTCAGTATCCCATTACAAACTATAAAAACTGCAGTTTTAAGCGGATCGATTTCTCTGCATCTTAAAATACAACCTCATGAGAGAAAGGTGGCTGCTTCTACAGACCTGGAAACAAGCCTACCTAATTTTTATTACTGCCTGTATGTGTATAAGAGTTTCTGTTTTAATATGCTGCCTCAGGCCTTGAGGTTCATGTTCTGCTTATAGACTTATTTTTCTAATTGCTGAACAGCAGAAACTTTCTGTGATTCACTTGGAGTGGGTAAATGCTTTCAGAATAGGTTTTTGTTATGAGTAATGCTTTTAGAGCTGCACTTAAGACAGCAGTCACATTGGCAACATACTTACTTAACTTGTTAATTTTTTTCTTTTTTGATAGCATAAATTTTTCATAAACTTTAAGTAACTGCAGGGGAAAATCAGGAAAAAGCCCCAAATCCCAACATCCTTTCTCTGGACTATGTGAAAAGTAAAATTCTTGAGAGCCTTTAGAGTTGTTTGCAATACTGGGCTTTGGATGTAAATGCCAATGGTAAGCATTTTGTGTTTGGTTTGTAAATGTATTTTGTTTAGATATAGGTAAAAAATAATTTTTGAGCTGTAAGTCTTGCCTTTTTGCAAGACCTTGAAGGGGGAGCTGCCCCCTTTGGTTTGCAGGAGGTACAATTCTGACTTCTTTCCAGTAAAGCATTTAAAAGGATGACAAAGAAATCCTTACATCTACTAGCAAGGCCAAAATAAAAAAGGAACCCCCCAGCTTGTTTCGATGTATACCCTTCGCATCCATGCCTTCAGGACTACATGTAGGTTTAAATTCTTGGAAACTTGAAACAAAACGCTGCTTCATTCAGGCTGTTGTAGGTGACAGACTGACAAGTAGCCAACTTATATGGTGCCTCTGAATCCTTCACACACAGAACACACAGAGCTGCTGAGGAGGGGGAGTTGTTCTGCAGGATTTGTGGAGTTTTTGATGGAAAATGCACAGTCATTGAATTTAATAGCTTTCTTTGGCTGTGGATTTTGTTTTGTGTCATTTTTTTTCTTTTGTTTTGTTTCATTTGTGTTTGGGATTTTTGTTTCCTTTTTTGTTTGTTTTTTGTTTTTAATAATAAGTGTACCTTTTACTGTAAAGCAGAATGACCTGCTGGAAACAACATATGGTTTTCCTTATATCAGATACAAGATGTGGCTTATTACCTCTGAAGATAAGGGGTACACCATCAGCACTGTTTGAGAACATAAGTGAAAGTCTTCTATGATAGCAGAAGATAGAGTGCTGCAGTATTTTATCAAAACTCACCTGCCATTGGTTTTGAAGCCTAAGGATGTTCTTTTCTTGTGAGCAGAACAGAGAACTGTCCCTTTGCATAACAAAACTATACTTACATTCAAAATGCATGATTATACCTTTCTGATATAGGTTTTCACCTTGGGGAGAAATGATATATACATACATATATGTATGCATATACATATATGTACACAGATTTGAACTGTACATGGGGACATTTTGAAATGAAAGGAAGCTGCAATGAAACACATTGGTAAATCAGGTTTCATTTCCTGTAGCTGTCTCCTGCTTCCCTTTGACCTTTAATGTCATCGACACAATGCTTGCCATGATTAATGTGTGTCTGTGCTTTGTTCACTGGTGCTTACAGAAAGATTTTCTTCCATTACTTGGCCACACTTGTGGCAGACACCACTGGCTGAGACTTTCTGGCTCCTGCCAATCCAGGATCTGCCTTTGATTTCTTGTTTCTAAAAAATGCTAGTCCAGGGGACTCCTCAGCCTGATGTACCATTTTCTTTGCAGTGCTCTGAAAGTCTCAGAACAAATTCCTGTATCTCACCGTCTGCCAGAGAAACCCATGTTTCCATCTTTTGGAGCCCCAGTAAGATCAGAATCACTCTTCCCCCTTTTTCCCTGATTGTGAAGAGGCAGCAGCTGTGATCAGGCTGCTCTGCCTGGGTCAGCACCCATTGCAAGCTCATGACTGCCCGGCAGAGCCATGACGCCTCTCCTGGGAGTCACCTCGCTTCTCTAGAACACTCCAGTCAGGGGATGTTGTGTCAGGTTTTAAAAACTATGCAGGAGATAGTTCTGATGACTTGAATCTCAATATAAAATGCTTATCAAGAGGCAGATTGCAAGTCCAATTACTTGTTGATTAATTAATTTTCCTTAATTAAATTAATTTATTGCAAGAGGAACAGCTACTAGACTTCACAAGGGCAGGAGTTCTTGTAGTACTGGAATATATTGGAGTATTAACCCTTTGCTCTGGCATGGGACACAGAGTACTTAAATGTGTCCTGTGAAAATGAAAATGGACTTCATGAGAGACACACAGTTTCCAAAGAAGCAATTTTTGGAAATTCCCAGGAGCAGGATATGAAAAAAAAGTTAAAAAAAAAAAAAAAAGTGGCATTTAAAACTCCTTGCATTACCAAGGCAGTGTTCTCCCACCTCTGTAAAACTGTCTGCACTTCCCTGCTCACCCCTCTTTTCCTGAAACAACCACTGGGTGAACTGAATCACAGAATCACAGAATTAACTAGGTTGGAAAAGACCCTGGAGATCATTAAGTCCAACCTATGGCCTAACTCCACCTTATCAAATAACCATGGCACTGAGTGCTATGTCCAGTCTCTTTTTAAACACCTCCAGGGATGGTGACTCCACCACCTCTCTGGGCAGCCTATTCCAATGCCCAATCACTCTTTATATGAAGAATTTTTTCCTAATGTCCAGCCTAAACTTCCCCTGGTGCTGCTTAAGCCTGTGTGCTCTCATCCTGTCACTGGTTACCTGGGAGAAGAGACCAACCCCTGCCTGGCTACACCCTCCTTTCAGGCATTTGTAGACAGTGATAAGGTCTCTCCTGAGCCTCCTGTTCTCCAGGCTAAACAACTCCAGGTTCCTCAGTCACTCTTCACAGGGATTGTGTTCTAGACCCCTTATCAGCCTTGTTGCCCTTCTCTGGATATGTTTGAGCATCTCAGCATCCTTCCTAAACTGAGGGGCCCAGAACTGGACACAGGACTCAAGGTACAGCCTCACCAGTGCTGAGTACAGGGAAGAATCACTGCCCTGGTCCTGGTGGCCACACTATTCCTGATACGGGCCAGGAGGCTATTGGCCTTCTTGGCCACCTGGGCACACTGCTGGCTCATGTTCAGCTGCTGTTGACCAGCACTCTCAGGTCTCTTTCGCTGTCTACCTGCTCTGTCCCCAGCCTGTAGTGCTGCATGGGGTTCTTGTGGCCAAAGTGTAGGACCCGGCACTTGGACTTGTTAAATCTCATATTGTTGGATTCAGCCCATCAATCCAGCCTGTCCAGGTCTCTCTGCAGAGCCCTCCTATCCTCCAGCAGATTGACACTCGCTCCCAGCTTGGTGTCATCTGCAAATTTACTGATGGTGCACTAAATCCCCTCATCCAGATCATCAATAAAGATATTAAACAGGTCTGGGCCCAACACTAATCCCTGGGGGACACCACTAGTGACTGGCCACCAACTGGATGTGGCACCAATCACCACCTGTATGCTCTCTCCAACATGCCTCCGTGTTGCTGGGAGCTGGCTACTTTCTCTTGGATGCCTCATTCCAACAGTCATCCAGGATGAGCTAAAACACACCTTTGAACCACCTGCCTCCTTTCTTGTAGGCCACTTGTCAGTGCCCATCTCGCTCCTTATCCTTCTCTTACCTCCTCAGTCCCCATCCCTCCAACTGCAAAGTGCTCAGGAAGCCTCCTCAGGCACCTAAATGTGAACTCAAACTCCTTATTCCTGATGCAGGAGCAACAGAGGGATCATCTTTGGGTTAAATTTGGCCTCTGTTCTGCAAGGACTCCCCCAGGGAATAGGGCTTTTCCAATATGATTGGTTTCCTAAAACTCTTTTCTGTGTGGGTTCTCTATTTTCAACAAAATGGTCTCCATCAGAGAGGCTCTCCTTCTGAGGTGTTCATCACCTCAGTATGGGGTCTGTGATTTAGCAAGGACAGATTCTGGATGGCTTTTCATCTCTCACAGGTCATTGATCAGCATTTCTCCTGCATGGACCCATGTTGTTATTTCACCACAGATCTGTGACTTTGCCTGCTGCCTGGCCAGGGGAGCCTGGCATATTTCTTTATTTCTGAGACAGTTCTTATGTTAAGCTTTTCTTGCATTTCAAATATTTATACAGCATCTCTCAGGTGAATTTGTTCATGCTGTCTTGAGTAGCATCTCCACCTCCTTTACAAAGACTGTTTATGCAAAATTCCTCCCTGGGGAAAATCCCCCGATGCCGAGGAAATTCTGAGCTCCCTCTGCAGGTTTTACTTCAGTTATAATATGGATTTGATCCATCTCCTGTGCAATGGCTGTTGTGATCAGGGACGCCTTTGTTAATACTTTTCATGCTCAACTGTTTTATCTGATTCCTCCTTGGAGAGCATCTTTGCAGTGCTCCTCAAAGCTGTATTCACTCTGACAGCCTTCCCAATACCATACCTTGGGGAATTTTAGTTTTCAATTGTCTTGGTAATCGGTGTGTTTTAATTGCATGAAAATTTCCTCTTGTATGTCCCAGCTCTTTTTGCTCGGTGTATGTACACAGTGAAGAACCCAGATTTCCAGCAAGTGCCAGTCAAAGGAACTGAAAAAACATATGTGTCCTGAAAATTTTCCTCCAGTCCCTATATACCCACTCATCCAAATCCACACAGGCTCAAAATGCTCCAGAAAAATCAGCAAATGAGATAAGAAGAAGCAGCATGTACTTCCAGTTTCCTGATGAAGTTCAGGGAGAAAAAATTGTTTCTGCTAGAAAGTATTTATAATCGTTAAAAAAAAAGCAGTAGGAGGATGAAGAAATTTGACTTTCTGCTGCAAGAAGAGAAAACAGCCATAAGCAACCCAGAAGTCCTTTCTTACCTCATCAGGGTATCACTTTCATGGTCCACAAATTCTGTATTCTGAATCTAATCTTCCCAGTCAAATGTCACAACTAATTTATTCCCACAATTTCACTTTTAATCCAGTGTCTCAGCCGCCAAACAGTGCAACTGGAGCTTGGTTTGCAATGAGTAGCTGTTAAAGGGGTAAAGGCTAGTTTCAGTAATTTGCTGCGAATTGCTGGCATGGGGGCAGAGCTGATGAGGGACAGATTCCTTTGGGTTTCCAGAAGGAGAAAAGGAGGTCTGAAAATACAGAAGCAGGGCTGGGTCCATTAGCAGCAATTATCCTGTAGTGCTGTTTATGCAGCCTGATCAGCTGTAAAATTTTGGGCAGTGACTTTTTGAGACTATTAACTTTTGGTATCTAAAATGTGAACTTGAGCTAAGTGTTTAAATGCCTTTGATGATCAATGGAGGAAACAGGCATAACCGGGTCAGATTAAAAGTGTACACTGCAAATGTCCAAGGACCATTGGATAAATCCCTCTTGCTGCTATTTTCATCCGTAGAGAGTCCATCCTTGATTAGAAAGTAGAAAGCCCACCGTGGCTGTGATAGCCCATGTCTATTTATACCATATGTATTTTATAAAGAAGTCAGAGAATGAATACTCTGTTCCCTGGACTTTTGGTGTAGCTGTTGTGCATGATTGGTTGTATGACCAACTTTGAGTGATCACTAAAGCATTTAAAAGAACAGTTTATGGAAAATGAGATGCTCTGATGAAGAATACCCTTAGGATAGAGAGCTGACATAAACTGAACAAGCAGCCCAGCTCAGTCTCACCAAGCTGTGCCAACCCGGTTTAACCCCAGAGGGTTGTTAAACTTGGGATCAGGAGAGCTGTGGCTTGGGGCTGTTAACCAAAGCTAATGCAAGGTGAAGGGGGGTGTCAAAACCAGGAATCCAGAACACAGTAACAAGATTGTGTTAGAGAGACAGAGACAGATCCACTTCAGCCCTTCTTTCACTGTTTTCAATGTAAGGATTGGGCTGAAATTTTTCTTAGTTTCTCAATGCTTCGCTCTGTGCTAGTGCTCACCTCCACTTTGCTTCCCTGTCCTTTTTCACTGGTTTCTTTCTGTGGTACAGAAAGATCACAGAGGGGCTGAACAGGTGGAAATCATCTCAGCTTTTCTGGTCTGTTCATTCATTCTCTGGTTTATAAACAGGCATTCAATAAGGCTTCTTGAGGAACCTGACATAGATCACCATTAAAGCCAGGTTTCTGTGTAAGTTCAGACAGACTCCTGCCTACACCACCCTGACCCTACCCAAATCCTGCAGTAGGTTGGGTATCTCCCTTTGAGCTGCCTGCTCCCTGGCACAGGCAGAGTGTAGAGTAACCATGGGATGCTGTTTGTGTAAGTCTCACTCTCCTGTAGTCCCTGCTGCTGGACACAGGCCTGGGCAGTAGTTACAGGAGTCATTTCTAAGGCACCTTAGTTTGAGATTGTCCCAGTTAGTGCAGACACCTTTGGTACAGCTGCCAAAATTCAGCAGACAAGGAGAAAATAACACTGACTACCTTAAATGTCATGGGAGACAAACCCATAGGGCAATTTTTCATTTAATCTTTGTTCTGTCTTTTCTATTACCCTCATTGAACCTGATGGAAAATGCAGGCATTCTGCTCAATTTAAAACCAGGCCTGTGGTGGCCGGTTGGCCTGTGGCACAAGGGACAGAAAGAGCTCTTGGTAAGACTTTCTCTGGTGCCAGAGACTCACCAGTCAAGGTTAGGGTGACCAGAAAGGCTTCTCCCAGGATGCATTGTTCTGTTATGTTAATCTATCCCAGTTTGGATTCCCCGGTTGCCTGTCAGCCTCTACCCCTCATCGCTCCCCCAGAGCTTCCCCATTGGTCCCCGTTCCCTAGTCCGGCCTTTTCCTCACCCCCAGATAAAACTGAGTTTTGGGATCGTGTTTGGATTTGCCTCTGCACCCTTCGACAGTGTAGCAGCAATAAATGCTCCTGGCAGAGCGCACCCAAATGCCCATCTCCACTCTTTGCTGTCGACTGTAGCACTGAACCCACCCGTGCATCTGTGGGGGCACGCGGGACCCCACGGAGCCGGGCAGGGACAGTATTACAGGCCACTGGATTTTAGCCATAGAAACACAGGTAGGAATAAATGCCTTTACATTCTAAATAAATCTAAACCCTTTTGCAGTCAATAAAAACATTCTTGTTGACTTTTTTTTTAAAAATGCAGTTTGCAAAAGACATGCAGGTGTTAGAACCACAATATAAGAATACAAATACTTTTCCCAGAAGGATTTTGTTTTGTTTTCTTATTTTTAATTTGTTTTGAAAAGTCAATTTAGTGTTTTATTGGTATTTAATAAGTCTAAATTCAGCTCTTTACATACAGTGAAGTTTCATGGAGCTCAAGTGAAGCTCTTCCCATTTTGGGAGACTTAGCCTACTGGATGTCAGCTTCAGGCAAGTCTCTCCTCTTATTCATCTTGGATTCTTTGCCACTTTTTCTACACCTCCTCCTTAAACAATTTGTCTTTTTCGTAGTCCTCCTGGTCTTTCATTGCCTGTAATGTAAAATAATCTTTTGTCTATTTCCTCCATTGATCATTAAAAGCACCAAAATATTTAGCTCAAATGTGTGTTGTGGATCCCAAAAGTTGATACAATTAATACATTTTTTGACAATTTCCATGTTTCACCTTTTCCTGGGATAGGTCTACTTTGGCTATCATCTCCTTCAGCCATAGATTTATATGAGAGTCTTCTGGACCTGAACCAGTGTGGTACCCTCAGCATCAACACTGGGACAAATCCCTCTCTGCACTGTTTTGAGTGCTTTCTCCTTTTCTCTTTCCTGCTTTACATTGTTTCACAGCTTTTTTCTACTCCTGACTTGGAAAATGGCTACATCTTACTTCATCCGTGGCAAAAAGGAGAAAGAGAATGGCTTAGCGCAGTTGGCTGAAGTCTGATTCCTCTTAATTGCAGAGGGAAAAGCAGTGTTTATTTTGTTTGAAAAGGTAGTTCCAGGTTAAAAAGTGTCCCTTGACAGCTGAAGGGGAGTTCATCTGACAACAGTCTTCTGTATCAGTGCTTGTTGTTCAGCCCTCTGCGGTCAGAGGAGAAAAGTGAGCAATTCTCCTAATCCTGAAGGAAATACCTGTAACAGATGATGAAGGCCCCCAAGTTAAACTAGTGTTAATGTCTGGAGTTACATGAGATGATATCACCTCAGCAATCTTTAGTTGTCTTACAGAGAGGTTGCGTTCTAGAGGAAACTTTTAAAATAGTAACTTCAACAGCATTTCAGCAAGTACAAATTCCTTCCTACTGGTTACCCTGTTGCTCAGTGTTTGAATTTGTCTTGAGCTAGACAAGCAGCTTCATTTTGCCTAAGGTAAATCTCTCTGTGCAGCTCTGGTGCCTGCTAGTGCAGTCCTGTAATGCCACCTAGAAGATGTTGATAATTTTCCTCTCAGCACACAGAGTTCATTTCCTTCATCCTCTGTCTAAACTCTGTCCAGACTGAATCAGAGTGCTGTCTGCTTTGCATTTACCATCCATGGTTCCTACAAAAATGATATTTTGAGGCAAAGTTCACTCAAAATGTAACACTCAAAAAATTTTATGGAAATTGTCACAACCACTGTGGAGCTCTTCCCTAGAGGACTCAGCCTAAATGCTCATGTTATATTAGAGCCTTTCAGACAAGTGCTTCTCATGTATAGTGCTGCTTGCTGAAAAGGACATCAGAGTCACTAGAGGGAAGGAAAAAGCTGAACCAAATTCTGTCTGGGTGGAGTATGAAGGAGCCCCACTGATTTTATATGTTTTAAACCCGGTTTAGCTGAATAGTGCTGGCAGAAATGTGTTCCTCAGGATGGTGGAATAAAATCAAGTTGAATTCTTAATTCTCTGGCTGAAGGGGCAGTAGATAATAACCTGCTACTGATGGCAGAGAAAAGAAAATACAGATGAACATGGAATATACTTTTGCCTTAAATTTTGAAGCTGGGCATTTTGCACTTGCCTTTTCTATTACTCGGAGTTCCCTATAATTAATCTGCTTTCAAAAAAAAAAAATCAGTTTATTGTTGCTAGGCATGAAGAGCATCTACAGGGAACTACTAAAGTAGCACCTGCATTCCTGGTAAAGTCTGAAGCCAGCAAGAAATATATTTTCCAGCTCAGCCACTGACTTGAAGAAGCATGGGGAAATGGAGCTGAAGAGAGGTTAAGTAGGAATAAAATACATTTGTAAAGCACTCGATAGGTGTCTAAATGCTAATAGCAGATTGCTGCATGGCCTGTGGCATAGGTGGCTTCCTCTTGCTTTCTGCCTGCCACCTCCCTGTGAGAGGGCATCTTGTCTCTGCTCAGGGAGCAGCTGAATAGCCTCTTGCCACCAGATGCTTTTTTCTGCCTTGAGTGTTGAGACTGGAAAACTAGAAAACTTTTGTGCCTTTTGGACAGAAGAACTCATGTCTTGCCAGCAGCTCATGGTATGCGTTACCTGACTGGCCCAGTACAGTGATGTTCTTCTCTAGAGGAGCTGGGGAAGTTGTTTAACCTAAAGCTGGCCAGAGGACACAGGTTTCTCAGGTTCTGCAAGTGTCTATACTGCTCCTGGCTCTGTCTGTGCTGTAACCATCTCTGTTTTTTAGAAGGGCTACTGTAATTTAGAGGGGTGAGACTGGGAAGTCAGATTTCAGTGTGGATCCAGATATGGACTGACAAATTCTGAGGTCTGTTTTATTTTACCCTGTCCCTGTAACCCTCTTGAGTATGATCCTGTCCAACCTGGATGAGCTGGTCATCCCCTTGGCTCTCAAGGGTTACCTGGATGACCCAAAGATATTTTTGTTTGTTTATCTCTTAAACACCCACAGAAAACTCACAGCAAGCCTCAGTGTTGACACGCTGTGAACACTGAAGGCCTATCCTCATATCTTTCAGGCAGGAATTTGGAAGAATTTGTATATTTGACCAGACTGGCATATATCTGCTAAGCTCCAGGCACATCTCGAGCACACATGCTAGGTGACTGTGCTCTGTAAGGACAGCAAAGCTAAAACTTGCAGTAGACATCAGACAGCTTCCAAGTGTAATGTGTGAGCTGTTGGAGCTTAAATCCCCACGTCCTGAAAGCACAGGCTCAGTGTGCATGCACACACCATCTATGGGGTAGAATAGACACATCCCCAAAGCTTTTGATTTGCTGCATATTCTCTGCAAAGGGCTTATTCATGATTTCTTAGCAAATGTTTGCAGCACCTAGCTGTGAAGGAATACTGGCAGGATGAAGATTGTGGGTAGAGACAGCACACTGTACCAGGTGAGCTGTCAGAGCTAAGCAGGCTTTCTCAGGCATGAGCCCTTCTTGGCTACTAGTGTATATTAGCCAGAACACAGGGACTCCTGGATTAGGATGCAGATTCCAGCACAAATACTCTGCATATTTGTCCAAAACAAATATTTAGTTAAAGGAATGTGAAAATAACTAATTAGGTATGTGACTGTCTATTTTAGCTCATGCCCATCACCAGTATAATGAGGACTGATGTTACTTAAGTATCTAAATTCCTCTGAGTTTTCATTTCCTTTTTAAAAGGCTTCCTGTATATTCCTTCTTGGCACTTTTGTTATCAAATATTGTTTGCCAGCTCCAGGTAAAAAACTCTTTTTAAAGATTATCTGTTTACAAAATCACATATTGATACCTCTGTATTCTTATCAGGAGGAGAAGGGTACTGTGTATTTCCTCTACTTTATCAGCAGAATCATAAACCAGCAGCTGTTATTAAAGCTGAATAAATATGCTGGCAGTGCTGCAATGTCTTTCGGTTTGAAATCAGACTTTAAAGTATTCAGCTGTTGGTTTCATTGTTGAGACCTCAGCTGAATAGAAATCTTTATGAAAATTTCTATATAGAGAATTCTAGACTCAAGTTCACTGACACTCAGTAAGACAGAATCCTCTAATGCCTCTAACTTTGCAGTCAGCAAACAGCACCTATCACCTCAGGGAAACTGAGTGTGTATCTAATTTTCATTGTTAATTACTATTGGTGAGTTAGGTGGGATATATGGAGGAGAGCCAGAATTCACTTATGTTAATTTTATCATCAGCTTTTTGTTCTTTACTCCTGTCATTTAGAGATACCCTATCACACTGTACACCTTTTTCCATGAAGAAGAGGTAAGGAAAGCATAAGTAAAATATAATTTCTCTTTAGACAGGTCTTCTTTACATTCAGGGATGCCACTGGTACCTGATTTTCCACCAAGGTTAAGATCTCTCTAACCTTCCTTAAAGGCTGCTGTAACAGTTAGGTGTCCATTTATGCACTGATCTCTTGGAAACAGTCCTTTTAGGAATCTCCTTATTCATTCAGGCTGTTCAAATAATTGCCTATACTAATAAATGGATTATCTAGATTGTGTTTCATTGCATGCTTGTGTCTCACATCCTTATAAACAATCTGCTCTGACAGGAGGGAAGTCAGGAGGCTATTTTTAACACATCTGAGCAATTGACTCCCCATGGCACTTAGAGGTTATATTTATTTATCTTTTGAGCAGCCAGGCTATATGTAAATATTGAGAACTGGGAGTGCTTCTCCTTTTATGTATGGATACATATGCAGGTGCTAGCTCAGCTTCATCTCAAGATGATACTCAAATATATATTCCTTCCTTCTTTTTCTCTTAAGCTTATTTTGAAAGGGAAAGGCTTTTTCTCTGTACAAGTAGAATTTCCTGCACAATAGTTTTTGAAAGAAGTCTCTAATCTTCCACAGGCAAGGAATAAATATCAGTATTGGATAGCAGTGCTTATAATTATGTATGACCATGATATATTTTGCTCAATTGTAGTTACTGCTATTATTTTTAAAAATTGAAGTATTGCTAAAGCCAATTTGATTATTTTATAGTTTTCAGACTAATTCTGCCTCACATAATAATGACATTGAGTTTATCCTGGCTTATCCCAGTATTCTGTAAAGGCCATGGAAATTTAGATCCTCAGGATTTTCTAAAATGAACAGAACAATGTTCTTTTCTCTCTTCACAGACCTATGCCCCTGGTTTTTTTTTGGGTAGAAGAGAGAAGCCCAGAATTTAGCCCTCAGTCTAAAACCAGGGCAGTTGCTTTTACCTGGAAGCTTCTCTATGTCTGCAAATATCATTTACTGGCATGAAATGCAGAACAAAGCATGGAAAGAGATATTTATAACAAAGGATGTGCAAACCTTTTAGGAAATAATAGAAACAAATATAGGTAGGAAATGTGTAAACATGTGTAAGCAGCTGCTCTCCAGCTATACTAGCTGTTGAAAGAATGTAAACAAAATGTAGATATTTAAGTCATGGTTTTAGCTACCTGTGCTGGATAAATAAGCATTTCATTTGGATGGAAATAGCATAATTTATACTTACTGTGCACATTCCTCCCTTCTCCTCAGAGCTGGTAAGATTATGAATTTAGCTTTGACACTTTCAAAATTGTCTTACTTGACAATCAAACAAAAAATATAATTTACCAGCTTCCCACAGAAAGAGAAAAATTATTCAGAGCCACTTAATTGTTTTAATCAGATAACATCATGGTATTATAATGTAAAATATGTTTTCTAACTGTAACTTAATAGAATGGTAGTTTGCATATTTTATATAGCTAAGCAAAGTGAATCACACAAAGTAAGTATGATTTTAATAATATTTGAAACAATATGCTCAACTCAGACAGTAATGGAAAATCGAAATTATTGAAATTTAATTTATGGGTTGTTTTTAAACAAAGTTGTTGTAATTGACATATTCCTTTGTCCATTGGTTTTATTCTAGTTAAATTGGGTTTTTTTAATGTAAATTTTGACCAGTGCTCTCTGGAAAACAATCCCTACCCTGTTCTTAACTAGTGGAAAGAACTGCTGTGAAAGTCACATGAGAAACGTTCAGTAATTTCTTCATAATCTTTTGTCACTGGAGGTATGTAAAGGGTAATTTAAGTCATCCAGCAGCTGAAAAGGCATTAATGATTTGGATTTTAAGCATATGTTTTATTATTTGCAGATAGCCAGCTGAAAAACTGTCCTCTTAGTACCCTGGAAGCCCTAGGCTCAGAGTTTCTGACTTCAGAATCTTTGGAAATTTGTAAAGGTCTTTGGGCTTCCAGGCTCCACAGTCTATGGTGGAAGATTCCTAGACTGCCTGTATCTCCACAGGAATAGTTTCCTGTATCTGTCTCATCTAAGAGAAAAAAAAAAATAGATTTTTAAAATTCTGGTTTGTTTCTCCACAAGATAGCTGTTCAGCAGGAAGTTTCAAAATGTCTAAGTTTTGTTCTTGTAAAGAACTTGAGAAGGGTGCTGCAAAAGTTGGCTGTTACTGGGATCTGAACTATAGTGTTGCCAGACCTAAAGTTTTCGTTGGTTTCTGTTGCTTGCTTTAGGCTGATGGGAGTTGTAAGGCAGCTCTCAGTGGGAAGGTAGTGAGCTGTGTGATTTGTTAATGTGGGGAGTTCCAGAAGAGACCTCTCTGGGTGACAGGGTGGGCAGTCTGTGGCTCTGCTGATTGCTCGTGTCTAACTGCGGGCAGCTTGTTCAAAGCCAGGAAATGCGGAACATCTTTTGTTTCACTGAGAGCACTCAATATCTCATTATCTTACAATACTAGAACCACAGCAGCAGGAAATTTGGCTGAGGCAACCAGAAATCTGTAGTAACTTTTCCTGAGGACTCCTGGACGCTGAGTAAGCTCCAACAGATGAGCAAACATGATGTCTATCTTCCAGCAATGTAAGACCAGGCCACACAGTTTAACTTTGCTTTGGCAATAAGCAGTAAATAGAAAATTACCATGACTTGAGGAGGATCTCTGATACTTCCACATCATATTCCTTTAATAGTATCATAAAGAAACTAAGGAAATCTGAATTAGCTGAAACTACTGCAAAGTGAAAGCAGAACTGCAGAGCATGCCACATCGAGAGAAAGCTCGGTCATTGTCATTCACTGTCACACCAGGGGACTGTGCAGGGTAAAGTACTTCAATTGAGTGATGCAGTTCAGTATTTTCATGAATGACTTCAATGAAAAAATAAGAGTGTACCTTGCAGGCACAGAAATCACACTGAAAGATACAATTAGAAATCCAAACTACCCCAATAAACTAGGGAAAATCTCACAAAATATATGAGGAAGCTGAGTGTACAAATGCTTCTAAAACTCAAATAAATTGTTCCATGATTTGGTAGGAATAATGCAAGATGGAGCAAGATGTTGGACTGAATAAAGGCAAAATGGGGAAAGCTGATGTAGAAGATCACCTTGTTATCTAGTGATGTATGTACTGAACGTGACCCAGCAATGCTCTGCAACAAGATGCACATTGTAGTGAGATTTACAGCAAAAAAACCATATGGTTTGAGATGCTGAAAATTACAAAAAACATTGAGTTCAGAATATTTACACATTAAAATTTTTATAAAGATTTTATACCACATCCAAAATAATAAAAGCCATCTTATTTTACAGCATGTTATCTCAGCATAATCAGGAGTTCCTGTGAAACCTGTCATTTCAGGGTAGTCCCTCATGGGCATACACTTCTGCTGCAGGGAGAGCTGTAGTGACTTCACAGCTGCATAGGTTTTAATCCTGCAGTCAAACAACCATGAAAGAATCAAGCCTCACTTTATGTGTAGGGCAACCTCTGCACAATCAGCATTACAGCAAATGCCAGACAAGTCTGTGGATATACCAATGGCAGATGTAGCAGATCATTGCAAGCATGACCTGCACAGATGCAGTGCAGCTTTCCAAAATGTTGCACTGAAGCCTTGGAGTTTGCAGTACTTGGAGCATATTTGACAGTGTTTTGAGAGAAATGCAAAGTATGTGGACACAATACCAGTGAATATTTGAATATAAAGATCACAATTTATTCCTAATTACCCTGTTATCTTCAAGGTTCAAGTCTGGTGTGTTCTGGCAGAGAGGAAAGGATGGACATAAACATATGTATCCTCTGGATACTACAGAGGAGGTTCAGATTAAATATTAGAAAAACTTCATCACTAAAATGGGTGGTCAAGCACTGAAACAGGATACCCAGGGAAGTGGTGGAGTCACTGTCCCTGGAAGTTTTAGCAAAATATAGATGTAGTGCTTAGGGACATGATTAAGTGGTGGACTTGGCAATGCTCTGTTAACAGCTGGACTTGCTGATCTTAGAGGTTTCTTCCAACCTTAATAATTCTATGATTCTCTGACCCTCTTCTGATTGTTTCTTCATTCCTTGAAGAGTCTCTTTGGAAGCATTAGTGGGCTTTTCCACAGTAATAAAAAGATTAAATTCTCTCTCTTTTGATTCTCTCTTCTATTGTAACACTTTGTGTGTGACAGGCTGTTCAAAATCTTGTCTTTGGTTATTCAAACACAAGGAGTCTGGGGAATAAGAAGATTATTATCAGAAAGATTACAGTATGCTTACCTTCTTTTTTTTTCTTGAATGTGTTAGACATAATTCTGTAAGCATATTTTTTGCACTTACCTTCACATGAATATGTGGAATGTTTTAGATTACTTATATACTGATTTTAAATATTATGAGAAATTACTGAAAGGAAGTGGAAAAATACGAAACCACCAAGCAAAAAGCATGGAAAACAACAAAAACTGTTAACAACCCAGCAACCTCTGGTGAAGATTTTATATCCACCAGTTAGGCAAAAGGGCAAAGTAAACAAAATAAGGGCATTATCTTGAGCTATTGTTGTTCTTCCAGTGTTATTGAGACACTGGGTATTCACCTCATGATAAAATAGAGATTCCTGCATTTTATTTCTATTGTAGGTTTGTTGCAGAAGTTTTTATGTCTTCTTCAGTTTATAATTCGATGAAGAAAACAGACAATTTGAAGTCTTCTGAGGTTCTGACTATTTGAACTCACAGAATACCTTTCTAAAGAGGTTACTGAATAAACGCCCATAGAGATTCTCTACCCTCTTAAAAGGATACATTTCCTGTCCCAGCTGATCACTCCTATCTCCTAGCATAGTTTCTGCATCCTGCTTGCTTAAACATCACAACAGATTAATGTTTACAGTATCAGTATTTCACTATTCATTTCCACAGTTAGTTATTTTATTGTAGTTGATCCTTCTGAAATAAAAGTGCAGCCAAGACATTCCCACCATATGTATACATACTACAAATGGAGTTGTTGCTGTTTTCTTAAAATGAAATTATTAGTTCCAGTGGGTTTGTGCTTTAGACCAGTTATACACATGTACATTGCAGATCTTGTTGCTTCAAAGAAGCAATTCTGAATATTGTAAAAAATATTCTATTATGTCTTTGAGCTTTATTTTCAGTATCTCTTTCATGTTGCTAAAACCTGATTACTTTTGGATGCAGTATAATCAATTTATTTACTTTTTCTTTGAGAGCTAAGCTTGAAAACACTGGAAAATGCAATGCGAATGTTTCTAAATTTGTAACCAAAATGAAAGGCTATACTTTTGTTGAATTGTAGTTTGATTTTAAACCTTTATTTAGCATCTCTGCCAAGACATGTATACTAGAAGTCAATGATAATTCCCAAAGGAAAGTTGATTTCCCAAGGTTGTCACAAACATTTATATTTATGAAGGGAAAAGTGCAGAGACCAAAGTTTTCCACAGACCAAGAATTAAATCCATACATTTAAAACTTTTTGTGTGATGGTATTGTCATCCTGTTTCACGTTATAAGGAGGATTAAGAATATTTGTTTTGGAAAATTGCCTCTGAGGATTTTATTTTTGTGAAAGCAAAGGCATTGTTGGGGTTGAATCAGCATCCTATGCTGATTGAAAAGTAGAAGTAATATTACATGAGTCATTCAAGATAAATTGCTGAGGCTTTAGAGAGGAACTCTTGGTTGTTATTGTTTAGAAACTGTACTTGCATCCTTCACATTTTGAAAGTAATTGCTTACTTTGTGTAGCTATTAATGCTAATTACTTTGCAGGAGCTAACGTGACAGGCTATTTGTTATCCTTGAAGGTATGAAGTGGAAAGTTCAATGTGTCAGCTGATAGCATTTTTCTGAAGTACTTGACAATTCCCAGCTTGTTTTCATGATTCTGAAGCTGGCTTAGATGACATTTTATTTCTTAGTATTTTGGTCTAATCTTTGGTGGCTGAAGCCTGTTTGAGTGTCACTTGATGAGCAGTGGATAAAACATTTTCACAGAAAACTTGTATTATTCAACATTTTATTATATTCAGTTGTCAGCAAATTTTGTTTCGTTTTGTTCTATATTTTATAGACATTGTAGCTCTCAAGTGCTGTAGGTAAAGATCCAGAATTTGTGGATCTTTTCCCAAAATTGAAATCAAAGTTCCGTAAAAGGATCAGGCAGGTTTTCTGATTTTCCTATGTTCAGAAAGGCTTTTATGTAGAAAAATGCTTTGTGTGTGAAGGCTTAAGATGACTGATCTGTTTGCCACAAACCTTGCACATTCTGTAGAATGATAAAGCAGTTCCTTTTTCTCCCTCCTCTTCAAGGTTACCTTGCTAAGTGTATATATGCATATATTTGCATGTATGGTTTAAAGTCACTCACAGGACTTTAAGCAGGATTGACTTGGAGTTTGGTTTTTCTTAGCATGGGGGAATGTTTATTGCCCTGAACTCCAGAGGCCAAGTGCTCTGCACATAACTCAAACAGAGGGCACTTTTGGATGTAGGGCAAATATGCCAGAGACAGGAGAGAGATACAGGAACATAATGTTACTCATGCCAGTGTGAATAATGTCTGTGACTTTACAAAGTAATGCTAGGGAATAATCAGTATGTGAAAAAGCTAAGGTAGTCAATGAAAGGGAATGGAATCCAAGTGAACTGACTTTTCCAGTTCTCTAAATATCAGAGAGATTCAGATTCTTATTAAGGAGATTAAAAGCCTTGTGGGAAATAAACACCATTCTGAAGCCCGGATGCATTCTTTCTTGTCAACCAATGTGATTATTGATACTGAAGTTTCAAAGCTTGCTGATGACAGAGGTACATGGCTCTGCACTCCAGATCATCTGAAACACATGACAAAAAAAAAGAATATGTGATTGAAGAATAAATTTCCACACTGATGCTATTTGCATCGGCACAAAGTTGTTTATTTTTAATATTTATTCAACAGAATATGCGTATATTAATACATATTCATATAAAACCCCCTCATCCTAAAATGCTTCTTTATTAAAGTAGCTTTTTTTTTTTTTTTTTTAGTAATCAATAACACATTTTTGACCCCTTAGGTTTAAACAACCATAGTAGTGCAGTTTGGCTAGAAAACAAAATACACGTGGTTTATTTGATCTAAAGTAAGTGGCCTAAGACCACAGTGTTTGCTGCAACATGTGCCATTATCATTCCTGTGTTAACAGGCAGTTGATCCATTAAAGTGTGAACCAGTAGTTTCACTTCTGCAACTGTACAAACATTTATTTTGCCTGAAAAAACAATTGTTTATGGAATTGTTATTGGATTTGGTGCACATATAAAGCATTTCATCTTCCCCACAAAATCTAATAGCAGCACATTTCATTGTATGGGAAGCATAATCCTGTGCTCTTTGCTGTGTGCTGTCCAGCTGACTCAGGTGAAATGGGTTAGATGGGAAATGTCAGTGTCAGGAAAGAACCTTTGCTTGTATTATATACCCTTTAAAGCATTGTATCTTCTAAAAAGTACCCTTCATACACCAAGTCTAAGCAGGCTGACAAAAAGCAAGGTAAAGCAGAACCTAATTTTACAGTGCAGACACTTCAAGTATGCCTGAAACATTCCTTGGGTTACGGAATCCATGGACAACTCTTCACATTAACTCCCTGAAATCAAGCAGAACCTGGCAGCCTTTGAAATATCTGCACCAAGATCGAAGGTGATGTGTTGGTGCTCTCAACCATGAGAGGTAAACTGTGAAAATGCTTGGTAAGACTATATCTGTATCTTACCAATTAAAAAGTAAAAGCTCCAGAAGCCAAGGATTTGTGGTGTAAAGCTAAGGGATTTGCTGTGGTTTGGTGTATTGCAAAGGCAGTTGACGTGCAGTGCCTCTTATTGTTTGGATGGGAAACTTCCAACAAGCATGTTATGAGAACTGTTGAAGAAGGGATTGCACATCCAGCTGCTACTGCTTTTTTTAGGTATTAATTTGTCATGCATAATTTCCTATTATTTCTTGTCATGACATATTCTATTAAGTTATTTTAGGATATAGGTTGTGACTACAGCTGGCACTGTATGTCACATTATATCACATCAAGTAGCAGCATAAGGTAAATGCTTGGTTTGAGCTTCTGATTTTTTCACAAATGGAATAGTTAGGAGCATTCAGGTGCATGAAATGTACAGGGTAAAGAATGAACACACCAACTTGTGCCTTCTAAAAGGGTGGAAAACTCAAGAGCCTTTGAGGGTCGTATGTCCCCAGGGCTGTATCCCAGCACTGTCACCATGTCCCTGTGGAACCCTTGGCTTTGTCCCGGTATGAGTGTAAATCTGCCCCTCTCCCAGGCTCAAGTCTGTTTTCCTTTTCCTGGGAGCCCTCTTGCTTTGGAGAAGGAAAGACAGATTGTGTTTTGAGCTTTGGAGGCTGCAAACTGAGCATGGTCCCTTCCTTTGCCCCAGTGCTGGACATTACAATACATTTGGATGGGCTCAGCAGTTTATGACACCCACATCTGGACACTCGAGCTTGCTCACAAACTGGGACGTAAGGAGACAGGCAGGCATTTTCTCACCCAGTTCCCAGCCAGGGAAGTGTGAATGTGTGAACTTGGGCTGATACTCCTATATATCAGCATGTTACATCTGATTTTGTTCAGACTGATCTTAGACTGCTGCAAGGATTTGGGAAAGCTCCAGCTCCCAGTGTTTACTAAAGACACCAATCTGAGAAATGTTGCACCGGGACTGGGGCTGATGTTTCTTAGCTGTCCATGGTGAAGTCAGAGGTTCTGTCTCCTGCCTTTTCCCCTTCTGCAGCCCTGATGTGTCAGACCTGGCTAAAACAAAACTGCCAGACTGCTGCCATGGCTGATGGGTTTCTCTTCATGCAAAACACCTGAAGGAGAGACAGTCCCCTGAGCAAGTGGTTTGCCTTATTAATTCTCTGATAAAACATGCACTGGGTTTCAACTGCAGTTAAATTCTTCCAGCAAGACTCCTTAACTGCTGTACTTTTAAGCATATGTCTCCACACAGATCTCTGGAAATCAGGCACAAGGTGTGTTACTGTCCCGGTTTCAGCTAGGATACAGTTAATTACTTCTCAGTATCTGTTACAGTGCTGGGTTTTGGTTTCAGAATGAGAATGGTGTTGATAACGCACTGATGTCTTGGGTTTTGCTAAGTTGTGTTTATCCTAAATCAAGGGCCTTTTTTCCTTTGCTCATTCTCTGCCAGTGAGGAAGTGTGTAAAAGAAAGTGGAGGGACCATAGCTGAGACAGGTGACCCAAACTGACTAAAGGGATATTCCACACCATAGAACATCATCCTCAGTATATAAAATGGGGGAGTTACCTGGAAGGGGGATCTATCTGGGTTTGGAAAGGGGGGTCTGGCATCGGTCAGTGGGCAGTGAGCAATATTGCACATCACTTGTTTTTGCGTTTTTATTGTCATTGTTTTTATTTACCATTATTGTTCTATTTTACTTTATTTTCAATTATTAAACTGTTCTTATGTCAACCTACAAGTTTTAATTTGATTCTCATCTCCATTCCACTGGGGTGGGGGTGGAGAGAAGGGGGGACTGAGTGAGTGGCTGGGTGGTGCTTAATTTCCAGCTGAGTTTAAACCACAACAGTCACTGACTTCGTCATCCATGCCATTTGTGAGATATTTTGCTCACAGATGATGACGTGGATCTGCCAATGGATCCCCAGACACCAGTAAAAGACCTTTTGTTTCCAAGTTGCTACCAGTAACAACTCTCAGCACTGACGTTTTAATTCCCATGTATTTAGGGGCTATGAATAAATATAGGCTGGAAATAGAAGCAATAAGGGCCTGTAACTGCTTTCCTGGAGAATTGATGGGAGAGACTTAATTAATTTTTAGATAGAAGAGAGCAGGAAAAGGATTGGATAGTATGTATGCCTGTGGTGTTTGTGGGTTTCATCACTGTGATCCATACATATCCTTCCATTGCCACGTTTTCTGTTTAGAGGAGAAAACAGATTTCCTTCTGTTCCCATGTTTTCAAACTGTTAGTGTCTTACAAGCGTCCAGTGAGATTTTGAGTCCTTGGGTGCTAACCTCCTCCCACCCCTAGCTCTTATCTAAGTGTTCTGATGCTTCATATTTAGATTAATTAATCTGTCCAGTTAGGCTCAGATGCCACTTCCATTTATGTTGGCTAAGTCACTCTCAAGAGCTAATGGTCCGCTAATGCAGTCCTACAATTCCCCCTGTGAGTCCAGAAAGACAAACAAGTTCCCAAACCATCCTCAGTGAAAGATCAGAGTAGCTCAGCATAATGTAGTATCAAGAATCACAGGAGATGTCCGAAGACTTAAAAGATAACACGCATAAGCAGAGTACCAGAGAAGACCCATTAAATGGATTGTGACTTTGTAGTGTGATTAAAATCAGTTGGACAAGGGTAATCCATCTGTGCTGATGCAAGAAAACTATTCCTGTGAGTTAATGGTGTGTTAAAGAACATGCAGCATTTTTGTCTTCTAAGAACACAGGAACATTTCGTTCAGACTAAAGGGCTGTCTAGTCCTGTACTCTGCCTTTGACTGCCACCAGCAGTGGCTATGCAGGACAAGGATAAAGAGGGGCCCAGGGGTAAAAACGCTATTTTTTATCATTGGAACTGTGGACGTCTCTGATGAGGAAATATCTCTGGGCAAGCCAACGAGAGCTACAGCTGACTTCTAGAAACAAAACAGAGATTTTATTCGAGCTAATGGAAAATGTAGATTTCCATGGGGCTAGGATTTCAAAACAAATTTTCAACCTTTGAACTTTTCACAGCAGACATGTCTGTTTCTATTAAATCTCTCAGAATCAAAAGTTACTTATTTTTATCCCTCTAGGCTCTGCTCTCCTATTAAGAAAATCACCAGTGTCACGACTCCAAATGTATATAAAACCAGCCTGTTTTTTGCAGTCTAAGACTGCAAGTGTCCAGTTGGTGATGAACTGATGCTGTATCTCTGAGACAAATGCTGAAATATAGTTTCATGTGTATGCACTTAAACTTGAAGACAACAAGGGTTCAATGATGCCTGCGTGTACATGAATACCCAAGTGCTGGGGTGTTGTGTGAACTCTGGTGGGTGTGGACCATTTTTGTGAGACCAGGAGGAGGTAGTGAGACTGTGAGACAATGTCCCAGTCTACTGCATCAACTAGTATGGAAACAAGGAAGACAGTGTGGTAATCTACCAGCCTCAGCTCCTGCTGTTTTAATTCTTTTTCACAGGGGGTGTCAAGTCTGGAAATCCTACCAGGTGTTTCAAGGCACAACTTGTGACAAGACTGAAAACCAGTCATTGCTTTACTGTTTGTTTTTGCCCTGGACGCTGTGCCAAACCTGGTTGCAGAGAGTCAACTTGCCTGGACAAGTCTCCTGCCCTTTTCAGGATTCAGACACTGGATAGTTTCCAGTAACTTCTCTACCAAAGATTGAGGTGCAACACATGCTGATATGAAGGAACAAAAAAATGAATGCTCTGTAATACTTATTTGTGGTAGTCTATTTACCCAATACTTTTCTTATTCCACATTGTTCCCCACTTTCCCCTGCCCCTAGCCCTGGCCACTCCCTCGGGTTCTCCCTAGTGGTTCCTGTACCCCAACTCTGCCCATGGACTGCCCCGGGTCCCTGAGAAAACCCCCCTGCTGCCTGACTGCGTGGTCTGTCTCAGTCTCTGTGCCTTTGGGCATTGCTGGGACAAGATGTAACCATTAAAGGTCCTCTAAAACCCTTATGGAGGGACCCTTCTCACCTCCTTTGCCTTCACTGTGCTGTGGAGCTGATAGCTGCTGGAGCAAGAGTGCAGAGCTGTCCGAAAACGACTACAGGAGGACAGAATGGCTCTGAGCTCCCAGGGAAAGCTGCAGCTTGCTAAACCAAACCTAGCACTACAACACTTATTAGCATCTTCATGCCCAATACCCCTAAGATCAATACTGCAGCAGTCTGAAATATGAACACAGTCAATTTCTTTTTTACACCATTGAATACAAACTTTGTCTTTTATCATCTATATGTCAAAACCAAATTAGTTGCTCATGTGAAAATGAGTGATTCAGAAGCAACTCCTAGTTTCTTGCTGTTTCTCTAGTTGGATTACAGGCACTTGAGCCTATAAGAGGACAAGGCAGTTCTTTTATGTAGTTCTTTTATCTAGACCTTTTATCTAAAAGGTCTTTGGATGTATTTTTTTTCCTCTGGGCATATCAGAATTATTGGTGATTAATGAGGATCGTGGTTTCAGGCCATGCCCCTAATAAAGTTACGTGTCAGAGAGATCCAAAAGTATCTGCATGCTGAAAGGAAGAAGTGGAGAATAGTTCATTACAGGCTGTTACACGAAGCGTTCTTGGGTAAGGATCTTCCAGCACAAAGGCAGTCACAGAACTCTCATTGTCATTTCCTGAGTTTCTGTAAACTTATTGCAGTACCTGTCACTGTGTCCTGGTTCCAGCAAGGACAGGGTTGATTTTTGCAGTAGCCAGGAGGGAGCATGGCTAGGACCTGGAGGTTGTTCTATACCACCTCATGCCATTGCCAGGGGTAGAGGAAAGGAGTCTCTTCCCGGAAAAGGGATTCCTTCCTGTCAGGTAAATATGTTGGAGAGAGTGGTTGGGTAACCAGTCTCTTCAACATGGTTGCATGTGAATCACTTGCCTCTCTCTTGTACACTTTTTAAAATTAATATTGTTGCTAGTACTGTTCATTTTCTTATCTCATTGCTGTTTCCAGTAAATTGTTCTTATCTCAATTGGTGAATTTTGCCTACTGTGCCTCCAATTCTCCCCTCCAGCCACCTACAGGGGATGGGGCAGTGGGGAGTGAATGGCACGTGGTTTTACTGAGAGCACTTAAGTGGAGAATACCATTTTTAAACCATGACACTCTAGCATAAACAAGAAACAAGCTTGGGGTTCCTCATAAACTGGAATACATAATGTGATTATTTCCCATTGGCATAGACTGAGAAATTGGTTTCCACTATTTCTTAAACAGTAAAACACCCAAAAATACATTTTGAAGAATAAAAAGATTAATGCCTTGTTTTAGAATAAAGGGTCTTTTACCTTGTTGTATCTTCTATGCCTTCCATAAATAAATGTTAATTGTTAATACAAATAATAGGCTACATTGTCATCTAATCTGAAATTGAACTGTTCGATGCACTCTGCGTCATTTTGAAAACGAAGCATATTTGTGAATAAAGAGCATCACATTAGGCATACATTTTCAGAAGTCAAATCCTAGAATTGCTTAAACCCACACTTTGGAGCCTGAGAAAGGTGTTGAAACACTTGCACGCCCAGGATGTCACCTGAAGTGGGAGGCAAGTCACATGGAGTTTCAAAATTGCAACTGGGGACAAAATGCAGTATGAAAACAAATGGATATATTTCTGGGGACCAGAAATGCTTCAGGTGAAGAAGTCTAAGTAGCTGAGTTTTATACTCTGAAGCATAAGGTTTCCTACAACCTTATGGAGAGTCTTGTGCTACCTTCTGACCCCGGATAGTCAAATGCCCATAGAACTCCGCCTTCAGTGGGAATTTCATCCTTGCTCCCAAGAAAAGACTTAGACTTGTTATGCAATGTGTTTTCGGACATGTTAGGCACTTCTTCCCTGTCTGAGTAAGGGGATTCATACATCAGAGAGCAATCCCAGCTCTGTCATACCCCAGTGACCACTGCCTGCCAAGTTCGTTCACTGATCACTGGAGAGCAATCCACCTCCATGGAGTAGGTAGATGTAATTTTCCAAAATAAAACCTTACAGAGTCAGATGTGAGTAGAAATGAAGAGGCATTTATTAATGATGCCTTTGGTTAAATATTTATGGGAAGCCATAACTCTTCGTGGTATTTTAAGTATGGTATTTAGAGATTTATTTCCCTTTCTCCTCTTGGATTACTAACATTGATGCACTTTCATAGACTTTGAATTAGCTCCATGCCAGCAACAATTGCATTTCTTCAGAGAAAGCTTTGGGGTGTGATACAACTGGACATTTGGGTCTTTTTATAATATGATGTGTTGTCTGATGAGAGCTAATGACCTTCTGGATACTACAGATATTTCCACCTGGGCTAGGTCAAGGCTGTCTAAAGATACAGTTCCCCCCATCTTCCTTCCCCAAACAAACTTGTCAATAATACCAACTAAGAAAATCCCAGTAGAGTGGAGAGTTTCAATCTGTGTATGCAATCTTTTTTTTATACTACCCATTAATTTATATGGCCAGTAAAATCACAGAAATCACAGTCTCTGGAGTCTGGGAGACAATCAGCTATCCAGACATAGATGTCTGTTTTAGGATGAGCTACTCTTGAGTCTTCATTCGCCTTGATTAAGTTGCCATGGACTGAAATGGGAGTTAGACACCCAGTTAGTATTTAGAAAACACACACTCTAGGCCAAATGCCTCCCAAAGTGTTCAATGTTACCTTTCAGCACTGGTTTCAGTTGCCCATACACAGCTGTAAAGTGCCATTTGAAATGCTCCTGGGGCTACCAACTGGCCTGGGGGCCACTTCAGGGAGGTGATGGACTCTCAGAGGTCCTATTCCATATCACACAGCCTTTGGTTTTACGTGACTCAGAACCTACTTTCGAATGCCTGAATTCTGCTGTTAAATCCCATATTAATTATGTTGCTCTAGGAAAATAGCTCCTTGAGAGAGATGCTCTTCTTCAGTCACGCAATACAGAAAACATGTACACTGTATTTGCAACCTCTTCATAATAACTACCTTATTACTGATTTTCTACAGTTTTTCTTCTGGCTTATTTTTAATAATGTATTTACTTGGAACACATTCCTGCCTTTTGTGTGTGTGTATGTGTTTTCCTTTGCTTTATCTACATTACGACTTTTTTTTGTAACTAATAACAAAAATATACTTCCAAAATTAGCCATAAGCTATCTTTATTTTATTTTTTCATAACTATTTATTTTTGAAATGTGTTTGGATTTTGTGCCAATGTTATTATAGCTGTTTACTTAGCATGATGCTTTTCATTCCACTAATAACTGTTCTCCTGAAAGATGAACTAATTTTGCATAACTGAGTGTGCAATTACAGTCTCTTTTCAAAAACTGTGAAAATCCCTTCACTTTCAAATAATGTATTAGATGATGTTGATTGTTTACATTTTAGGCATAAAATTGAACTGAGTTATATGCATTTATTCCTTCAGGGCATCAGAATGGACAGAAAGCTATTGCAGTTATTCAGCAATGTAAGCTAACATCAGAGTTCATTTCAGTCCTTGTACAGAACTGCTTGAAAGTTTTTTGTGTAAGGATAATGAGATAATTTTTTTTAAGGCTGAATTTTATTCAGTGTCTCATGATCTGAATGAATTTCATGTATTGCCTCAAGATCTGAGAATTAGCCTGCTTGTTATGGTTTTCATACATTTGATTATCTTCTCTATATATAAATGATCATTTAGATGACTGATACAAATTTTCTTGATGGACAAGTACTGGTTGGACTATTTTTGTTAACATAAAACAAGCCACTGCCACTGTGATGATGAGATTTATATATTACCTGCTGATTCACTCAATTTAAAGCTCATACAGAAGTTGCAGTTTTTTTCATGGGACCTGGGACATTTTGAAGGACACAAGAGCTGACAGACTGCCTAGTCCATAGACGTGACACTATTAACTTCAGTCACATGAGGTTTAATCCCCAAATGCAGGAGGCAGAATAGCTGCTGCTTGTGTTTGTGGATTTTCCTCTGCTTACATGCATGGAGAAGAGGTGCTAGAGTCATACTCAGCTTTGCTGCAATGCCACTATGAAAGGCTGACTCTGAAGTCCTTCCTCAAAGTTCATAGAATTTTTTTTCAGGAACTTCTCCCTTATACTGGCTTCAAACTCATTTCCTTTAGAAAGAACTGCAAGTTGAATAGAAGATATCTCATAATTAAAAATATTACTACTTCTTTAAGGATCTAATTAGTTTTACCTGCCGGGTCAGCTTCATTGATTTCAATTAAAAAGAAAAAGAAAAGACCTGCCAAGTGACCTACTTCTTAATGTATTCAGTAAGATCAAGGTTGGAGCAGCAAAATGTTTTAATGAACACAATCTCTGTTTGCTGAAAGCAAAACTATTACTGATTTCTTATTGATCTGAAAAAGGAAGGTACAAACTAGGTTAGAGGATATTTCATGTTTTTTTCATTAAAAATCAATGAAAACAAGACTGACCTGTTTTATTCCCCTTGTGTTTACGCTTGAAACATATTAGATCATTAGGGGAACAGTAATGGTTTAATTATTTAGACCATTCTTAATTCAAATTGTAGAAGTGGATGGAGTTGCCTAACTATAAATAACAAAATGTTTTTACATAACAGTATCGGGGGAAATGGTGTGCTGGGAGTCAGATTATGGCCACAGAACATTATTATTAATTTATGTCATGACTTCAGAAGTACCATGTAACATTAGGTTGGACAGGAACATCAGAGTTAAGAAGAAAAAAGGTTTCAGATCAGGCTTCAGTAATAAGTGTAAGTAATGAGTCTCTCCTCTCTTTGAAGAGGGATAATGTTGTGTGATGTACATTACAGCTCGTACACTGGTTGTCTAAAGGGCCATCTCCAAGGCTCATAAAGCAAATAACACACATTGTTTAGCCAGATATTGCATTGTGGAGTATTATGGTGATGGCTATGTCTCTACAGTAAAATTAAAGTGCCAAAAGGAGTGACCCTTGTTGCAGTGGGGATCCTGCAACACGCATATATCAAACCAGGAGTCCCGTGGAAAGGAAATATATATGGACAGACAGATTCTTGCTAGCTGTTTCAGAGAGATGTTTATTTCTCCAGCCGCATGGCCGGAGCTCTGCCGAGGAACTGTCCCAGTCACGGGACCAAGGGTCCTTCTGCCCGCGCAGGGAACACAAACCAACCAATGGGAACGAGGCTGAGCAGGGACAGGGAAACCCCGTGTCTGTGCCCTCAGGGCCCCTCTCCCAGGGCTACACGGCAGGGGAGGGACCCCAACACCTCACCCGTTTTATTTTAATAAAAGGAGAATGAAAACAACTGGATAAACATAACAAGAACAGTTTCAAAACAAAACAAGCCACCCTCCTGAGTCTTTAAATGTCCAAACAGATTCTGTGGAACATCTTAGGGCTGACAGAAGGGAGACAGAACTCTCTGAGCGTGCTTTGTGGGGAAACTGAGGCAGGAGAGGGTTTAACTTCTTCCCTCCCCCTTTTCATCCCCCACTCGGCATTGGAAAGGGATTTTTGGGGAAACAATTGGCAAAAGCATGGTTTTGTGAGGGAAACCATGGATGAAAAAACGGATTGGGAATACACTGGGGGTAATAGGACATAGGGTAAAAGGGGAAGGTGGGATTAGGAAAGGGAAACTGTAGGGGGGGCTTACAATGGAGATACTGTCTAACATGACTACGATTTTTTGCATATATACTGCCTTTTACAGGAACACCATCAGGCCCAGTGACCTGCGATGCTTGTAACCCTTTTCTCCCTAGTACAATATTAAATTCCACCACCTCTCCATCTCCCAAGCTTGGGATGCATTTTTCAGGGTTATTCTTTTTAATAGCAGTTCTATGCACGAATATGTCTTGCTGGTTGTCACACCTTGTTATAAAACCATAATTTTGCTTAACATTATACCATTTTACTATCCCTAAGGTCTTAGTTGCTATGATCTTTTCCTTTTTCCGAGTGGCTGCTGTTTTCTGTCTCGCTGCGTCTTTGCTCTCTCCTTCGGTCGCTCCCGTGTTGGAATTGTCGGAGCTGCTGGTGCCTGCGCGCTCTTCCCGGGGTCGCGTTCGGGGCTGCGCGGGCCGGGCCGGGCCCCGCCGCTCAGTTCTCCGTGCGTCGCCTCCCCTGGTCGCAGCTTCGCTGCCGCTGCCGGGCGCTGCACCCACGTCTCGGCCGGGCCCCCGAGCGACGACTCCCCCGCGCCCCGCTCCAGCGCGCGTCTCGGCTGGGCGCGGCTCCGTTCCACCGCCATCGCCGCCAGCCGCCGCCCGCACGCCGCCCCTCTCGGTCGGGCGTTCACGGGGCTCGCTCCACCACGCGCTGCACAGGACCGGGCGGGCACCGCCGGGTCCCGCCGCTCCCGCCGCGCCTCGCTCCGCCACCGACACTGCGGCTCGCGTGGCTCTGCCCGCACGCGGGAACTGCCTCGCTGCTGCTCTCAGAGCGCTCGGTGCACGTGGCCTGGGCCGCACGGTCCCTGCGCCAGGCTTCCCTTCACCAGGACACAGCTGACATTGCTCAACAGTCTCGGTAACTAAATAATATTCACGAAAATATTCTTCCATCGGCATATATTTTGACTCCAATATTAACTGTGTCCAAACGGTTTTCCAAAAGCCCTTGGTAAGAATTAAATCCCAAGAAACATAGAAAAAGTTCTTAAACAACCATGCCAGGAAGTGTTTCAGTTCTTTTTGAGCTTGAATCAAGCTAAAATTTACAAATCGTTGTTCAAGAATCATTTTAAGTTTAAGATAAATGTCCATATGCGGCTCTGAGAGCCAAGAGTCTTCCCACGGTTCCTCCATAGTTTAGATACGGAATAGCAAAGCAAAACCAAGAAGAGGAATCCAAAGTTTCCAGGGTTTACTCACACAAATCAGTCGCTTAGGGATCGGGGATCGTTCTGCTCTCAAATCTCCACCATTTGTTGCAGTGGGGATCCTGCAACACGCATATATCAAACCAGGAGTCCCGTGGAAAGGAAATATATATGGACAGACAGATTCTTGCTAGCTGTTTCAGAGAGATGTTTATTTCTCCAGCCGCATGGCCGGAGCTCTGCCGAGGAACTGTCCCAGTCACGGGACCAAGGGTCCTTCTGCCCGCGCAGGGAACACAAACCAACCAATGGGAACGAGGCTGAGCAGGGACAGGGAAACCCCGTGTCTGTGCCCTCAGGGCCCCTCTCCCAGGGCTACACGGCAGGGGAGGGACCCCAACAGACCCTGAGCACTGGATCCCTGTGGGATGGTTACTTCTCACTCCAGCTCTGCTTTGGACCTTTCCAGCTGGCTCTACCAAATTTATGTAGGTGTTGGAAGTGTGGCTGTGAGCTTGCCATTGCCACTTGGTCTTGGTGCCAGGGATTGCTGCCTGGCACTGCCTTTTTTTTTAGCTGGCAGTAGAAACACAGCCAGTTCAAGTTCCTTGAAGCCCAGTCCCAGTAACTCTTTCTCAGACAAACCATGTTCTTGCTGCACTGTGACAGCAGTGTCAGTAAAGTGCTTTTCTTGGCAGTGACAGCTTTTGTGAATAGAGAACTTTCAAGCTAGGCTTGTAGACTGGTTAAGGAGATCAGCTCAGTTGTTGGGATCTGTCTGACCTTTCTGGCTTTTTTGACCTAGAGGCTGTTTGTCTCAGTGATCTCAGTGCAATTATATATGTAATAGAGAAGTGCATGTTACTCTTTGTTAGTGATTTTACAGGCTTTAAATGCACTGTTTTCTATATTCACCTTGAGCTTTTGTGCAAAAGTCCCCTAGCACAGCACTACCATTAGTCTTAGCCAGGAGACTTGTTTTGTCCTACATTGAAGGGCTCCAAAGGGCTGAGGGACGTGGCCCACTATTCTATTCCTTCCTGAAGCATAGCATTTTTCTAATGGATGCCTGCAACTTAAAGCAAGCTTAAACCAGTAATGACTCCAGCCTTCTTCTTTAGGCAGACATTCAATCAGGCTTTGGATGACTGGTTCTGCAGGTGAAATCTAATCTATTTTTGCTGATTTCTGCTATCATGTTTTCTACCATTTGTATTCACAAGTGGAAAATACCCTTTTTAGGCTTTATATACCCCTTTATATGACCCTAATGCTTTTAAACATTTTGTTAGGTAAGTATTACCTATGCCCGTTTCAGTTCAGCAGCAAAATCCCCAAGTAATTTTAAAACAAAAATAATATTTCTTCATATAACTTCTTCAGAACCCTGTTCAGTCAATAATTTGTTTACAAAGCCTTCACACTCTTTTTGTAACATTGCCACAGCCAGGATTAGACTAGCAATTTGGTAATTATAAAGTGAAGGTGTTTGGATCTTATATCATTGGATCAGTTTATTAAACTCAGCTTTGGAGAAGCACAACAAAGTGGTTAAGGAAAGAGGACTTTGTTATTCTATAATGAATTTTTACACCAAAATTCAAGCGACAAACCATGGCCTGTTGAATTCTCATTATTACTGTTATTATTGCAAGTTGCATGAACTTCTTATGTACATGACTGCAATGTCAGATACAAAATAGGGTAGGCAGATGTTCTGCTCTGTGTATTTTGAAACATGACATGTAGTTAGGTTACTTTCTTAGCAGTCTTTTGGAAAACCAGTGCATCTTTGATGCAGATTGAAGTGTTGATTAAAACCCTCAACAACTTTGTTACCTAACCCTGTGTTTGGCCAGGTTAGGTTTTGATTTGCACTTTGGTTTTTGCCTCCCTTTATTGTCATGTGTTTTTTAGACAAGATGAAGATCAAGCAGTTTAACTTTCAATGATTAAATTAACACAGATTTTATTTTTTTTAAACAAATTTACCCAAGAACCAGCCTCACGCAAGGCTTTTGATGGTCACAGGGAATTCTGTCTATGAGCATTTCTATGTTTGGAGGAATAGAATTGGATGAAGGCCTTGCAGCACCATGTGCATCAGGGCTTACATGTGTTTTCCTCTGCTAATGTTTGGCAGGCACATGGGATAACAGGTAATATGCAATGTGTAGTCCTTGTCTAGGGAAGGAACCATAGCAGGTGTAGCTGAAAGGCAAGATTTAAGGTAAGCATCCTTTTCTGAGCATGAATGTGGGCCTAAACTTTCTTTTTCTACATCTTTTTATCTTTTTTTTTTTTTTTTTTCACATTTATCCTCCTTTGGACCTTGCTTTCTCCACCCTTGCACCCCCTTCCCATTAGTCTTTCTTGAGATATGAGAAAGCTTCAAATGCTCACATGTTACAATGTCCTAATCTCCCATAGAGAGATGTCAACTTGCTGGAGGCAGTTTGGGAAGTAGCTGAGGAACCAGGGCTGTTTCTAATAGTTCTACCAAAGGGGATGAGATTACCCCCAGTTCAGCTTTGATGATAGCTAAAGAGATTATGGAAACTACCTGTCTTCTCTTTCCAGGTCAGTCCCCTTGAGTCAGTCCTGGTCATTTGGCTGGAGGTTTACATCTCTATGGTTTCAGTTCTACTCCTTCACTGGGGAGACCTTCCATACCTGCTCTGGGTCCAGCCTGTGAAGGGCAGGATCTCTCCAGATGGCAATGTGCCCTGGGGACAGGGAGAGGAGTTTACCATTAATGTTCTATCAATTCTGGGAAGTAAAGGGGGCAGGGAGCTATTCCTGATGACAATGCCATGTGGAATGACCTGTCTTATATTCATATGGCTTGGAGTTTTTCACTGGGGGAATGAACTGCCTGTAATCATACCTATCCCGGGTTTCCTTTGGGATACGGGTAGTGTCCCATAGACATAATTTACCTTTTGTGCTGGGGAGGTGGATTGACTTCAAAATATCTGAAGTGTAGTCTGAAGTCTGTGTTGCAGTCTATTGGAGAGATATTTTTTCAGTATGAAATTGAGGATGTGTCTGGCATGATTTGGGGTATTGCATAATGTGGAGTGGAGGTGTTTGAAGGTGAAGAGCTCATTGAGAAGGAGCTGAAGGAGTTTGGATGAGCCCGCACACAGAGGGGCTGTAAGAAGGCTGAGTAATGCCAGAGATAAGGGGTCTCTAATACCTTCATGTCCTCCCTTTGGTTTTCCACAGTCCACTGCCTTCCTTGTTATCTTCCTTCTCCTTCCCACTGCTGCAGACTTCTTGAACATTCAGTCCCTCACAGTTCACATTCACTGATATTATTAAATTACTTCCTTAGAAAAATTGGAGCTCCTTCTGAATTTTCTACTGTGTTCTATTTTTTTTTTTTTTAGATGCTCAAAGCATTTTTCCCAAAGCCCTTGCTGGAGAAGATTGCATCAAAACATTTGTCTTTCTTCCTTCAGCATTAAGAGGCTGGGTGTGAATTGATGATAGGAGGATGAGAGGCAGCTGCACTGAATGCTAATCTGACTCACATACTACCTAGCTCATATTAAAGAGCTCACAGTTAAAAGTTTGAATGACCTTTCATGTTCACAGCGTGCTTTTAAAGTGTGATCCCTTCCCTTAGCGAGCACTGAATTGTGCCCTCTTTTCCCTCCAGGTGTGCACCCACTGTGTAGCTGATACACTTTGGTCACAATGAGAGCCATGGTGCAACCAAATCAATTAATCCCATGTGCAACCAAAACAAGTGACTGAAACTCGCCATTTTAAGAAATGTTTATTTGTTTGTTTTTCATTCACTTTTTGCTATGTATTTCTCCAGCACTCTGTCAAGCTTGCCTTGCTCAAGTACTCCCAAACCTGGAACACTGCTGCTAACCACACATCCATATAAATTTTAAAACGCTTAAATCAGTTGATGAGGAAGAGTGAGCACACTTTTAATTTCAGTACAAGTGGAACTCAACTATAATAATACTCAGGGCATTATTGGAAGCATACCTTTCTTTTAGTACAAGTATGCTAATCGCTTCTCAGTCTGCGACAACTCTAAGCACTGTTTTAGTAGCATTTCTCATCAAAATTGCTTCAGCATTTTAATTAAACAGCACTTGTTTAATCTCCAGGTCTTTTAAATTGGTTAAACACTCCTTAAAGAGTATTTTTCTGGCTCAGAAGAACCCCATTGGAACTATTTCAAGGATGCAGGCCTGGCAAGCAGGGAGGGAGAAGGCTGGTTACTTCCCAGGTGTTTTGGATCAGCAGTGTCATAATTATAGCACGGGCAGGTTCTGAACCGGTCAGAGGGAACCCCTCTTCACAGCCATGCCAGCAGCTTGGCTTTCTCTCCCTCTTTGTACTAAGGTAAATTATCTTTCCATATATTTTTGTGTTCAATGCTCCCTTACCCTGAATTTCTTTACTGCACATAAAGTCGAAGGAAGCTATGAGTGCTTGTAGCAGCATTAACACTTAGGCTCTTGACATTGTGGCAAAGTGCCAAGTTTTATACTGGTCAGAGACTTATCTGGCCTCTCTAAGAACTACTATTCAAACAGAAGAAATATAGCATTGCCTTTCCTCTGAGGTACAGCCACAAGCAAAGGAAGTGATCCACTTCATAGACTGCTAAGCCCAGACACTCTTTCAGATAAGTAAAGTAATGGTGCTGTTGGGAAATGGACATACTCACATAAAACACATTTCTGTTCTCTTGATTTCTTCCACTTCCAGTGAGAACTGCTATTGGATTGTAACACTGGCTGAAATATATTGGTTACTGAGGAGTCATCCCGCTGAAAAAGGGCTGCTTGCATCATATTACTCCATTGCTACTCTATTACTCTCTTGCTGCCCTGTTCTCATGATGAAGAGTTGTTGTGCCAGGCCTTTGGGAGGAAAGTCTAGAGACGAGATGTCTCTATTTAATGTTTAATCTATTTAATAAAGAAGTCCAGATACCAGAAATAGGTTTTTAATCCTGCATAGTACATGACATTTTTCTAGAGCATGTATTGAAGGACACCATCTCTGGCTTCTTTAGTATTTTTCCATTGTATTGATTTATATTAGTTTGCAGAAGATGCTATAGTGGCATTATTTCTCATTCCTTTGAGAAATGATATTGGATTTCATTTGGCATGTACTGTTGAAAGCTGTATCTGATGGCAGGCAGATCTCACATTCACAAAAGGCCTCTAGGTTTTATCAGTTAGCTATGGTATTCAGTTTTGGAAGACTGATTACGCTTAGTATAATTTCAAAGGCATCAAGTGAGTCACCTCTTTCTTTTAAATTTCTTGTTTATGTACTGTACCTTCTCTCTGTCATGTTGAGGTTTATATTCCTGCCACATTTGGAAAAGGCTTAAAGAAGATACCTTGCTATGGTTGCAGTCCAAGTTCTCTGCTACACCAGTGCTCTGCTTCCAAAGGCAGTCTCTGCATGTTGTGTAACAGGTTTATTGAAAGCTATTCTCTGCAGGGGCTTTTGTATTTCTTTACAAATAACTCTATCTTATTTCATAGAAACAGGATTTTTTAATAATTCTTTCTGGTTTCCCTGGAAAATTAGACAGAATCAGGTGTAGTTGTAATAAAGTTCAAAATAAAGTGGAACATCACAGAACATATCGCATTCAAACATTTAAACATAGTGTAATGAATGATTTTAGAGAGGGCACAAAAATGCTTGCTAAATAACTTTAGATAAAAAGAAATAAAATAGAAGCTTTATCTTGAGAATCCTTACCATAATCGTACATTGTTTGGAGAAATCATGTGGAACAAACATCACTTCTGACATTTACATTAATAGTGTGATTTCCAGAGGGATATTTCAGTTCATGTCTTTTCCCTCTGTTTTCTCTAGTGGCTGTTCCTTAGGCTGTGTCTTAATGTAATGGATAATATAAATCTCATGATTCTTCAAATGCAGAAAGTGATGCTTTGCAAGTTGTAAACACTTTTGCCCTAAAAGTATTCAAAAGACTCTATTTGTATGCATGCACTAGGGACTCCTGCTAACCAGCTGGTCTGCATCCACCTGCTATTCAGGGCTCTCCCTCTTAACATTTCTTGGCCTTCTGTGTTCTGTCACAGAGCAAAACTTAATTAATGCTTCTGTCTTAACTCCAGGTAGATCACAAAGCAGCAGTTTACAGGACCAAAAAAATAATACTGCTTGGTTTTGATTATCCATCTATTTTCAGGTTAGCTTAAAGTACTTTACATGAAAGGAAGAAGGTGGCATTTTTGGAAAGGTTAAGTATCCATGTGGGTCTGCAAGTGGCTCTGTTATTTATTGATACCCATTGAAAAAGACACTTCACATTGTCAGGAAAAATGACCAAAAATCATCTGAACATACAAGCCAGGTAACCTCAGGAAGCTGTGCAGTCCTAGGGAAAGGGAAGGTAACTATGGTGGTGAGTCTGCCTTGCTGCTCATGTTTGGGAACAGAAAAGTCTGTGGCAAGGAGGGAAATACTTGGGAAATAATCCTCCTGTGAAAGACAAATGAGTAAGGGGATTTGTTTGATTAAATCCTACCTGTGCTGAATAAGTCTTGAGAGACTGCAGAAAGTGTTAAAAGAGGAGTGAGAAAATTTCACTGCTTGAGAACAGAGTTGACACTGCTGGGATGCTCAGGGAGCCAATCCTGCCCGATGGGGACCCCCTCACAAATGCTTCTTTTTCTTTTCTTTTTTCTTTTATTTTTGCATCTGGAAAGAAGTAGGAATACAAGTGGAAAGTAGCAACATTGCCTGCTCGGCACTCAAAAAGAAGGGATGTAACTTTTGTTTTTGGTGAGCTTTTTTTTTTTTTTGGTTGGTTTGTTTTGGTTATTTTTACTTCTCTTTCTTTGGGTGAGTGATGCTTTAGCTTTGATGAAATATTGATGTAAGCAGCCAACCATTACAGGGACATGTGCATAAGTAGCACATGTATTTCTAAGACATTTCCAACATTCAAGCAAGCCCAGAGCAAATTAGGCAACTCCGTCTAATTCTGTACCTTTTGAATTAAAACAATCTGGATTAAGACTCTTCCCACACAAGGCTTGTTATACTCAGATATGGCTCCTTTTCTCTTGTTCCACAATTTCGTAAGGGGTGGAAGATCATCCACCTCTGGATGCAGGTGGCCCATCTTAGTTTCAATAAGAACTGTCTGGGTACATCTCTGGACAGCATCTGGCCACTAATGAGAAAATGGGGACATAATAAAACAGATTGTTCCTGTTCTCCTCACTGACTCAGTACCAACATGTACAAAGTATTCCAGTTTGCCAAATGTCTCACCATGCCCTTTTCTCAGAATATGAACAAAGATCCCTCAGAAATAGTCTGGTCTGTTTCTGTGAGCTGTAGCATAGAGTGGATGAAGGTATTTCAGTTATCTTGAGTGGAAAGCACTTGCGATTATTCCCAAATTTGATTAGATAGAACATGCAGACAGCAAATTGACATACATTTTATTTTAGCATATGAGTTTATCAAAGAAGAAGCAGTCTGTGTGTGTTGGAAGAATGCAAAAGACCATTTGCCATGTCTGACTGTTTGTATAAGCACAGCCAGTTTAACTACTCTGCTGCGGCAGTACCATCTGTCAGATCAGCTATAAGGCATGTTTTTATATCACAATAAAGATCCAATGATAGTTCCTCTTTCATCTTAGAAAGAGTGGGCAGAGAAAATGGTGATTTTGTCTATCATTTATGTCTAACTGTTGCCTCACAGGTGCCAGACTAGTTTCTATCTTTTTCCCCAGGAAAAAATATATGAACAAAAAAATCATCAGTGTCGTCATTACCACCACCACTATTACCAAGAACTAAAAAAAAAAAAAAAAAAAGAAAGAAAAAACACTCCTCACAACCCTTTCCAGCTTCCTCATCATCCCCCAGAAAAACATAGGTGCCTCAAACTTTCTCCATTTTGACTAGCAGCTTCTGGACTCCCCTTTCCTTTGTGTGATGAGAACTTAGGTCTGATGGGAGCAGTGTCACCAACCTTCTCTGTGGTTTCTGGCACTGCTTGGGATGTGGTGGGTTCTCAGCTTCTGACATATAACACCAAGTGTTCAAAGTCATTCCTGATTTATTTTCTGCATTTTTCACACCTGATTTTCAGACCAAAGATCATTTGCTCATATAGCCCCATAGTCTCAGTTGATTTTATTTTGTTAATGAATATGTATTTACAAAAGTGTCAAGATATTTGAATTTTCTTCTCCTTTTGCCTCCAGGAGAAAGATCATTTATGTCATAAGAAGGTGAAAATTTTTCTCCTTGAGGGTTTTCCTAATAGAGGAGCAGGAGTTCTGAATGAGAGCTGGACTAGTACAGTGTGCTAAAATCATCACTAGGTCTGTACTTTGTAAATGAAATCTAGAAATGCATGGTGCAATAATTTATGCCTGGTGAAACATCTTATTAGGGCCATGAAGTTATACAAATTAATTATCCCCTAGGCTTCTAGGTCTCTTCTGTGTCTGGCTGTGGAAATAAATTCCTACAAAGGACAAAGGAAAAACTGCTTCTGCTCTTATACAGGGAAATGGCTCCATTGCAGCTGGGAGAGTGGGGCATGCATCAAGGCATTGGCACACGAAGCAGGTAAGATCCTAAACAGATTCCTTTGTTTAAGATCATTAGGTCTTCCTGTGCCTCAATTTGATGCCTGTGCAATCAAAGTAAGAGCTCTTCCACACTTTATTATTCAGTAAAGTGCTACAAAGTATTTTGAAGTATGATGAATAGCAGGTTTTTTTCCCTGAGAATATAATCTTAACTAGATCATCAAATTTTTTAGTAAATCTTTTTGGCTATAGTGACAATGTCTTTAAGGTCACAACACAGGACATGAAAAGTGACTTTGGGGTATATGTGAGGAAGCTGCCCTTTCCCTGGGGTGCTCACGAAACCCTCCCATTTTCCTGGCTCTTTTCTCCCCTCTGATCTTTGCCTTGGGACACCTCCTCTGTTGGGTGTGGATGGAGATGATGTGGCCGTTTTCCCTGAGAGACATGAACCACTGCAGCTGTGCCCAAGGTCACTGTCGGCAGCCTCCACTGCTCCCAGAAAGTCAGCAGTAGCTTCCATGCAAGTGTTCATTCTCCTGGGACTGCCAAATGGCACCAGGTGGTGACCTTTCCCAGGATGGTGCTGAACACAGAGGCTTAATCGCCTCCCTGCTTTTACTGCAGCATGTTTCTCTGTAACACGACTCCTGCTCACTTGAGCAGGCAACTTCCTTCTCAAGCCTTTTGAGGATGTTGTATTTCAGTTGCAGTACCTCATAAAAAGCATATTGGAACAAGCTAACCTTTAAGAGAATTTTGCTGACCTACAGTGACTTCTTTTATAATTAAATCTGGCACACTCTAGCTACAGGTTCTGAGTCACCTCTTCACATCACAGCAAGGAGCTACTGAGACCTCCAACCCTTTGAAATTACAAAAATATTTTGTAAGACCATTTTCTATGTTGATTGAGTTGTAGCTACCTTGGGAAAAGTCTCTGAAACCTTTAAAAGAAACAATTTCTTGTCAGCTCAACGTGACACTCTTAAAAGACTGAGTATTAGGAAACTATTTCATTAAAAAGGAAAAGACTTCTTACTGAAACTTTTAGATGTGCCAAATCCCTATTGACAAGACCTTTCACTTACCACAAATGAGATAAATGGAAATATCAATGTCATATTAGGTAAGCAACTAAATGGAAAGAGTGAGTTTGAAGAGTCAAAGAACCCATTGGGAAAAGCAGAGCATATCTTCAATGGGCTGAAGAAATGAAAAACATTCTTCAAACGACTGCTTTATCAGGATGTGAAAAGGCCAAGCCTTTATGCTGCTATAATTTATGGATATCTCCTGTTTGTAGGACAAAGTGAAATAGAAAAACTGAATCATGTTTCTGTCGGAGGAAGAAAAGACTCAGCCTCCCTTCTGTTTAAAAACTCAAATTAATTTTAACTCAATTGCCGTCTGTATGGCTACCAAGTATGAAAAAGTAGGCCGAGGTGCACAATGTAACTTTGGAAGCATACTTGTGAAAGACAATGGTAGCAGGAACTCAAAAGCCACATTTAAAATTAGGACATGGCCCTAAAGCCCCAGTTACCAAGCTCTTCCTTCCTTTGGGGGGCTAAAAGTAATTGCGATCTGATCTCTTCAGCTTTTCTTTCCATTTTGGCTTTTATACACATACTATCATCATGATTAATGAAGACATCATCATGCACTAAAAACATTACATTGACAAGTGCTGCAATTAATGCATCAAATATTACACTCAGTTCAAATTCCCTGAACCTGTGGAGTTCACTTGAAAGCGAAGTCCTTCCTCTGGGCAAAGCTCCTAGCTTTCATAACACTCTTGCTGTAATGCAGAGGGAAATAATAACCACCCCTGTCCCCAGCTGCAATTTCTGAAGCTTTACCATTAAGTCATTTCTAGAATCAAGAGAATATATTGCTAGCTTTATTTTTGTTCAACAGCAGTAACTTCTGGTGGGTCCTTAAACTCAGCCTAAACTAATTTCCCTGTGTGATATCCCAAAGAATGAATGACTTTCCTGGCCTGTTGAAAGAGCATAGTCAGAATTGACTTGGAGAATCAAGTCACTACTGTGTTGTACTACAAGTCACACAGTTTTCCCTGCTCTTACCAAATTTTAAATTATGACTTACTTAATATTTAAAAAAAAAAACCAACCCAAACCGCTATTTTCTTTTCTGTTCTTATATTAGAAATGTGGGGTAGAATTCAACCTTGGACAGCTGCGAAGTGCCCACCCAACCATTCTCTCACTCCTCCTCCTCAAATGGACAAGGGGACAAATTAATACAAAAAAGCTTGTGGGTTTCGAGGAGGACAGGGAGATCACTTACCAATTGGTGTCACAAAAGCCAGACTCAGCCTGGGGAAGTTTGATTTAATTTAGTGCCAGCTAGAAATAGACAGTTAAGTAGGATAGTGAGAAACAAAAATAAAATTTCTCCTGCTTCTTCCCAGACTTCACTTCACTGCTTCATTTTCAATTCTTCTACCTCCTTCCCTCAGAGCAGTGCAGGGGAATGGGGATTGGGGCGTTGTGGTCCTTTCATAGCAATTTACCTCTGCCACTCCTTCTTCCTCATGCTGTTCTGCTGCTCTGTGTGGGGTCCCTCCAATGGGCTACAGTCCTTCATGAACTGCTCCAGTGTGGGTCCTTTGCATGGGGTGCAGTCTGTCAGAAATGGACTGTTCCAGAGTGAGCTCTCACACGGGCCTCAGGTCTTGCCAGAAAAGCTGCTCCAGCATGTGCTTTCCACAGGCTGAAGCTTCCTTCAGGGTGTGTCCACCTGCCGAGGTATGGGGTCCTCTATGGGCTGCAGGTGGATGTCTGCTCTACTGTCAACTCCATGAGCTGCAGGATGACACCTGTGGTTATCTATGTGGGTTACAGGAGACTCTCTGGAGCATCTACTTCCCCTCCTTCTCCCCTGACCCTGGTGTCTGCAGAGCTTTTTCACCCCCATTTTTTTCTCACTTCTATTCTCACAGCTGCTGTGTGTCATTTTTTACCCTTCCCTAAACATTTTATCAGAGAGATGCCATCAGTATCTCTGGCTCAGCTGTGTCTGGGTCCATCCTGCAGCTGGTTGGGACACAGGTGCAGCTCCTGTTTTTTCTCACAGAGACCACCCCTGCACAGTTCCCTACTATTAACACCTTGTCAGTAAACCTAGCACTTCAAGGTCATCTGAGGATCTATAATGATCTGGTTATTAAAATTATTAGAGAGGTGCCTCTGTCCAAATTAAGGTGCAAAGGAGACCATATGCTGAAGTCAATAGTATGGATTTTATTTAACAGTAACTGTGAGGTGGAGAGTGAGATAGAAAGAAATAACGAAAGTGAGGGGGGAGAGAAAGAGAGTGACAGAGGCAGATTAAGCAGAAAATATCACCACTCCATGGATCCCAATGGTGTCACCTTTATTTCATCTCATTTCCTAAGTTGGCTTAACTTGGAGTCCAAAGATCCAGTCTGAGGCATATTCAGGGAGGGGTGGGCTTTGATGGTCATAGCTTCTTTAGACAGTTTTGCTATAATGGGCAAAAAGTCCTTCATAGCAATGTTTAAGCCATTAACCATAACATTCCAATGTCTCACAGAATCTTGCTGGATGCTTCAGATATGCTGTACTGAAGAGGTGATACTGTCCATACAAGCTTCTCCTTAGTGTCAGTAGAGAACATCATTAACTTTCGCTTCACTTCTATCTCATTACTGATTTTATAGAGTTCTGTTATTAAAAAACATATTATCATCTCTGTACTCTTAGTAAGCAGTCACTTGCGGTTTGAAAGGTAATGAACCCATGCTGAATGATGTTCACATAAGAAGTTATGGTGGGGAGCTGGTATGACACTGGTGATAGGTGTAACAAACTGGATGGGTGATTTGTGGCCCTTATTTCCTGCAGATGCTTGCAGTTAGCTGGGGTTTGCTCAATTTCACCTGGCTGTAGCTCAGAATTCTGTTTCAGATGGATATTGAGAGTGTTTAATTCTGAGGTTCATAGATATTATGTGTCTCTTCAGGTCTGTGTTGGCTATCGTCTGCCAAAAGGAATTTATCTTGACAGCATGGTTGTCAGTGTTCCCAGACCAAAACAGGCCTTTGTAGAGGAGTGTGAAATGTGTGCCCCAATTTTCTAGGCTTTCCTAAGGCTTGCTGTATGAAAGGCCCTCTGTGAGTTTGCCTATTCATTCTGTTCAAATCACTGCTCAGAAGAATGGGAAACCTTTTTACTTGTCTCATTCAGAGTTGGCTTTTTTAATAGATGAGCCTTACAGATAAATCAGTTTTCTTTATTCTGTCAAAGCGAAGGTTAAGACAAGGGTTCACAATTTGGAAACAAGACACAGGGCAATGAAATGAATTATTAACAGTGCCCTTGTATTTCGACTCATAATCTTTCCACTCCTGTTACATTTCCCTTTCTAGATATCATTTATCAGCTGGACTGAGAGTAAACCTTTGCATCCTTTCCATCTGTGTAAGCTGCTGAAAACTTTTTTCTTTAGTATTTGACCTTTCTTTATTTCCCTCATTCCCTTCATCTCTCTCTCCTGTCTCTACTCCCCCCTCCCATCCCTTTTTCAATCAACTGGTATACAGATTTTTTTTTTTTTAATAAAAACTGGGATCTGGGGAATACATCTCTTGCTGCCTAAACTCAACTGCCCAGCCTGGCTTATTCTGAACATAGATCTAAAACAGACTAATTTCGCTGATGTAATTTCTCTGGTGTTGTGCCAAGCTAATGCATTGTGGGGTTTGTCCATTCCACCATACCAGCCTCACTATAAGCTACTGCAATGGGTTTTCACTCACCCAGTTCATCAGACCCACTCCAGCTGCAGCCCAGATAGCCTGCTAAGTCATGTGCTAATGCAGCAAAGCTTTGCTTTGTTTAGCTGCACTAATCTTATGCACTAAAATCCTTTGTGAATAATACAAATAAGAAAACAAATAACCATACAAAGACATCTGTGCATTGAGCCTGAGAGCTCTACCTCTTCCCATTTTTTCACTGAGCATGTACAACAACAAAGAATAATTTGTCACAGAGTTTGATTTCAATCCCTTCTTTTACTGTTGTAGAAGTACCAGGCGAGCATTTGTTCCTCATGTGTTTAAAGCCTTCTATTTTTTTGATCTTAATTTATGTCCACTGTGCAGAATGTATCTGACTAGAGCAAACAGTTATTTATATTCCAATTACAATCAAGGAGGCACAGCAGAGTCTCTTCCATCTCCTGCCTCTAACTTAGCCGTATGGGTTGTCACTAAATACAGCATTTCAGCAGCTATCAGACAAGCTGCTTTGTATTCTTATGAATTTTCTCTTACAAGTAAAAATCCCATGAAAAAACAACTGCGTATGCAGAGCACAGAACTGGAAGTAATGATTTTATTTTTTTTTTCTCTGCTTGGATAGGAATTGGATTAATGTCTACTTCTTGGGTTTTTTTCAGCAGGTTTAAAGTAATGAATGAGGGAAGAGGTCAAGGTGTTGCTATTGTTCCTTTTTCTGAAGCGGAGCTCAAATTCAGCCTACTATGTCCCCGTGCCTGTTGTAGCAAGCACAGCGTCCCTGGGTCTTCTTCTGCCTCAGGGGCCAGTGGGCACTTGTGGTCATATGCTAAACCCTCCTCCCCTCCGAGACACAGTGGCCTCATCCATGTGATTTACTGGGTACAGTGTGGGTATGAGCCCTGCAGGGTCCTTGCCCTCCTGTGAGGGCTGCTTGGGTGCTTGGTTTGGGCTAGCCAGGCACACGAGCATGCTCACAATCCAATGGGATGGGTGCTCAAGGCCATTCTATGGGCAGAGCCCTTGGGGCTTGCAACAGCCCCAGGACTTTTCACGGGTGAGGAAGGTCTGGGAGCACAGGCTGCCCAAAGGAATATCCTGGCTGACATGAGGGCAATGGCCTTTGCACTGTGCATGGTGGATGAACAGCACTGAATGAGTTCCCTAGTCCTCCTGTGACCACAGGTTAAGGCTTGTTGAAAAGCTTTCCTTGCCCACCCATGTTCCATTTGACTCTGACTCTCTAATTGGGGAGGACAATAAGAGGTACGAGGGCTGAAGGGAACCTTAGCACTTCATGAGTCTGCTGGCAGAGCCAGGCTGTGTCAGTGTGGCCTCACTGTGGTGCTGTGAGGGGTAGCTGAGGTGCTGGCCATGAGAAGACAAGGTTACACTTTTCTGGTCAATCCACCTTTCTCATTCTGGCATCTCCAAATGGCTCTGGGCTGCTGTCTGTGTCTGCCCTGGGGAGATAGCCCATTACTGCAGAGAGATCTGTGCAGCCCTTTCTCTGCTGGGTAGTATAAGCAAATGTTTTGTTTTCTTTGTTTGAAAATACGAATTTGTGTCCCCAGCTACCTCGGTGGTTAGCTTCCTCTATAATTAACAAGTGTTTATGCTTTCCCCATGGGGTACAAGTACAAGTCAATCTTTACTTCCTTTCCACTATATGCAGTATATTTTTGCCAAGGCTCAAATGCTTTCTAATGTAGTACACTCCATCTCTTTCCTAAAATCAATGCTTCCAAACACAATTAGCAGTGCTGTAATAGACTTCAAAATATCACAAAAGAACTGTGAGCTAGAGGGCTCCAAGTTACCACTGACAGTCTAGATAAGAATATGTTAGCTCTGCTGCTGGAAAAAGAAGTTCAATTTTCCTTTTTTCACTCAGATGACAAATTCCAGTATTATATGTTATAGAAATAATTTACATAATTACAACTGTCATTGATCTATGCTGAATATACTGTTGAAAGAAAATATATTTATCATGAAGTTACAAGATAGCTTTTGTTTCCCTTATACAAGGCTATTTTTCTGTTCCATTTGCATGCAACTAACAATGTTTCAGAAATTTTAACTCTACCTTCTTAGACTTTTATGACCTTTAGTAAGTAAAAAAAAAAAAAAAGGTGTTATTGCAAAGTGTCTGTCTAAAAGACACCTTAGTACATTTAATCTGATGACATTATAGACTATTTGCTTCCCAATCTCTTCCATGAGACCTAAATCACAGGTTTGGCAGTAAGCCTAATAAAAAAGTGCTGGTTTGATGGAGATGGAAAAGTAACTGGACAGCTTATTATAGGTCATAGAGAAATGCCTGTCATCTGCTACTTGTTTCTTTTAGAAAAAGGTACCTCAGGTTTTGCATGGAGGATACCTTGCCAGACTCACTCACTGATTGCTAAAGCTGGGACTGGAACCCTACAGTTCTGAATAGCAGACATATGTGTACTTTGTTGTTGAAACCAGTCTCTCTCCTCATGGTGATGGTCTTTTCAACTCCTAAAGCCATATTTAGGTACTGTTGGTGGCAGGCTGCCTTGACTTTAAAAAACAAAAACACACACAAAAAAGGCTCTTTTTACCTCCCCTTTCCTTTTACAGAAGACACAGGATATGCAGAGCTTTTATTTCTAAATTTAGACATCTGGATATGGCTATAAGAGGAAAAATCTGGCATCTGTTTTAAAAAATAAATTGTGGTGAGAAAGCTCTGCGCATATTTTTGATAGATTTGCTAAGTACTCCTGCCAATGTAATAATCTTCCAAAATAATCCTGACAATTCACTGAAGAGGCTGAGAGTCTGAGTAATTATTGATTTTATCCTTTAAATAAAATTCATAAATACATTTTTAATTTGCTGTGACCAGTGAAATGGAATCAACACATTGCAAATGCAGAAATCTCTCACTCGGCTGTGGTTGGGGTTTTGCTAAAGGCAAAAAAAAGAACTGTAACAATCCATTGATTTCAGTGAGCTGTTAACAAAACTTGTGATCATTGTAGGCAGGTACACTATTTCCAGTCAGTTCATAGATTTTCACACCTTCACTGAATCGACATTTCAAACAAAAGCTTCTAGCCTAGCTCTGAGGAAACATGACATTGACTAATGCAGGAAGTTGTGCATGTGCATGCAAATATTTGCAACTGCAATTTAGGAGCACTGCACATAATTTGTACATCTGGGAAGGGAAGAACGCATATATTAATAACTATTTATATAGATAAGCTACAGCTGATCTTTAATAACTAAGTTGTGGAACTAAATGAATTTCTTTTCTTCTAGTCTATGTTGGACAAGTTTCTGTCTTCTCACAGAATCACAGAACAGTTTGAGCTGAAAAGGACCTTTAAAGGCCCCTAAAATGAGAAGGGACATCTTCACTTATACCTCGTTCAGCACATACTAATAGAGGGTTCTGATCCTGCTAAGCCTCTGTGTGCCACTGCAAGCCAGATCAATTAGTGTAACTTGGTATGGATCTTGCTTACATCAGTGCTACCTGTAAACTCTTGCTAGGGAATCTCTGTCAGCCGTAGGAAAAGCCAGTAAGGCTGTCTCAGGTCAGGTACCAGTCACATCCAGTAGTGATGCAACAAAGAGTACTCACTGCCAACTGAAATGCCACTGTCAGGTCCCCTTCTGAGCTCCTCAAGTGCCTGAACCTTTGAGATAACCAGGGGCTTCCCCTTGCAACTCTGCCTCCCTCGCCCCGTGGTGCTGCAGGCTGCCTTTCACTGGCAGTGGGGTAAGCTGGGCACCCCGAAGCTGCCACTGCAGTGCTTTGCTCCTGCTGCCTTTGTGCTGCTGTTCTTGTTGTCTTGCATTTGCACATCCTAAAGATTATGTCTCTTTTGCAATCTTTCTCATTGAAAGTGATTGCCACCAGCGTGAGTGAGAGTTTCCTTCTCCTTTTGTTTCTTTTTGTGTTTCCCTGAAAGTCACTTAAATCCCTGGAGTCTCTTGCACACCATCAGCTACAGATTATGCAAAGACATTTTTATGTATTTAAGCTTGTCTCAAGCCTGTCCCTATGTTTTTTAAGATGTACAGAATATCCATTTTCTTTCACAGTCTGTAATTTACTGGTGGAGTCCTTAGACAAAGTATTGTTTAGATCCAGAGCCTGAAAGTAAATATAGAAAGCAAAACATAATACTATCGCTGAGGCATTGAGTTTTAGAATGAGATTTTTTAAAAAAAGAAGCTCATGAGTGTAAATCAACATTTGTCAATGTAGGCTTAGGCAGGGATTTCCTTTGTGAACTATTACTGTTTGTTATGGAATTTCTCTGAAGACTTTGCACCTAAGCAAAAATTAAGTGATCTGAACTGAAAAGGCCATCCTCAGGTTGCTTAAGACACGACACCAAAACAGAAGTGTTGCTACGGAGTGTTGCTATAGAAAACAGTTAGTGATGAGACTGAATTGCAGGTTTCGAAATGGGATCCAAATTTAGACGACGTGGCTGTTTATGTGGACACAGGGACGTCATTGATTGCGTTCAGTGTAATTGCAAGGCTGAATATTCTAACAAGGAGATGAAGTTGCCCTTGTGTCTTCAGTCCAAAGAATATTGAAGTATATTTACCCAAGGGCTAACTTTGCCAGATCTCAGGAGAGACCTTGTTCATACAAGCAATTAAGAGCAGTCATTAAGAAAGTCCTGTAAAAATGTGAGACCAGTCTTAAAATCCCTTTTCTAAAGTACAGAAGGGCTTTTATCCTGGGCCTCACAATGCAAGTAGAAGTATTGACAACATGATAAGAATTACAAATATATAAATATTAAAGCAGTGGGAGAGGAGGAATGCAATCCTTTCTTCTCAGTTATTTTGTCTGGATTGGGTCCCACAGTGCTGAAAATTCTCCTTACAGATTTCCTCTGCATTAAATGAAAGCTAGGTGGCAAATAGCTTATTTATGACATGAGTGCCTACCTTCTCTTAGAAGCAATGTGAAGGAAGTCCTGAAGGCCTCCTGTGAATTGTGGAGTGCTTTCAATTGTCCGTGACTTCAGCAGGTTTGATGATACTGAACATTTCACTGGAGCAATTTCTATTGCACCAGTTCTCAAAATTACAGAGCACAGAAAGCACTGACATGATGTCATGGGGTTCTGACAGCTGGGTCAATTACATACCAGTGTTTGAGTGGGCAATAGCTTAGGCCCACTTAGTTTTAATAAATAGCATGACAGAAATGGATAAAAAACACCCACTGCCTCTGCAGAATGACCCATTTCTGTTTCAAGGGAGAGTGGCCCAGCTTTGGGATAATAAATATTTATGTGGAGTTTAGCAAATTAAAAAAAAAAAAGTGTTGTAAGACTGATATTCTGTAATGCTGAAATCCAGAGTAGAGGTACAAACAAACAAAAATGTGTTTCTCATTGACATATGTAGATTAGATGAACAAAATGCAGACTGAGGTTGAATCTTCTTGGAAAAACAAGTTAAAATTCTGCAAATTACCAGAGCGAGAATAATATAGCCAATTTTTTTTGCTAAGAAAGCTAGATCTTTAGTGGTTATAATTAATCAAAGGTAATTTGGCACCATCACACTATGAAACTCTGTCACTGTGCATGTTTTGGCTGGGATGGAGTTAATTTCTTCCCTGAAAGGGTGGTTAAGCAATGGGACAGGCTGCCCAGGGAAGTGGTGGACTCACCATCCTTGGAAGTGCTCAAGAAATGACTGGACTGGCACTTAGTATGGGGATTTGTGCTGGAAACAGTGTTGATGACACTGAGATGTTTCTGTCATTGCTCAGCAGTGCTTGCACAAAGTCAAGGCCTTTTTGCTCCCCACTCCACCAGACAGTGGGCTTGGGGAATGCATGATTTTGGAAAAGAACACAGCTGGGACAGCTGACCCCAGCTGACCTAAGGGATATCCCGCCCCATATGGTGTCATGCTCAGCAACAAAACTAGGGGGAAGCCTGGCTGGGAGGCTGCTGCTTGGGAACTGGCTGGGCATTCATCAGTTGGTGGTGAGAAACTGTTTCCACTTGCATCACTTTTCTCTCTTTGCTTTAATTAAAATTAATACAATTCATACTACTATTACTATTTTATTTTATTTCAATTATTAAATTGTTCTTATCTGAATCCATGAGTTTTCTCACTTTCACCCTTCCAATTCTCTCCCCTGCAGAGCCACTGAGGGAGAGTGAGCAAGTGGCTGTGTTGTTCTTAGCTGTCAGCTGGGGTTAAATCATGACAAGCAGCTATATGGGCTTTCCAGTAATACAGCACAGTTGATAACAAGCATTGGTGTTACAGCTGCTGTCTTCCATTTCTGTCCAATTCATCTGTCTCAGCGCCTGAAGCTGTTCAGCGAGACCAAGAGAAACAACATTAGCCTCTTTATTATTTATAACTCATTTTTTTTCCCTGATAACACTGCAATACCATAAACACTGTTTCCATGGAAACTCAAATAAGACAAAATTACCATGGATATTGTTGTTTATACCTCCAGGAATATAGGTATCTAAAGTTTCAACCTGTTCCTGCATGACAAAGGAATGCAGAAGTGATTGATATTTTTAATTACTAGGTAATATTGTCTAAGTTGGGGAATTTCTTGAATTGCAGTGCAGTGTGTTGCAATCTTGTTATCCAATTACATCTCATACTTCTCACTGAGTTTATTTCCTTTGAAAGCTGATCTTTTAAAAATGCAATTAGAAGTTCCTTGTGTCTGTAGACTTTGGTGATGCTGAATGGTGCATTACATTTACGTGATATGGAGTAACAGCATTTAAGGATTAGGAAATCAAAAATGTCTTTGTGGGTTTTGTAATGGAGATGGATAAACCTGAGGCTGTATGAGAAATTAAAAGCAAAATTAAGTGACCTGAACTGCAAAGCCCATCCACAGGTTACTTAAGGCATGGCTGAAAAGGGAAATATTTCCTTTGAGTTAACAGCTGGCTGGAAAAGTATAGACCCTTATTTGAACTTCAAGAGCCAATTACCCCTGGCTGAATGACCTAACCAAACCATAGACTCAATAGTTCTATAGTAGAATCTGAAAATCTAAAAATAGGCCAAAGGAACAGCTTTGGCAATATCATAGTGGTAGGTATTATTACCCTAGTAGTAGGTAAGGAGTTCTTATTTCATGCAGAATGTTACACAATTTCAAAAATGTGTTTTTTCCAGTTATGTGAGAACAAAATTTCTGCAGAACTGCAGAAATTCACTCTATCCCATTATGTGAAAGAAAGGGGTGTCTATCTCTTATTTCTCCTAGTAAGACGCTTAGTGCCCTTTAGTAAAAAAACCAAACAAGCTTTGGTTCAAAAAAGCAGAGCTTGAAGAAGGATGTCTCTCTCATTCAGTGGATTAGACACCTGAAAGGTGTTAACTGCTGCTGGTGGACCTTTAATTATTTATGCAAGGTGGAATTTTATTAAAAAGGGGCACTCAGAGCAAGTCCTCTCAGCTGTCAATAACAAGCATGGTGTTCTGAGCACTGCTCTGTGAAACAAAGCCAAAACCACTCCTGCAGATATGAATTAAAGGAAAGTTCCTCGGTGAAGTGGTAAATCAGAGCTGAGGCATTTTGGAGAAAATCTAGGACAGAGCTAGGGAATAAAAGCAGCAGCTTTTTAAATTTAGTCCATTCTTTCCTTAACTTTCTTACCTTTCCTTCTTAGAACTGAAACATTTGCTCTTGTGGTTTAATGGAACATGTTGTGAGACTTGAACAGAGTTTTTAACTCTGACTGTTTTTTGAGAATTTGGATTTGTTTGTTTGTTTTCATCACAGCCAAATCTATTTTGCAATCAGTTGCTTTGCAAGCATATAAGTTACTGACAATGCCAATCTGCAGAATAATGCCATGAATATTTCTGCTTCTCAGCCAGAATGGCTGCTGTGTCCTGCTCAAGGAAACTGGAATAACTCTTCTCTCCTTGGACCAGAAAGCTGTCTTTTTTTTTTTTTTTTTGCACCTCAGTAAAGGTATCTCCTGAGTTAAAAAAATTTTTTTGCAAGACAGCACAGGAGAACTTAATTAGGTTGATGGATGGGCTAGTAAAACATTTTTTTTGTCTACAATAACAAGATACAGTAAAATTATTGCTTTATTCTGATGCTGCACTACAGCTTTATGTTGGCAAAGAACTGAGATATAGTTTTGCTCTTCAGAACCAAATAGCCAAAGAGGGGTCTACTCATCTGAACAATTCTTGCTTCATATTGTGCTCTTGCATATTGCTGTATTTCACTTTAGATATTCTTGTTTCCTTCTGTTTTATGCAACGTGCTTCCTATTCTTTTGTGTCTTTTGAACCAATTCCCTACAGAACCAAGGCTGAGATCCAGCTGGGTCCTCATTGGATTGGCAGATACATTACAGGACTTAGGGGAAACTTGTGCCTTTCTAGAATAGCAATTGAGTCTGTGGAGTTTGCTCAAAGAAGAGAAAAGTAACGTATCTATGGACCATCATGTCCTGTGATAAGCTCAAAAATATCTGTTATTTAGTAGATAAAGCCTGCAGGACTTCAAAGTCTTGGGAAGGATTCCTCAAAATACATATGTAATTCCTGCATTGGATCTGCTCTGAACCAGTGAACAAATGTGCCTGGGACTCTTCTCCGACACCAATGCCCACTGGCATGCAAACATTTCTCTCCACACTTTCAGCTGCCTTGAGAAGGTAGCTGCACACAAGCTGTTCATTGACAGTGTGTGAAGGTGTGTGTTGTCTCCCCAGCTGTGCCCATGAACGGGTTGGCAGACTGCTAACTGGGGCAGCCCAAAGCGATGCTGGGGCTGTTATTATAATTGAGATGGTTTAGTTCAGCCTCCCAGAAGTATTCCTACAGCTGTGTTGTTTACTGGTGTACATATAGCCTTTGACTTCACCAGTCCATTTCTGTGTTCAATCAGAAAATAATTCAGGAGGCAAGGAACCTCTGGAATCCATGTGGTCTGATCCCCTGCTCAAAGCAGAGTCACTTTCTTGATTAGAGCAGCGAGCTTCAAGCCTTCTCAGTGCAACTACTGAAACTCTCTGAGGATGGAGAAATCTGCCTGGACAGTCTGTTCCAGTGCTTGGCTACTCACTTTGAAACATCTTTGTCTAAGTAGGTATGGGTCACATCTCACTGATAAGCATCCTGCTGATTCTTCAGGATGTCCCTCTGCAGGCAACATTCTTGCAAGTTATTGCCTGGATTTTGTAGTGTGCAGCCACAGGTGTGTGTTGCTGCACATTCACCTTCCATTAAGTGGCACAATGGAATGGGCTCTGTGTGTAGTCTCAGCTCAGCCCAGCTCATAGGTGGAACCCAAAAGGATTAAACACTCCTGAAGGTGTATTGTGCAGTGGTGAAGAAAGCCAAGAGCCCAAGACTCCCCAGCCCCTTTTGCTTCCTTCTAGTGCCTCATTTTCGTTTTTTTTTTTTCCCCCTTGTAGTCCTTTCTGTTGCATATTTTCAGTATTTTTTGGCTTCTCAGACATGGGAAAAGAGATTTGCTATGGCTTAGAGGAGGTCAGTCTGAAACAACCAACCTGACTAAGAAACAAAGCAGAGTGGATGTGGGTCTGTGTATTGTATTTGTTTGGCCAGGTTTTGGTAGCAGGGAGGCTATAGGGGTGGCTTCTGTGAGAAGCTGCCAGAAGCTTCCCCCATGTCTGGCAGAGCCAATCCCCAGCAGCTCCAAGACATATTTGCTGCTGGTAAAGGCTGGGCCAATTAGAAATGATGGTAACACCTCTGTAATAACAGATTTAAGAAGGGAAAAAAAAATTATTGCACAGATGTAATTGCAGCCAGAGAAGAGGAGTGAGAAGATGTGAGAGGAACAACTCTGCAGACACCAAGGTCAGTGCAGAAGGAGAGGCACAAGGTGCTCCAGATGCTGGAGCTGGGATTCCCCTGCAGCCTGTGGTGCAGACCATGGGGAAGCAGCCGTGCCCCTGTAGCCCATGAAGGACCACGGGGATGCAGAAACTCACATGTGCCCGAGAGCACAGGGATGGAGAGATCCAGCCTATGGAGGAAACCCACACCAGAGCAGGTGGATGCCTGAGAGGAGGCTGTGAACCCATGGGAGGCCTGTGCTGGAACAGGGTCCTGGCAGCAACCTGCAGACCTATGGAGAGAAGAGCCCATATTGGAGCGCATTTCCTGGTAGGACTTGTGGGGGGCCCATGCTGGAAGGACTAGAAGTGCCTGAAGGACTGCACCCTGTGGAAGAGTGACCTGTGCTGGAGCAGTTTGTGAAGAACTGTCTCCCATGGTGCAGCAGGAGGACTCTTCTCCCTGAGCAGGACAAAAAAAGATGTGATGAACTGACTGTAACCCCCATTCCCTGTCTCCCTGTGCCACTAGTGGGGAGGAGGTAAAGCTTGGGAAGGATGTAGGGGTGGGGGGAAGGTGTTTTATGATTTATTTTACTTATCATTATCCTGTTCTGATTTTGTTAGTAATAAATTCAATTAACATCCCCAAGCTGAATCTGTTTTGCCTGTGATGGTACTTGGTGAGTGATCTCTCCCAGACCTTACCTCAGCCCATGAACCCTTGGTTATATTTTCTCTTTCCTATCCACTTGTGGAGGGGAGTGATAGAGTGGCTTTGGTGAGTGCCTGGCATTCAGCTGGGGTAATCCCCTATGGTCTGCAACAGCATCAGGGAGAGGGGTCTCTGTAGTGAGTGCCTCCTGCTCAGCTGATCACCTGCAGCAGGTAATTGCAGCAAGCCTTGAATTCTGTGTGCTTGGATGTCATCTTGCTACCACATCATGAGCTGGTTACCTCCTTGAAGGTGTCTTCCATTACATTCTGTGAAAAAATACAATTCCTAGCTATCCTTTCTTAGCAAATGTTAGTGTGTCTTTGGCTGTTATTTCCTCTAGAGGAAAGAATTCCATAAACATCAGACTGTGCTACGGAACAGATTGCATTGTTTTCAACAAGCCAGGGCAGAGGATTTTAATCACTAATTAATTTAATTACAGTGGAAAACAGACTAGCAATGGAGATGTTAGCACAGCCTCTTGGTCTCAGCTGTAACAAATTCCTCTAATTCCCCACTGCACAGGTGACGTCTATCCCCATGTCAGCAGCTCTGCCGGGGCCCTGAAAGTGGCAGGGAAGGGTGGGGAGGTGGGGCTGGGGCCTGAGGTCAGGGACACTGGAATTGGGCAGGCTCAGGCTCTGGGTGGCATTCACTGGAATGTGTCACTCAGTACCAGGGCCCTGTGCCCATGGTGCCATCGGGGTCTGGCATGGCCTTGAAGGGCTGCTCTCAGTTCACCACCTTCTTCGGTGATCTCCTTCTCTGCCTTAGGTCTCCTCACAAGTACATGCAGCTAAGCCACCCCTGAACTGTGCCATGTCCACAGAAAGTAAAAGGAAACAAAATCAAAACTCTGATATCAACCTTCGTGTCTGTGAAACACCAGCTTGTCTTCACTTTGTCATGCATTGTGCTCCCGCCCCCTCAGTTTGGTTGTCTTTAAATATACCTAGTGGTTTCTTTGAGATAATGCAAATATAATTTAAAATATCTCTGTGGAAAGAATTTGGGTGATTTTCCATCTACAGACAAGGTCTAAGACTAGTTCTGGCTTTTGTTGTTAGGCTTTCTCTTTGACCTCATAGAAAAGCGTTATGTTACAAGATTAATCACACTGAAGATCATGGTATCTCCTTGTGTCAGCCTTTCTTATCCAGATTAAATAAAATACTATATGACTATATTGCTCTATGTTCTAGTATAGTGGTTTGGTCTAAAATACTCATTACTGTTTATCTTCTGTGAGATAAGAATTAGGAGAAATGCAAAGCAGGCACCAAACTTGCACGAATATAAAGAAGTTTATTAACAGACCAAAAAGAAGGGGAAAAAAAATTATACCACCTTCAGAACTCTCCTCCTCCCCCCACCTTCCTCCCTTCTCCCACTGACAATGTAAAAAGACAACCCTTCAGATGTTCAGTCTGTTTACCACTTCCATAATAACCTTGTTCAGTCCATTTAGAAAGAGAAGTCTCTTCTTGCTCATGCTATGAAAAACATTATCACAATGAGACAGCCGCCCACTTCCAAATATTGTTCAGTCCATTTAGGAAGAGGAATCTCTCTGCTCGCATGTGAGTCCCTTCCCCCGACTTGCAGCTTTGCCCGCAACTGCTTTCGAGGGTCCACTCTTGAAGTTTTTTGGGGTACAATTTTAAGGTTGAGCCGTTCAGAAACAAAAAACAGAGGCCCTTCTCCTTCCCTGGGAGCAAAGGGTCTTCATCATCTTCATCGTTAGGACTATCTCTGGGAGCAGCTCTAGGAACTGAGGTTTTCTCCTTTCCCGTTTGGAGCAAAAGTCCTCATCTGGTCCATCTCTCCCTGTCCAAACTTCTCATGAAATTACAGCTGCGTCAGCACCTGCCTATCTCAGCGCAGGTGCTGAGATCACAGGTACGAGTTGAACACTCCACCCCCCATATCTTCATGAAATTACAATGGGATACTCTGATATATCATAGCTTCACAACAGAATTTCAGCTTTAAGCATCTCCTCTCTCTCTTCCCTCAGGTTTTCAGCTCTTCACAGCAGTAAAAAGGGTTAATCTCACCTTGGCCTTGCAGCTTTGCAGCTGGAATGTTGAATTTTTCTTATCGCAGTGGAGAGGGGAGAGAGCCGAGCCGCTCCGGCTGCCCACGGCAAGGCAGTGGGGGGGGTTCCACGGCTGGAACAGGTCCATCGGCTCCAGGATGGCCGTGGCCTGGCTCAGCCTGGCCCAAGCAGGGCCTGGCTGGGCCCGCTGGCCCCCACACGGGGCCTGCAGCCACCTGTGCCAGCGCCGGAAATGAGAGAGAGCTTGGAGGGGGAGTTTGTCTATTCTTAAATGTGGATCACAGAGGTGATCACAACTTTAAGTGGCTTAGAGAATTGTCCATATTCAAACTGGCCAGCTGATAGGTTCTATCAGGTCCCAGAGGAAACTGTAAGCACCCCTTAGCAAGGACATCCCTTCCAGGACTATGCTTGCTAACCTATGACATCTAGAAATTACATTTCAGTTATACTGTGTACCCTCTAACGTGGGATATTTGGTATTTAGATATACTGAATGGTGTGATTATAGAAAGAGAGGAAATGCCCTCGAGTTGCAGCAGGCAAGGTTTAGATTGGATATTGGGAAAAATTTCTTCACTGAAAGGGTGGTCAGGTATTGAAATAGGTTGCCTAGGGAAGTGGTAGAATCACGACCCCTGGAAGTGATCAAAAGGCACTTGGATGTGGTGCTTAAGAACATAGTTTAGTGGTGAACAAGGTTGTCCTGGGTTATCAGTTGGACTCAATGGTCTTAGAGATCTTTTCCAATCTTAATTGTTCTATGATTCTATGATGCTTCCTATGGGAAGATGAAGATGAGGGTGGGAAAGTAAAAATCTTAAAAGAATATTAGGAGATATTTAAAGAAGTTATAATCACAGAGAAAACAAAATAGAAATAATTTCCTGTAGCATTGCATAATCCTGGACTTCTGGCACAATTGTGACTAACCATTTGGTATTTTCTGATTTCTTTAGTGACATCATGGTACCATGACATAAACAAAACAGTATACAATTTTCAGTGAAGATGCATCTGATTAATTTGGTGCAGGCTTTTTAAAACCTCGCAGTATGTAATGATTTTTTTCAAGTCACTAATTTTTTTCATAGCTTTCTAAATCATAGTGGATTTTCTCAGATATAATTCTATGGCAGTGTGAATGAACAGGAGTACTTTGGGTATAGTACCTTGAGATTATTAAAAACACAGTTCCATTGTTTTCCAAATGTGATTGAAAATGGTACTTTCATTACTTCTGAATAAATTTCATCTCACCTGTCTTTTGCCTCTGCCTACTACTACTTTTCTGAGACATTAAATGGGTTTTTGAGATGTTTTGTCTATGAAAAAGAAATGAGCTTTTATATTCAGGTCAGCATTGTGGTCTGGGAAAAACTGTCCTGAGATTATTATTTTTCCATAATTGCCTTTTTCTTGGTTGTTTTTGAACAGCTTTCCTCCCAACTCCCTCTTATTCAGGATGCTTGAGGTGGAAAAAGGTCCCTTAAATTCTATGTATGGCGTGCACCCCGCTTCATCTCATTCTACCGAGTGTGAATAGCTTGAGTCTGAGGAGGGATTCATCCCAGCTGCCTTGCACTGCCTCGCATACATTATCACTGTTGGCCTGTGTGTTTGGTGTGAGGCGAGCTACAGGAGGCTGGGTAGTGCTGCTGCTGCCTATTACCTGCTATAAAGCTCCAGGCAGTCAGTGTGCATAGCGAATGGGAAGCCTTCCTGGGTCAGTGACCCCTAATGCACCTGGGGTAGAAGCACATCTCATATGAGGCTGTGTAAAAAGCAGTGATTTTTTTACCTGGGGTCTGTGGATCCCTGGAGGCGTGTGAAAAATTGTGGAGGAACGTGTAAATTCAGAGCACACACAATAATGCCAGGAAATGTGCAGGGCTGCAGTTTCTGGGCAGGTTGAAAACCACTGAAACAGTCTGTGTTTGGAAAAAATTTTCCAAATCACCACAGGTAGACAGGTGTACTTGTAGGAATCTTTTGTAGCAAATTCTTCAGCAGTTCTTCAGCCTGTCTCACCCTCTGAGTATTCCTTGGCAGGCAAATGTGAAAAGGACCAAAAAAAAGAGTGTGTGGTAAAGAACAAGTGGAAATATTTGATAAAAATGGAAATGTACATCTTGTTGATCTACGCTCTTTCAGGGTATGTTTAATAATGTCTGATCATTTGAACTTCAAGAGAGCAGCATTTAGAATATAACATGTTTTATATTCATTATCATGACAACTCTCCTCCCTCTCCACTTCCCCTGTTGAGGCTACATGTACTTTGTTTAATAATAGAAATTCTGATAGGTTTTCTAGGAGAGCAAAACCTCTGAGAGCACAGTTCAATTCATAGTTACAACTGCTGCCTAAGTGTGGTGCTTTTTATTAATTTTTGAAGCAGCAGTCAATTATTGAGTCCTCAGATTCTTTTTCCTTCTGTGTTGAAGGGCCACTGGAAGGCAGTACATTAAGCATCCTCTCTAACAATAAAGATATCTGAACCTCTCCATCAAAGGGTTCTGTATCCAATTATTTGCAAGCTCCTTGCAGATATGATTCTATGGAATAAATGGAAAGCATACTTCAGTCATTCTCTGCACTGATAGTAATTTAATAAAAATAAAAAGCTATTGATTTTTTTGTTAGCTGTGTTAAAAGACCACTGTAATCTTGGCTTCGCTCTGCTATTGGTAGAGAATTTCCCAGAAAGTGGATTTTTTACTTTTCCTGGGGCACCATTTATTAAATGCTATCTTAATGTGTACAGATGATTAGTTTAGCTGAAGTGGGGGAAGATTTATAATACCTTCCTGTTATTTAACTTCTCTTAGTCAATTCAGGTGTTAGAAGCATTTGCAGAGATTTATCTCCTGTACTTTGTGATTCTGTTTCTTCTATTCCTTAAGCCAAATGTGCCTCTGAGCTTACTGAGCCAGCACTTACTGAGCCAGCACTTACTGGGCAGGAGCTACTTTTGATGGAGATAGAAAATAACATTTTATTTGCTGACTTTTATTGAAATAACCACTCTAGGATGGAAGAGGAATTTCACCTAAGCTGTTCAGTAAACCTCAGCTTCAATAAGGAGTTAAATCAGTAAAGGTGGACTCATGGCAAATGATTTATTCGTCTAAAATAGTTTATCTACTCTAAACTAAACTGTCAGGGGTATGCCTTCTCAAAAAGTTTTCATATAATCTATTCCCTTTGGAAGTTTCTATTCATCTACATTGACCATAGCTAGAGTCTACACAATTCTTTAAGTGAGTTGTGAGTTTCAGATGTTGAAAAATTAGGTGTAGTCTTTCATTCCATTTTAGGTGCACTTGTATCTCTCTGAAACTGTTTTCTGTGATGCTGAAACATAAGATTTTGAAATCCATTTGTCAAGTATGATTAATCCTGATGCAGTCCCAGAACATTTATGCAGGTACATGTCTTTGTAGGGAAGGGCAATGAAGCTGGTGAAGGGGTCTAGAGAGTAAATTCTATGTGGAGTGGCTGAGGGAGCTGGGGTTGCTCAGCCAGGCTTGGGGGTGACCTTATCACTCTACAACTGCCTGAAAGGAGGCTGTAGCAAGTTAAAGGACAAGAGGACATATACCCAAGCTGCACCAGGGGAGATTCAGGCTGTGCCTTAGGAGGAGTTTCTTCACAGAAGGGGTTGCCAAACGTTGGAAAGGACTGCCCAGGGACATGGTGGAGTCACCATGCCTGGAGGTGTTTAAGGAAAGGCTGGACGTGGCACTCAGTGCCATTGTTTAGTTGACACGGTGGTGTCCAGTCAAAGCTTGGACTTGACCTCAGAGGTCTTTTCCAACAGAAATGATTCTGTGCTTCTGTGATCTACACCTCTAACTCTTTTAAAGATTTAGAGCTTTTGGTTGGCATCAGAGAGTCCATCTTTATTTCCACATGTGCAGGTTTTGACTGGAATAGGCTTTATTTTCTTCATCGTAGTCAATAGAGGAGCCATGTTTGTATTTTTGCTGGAAACAGTGCGGATAATACGGGATTGTTTTTGTTATGGCTGAGCATAACCAAACAGAGTCATTTTGTTATGGCTGAGCATAAAAAAACATAATGAACAGAGTCAGGGCCTTTTCTGCTTCTTGCTCCACCCCACCAGTGAGCAAGCTGGGGGTGCACACGGGTTGGGAGGGGATACAACCAGGACAGCTGACCCCAACTGATCTGAAGAATACCCCAAACCATGTGACAACATGCTCAGCATATAGACCTGGGGAAAATGGAGGAAGGCAGAGACATTTGGAATTCTGGTGTTTGTCTTCCAAAGTCACCACCACATGTGATGGAGCCTGACTTTCCTGGAGATGGCTGAACACCTGCGTGCCCACGGGACGTGGGAAATTAATTCCTTGTTTTGCTTTGCTAGTGTGCATGACTTTTGCTTTACCCATCTAACTTTGTCTCAGCCACGAGTTTTCAGTTTTTCTCTTTTGATTCTCTCCCCTACCCCACTGTGAGGGAGGGAGACAGTGGCTGTGTGGGGCTGAGTTGCTGGTTGGGATTAAACCAAACAAAAGCTCTATTTGGGGTGGCAGCTTCCACTTATCCCAGGCTAGCCTGGCTAGGTAGATGCTTCCTGGTTTCTGCGAAGTCCAACCCTTTCCTGCTCTCCGCCACCATGCCTAGTAAGCCCTTCTAATTCCCTGAAGACCTCAGTCATAGAATCACAGAATGGTTTGAGTTGGAAGGGACCTTCAAGATCATCTGATTCCCTGTCATGGACAAGGGAACCTTCCACTATTCATATAATAAGAGGTCTTGTATTTCAAGAACCACTGGTTTGTATGATTTTATTGGCAATGATAGCCAACCTTCCACTATTCATATAATAAGAGGTCTTGTATTTCAAGAACCACTGGTTTGTATGATTTTATTGGCAATGATATCCAGTCTGAGGTTTTCTGAGCCATCATTTTAACACTAAGAACATTTGTTACCAAAGTAACACATTGAGGCAGATTCACAATAATTTGATGCACTTCCTTGAGAGAATGATTTTGACTCTACAACTCCGGTTTCACAGGCAAAGATATTTGGAGTAAACCCTTGGCCTCCAAATTCCCGTCTGTTTTACTAAAGCTAGAATTTAACTTTTTTAATTCAAGGGAGATGTAGTTTGGTGTTTGTACCAGCTGAGATCCTGGCTTGGGGTGTTGTAATATCACACAGATGTGATCAAAAATGCAAAAGTGATAGTTATACTAGAAGTCAATTCACAATTCAGAGGATAACAATCCTACCACAATTGAAGAAGAAAGGAAGATAAAAACAGTATTTAGATGGATTTCTCAACACCTAATGTTAGAATTGTGAACAGTGACAAGTCTCAGCATTGCTGTGCCCAGCTCTTGCAAATGCAGGCTATGTAGTCACTTCTACTGCTTAGAAAGTGAAGAAACATCCCTGGTTGTAATAGCTGCTTCACAGTTGACAATTCTGTCTTCAGGCGCATGTGTAAGGAAGTGCATATACCAGCTTGTTGGGGAACTGTATTGCTCACTGAGGCATAATGAAGTCTCTCAACTGTAACGAAAAATGTGTCAGTAAATCTTGCACAGTAGCTATAAAATTACTTCATGTGTATATTGAAGCCAGCAGCAAGTGGCAAAGGTCGCAAATACAGCATGAGATATGGAGCCAGAGCTCCCAAACTGGGTATACTGCGGTGATGCCAATGCCCTCATAAGGCAGGTGCAGACACATCTCACCACTCAGCTCTCCAGAGAGTTTCAAGGAAAGGGGGAGGGCACACCTGGCAGCATTCATATTAGATACCCACTCTATCTCAAGCACAATGTCAATTGACAATGACAGTCGTCAATGTCAGTGACATTGTTCTGAGCAATGTCATCTGTAGGTTTGTTTCAGCTAAATACACTAAGATCAGGAAACAGTCACAGGATATCATAAGCCTTAAGCTCAGGAACACTGTATGCTGATGATTTTGTCTATACAGTGCTTGACCAGTCAAGGACAGCAGCACACAGTCCTCCAGATGGGAATCACAGAATGCTTGAGGTTGAAAGGGACCTCTAGAGGTCATCTTGACCAATCCCCTGCTCAAGCAGGACCACCTAGAGCTGGTTGCCCAGGACCATGCCCAGACTGGTTTTGAATATCACCGAGGTGGGAGACTTGACAACTTCTCTGGGCAACTCGTGCCAGTGCTCAGCCACCCTCACAGTGAAAAAGTGCTTCCTGATCTTGAGAGAAAACTTTCTGTATTTCAGTTTGTGCCCATTGCCTCTGGTTCTGGCACTGGGCACCTCTTTTCTGTCAGTTTGCTTTCCAGCTGGGGGGTCCCCAGCATATATTGGTGCAGTGGGTTGTTGTTCCTCAGATGTAGACTGAAGATTAATAGGTTTGCACTTCTCTTTGTTGAATTTCATGAGGTGACCTGAACTCCATCATCTCATGTTTACTGCAGCCAAGACTGCCTTTGACCCTCACTTTCCCAACAAGATCTAGTACGAGGTCCAACACAGTGTCTTCATTGACTCTTCATTTGGAGGAGGATGATATAAAGAACCTCCTGGATTGCTTTTTCCCTGTACTGTTGTCCTCTAGAAGATTTGGGGCAATTGAAGTCCCCCTTGAGAGCCAGGGCCTTTGAATGTGAGGCTAAACGAATGACTTGCAGTAGGCTAGTAATCTGTGACTGCCAGTGTCCTTCCTGACCATATGTTAGAAGTGGTACAGGCTCTTAAGGAACAGGACACTTGTTTCAATTGCCTCATTGTGGTCAGGAAGCATCTGGTCATCTCTAGATGGAAGCTGGCACAGCTATCTTGCTCTTCAGCTGTGGCACAGCAGTGCAGTACTAGAAATCCTGCTGTGACAATTGCTGTGATGAGTTATGGAAAACCCTATGTATTTCCTTTGTCCTGAATTGACACCACCAGTAAGGATCCTAATTCTAGAAGTTTGGCATGCCCAGCATTATAAGGTTGTCAAAATCATGTTTATTGTTCAGTGTTCTCTGAGAGAAGCCATGACTACGGTAACTGTGAGGAGTACTTTCTATCTTGCATTTGGAAAATCAGTGATCATACTGATTTATGCGTGCTGATACTGGACACACTCTGCATATTATGTCTGTGTGTTTCAGAAGTTGGGTATTTTCCTTCAGAAACTTGTGAATGCCCTTTCCAAACCATGTCATATGCAACACTGAAACTAAAGAATGTGTATATATCTATCAGGGTGCATGTGTCCTATGCTGATACTGCATCCCCAATGAATAGTTTAGGTACAGCCCAGTCCCAATCACTTATCCCTCTTCTATCAGTAAGGCAGCTGTTATGACACAGTGAGGGGAGTCCAAGACCTGATTGCTATGGGTGTTGCTAGAGATGCTCCACTAAGGTCAGATGGACACACTCAAAAAGGTCCAAAGAGATCACTATTATGTGATCTGACAGTAAAATGATAAGATTGCTAGCCATCAGATCAGGTAGTCTTGGAATTTCTGGGGAAGAAAAACAAACATGGGATAAATTTTGTACCTGATGCTGAAATAATGTAATATTTAGCAGATAGAGACATTCAATAACAGGTCATACTCTGGTCCTGCTACTATCAGATGCATATCTCATAATAGCTATCTTTTTACATCTTGTTGCATTACCAGTTTTCAGGAAGAAAAATAGAGAAGGCTTTCACAACCTTGTATAGCAATGGTCAAATTATGAATTTCCTACAAAGTTCAGTCAAAATCCTATCACTTTTTGTAAAGAGCTTTCCTGTTATTATATCTAAAAGTACTTTAAAAAATAGTAAGAGTTGGTTAGAACATTTCCTACATAATTTTAAATAGGAAGTGAAGTTTTCTTTTAATTCTATGTCTGCTAGCTGTTTACTTCACTGAGGCAGAGTATAGTTTTTATGAATGATGACATATAACCTATTCTCCAAAAATACTTTGGATTTTCCATATTGTTTCTGTGTCCCTGGGTAACTGATCAGAAGAAATGGTATAACAGCCTTTTAAGTTTTTTTCCCTTGCTACTGTGGTAGAAGCTGTTAGACCCATCAAACTGATAATGAGGAATATACCTTCCATCAGCCTATAACCGTGAAAAGAAAACCTTCCCAATTACTGTTCAAATTCACTGCCTTCCTTTGCTCTAACCTAATTTCCTTAGTACTCAGGTCCTTTTCTGGTACACAGTGTATTTTTCTAGCACATTCCCAACTAGGAGGGAGTACTTATGGCTCACCCTGTTCTCCTTTCTTGTTCAGTGTTTTTCTCAACGATTTTCCTCTGATTGTGGCCAGTAATCAGCCAGCAGCATCCTGCTTTGGTCCATTCCTGTACTGCTTTCATTGCCTACACCTTACAAAAGGACTTCTAGAATAAAAAAAATTACATTGTTAGGCTTTTTCCAAGTTCTACTCAAAAGCTGTTAGCAGTCACTAGGATAGTTTGATATTACTTATGACCCAAAAGTAAATGCTGTAGTTTGATAACCAGTCACCAAAAGCATAATGAAAATATGTAATTAAAATGCTTAGTTTCTCTAGACTATCTCATTTTTTATTTAAAAATTTATTATTTTCTGGTGAGCATAATTTTTTCAGTTAATGAAACTGCTTGTGTTCATTTCATACCTTTCTCTTCAGAATGAGTAGACAGCAGCAGAGACAGATCTGATGAGATTCTTACTTTAGATCTACCTCACTTTAGAACTCAGAAATGCAGCTAACTAAATCTAAGGTAGCCCTCCACAGCTCCCATCAAAGTCTTTTGTTGAGAAATAAGCATTTCTGGGACATGACTCATCTGGCTTATTTTAGACTGCTCCTTCAGGATGAAGTGAATCACACCTAAGTGGCTCTTTCTCTGAGCTGATTATGAAAGACACTGATGGTGGCCGAGTCAGTCAAATCCCATCTCTCCTGTCCACATTGTACATCATGTGTGATTGATGTGATTGCAATTCACACTAACTCAGCATCTGAACTTGACATTTTATTGCTGGTGTCTGAAATCATAAAATCATAGCATCACAGAGTCATTACAGTTGGAAAAGGCCTTCAAGATCATTAAGTCCAACCTTTGACTGAACACCATCATGTCAACAAAACCATAGCACTAAATGCTATGTCCAGTTTTTTTCTTGATCACCTCTAGGGATGGTGACTCCACCACATCCCTGAGCAGCCCATTCCAAAGCTTGGCAACCCTTTCACTGCAGAAATTATTTCTGATGTCCAGCCTGAATCTTCCCTGGCACAGCTTGAGGCCATTTCCTTCCTCTCATCCTGTCACTGGCTGCCTGGGAGAAGAAACCACCCCGCTACACCCTCCTTTCAGGGAGTTGTAGAGAGTGATAAGGTTTCCCCTGATACTCTTTTTCTCCAGGCTGAACAACCTCAGCTCCTTCAGCTGCTCCTCATATTGTTTAGTCTCCAGACCCTCCACCAGCTCTGTTGACCTTGTCTGGACAGGCTTCAGCACCTCAATGTCTTTCTTGAAATGAGGGACTCAGAACTGAGCACAGGATTCGAGGTGCAGCCTCACCAATGCCAAGTACAGCAGGACAATCACTGCCCTGGTCCTGCTGGTCACACCATTCCTGATAGAGTCCAGGATGCCATTTGCCTTCCTGGCCACCTGGGCACAGCTGACTCATGTTCATTGTCTGTCGACCTGCACCCCAGGTCCTTTTCTGCTGGGCCCCTCTCCAGCCACTCTTCCCCCAGCCTGTAGCATTGCCTGGGGCTATTGTGACCCAAGTGTAGGACCTGGCACTTCACCTTATTGAACCTCATAGTCAGCCTCAGCCTGTTGATCCAGCCTGTCCAGATCCCTCTGCAGATCCTTCCTACCCTCCAGCAGATCAACACTGCCACCCAAATTGTAGTCTGGGAACTTGCTGAGGGTACACTCGAAGTCCTCATCCACATCATTGATTAAGATATTAAACGGGACTGAATGAAAGAGCAGAAAAATTTTTGTCTACACAGATGAGACAATTATCTCTCTAATTTGGGGAATTATATTTTTAAACATAATGGAAGAAATTATATTAAACAAAAATATATATAAACAAATGGGGTAATTGTATCTTTAAACAAAAATTATGAGCTCTTTTGATACCTTAGGCAGCTATACATTCTTCAGGAATCATAGTGAACTGCAAATGATAATTAGCTTGATGATTAAGTTACGTATTTGTAGAATTTGTTAGAATTGTAAATGCAATGAATGCTTTCCTTTAAAAAGCATCACAGAATCTTTGACAGATGCAGTAGAAAAAAAAAGGATATTTTTGAGTGTGCTTGATAGGGATAATAAGAAAAAGAACACTTCCTTCTAGCCCCAAGGTGGGGTTTGAACTCAGGAAGATATTTCTGGTAAAGCCTGATTCATAAAGTTCTGAAACAATCTTGTTTGGTTTTTTTTTTTTGTTGTTTTGTTTTGATTTTGTTGTTGTTGGGGTTTTTTTGTTGTTATTTTTTTTTCAGTGATATTTTATGGCTGTTTGAGTTTCAAAGAAATCAAGCAGACAGAAAATGCTTGTAGTTCACCTGCTGCTTTTAAGCAGCAAAAGATATGAGTGAATTATATTTTCTTTAATATAGACATCCAAAAAGTTTTAGCTGCCTCCGGTGTTTAAAGAAAACACGTAATTGGCATTTCTGTGAAGCAAAATATATGTGTGCAATCATGGAGTACCACTAGCTCAGAGACTGTTGTGACAGTCTTCTGCAAACACAAAGACCATATCACAGGATTTCACATTAAAGAGGACATAAATTATTTCTCAAAATACTTGAAGAATCTTCTGGGAGCAGAGCAGTACCAAGTATAGAGGGTTTACTACAAAATCTCCTTGCCATAGGCACTGAAATACTGCTCAGATTTCTCAAATAAACTTGTCTCTACACATAGTCAGGTTGTAGATGTGTCAAATTCATTTGGAAAAGGATCTGTGACAGGGAAAGTGCCTGTGGTTTTCCCACATGGACATAAGTTCCTGCTCTGGTGTTGCTGTGTTCAGTGATGAGAGTACAAAACAAGAGACACTTCATGAAGGGTCCTAAACTCTCCCTCACCAGATAAAACATGTTTATTCTGAAAATAGCCCTGGGTGGATGATTAAAAAAACCTGAACCTTATTCCCTCAGGACTACTAATACTGTCTTGTCTCCATATAACTCCTCTTGCCTCCACTTTCTTCTCTACAATTAAATTTTCATTAATTTCTTCAAAGAGATGACTTCGACATTACAGGTACTCTCTGGACTTTGATTTCTTTATCTTTCTATCACTCCTTTCCATTCACAAATATAAACCTCTCATTTGTTTTTCTCCATTTTGCTTCTGTTATCTCCCAGTGTCTTCAGATGCCTTTCTTGTGCTCCTGAGTGTTAGCTGAAGTGTTGCCCCATTTTCTCCATTTAAGAAACCCACCCACAACCCTCACCTACCATTCTAACCCCTTCCCAGACCTTTTTCCTCCATTCCTAAGCTTGTTATTACTCTAAACTCTTTTCTTCATCCCATCTCCAGTCTTTCCAATATCCCTGACATATCTCTAAAACTTCTCTCACCAAGGCCTTTGATGACAGCAGCTGCATCTCAGATCCACAGTCAGCTTATTTTATTCAAGCTGTCAGGCTCATGCAGTGTGTTTAACCAGGCTTTCCTACCTTAATTCTTGCCCTTCCCCAGGGACTCTGTCCTTTCTGAGCTACTTTCCTACTCTCTAATCATGTTTTTTGGAGACAATTCCTTTAACCTTCTCTGGGTTTTCAGTAGCTGTTTTATGACCCTATCAGCATGCACTGTCTTTGAATAATTTCATCAGAAAACAAACTCAGCTCTGGTCCCTAAGAAGACAGCCGAACATATTTTCTCTTGTACCAAATGCTGGTTTTTCTCTTTGGTACTTCCTTCTGAGTGTTCAGGGATACACTTTACTTATCTGTGACTAAAGGCAAACTCATTCTCTCAGGGCCACTTGGCAGATATATGTCCTGTTTGTTCAGTCTTTAGTCTGTGGGGTTATGGCTGATGACTGGAATGTTACAGCAGTATGACAGTTCAAATAACAAATAACCATAGAGTTGAACGAGATGGAAATAAATCAATATTGAAATGAACGGTGCATTACCTGTGAGAACACTTACATAAAGAATATTTATTGGCATTAAAAGGTCTGCATTTGAGTCTATTTTTCCATCTAGTTGAGCCAATGTCTTTGATACTTCCAAAACCAATACGTTTTGGTGATGTTGAATGAAAACATTTTATGTAAATATTGACCAACAACATCCAATGACATGCATGCTAGGTTTTGAATGCAATTTGCAAACTAAACCATTGCCAATAATTTGCTTTCTTTTGGTTTTGCCAGTGTGCTGAGGAATGAGAGGTTCTCTAGATATAAAATGGAGATATATCATAGGGATATGGAGTCAAGGTGATGCAACAAGGATCTGACTGTTCCTTTAGATTACAGTGTTAATAAAGTGATAAATACTCTATTCCCAGCTTAATTTTAACACTAAATTTGAAAGCAGTATACTAATAAATAGTAAAGGCTTGTAAAAGAAGTGTGTAAGTCCCACTAAATTTCCATCTAGCTTTTCATTGCAAAATCAATAATGTGAAAACACAATCAAGTAATTGTGAGGGAATGAAATAGCCTATGAGCTTGCAGTGATCATATTGGGTAAACCATGGCTTTATCTCTCCCTATTGATTCTTTGTCCTTTCATTTACTTGATACTCCATGGAAATCTTTTCATTAAGCACTTGTGTTTTCTTAAAAAGTTACAATCAAGGCTGACAAGTTTATGTCCATATTCACCCATGCATGAAAGTACAGGAGGAAGATATGAATTTTTCTAACTTACTCTTCTGTGAGGCTTTATTATTCTCCATGTAAGAACAGCTTCTCTTTGATGTCTCGTCTTTAGAAAAATAACACATTTATCTTCATTATCACCTTTTGATTTCCAATGCATATTGAAAATAGTTGTTGAGTGAAGCAGACTTGTAAGTTGATGGTTTGAAATCAGAACCATAGAATCCTTTAGATTGAAAAAGACCTCTTAGATAATAGATTCTAACCACTTGCCTAGCAGTGGCTGCCAAGTCCACCACTAAACCATGTCCTCAGTGCCACATCTACCTGTCTTTTAAATACCTCCAGGACTGGTGATTCAATCACTGCCCTGGACAGCCTGTTCTGGTGCTTTATAACCCTTTCAGGGAAGACATTTTTCCTAATATTCAGTCTGAACTTCTCCTGGTAAAACTTGAGCTAGTTTTCTGTTGTTCTGTCACTTTTTACCTGAAACCAACCTCCACCTGGCTACAGCCTCCTTTCGGGGAGTTGTAGAGAGTGATAATGTCTCACCCTGAGCCTCCTTTTCTCCACAGGCTACACAGCCCCAGCTCCCTCTGCTGTTCCACATCAGACTTGTGCTCCAGACCCTTCACCAGCTCCGTTGCCCTTCTCTGGACTCGCTCCAGCACCTCAATGTCCTTCCTGAACTGAGGGGCCCAAAACCAAACACAGGATTTGAGTTGTTGTCTCACCAGTGCTGAGCTGGGCAGTGACACTCACGGAATTGTCAACCAACTGTCAATTGACAGTCACATTAAAAATAAATCTGCTGCAAATATAAATTTTGAGCATCATGTGTTTCTGAAGTTTCTAAGCTTTTCAGGGAGTTGTGTTCCATTCATTTTGTTAGAGTGATTTATGTACCAGTTTAAAGCTGCAGGGCACAGAAGAAACATCTTTTCGGCATTTTGCTCTTGACTTGAGCCACCAGTTATCTCTCAAGGTTCTAAATGTAGAAAAATTTTCTTGTGAAATTGGGCAAAATCATAGCAAAATCATCAGACCTCGGATGTGTTGAGTTTTTTTTATTTTGTTTTGGTTTTTTTGATCTGGTAGTGGTGTTTTGAAGAGCTGATCACCTTAGCAACAAAATAGGTTTTACAGGCTGCAAACAATTCAAGAGTCTGTTGAACTGACAAAATGGCATGGTGCAGACAAAACAGCAAAATGAGTTGTGTGTCTTTTGGGACTGCTACAGGAAGGGATAAGGTCTTTCTATTCGAGAAAATTTTGACCTTGAATATGAATTTTTTTCCCCAAATGTGAGTATAAAGTGTGTCTAAACACTAAAAGAAATGATGTTGCAAATGGCATTGTAGATGGTTTTGTGAGTTCTAATTTTGTAATGCTGCAATTTCTGTCATGAATGTGTTTGAGTTGCCAGGAGAATATGTTCAAACCAGGGGCTGGGGGGTGCAAGAGGGCCAGCACAAGGATAGGTTTCTGTCTTCCTGGCAGTAGCACTGCAAGCAGGGTGCCTTAGGGGCTGACCCTGGGTTGTGCTGGTGAGCTGAGTACATGACAGAGCCTCTTGAGCATGGCATAAGGCAGCTTGGGTACAGTCATAGAGCCAGGAGAGGGACACTATGGCAACCTTGAGGTCCTCAGTGGATGGAGTGGGGGATCAGGGACCCAGGACAGCCACTAACACAGCTCCTGAAAGGCTTAAGGACATCCACCAGCTCTTGTGCTCCTTGGTTGGCTGTTACTGGAGGAGCTGGGTACAATTTTTTTTTTTTTCCTACAATACCTTCAACTGTGTTATGAATGTAGGTGATCAATTAAAAACCTGCCTCCTTGAGTGAGCATGATCCTGGGATTTTCTGGTCTGTGGATTACTGTGATTGCTTTTTTTACTTGACTGTCAGTATTTCAGGGAAGGTCATAAGTCTAGTTATACTTTTTTCCAGTTCTTTGTCCTGGCTTATATTATTTTTTTCTAATCTCCTAACTAAAATCCAGTACTTTCACCATATTTCTCTTTTTCCCTCTAGGGCATTAACTCCTTCTTTCTGATTCTGGCTGTCAATGAGGGTTGTCCTGGGAGTACAAAGGCGGGTTCAAGTGCTAGTTTGCTGAGTGTGCTTAGGTTCCAGAGAATCAGCCTTTGGTAAATGTTGTGTTGCAATCAGAAGATTTTTAATAAAATCTGTTGAGTTCGTTGCTTTTATCCCCATAGTGAAACATAACTCTCTTTTATTCTATATCTCAGGTATGGGGAATTATAAGAGAGAATTGAGCTGTGAGCTGTAAAACCTGCCTGCAGAGGCACATGGCAGCACACAGAGGCTTATCTCCCCTGGACCCTGGGGGGAGGAGGTGTCACAGAGCAGACCCCTACGGAGAGGAGCCTGCCAGGAGCTGCCAGACAGGCGAACAGTGACTGACCACCCCATGAAAGGACATTGAGAAAGTGTGTTGCTGATGTGGCAACACGGGATAGGTCACACCGTTCAAGGAAATACTGTGCCTTAGAAAAGTGTATAAAACCAGCTCATTCCTTTAAAAAAAAGTTCAGATTCCCTGCTGGTCCAGGTCCGCGATTCAATCGCTGACACTCAGGTTTAAGATTGCATCCACTTGTAGACTGTAGAAACCTAAAAGGAGGTAGAGGAGCAAGGAAATTCTTATCATATCTATATCATCAACTAATCCTTGATTAATCCTTAATTGAGCTTTTCTCAAGGCCACTCTTTCTCTGTACACAATTTTACTTGGAAGCATTCATGGAGAGGCAGGTTTAGACTGGGTTCTGAAACATTCTTTAGAGGAAGAGACTGTCTCACCAGATACTTGTTCACATGTCATGAGTAGACAGAACCTGGTCTGGTTGAAGAGGTGACAGTCTGGGTTACCAGGAGGTATTCTGAGCTCAGCTCACCTTCGGCCAGTTAGGGATGCAGTAGACCCATGTTCAAGTTGGACAATACCCAACAGCTTGGAAAGCGGCCAAGCAATGTGACTGGCATGCTTACATACATTCCTGTTTTTTGCGTTTCATGGCAGATGGAGCTGGGATTGTCCAATTTCTTGTAAGGGGGAAGTATCTGGTGCAAAAAGAAAAAGCCTAGTGAATTCCAGCATTTGGACCAAAGATAAGCCCTGCAGTAAAACAGCCAAAACAGAGGTAGGCAGAGAATTCTTCCAGGCACATTTCTATCATTTATTTTCTTGAAAGCAAGAAGGAAGTACAGGAGAAAAGAAGAAGTATGGATGGATTTCATTCAATTATCACTAAGGAATTCTGATCTAAGACAGTAAGTTAGAGAAATACTTAAAGTTAGTGGAACACAGAGTCTTAATCCAACTATTTCCTCTTGAGTTGTTAGATTTGACAGTTTATTTAAGTAGGAGATTGAAACAATCTGTTTTTGTGTGTGCATAGCATTATATTTGGAGTTGGTCAAATAGTAGAAAACTGTTAATATGTAACTGAGTCACTAAATTATGGATCAAAAGCATTTTAAGCATACATATTATATTACAGAAATGGTTAAAAATGCCTTTCTTTTTGTCCAGCTTGACTGTATGCTTAGGTGTGTGTATAGAGATGTGTCTGCCCACACACACACTCATACCTTTAGGTAGCTTTGCTTGAATTCATCATCAAGTTCCTCAAGCCAAGTGACTCTGTGTCCATAAAGCCTCCAAAGATCTGTGCTCAGGAACTTTCCTTTCCTCCCTGCATCCCAAGGCCCATGCTTCTCCAATGGTACATCACCACTCCAATCTCCAGACAAGAGTGTACTTAGAGGCTTGGAAAAGCATGAAAAAATTTGAGCTGGGGCACAAACTTGAGACCCATGTTATCAACATGACATGGCAGCAAATGCACTATATGCAAAGAAGTTCCTGTTGCACCACAACTCTTTTGTACTTTTCTAATCCTTTATCTTCAACTCTGTCTGCAGCAGCCTTATCTCAAACAGCCTGCTCCTTACAGAAAACTGTGATGTCCTGATAGATCAATCACCTATTCATAATCAGTTCTTGAGGTCACAACAAATGCCTGCAAGCATATGAAGAGTGTGAGTGGGCATAAACAAGAGGTGGGTTGTACCAGTCATGGACAGGGCAATACATCTCTCTGGTCTGTTCAGCAGATGAATCATTCATTACAACCTGAAGAAACAGGCAAAACTGTGTGGAGCAAACTGAGGGTATAACAAAGTGAATGAATGCAGCAGTACCAGATGGAAAAATGTATTTCTCAGAATCTTTTTTTTATTAATATAAAAAACCAGATGGCTATAGTTATCCTGTCTTTAGTACGTTGCAAACATTTTGCTTCCAACATGTTCTGACTTCTCTGTCAGTACCAACTGGCAGTATAAATTACCTCACTAAACTTTGAACCCATAACAGTTAGATACGAAATTTAAGCTGGCTGAAGATCAGGCTTGGCTGCTATGGACACACTAAGTGCATCTGCAGAGGAAGCTTAATTTTGCCTTTTCTGGATACCTATCTTAAAAAGGGATGGATTGCTGTACAGAATCACCTCTTTGCTCAATATATACGGAATCTAAGCTTTGGCTTAAGGTGATATGACTAAGTTTTAGAAGGCTTATTATAGAGAAGAGGAATCCTGTTTTAGTAATCCATGTGAAGACTCCCATGCATTGCTGTTCTTAAATATAGATTGCAGTTGGCAAGGGCAGAGTTTAACTGTTCTGTCTCTTTTAAAAAGGATGTGGTTATCTTATTCATTTTGAGAATCAAAGAGATTTCCTGTCCTGGAGGTGATGGTCCATTATGATCCTTGTAAGAAAGGCACTCAGAATCCATAAGGCATAATTTAAAATGCTATTTATTAGCACTAACACTGGAGGATAAACTAGTATCAATAATCTTACATTCCTTTAGATGCCAGAAACCACAGTTCATGCAGTTGAAGGGGCTTCTGATTCACATAGTGCAGACCTTGCCTGTAGAAGAGGTTGGGTCATTTTGATCATTTGAAGTATTATAAATTTTCTTACAAGAAAATGGCTCTATTCATAATTTCTACTGTCAAACTTAGGAATTTCTTGTTATTGATAAAGGTGGGGTTAGGGTGGTGGCCTAATCCCTGGTACCAAGTGGAAGCTGCCTGCAGGCTGCTCCGTTACAACAAACTGGCTGAGTTTATCCTGCAAGACCTTTGTGTGCACAACACTGCCTGAAGGCCAGGCTGGGCTTGCAGGACAGCATTGCATAGCACAGCATGGGCCTGAGCTAGCTGCTATGGGGATTGCTGTCTCCTCAATGTGCAATGGTCTTCAGTCAAGACCACTGTAATGTCTTCAGAACATCTGTGGAGCTCATACAAGCAGTGTCTGTGTTTTTTGTGGAAGCTTTGTAAAGCTTGTTAACTATGCACATAAATTATTTTGGGGCATTTCTGCTAAATGCCCTTGTTCCTCTACTATATGTCCTGGGCTTTTTACTCAGCTGCTCTTCTGCAACAAAGTGATGCACACTAAACTGAGGAGGCCTTAGCAAAGCCCCACACATGATGTCTCTGTGAAAGAAGCTTAAAACATTGCAATATCAAATTGACAGCTGGGACAGATGCACGGAGCAGTGATCCAGGCTGGTTGGAAAGGTATATTCCAAGATAACCTTTATGTCAGACTTACTGTTAGGAAATTTTGCACTGAGATGTGTGCACCTGTTTTCATGAAAGTCCCAGGGTGACTTTTTGTGTCAAACTGACATCTCTTCCTGGAAGGAAAGTTCCATTTAAGATGCTTTTTTATCTCAGTCTCTCCCAAGTACAGATGTGCACCCTTAGAGGTTGTGAGCAAATGGCCTTGGGACTTCTGAAATGCTACTTTTGCAGCTAACTAATTCAATGAGTAAATAGATTTTCTTCCAGTGAAAGATCAGATATCATTAATGTACATGGTAGTATTTTCACTGTGGAGACCATCATCATGGCAGATGCTGAACAAAAATACAGATACTCCCTGCTCTGAAGCATACCCAAAGCACTGGGCATCACCTGCCCTTACACCTTGCTTATGGCTTCTCATCTGGTAGGTATTTTTTTCCTGTCCTTGTCTTCAGATTCTTTATTGTACCCTGGTAATAAGTTTTTCCTTGAAGCCTTATGCTGAGGTGTGTGTATTTGGTCTCTCATAAAGCTAAACAGAAAGGAAGACTGGTTTTAGGGGTGCTTAAAGACAGTTTGACAATGACTATATAGGGAAACATTAGAGAGAATGCCAAATTTTTGTTTCAGGTGATTCTGATTCAAGATGATTCTTTTCTCTTTACTTTCAGTTATCCCAATCTTGAGCTAATAAAGCTCATCTCCCCAAAGTCACCTATTAGTTTATAATTTTATTGCTTGGCAGAATCTCAACTCTATTCAATCCTCTCCATGCTTTAACCCTGCAACCAGGCATTTCCCTGATTTTCTCTCTGCAGTTATCAAATTACATTTTTTTATATGTAGTTTCCATTTTTCCTAGCCTTGGTGTCCAGACAGTGCAACTTCCTCTTCATACTTGGCTGATGAGTTTCTTGCTGTGCTGATCCTAGCTGATCAGGCAGTCATGAATTTTTTTGTTGTTTAAGGAAGTTTCAAAACTTTCACAAGGCTGCTTTTAAAGTGTTTCCAGTCCTTCAAGCTTTCTTTTTAGATATCAAGGTCCTTCAATTTTGTATCTGGCTGTTTTCCATACAATTTGCCTTCAAAGATATTCTTTTGTTTCTATTCATTTTGTTTAAGAAGTAATAGTTTTCAGTTGTAAATTGAGTATATGCTCAGTTTGCTGAAGGAAACTTGTTTTTTTGTTTTTTTTTCCTTAAAGCATGTATCTAAACTATTTATGCTATCATTCATTCTGTTGTGAAGGACAGGACAGAAGTCCCCAGTTTGGCTTTGCTGTAGTTTGAGCCTAACTTTAAAATATTGATTCAGTGTATGAAGGGTTGATTCAACCTTGGTCTGGTTACTACAGACCATTAGTCAGAGTCCTTGACTTTTATCACTCCCAGCTGTAGGCTTGGTCTGGATGAACACCAGGTGCTGCTCCTGGAAAGCTGCTAAATACAAACTTGGTCTGAGAAAAGGGGCCACTTAAATAATTTAATTCATAACAGATGGACTTCCTTAAATATAGAAGTCATCATGATTCTATGGAAAAATGCCTTTTAGAATTGGGGAAGGGTCTGTGAAAAGGAAACACTGGAAGTTTCTCTGTCTATAGGATATTGAGAGCAACTTGGCAGTTATAGTTTGTGTGTAGGTAATATGCAATTGGAGACATTTTCTTCTTGAATTTGAAGTTTCTAAAACTTCAATCAGCTGTGACTGAGATTTTGGACAGAAAGATTATAGTAATTACGAGTGACATACTTGTTTATCCTTTTAACATAAGCAGAAAAAGGCTGTTAAGTGATTGGAATAATTCAGATGAAATGAGGAAAAAAGTTTTATATAATCAAGAATGAATTTGCTACTCCAAGAACTAGCATTTATTATGGAAACTTTTGGTACTTATGCACTGTGCAAGGGTACTTACAAATACATGCACTCAAGAACTTTGCACAACAATAATGGCTGCAAACTAATGAAAATAAGCTTAGGTCAGACATTAAAACATACCAAAACACTCTCAAAGTAAATCTCAATTTAAAAAAACCCCCACCATTATCACCTGTGCTAGGATTTAATAAAATAAAAACACATTTATGTAATAGTATTTTTATTTTGGATACTAAAAAAAAAGTATTCTGACAAGATTCTATTTGACCGACTCTGTGATAACAGGAAAAAAAGTGCTATTAAAAGGATCTTCCTCATGCCAGACCTGGCTCACTGAAGTCCAGATATGTGTTGCTAAGTTTATGGATGCCAATTTTTGACCGAGCTTTTCAATTTTTGAAACTGTTCATTAAGGACACAGAGTGCCTACATAATTTTTCAAATACTTGCATATTGAGCAAACTCAGTTATATAAACATCTTGAGTCTTGTTTTTACCTTACAAAGAATTTGCTAGGGAAATTAAATTAATAAAAATAACCACTTTTTCCAATACTTATCTCTATGTGTGTTTCTTAGATACCCACAGACTTCTGGAAATTACATGGTTATTCTGGATATTTAGGAAAAGACAGCTACTACATCCCCCAGCTAGCTCACATTGCAATGTGTACCTGAGTGTCTTAAATATCTTGAATATTACCATCTCTGATAGTAACACTCTCATTTCCTTGGGAGTATCTTTCTGTTACTGCAGTTCCATGGTTTTCATATTGCTGTACCTCAGTCTATGCAAATCTGATGGCTAGATTGGGTCCTTCCTTTGTGTAGGTTTGATTTCACACATCTGGATCTGCCTGTACTGAAATACATAAAATCTTTTCCTTGGAAAGCAATAAATGACTTTAACTCAGCATGGTGAAGGAATAGAAATTTCTTCTCCTTCCTTCCACTTAGTGCTGTGGCTTATTTGGAAACTCAGAACTCACAGAGATCTTATTTCAACTGTTTCAAACTTTTTCTATAATAGATACCATTAATTTGTGTTACTGCTTTTTTGCCTTCTTTCTATTTATTATGAGGATCTGACCTCAGTATGAACCTTGAAAGATTGCCATCCAGAAGCATTAAAGAGATTTAAATCCCCTAATGCTCAATGTTTTAAAAACTATTTTATGATATGCCAATTAAAGATGACATGCTGCAATTCCTCAATTGTGAGTGGCTGCCTAAAGTAACAGGATCCCACAGAGTACATTACAGATATGGCTCAAGAGAAAATTGGCAGTATGTCATATTTCTCCTCTTGCCCTTTCCTCATTCCCTGAAAAATGCAACTTTAAAGAGATAAGGAATTCAATAGATTATTGCTGTGTTGAAAGATGCCGTTTTTCTTGGAGAGAAAGTTGTAAATATTTGTAAGTAAACAATGGCCATCCAAAGTGGATAATTCCTGCTGCAGGCAATGTAACTCCTGGGGATGGGAGCCTCTCCCTTCATAAATATTTTCCAGAGAAAGGTATAGAAAGCTATAAACTTGGGCGTTACTGCTAGAGATGATCAGTCTTAATGTCCAGGTGTCCTTTCTGACCTGTCTTAATGGTCTACTTCATCTGTTTGCAGCTATGACCACTCCATAATCATTCTGAGAGAGTGGATGGCAGCTACCACGTTTGGGGGACAAGAGAAAATGGAATAGCTTTGGCACACTTGCTACCATGTTCTCTACACTTTTGAGAATCATTTAATGTTTCTTCTGTACCACTCAACCCACTACTCTGATTAAATGGAATGAAATTATGAAGGAAAATGTATTCTGGACAAACCTGAAGCCAAATCTATCTTTAGTGGAACGAGATGCAATCTCTCATAAGTTAGGAGAAGCTGCACCTTCATATATTACAGCTATATTTGACGAGTTTGCGTTCTCCTTCTGTTTAATCAAATGGATGGATTAAAAAAGGATTTACACGTAGGGAAAGGGAGAAGACAGAAGTGGTTCCTATTAGTGCTCACATGGGAAGTGCTATTCCCCCTAAAAGGACCATTCAGACATAGCCCTTCTTGGCTTCTCTGTGGCCAACAAAAGTGGCAAAAGTCAGATTGCAGATCTGAATATTCTCCATGTATTCACTCATAGCCATTGCCCAATTAAACTACTGAAATTGTCTCTCAGACCACCTATATACAGCTGACAAAGTTAACAGACTGAAGGAGACATGAATGAGTCTTCCTGTTTCTAAAGTTCTTTTATATGCTGTCTGTTAACCTCTAAATATAAAAAATTTAGCATAGTTATAAATTCCAGCACTCTTTAATCAGCACCCAGGAATAGTATAGATATTGCAAAGGGGCCTTGGCTGAGCCCTAAATAAGCAACTCTTTCAGAGATGCTCTTAGTAGTCAAAGCATATGCCTGGCTGTTGGGTTTTGGGATTTTTTGTTTGGTTTTTAGGTTGGTTTTTTTTCACTTAAGGATATATTATGTATTCATTTTATGTATGTCTTATCTCTACCTTGCCTCATGCTGGAAGGCTCTTTAAGAAAACAGTTTAAAGCCCCCTCTGTATGGGATGAACCAGCACAACTCACTGTGAACTGCAGAATGCCTGTGTATCTTTGGTTCATCTCACAGGACTGGATAGCACAGGGTAGGGCTTTGTTCTCTTCCAAAGCAGAATGCCTTTTCAGAAAGCGCTTCACTGATAGGAAAAGTTCCCAATTTTTGAAATGTAAAGGGGACAAAAAATGTTACATTTTCTGTGATGTCTACATCTCTTCTGTTTTCTGGGGGAAGAGCTGATAATCAGCATGTCAATGTTGCACCTTATCTGTGGCTTCGGTGGAATTTCTTGCAAAGCAAAAGCCGAAATCTTGAAATTTGCAGTTGGTGAAAACAATATGTTCACTCACAGATTGAGATAAAAGTGACAGATGTGAATAAGAAGAAAGTTCTCATCACATCCAGCCTTTTTTCTCAAGCCAGAGACCCCCTGTCAGACACTGATCTCATAGCATCACGCAGTTGAAACAGAGATTATATTTGGTTACTGCTCAAATGGGAGATCTCCGGGGTGAGATCCCATGCTGATGTAGAAGCAGAGTAACAGGTGTCACCCTTCCCAAACCAGCTGAGATCTGAGAAGAGTTCAAGGAAACAGGGGTAATTTCATTTGCAGCTCAGTAAGAAACCCGAGTTCCCAGGGCAGAGATCTGCATGAAAACAGTCTTTAGTAAAACCTTTTTGAGACATGATCCTTTCAGTTTCTAATTTCTGCAGCACTTTGTGACCCTCCTCAGGTCAGTGCATTCATTAGTTGGACCTGTATAAATTACGTCAAGGACAGGTGAGAATGAGAGGGTAAGGCAGCAGCAGCTTAAAGAGATTTTTGCAAACAGAGGTATTTAGCCCTCAGGGACTTTATGCCAGTATAGTCTTTATCAATCATATTTTGCAAGAAGCAGAAGGGTCTAATTGGGATAGCATTGGTTTCAGTTTCCCTTTTCCACTGAGAAGGGTAGAAGAATTTGGTAATAGAGAATGGGTTCTGTAGTATCATGGGGAGGTGGCAAATTTTAACAAAATAATATTTTTATAAAATTTATTTCCTGCTCTTATGAAAACATTTTAAAAAGTTGCACTGAAGATGAAATCCTTTTACTGGAACAATGAGATTCCATCTACAAATATTTAATTAATTTCCTGAATTTAGGCGTCTCTATATAGATGTCCATGTGGGATCTAGAGTCTTGATTTGCTTCTCCACACAACAGGACCTGATGCCAGTTGAGGTGCCCTCATTTATCTCTCCTTGTCTCCTGCTCTTCGTCCAAATAAGTCTGGGGGTCCTTCTCTCATGCCCAGCAGCCCTGTACATACGTCTTTGATACACACCACACTTCTACACAATTTTAAGGCAAAGCTGTTTTATATGCTGATTGGAGCACATGTTCAGTGTACAGGAATGGGTTCAATGTGTCCTTGTATCTTTGGAGTAAGGAAATAAAATTCAGCTCCAAAAAGCCAAAAAAATTGACAAGAAGTCATCTCACTGCTGCAGTACCCCAGGCAGATCCAGTTATGAGCCATTGAGTGTGGTTACTTCACACTTGCCAGCAAGAAAATGTCAACAACAGGAAAGCTGTGAAGCCTTGTGATCAGGGCTTTTGCCTGGAAGGAATTTAAATGTAGCTTCAATTCTTAGTCTGAAAATTCGTTCAGTAATTTATTCATTAATTGTTTGCAGTAAAAATGAACATAGAGGCATGCAACTGATGTTCCATAAAATGTGGTGTGTGTTATTTATGTGCCTGTGTTTCTTACTCGCTGGACTGATGAATTCTGAATTTGTTGATATAAGGTGAAAAAAAAGAGCCCCAAACAAGCAGGAACAAGAAAGGGTGAGTGGGGTGTTTGTGTGTACTTTTACACTCCTTTCCTGCCATTCTCAAAGCCCTGTGCTTGACACACTTGACAGAAAGGCTGGTGATTTGGATGTAAACACTCTAATGACAAGGAGAGAGCTCAACCAAACCCCTGCTGTCTGGGTAATCACTCCTTCAGTACAGCTGCAATAAGAACAAGAAATCATGGACATAGTCTTCAGGGGTAATATTTCAAGCATTTAGATATTGCCATGGTTTCTCTTTAAAGCTAAAATCAGAAAAGATAATATTTTCTTGGTATAATGTAAGTGCAATGATTTGAACAAAATCACAGAAAAGAGTATTCTATAAGGGAATTACACTCCACAAGATTTTCTGCAAAGGACAGTTTCAAATATCTCGAGCTGGTATTTTTCTCACGTCTGCTTAGTTTTACAATAATTGGTATCTTTTTGGTCCCCAAACAATGTAAGATTCTGGCCAAGCATTTTGCTAAAATGCAGTGCAGGAAACAGCTCTGCAATGAATTAGCACCTATTTTGCAAAAAATTCTGTATTTCTCTCTTAAAACAGTAAAACAGACAAATGCATGAATGTGAAGTCAAAGAGTCATCTTAGCATCTGGTTTTCAAAATTTTACTATTTGCACAGATTGATTAATCCCTGGGTTTCTGTTATCTGAATGCTGACCATAATGACTTCAGAGATGGATTATGATGAATCAATTAAGTGTACCAGGTCATCTGCCAGAATATACTCTTACATCAAAGGAGGGCTGCATCCAACCCCAAGAAAAGAAGAGATATTACTAGTTGGATCAGCCTAACAGTGGTTAAAAATCTCTTTTCAAGGTTTCTTTGAGGACATCTGTGTTTGGGTGATATATTTCAAGAATAAAATTTGTGAGAACATAAGTGATCTACAGGTACAAAGCTAACTAGTTATCACTAGAACAGAGTATGCAGTATTTTCTGTTCTCACGTTGGGACACACCAAAACTAGTCTTCCATGTTTCACTGCAAACTCTTATGTCATAACCTTGGGAAATATGCAACAGCTCTGCAAATCAGTCAACAGAATTATACTCTCCTTTTAATATAGCTCACTCTCTGCTGTGACTATGGCAGAGAAAGGACAGTTTGGATTAGTGTTTAATCAGTAGGTTCTCCGACTTGGTCTTGAAATGTCAGCTCTTAATCTCCCTTGCCTTGAAAAGTGAAGATATTGGGATTTGGTATTGGGATTTGATATAATAGCTTTGTCTGAGAGGTACAGTCGTTCTGCCAATACTCATATCATAGAGAGACCTGCTCATAACCCTGGGCCTTGCATTTCTACTGCTCTGGCACCAGGCTCCATTTCCTGAGACTCAATGGCAAATTCGTAAGTTCTCTCTGTGCATTTTCTTCAGCTTTAAATGTATGAATTTGCAGCCATTTAATTTAAACATGGGGTCAAGAAAAAAAATGATAGCAGTAAAATACTAGTTTAGGAAAATTGTATGAAGGATTTATTAATGATGTGTGTGCTAAAAGTTATCATATCACAAAGGTGATTTAAACCCCATATTTTTAGTATTCTATTAAAATTAGGTACCCAAGCATTTTTCTCTGTGCCCCAACATATCTTTAAATAGAGAGCTCAGTTAAGTAACTGATTTCATGGAGGAAGTTGGCCACATAAAAAAGGAGAGAGCTGCCAATCTCTAATGACTTTTCTGTGAGCTCTGTGGTGAAAGTGGGAAAGACAGAGAAAAAAGTGAGTAGGATCAGCAGAAAAAGTAGTGGTTTCATGAATTTTGAATCCAAATACTAATGCCTCTGGCTGCTTTATAACTTTATCATATTGCAGTAACTCATAAATGAATTTCTTAAAGGCCCATCTGAAGTCTTAGCTGGTCATTCCGTCACTGTAAACTTTTCCAGCAGAAAAAGCAGCAGCAAATATAGATCACTGATTTGATAACTTAGATCAGAGTTGGAGTTGGTGTCCATGGTGTTGGAGTGACCATGTCTTGCTAAGGAGGACTTAGGAAGCAATCCTGTTTTCCATGAGTTCAAGCGGTACTAAATCTTTGTTCCCATGACAACCAATTTTAATTATCTGAAATTCTTTTAACAGTAGTTGAGAGAGTGAGTGCCCTATCCAAAGCTGAGTTGCTGAAGTCAAGGAAAGATTCACAGATTATGTGAAGAATGTAAGTGGCTTTGTGGGCACCTAGCACAACCACGGTCCTCACACATCCATGGTGGAAGACTTCCAGGGTGCTCTGCTGCTGCCTTCTGTCCTCTGAAATTTGCTTTTCTCCCATGGAATTGAAGTAAGGGATTAAAGGTGGAGATAAACTGCACAGCATTTTGTCCAATTAAACATTCTGGATGAGAAGAGCTTTCAAATCTTGTTAGCATGAACCTATCTCTAATGATCTCAGTAGACTTTGTGGATAACAGTAGACCAGCACCAAAGGTCAAGTCTGAACATACAACATGAAATTAGTACAGGTTATGCAAAAGAGCTTATTTTACATAATACTTCATAACAAGCAATATCACATGAATCTTACTTTCTAGGGTATCATAAAAGAATTTTTCAAAGTTTCTGTTTTTCTCATTTCCTTTACAGTCAGGTAGGCAGTTTCCAATTATTTCAGATCAGATTGTTTTGTATTTTTCCTCACACACTTATATGACAGCTGGTGAGGGGTCAGTAGCTCTGACCCAGGAAGAGGTGACTGGTCCGGAGAGATGGTCCCGAAAGGAATCGCCTTCCCGAGGCCCGGTGTCTTCCCTCAGCTGCTGGCAGGAGGGCCCTTGCAGAGTCTGTCAGCTCTTCAGTGATTGTCAGCTCGTGATTCCAGCTCAGCTCTGCAGGGCAGCCTCCAGGCCAGAGCAGGGAGAGGAGAGGCTCCTGTGGCTGTTCCGCACGAGGCAGCTTTATTGGTCCGGTGAAGGGGGGAGCTAGGGACGAGCAGCTCTCTCTCGCAGGGGCAGAGGGCTGGCTTTATAGGGATACAGGGGGTGGGTGTCAGAGGGTAAAGGCCAATGGGTTACAAAAGATCTGCATAGGGTCTCCCAGAGGCTTCTGGGTCTGTCTTTTCTCGCCGTAACTGCAGAGTAGCTGCCTTCCCAGGAAGGGTCCCGCTGGGAGATTGCTCAATCTCCTTATCTCAGCAGACATCCCTCCAGGGCAGTGGCTGGGCATACCCTACACGTTTATGACTTCACACCTAAAAATCCCACACCTGTTTAATCTGAAGGACATTAACCCTACAGAAAAATGTGAAAGAGTTAAAAAGCACATCCATACTTACACTTGGCTTGTTGGATAGACTGCAGATAGCATGTGCTACCTTCTGTATTTTTTTATGGTTTTGTGTTAACTCATGGTAAAAGAAATGATCTAATTTTCTGCAGAACATTTCTGTACTCAAATTCTTTGTTACCACCCACACCCCTCCCAAACCCCTCCTTCCCTTTTTTGTTAAATGTCATGAAAGCTTTGGGTATCAATGCCATGGTAGTGAAGGTAGAACATGTAGACTCAACAATAGGTCAGACTTACTGCCATCAGCTGAGCCCAAGGCAACTTCAAACAGAAGGACATCTCCTGAAGCATGTAGGCTAGGGCACAGTAGAATCACAGAGTCCTGATGCAGGGCTGTCACTGGGAGCATGAGGTGTCCAAAGACTGGAGATGATTGACTAAGAAGTTGCAGCTCAGTAAGAGCTATGCAGAATACCCCATATGAAACCTTAGCTTCACCATATCTCACAGAATGTCTGACATGCTCCCTGATGATGGGATGCATCAGCCAGTGGCTGCAGGGGATGTGTTGGGGTCCCTCCCCTGCCGTGTAGCCCTGGGAGAGAGGCCCTGAGGGGACAGACACGGGGTTTCCCTGCCCCTGGTCAGCCTCGTTCCCCGTTGGTTGTTTTGTGTTCCCCTGCATGGGCAAGGACCCTCGGGTCCCGTGATTGCCTCAGTTCCTCGGCAGAGCCCTGGCCATGCGGCTGGAGAAATAAACATCTCTGAAACATCTATCAAGAATCTGTCCATGTATATTTCTTTTCCATGGACCTCCTCGTCTGATACACATGTTGCAGTATCCCCACTGTAACAGGGATGACCATATCCTCTCTGTGCACTTTGAGGTTTTTTTTCAAGTGAAAAATATAGCAAGTAATTTTTGCTTCCTGTAATTTCAGATAATGTGCAGATGTGGTTTGTGAACTCCCAGAGTCAGATCTCATGGCATTCAGGGAAGGCATCATTACATTTAGAGAGAGGCTGGAATCTCTGATGTAGTGATTTACTCAAGAAAGTATGGAGTAAATATCTTAAAGCAAACTCCTTAAAGTAAACTCCAGATTGAATGAATGTTGCCTTTCACACAAAACAAAGATGCTTAATTACTTACAAGATGGCAGCCTTGAAAAATTAAACTCTCTTGGTGTTAGATCCTATAATCCTGTTTGGGGGAGAAATTATGTGATTAGTAAGGTGGTGTGGGAATCCATTACTTTTTCCTGACAAGGTACCAAAAGATGAAATTTCAGAAAAATTCAGATGAAGAGTCACAGAATCACTGAGACTGAAAGGGCACCTCTGGAGATTTCCTTGTCCAAGCCTTGCTCAAGCAAGGCCAGCAACAGCAACTTGCTCAGGACTGCATCCTGAGCATCTCCAAAGGTGGAGATACGTCTTTGGACAACGTATGCCTGTGTTTGATCAGCTTCACAGTACAAGAATTGTTTTCTTGTGTTCAGATGCAATTTCATGTGTATTCAGTTTGTACCCATTGGCTTTTGTCCTGTTATTGGGCACGAGTGAGCAGAATCTGTCACTCTCTTCTTCATTCTCTTTTACCAGGCATTCTACACCTTGTTAAGTTTCCCCTAGAATTTTCTTCTCCAGTCTAAGCACTCCCACGTCTCTCATCCTCATCACTTTCATGGCCCTTTGCTGGACTCACTCCAGTACCCCTGGGGAGCCCAGAGCTGGACCCTTCCCTCAGCCTGCTGCCTATGCTGTGCCTAATGCAGCCCAGGAGGCTGTTGACCATCTTTGGTCACAAAGGCACATTTCTGGATCTTGGTCAGCTCGGTGTCCCTGAAGATCCCCAGATCCTTCTCTGCAATGCTGCTTCCAAGCCTGTAGCCCCCAGCCTGTCCTGATGCCTGGGATTATTCCTCACCAGATGCAAGACTTTGCGTTTCCCCTTGTTGAATTTCATGACATAACTTTCAGTCTAATTCTCCAGCCTGCCCAGATCCCCCTAAATGGCAGCACATCTGACTGTTATGGTAAAACCTGTCCCAGTTTTGTATCATCTGCAAACTTGCAGAGGGTGCACTCTCTCCAAACATCTGGATAATTAATGAAGATGTTAGCCAGTATTTGCCTCAGTGTTGATTCCTGGGATACTCTACCTAAAAAAGTGTGTACAAGGCACAAAGTACGTTGAGGAGGACCTCAGTTCCACCACACATTTTCCTCAAGTCTGTAATACAGTTTAAGCTGAACTAAAGTAAATCTTAATCATAACTTCCCTAAAATAAGAAATCTATGTCACTACAATGCCATTATGTTGTGATCCCAAGAATGTTAATTACATCTTTTCCATATATTTCTATCTGGCCTCATGTTATTGAATCCTAGCTAATTTTATGCTTACTATTCTTTTTTTTAACACAAGTATAATTGTCATGTGTGAAGATGGAAAATAAATTTTACCCAGTAACTTTGTATGAGTGAGAGAATGTCACCCTCATAAGATTTGTAGGGTGAAGTGATTCCTTTTTCTGCACTGGCTGGAAAAAAATATAGAGAAGCTATATAAGGCCCTTGCAGATCTGAAATGGAAAATGGGTGGTGGCATAGGTAGCACTGATCTTCAAAGGTAAATACAGTGTGAGAAAAGTTGCTTTGACTGTAACTGAGCAGTGCCAACCAGTTAAGGAGAAGTTAGCTTGGAAGCAGAGGAGCAAGGAGAAGGAAATGAAATTGTTAGAGTTCAGATCACATACATTGAGACAATAGTTTCCATATATCATGTGTGAGATTCTTCTGCCAAATGAGAAAGTATAATTGATTTTACTCACAGAGAGTTATGGCAGAAATGAGAGGAAGCATCATAAATCTCTACCAAACACTGTAGGTGAACTCTGTTCATCACCTTTTTCTCCACTTTCCATCAAAGCAAGTGGAGCAAGAGTTCTCAAAAGATGAAAAAGTGGGGCAAGAGTACTGAAAGAGACAGCACTAGGAAAAGATGAAAGGGCGTTGAGCGTTTTGTCTCCAAGTGTGGATGTGATGCCCTACACAGCTACAAACATGTTGCAGTCATTAAACAAGTGAATAATGAGCTTCATGGCAGGTGTTGGCTGGATTTTTTTTGTGCCACTCTCTCTGCTCCATGCTCTGTGTGGGCAGTGATAGGGAGTCAGAAACATCACCTGCCTGCTCAGTAGGGATTATACTGTCCCTCAATCTCAATGAAGCTAAAGCTGGAGAATATTTGCCACCAGCTCATAGACAGCTCAGCCATGCTGTGGGCAAGGAGTGATGAAGCCTAACACACAACTGGCCTTTGGAAGGTCTGGCCTCTGTTGTCTCTGAAAGGAGCTTTCCCTACTATGGCAGTAATTGGTCTACAATCATGCTGTGATTCATATCTCTGGTAGAGAGTAGAAGCTTCCACTTCTGCTTTGATGACTGACAAGAGGGTGAAAAGTGAGAGAGAAGTACCCCCATCTATTCTAGGGTAGGTAGACTGTCCCTCAATTAGTCATCTACAGGTTAACAGTGGAAAATATTTCAGTGTGTTATTTCTCTTGCTCTGTGTTTCTTTGGAACCATTTTCCCTCCATCAGCACATTCTCCCTCATCGCTTCTCTGTTGTAGATGAATGGACTTAGGACATGACAGACTGCATGTTGTAAGGAGCTGGTTTCCATGTGGATCCTCAAGTGCTGGTATGGTCTCACCCCACTCTCAAATGCAGAACACTTCCTATGTCTCCTTGCCTAGGAAAATAGAGTGGCTTTTGTTACCACAAGTGAATTTACTTTCTCTTGCCCAGAGATTTTCTCTCTGGATTGCTGATCTTTGATGATTTTCACTGATGTTATGCTGGTGAAAGCTCTGAGAAATATTTCTTCAGCTATTTTTTTGCCTCTAATAATCTGATGTGATCTTCTGATACGGGAAAGTGAAGAATCTTCTTCCTGTTTTGGTTTCTCATAAATGTATTTGGACACTCGTTTAAATGTCACTGGAATTTATATCATACATTTCTACTCAATACTTAGAGATCAAAGCAAATCCTTTTATTCAATCAAATGATCTCATGGGTGAAAAGGTAGCAAAATCCTACAGTGAGGGAGGACAAGAAAGAACAGAAACAATTTCAGTGCTCAGGACAGGAACCTTAGGGTTTGATACCTTTAAGATGGAGCAGGTGTTTTTGTGAAGGTTGGAAGAGACAGGCAGAGGGAGAAGCTACTGGCAAGTGCACAGAATGTGAACAGTAATACTTGTGATAGAAGCCAGGAGAAAAAGGACAGCTGAAAAGACAGTGCTGAGAAAATAAAGCACATGAAATTATAAGAAAGGAAAGATACAGTTCCCCATCCCTTAAATTCCTCTCTCTAGGTTATTCATTCTACCTGTAAATATGGTGCTGCCAGGGTGCATTGCTTCATGGTCATCATGATCATCGAGTCCAACTCCTGACCCTGCACAGGACACCCCAGGAATCACACCATGTGCCCGAGAGCATTGTCCAAACTCTCCTTGAACTCAGACAGGCTTCGTGCTATGAGCACTTTTCTGCAGTGCCCAACCACTCTCTGAGTGAAAAACCTTTTTCTAATAAATATATCCATTCTATTAGATATAAATTATATCCCTTAATGTCACTCTCAGGCAATCAGGCAACTAAAGCCCAAGGCATGCAAACATTGAAGCTTCTGTGAAACGAAAGGTCATCCTGCCCCATTTTCATACCTTTCCTCAAGAGAGGCCTTGAGTAGGTGGGAAAATAGTGCTAATCAAGGTGCACAATAACAAAAAATCCACAGTGGCAGCACGAGGATATCAGATGAGATCTCTACATTTGTGCTAGAGAAAGACCCCCATCCTTCATACCCTGACAGAGTTTGGATGAGTGTGGTATACACAGAATGACAGCTCCTAAGCACTGGCAGAGATGTGAGTTCCTTGAACATATTTCACACTGAAATCAGAGGAAAGTGTCTTGAGCAACTTCTCTGTGCATACTGGAATGCCTGCGTCCAGAACCCAAGTCTGAGAACACAAAGCCTGATGTGCACAAGGATATCAGGGGCACTGCCTAAGATGCTGGCAGACAGGTAGGAATGACTGCACCCCAGTGGAGCCTTCCTGGTGGCCTCCACTCTGGGAATGCTGCAGCTCAGCAGCTCCTCTTCTTGCCATAGAAGAACACAGAAAGTGTGGACAAGTGATATCGCAGCACAACAGGTGAGGTTCCTACTGCTGCCAATGCTGACAGCTGAATGAGCAGAAGAAACAACTTAAAATATTAGGGCTTAGAGAGTCCAGAGTAAATACTTCCCAAAATTCTGCCACTTTAAAGCTGATATAAAGGGGTTTACTCACATAAGTATTTCCATGTATTAAAATGGGATTGCTCATGTGGATGCATCAGGTCTTCAGCAATGTTTGGGGTATTTTTTTTCTACATATAAGGTTTAATATTACTATTGTTGTCTTTTCTTACAAAGATAAACAGATTTTATCATGGTGTGTCATATGGTTACCTCTTTCTAGTTAGGTTTTATAAATATTACTTTACATAATGTTTTTAATATTATTTGCCTCTGCTTTACATAATGTTTTTGATATTGTCTCTTTTCCTGTATCATTGCTAATGTCTACACTTGTATCAAACCGATGAGAATGTTTTTATTGCAGTTCATTTTACTGACTATACTGAAATGAGTTGCAAATACATAATGCACAATTTCCTCTTAAATCAGTAAATTCTCATTCCTTTTAATCACTTTGTGTGATGGCTTGCTTCCTCAAATCCGGTGTATTTTGTTTCCTGCTTTTATCATTTTCTTTTGTAGATATTGCTGGCCTTCATCCGAAAGCTGTTCTCATAATCAGGTAGTATAACCACAGACTTTAAGCTTCTTCCCAGCTTTATCCTTTCACATATGATGGATGAGGTCTGTTTAAGCTATAGCCACCAGTATCAGCATTCAGGTCCATGCACTGGAGACAATGGGGAGTTTGCTGTACCTAAGGGGGCTGAGATACAAGGGAATGAGGCAAGCTGAAAAGAAGAGCTGCAGTAAGAGAGTTTGGCAAACTTTTTCACAGGACAATGACAGTGACCTGCTCACTCCCTCTATTTAAGAATCACCTGGAAGTAGGCTTTGCTTGCTTAAGCTCCTTTGAATTAATTGCTATTGCTCTCAGACTTATTATTAATGTGTGCTTTGTCACTGGTAATCCAATTCATGTATTTTATACTTCCTCCTTGGCTCAAAGTCTCATTAAGTCTCCAAAGACAGATATGTTGTCTTCCAGCATGCCCACATATTTTTGTAAACCTCTGCAAAATCAGGTCCAGTGGCCTTGTCTTCAAAAATTTTTACTGACAACCTGCCGTGCAATGGACTTTAAAAAGCGTGTTAAAAAAGAAAGTGAACAATTTGTTTAATGAACATTTGCATATATTTTCTGTCATATTTGCATGTTTAAAGTGTTTGTAGAACTGTGATACGTGAAACAAAAAATTTTATGTACAAATCATGCAAACACTACATAGTACAGACTCCAGACAGCAAGTGGTATATGAATATTGCATCTGACTCAGATGAGTCCCAGTGTTGAAGACATTACTAGTAAGTAATGGGTGACTTTTGGGAAATTAATTGATGATCTCAGACTTTCTCCTGCTGGACAGTTAACATCATCACATAAATGAAATCATTATTCTACTGCTTCACAAGCTTGGGAGAGAGATAATTAATTGGACAGGTAAAGTAGCTGAACAACACCTTGTCTTTAAAACAAGGTGGCAGCTAATTAACAGGATGCTACGGTGATAACTTTTATTCCCACTGCCCTTGCATGTCTTCTTTATGTTGACCAATAGAGCTTCTAAGGTCTCTGAAATAGATACAGAATCTTCACACAGGTTTCTGCAATTCCTACATGAAGTAGATCATTTTCCTGTCAGAATTTTATATGAAATGTTTTCTAAACCCTTTACAGATGACTGGAAAATGAAATAAAATATGAAAAAAATAAGATGATTTTAAAAAGCAGAAGTAACAATATGCAAGAATGCAGCTTTATTTAAATAACTTACATGGGGAGAAAAAACATTCTAGAAATTTTTCATCAGCTCAGAGCTGTTAAAGAAGAGTGTATTCTACTAAAAAGGGTTCAGCTATTTTCAGTACATATACCCAAATATATGTATTATAAAATTGAAAGGTCAGTTGGTGCCTCAAGACAACATCTCCTCTATCAAGCCCTTGGAAGGCAGTATCAAGATGTATTATTCTTGACCCTTGTTTGTCTGACCAGTTCTTGAAAGTCTCTAATAATTGAGATACCCATTATCCGTCCAACAGCATTCCCACAGTGTTTAGTTCAACTTGCTTTTCTCATTTTTCCTCATGTCGGCACAAACTCTTCCATGTATCAGCTTAAGCTGTATCTTGTCCTACTGACTACAGATTTGGGAAGCAGTTTATTTTGTCTTCTTTGCACCAGCTTTTGATGTACTTTTGTATTTTTCTCATATGCCTTGTTCAGCATTCTCCTCTTACTGCCAAGAAATCTGAGTTTGTTCAGTTCTTCCTTGAAGATCATGTTTGCTTGACTTCTGAAGGGTTTTGCTACTTTTCTATGGAATCTTCCCTTAAAACCTTCCTAAAATTAATTTATATATTAAACATTCCTTCCCTTTTTACCCCCAAAACCTTGTCCTGTGATAGCCCATTTGATTTTCTTGACAAGATTTTTCCTTGACAAATCCATGACCTCAGTCATGACCCAAGCACTTGTTGTTTACAGGGCAAGAGATCAAATCTTCATCTTTCTCATCTCTAAAGTATAAGCCAGATGTGAAGTTTCTCATTATTGATTAATATTTTTTTTCCATCCTTATTATTACGGCAGTGTTCAAGGGACTGAGAATATAAGAATTTGGCGTGGAATGAGGGGTTTGAACATTCTTCTGAGAGCTGTCAATGAATAATCAGCTCAAGTATAGTGTATGAGTGTCAGTAAAAGCTGTAAAAATTCTTGAAGTCTTATCTGTTTGGTGAACTTGTCTTAGAAGACATGGTGGTCTTATCATGATACACAAAGAATTTGAGCATCCGTGTCTAGAAAATGTCAAACAGGACCCACTTCTGCATTGCCACTGCAAAGCTAAAAGTTATTGCTTTCCCAAGGACTCTTTGCTCAGCATGGCACTGATGAAAGGTCAGATAACCAGTGGAGATCAGCAGCAGTGTGGAACTGTGTAACGAGATATACATAAAGCTTGCCAAGTAATAGAACAACAAAACAGATTGGTCTTATCCATAAAAAATCATGATTTACCTGGAAACGTATAATACAGGCGAGACAATAATTATATAGGCATCCTGATAATTTCATTTCCATTTAGTAGTTTCTCCTCCAAAGTTTGTTTTCCTGTTGGGAAACTTTCCTCATGGGTTATTATAAAACCACTTCCCTTGCCTTTAATACCTTCTCCTCCCACACATTTTCATAGCCTTCTCCCCAGATGTCTCTCCTTAGAATGTGAGTAGGAAAAATAGAGCAACAGTAAAGCCAATAAGACTTCTTGCTCCCCCATGAAAAACAAAGAATAGCAGCAGATATAGATGGTCCCTCTCACTTCCTTGCAGAATAAAACCAACAAACATGAAGGTGCATGAGGGACTGCTCTCCTCAGTTCCTCTTAAGAAAATAAAATGCACATGACATTAGTAATGAAGTCCTGCTTTGTCACTTAGTACATTCTCAAAAACATGCTGTTGTTGCTGAGAATCATATAGAATAAAACTAATAAGGCAATAAACAGCCCTTATGGGTTTTGGCACAATTTCATCTTTGAGAAGTCTCCTTCAGGGGACGCCCAAGCAGACATTTGTGCAACGAATAGGAGTGCTGGAGATGGAATATCACATCTGCTGCAGAGTTTATACCCTGCATAACACTACTGCAAGGAGGCACAAAGAAGGAAATAACGCAGTGCAAATGTGGAAGGTTCAAGTGGGATTTAGGGGAAGAGGGAATTTTTATGTTGTTTCAGGCCTCCTGTGGATGCACTTTGGCTGGCAACCGTGTACCTGTAATCCTCTTCTCCCCTTTCACCAGACCACCACTAGATTAATTCTCATGTCTCTTGCTGACAGGTTTACTAATTACCTCATTAGTTCCTGTGAGTCTGCATTCTTCCATTCAGTGTGTGAGAACAAATAAGCAAAGACAAAACAAAGACAAAAATTCCACAGCAGCCTGGAATTCATTTGTCAGGTAGCACAATAGTAATGTATAAGGAATTAATGCAACAACAACAAAAAAAGTCTTGGTCAAAATAATTACATTTCATTTATGCCAGCTGCAGAAAGGCATATATGGTTTGATTATTAATTGGAACACTATATTGATCAGTCTTATAGTCATGTTTTCCTGGAGACCATGCCCTCAAACTTTACCTGTGGGCACTCTCTGTGTATTGAGCTATTTTTAAGTTGCCATGAAATGATTTTCTTTTTTTTTCTGTAATTGTTTTACAGTATTATGTTTGTTCTAGGAAACTCCTATTCTATATGAAAGAATATCATTGTAAAACACACATATTGTAGAAATACATATTAAAAATATAAAAAATAGCTACAGCTGTGCATATGTTTTCAAGATGAAGGAAAAGGACTTTTTTTCCTCTATAAAATACTTAAATGCCATTATTTATTGACTACATATTAATCTTATAATTCCTAGATGAGCAAACCTGTTTTGGAGAAGGCAATCCTGCACATCCATTTTTAATGCTAAAAACCTGCAAAGCTTCCTAAAGTCTTATAAGCTTGGCTTATGGGAGCTAGTTTTGAGTCATTTCTTTAAAAAGCCCATCTCCTTGTTGTCCAAGCTCTGCCAAGTTTACAGCTTAGCCTGAAGAGGGGTATTGTGTGCAAAACAATGTGCAAAAACCTGTGTTCATTTTTTGTGTGATTTTCTCTGTTCTGCCAAACATGAATGCATAAAGTCCATCGTTAAGTGTCTGAAAAATTAGTTTTCATTAGCACAGTCAGCAACTCCCACGCACATTTGTGAGGTATTTCGACACTTCCGAAATACACATACAAAGTTTTAGAGCCAAAGCATGCCCTTTTTTTTTGAGATGACAGACTTGGACTGTAACTCTGAAAGTTAAAATGGGTGAAATAGGATGCCTGGATTAAAAATTGCTTTGTAGACATCTTAGAAAGTAGGTAGAAGGCAGAGTTTCAGAAGGGCAGTACTAACAGTGCACAAATAACATAGGAATGAATAAATTACAGAAAGTATCAGTTAATATAAATGAAATAAGATGATGTACCATGGGATTTTTGTGGGTGGGAATTTCACACCTAAACAAGCAGAGAAAAGCATGGCAGCAGTGTGAATGACAGCCCATGCAAGTGACCACAAGATGCTACTTACCATGGAGCCATCCAGATGGCAAGGGGGGTTTGGAAGCTCTCTGTGTCAAAGTAGGGCCTCCTCTAGTGTCAGACTGCATTGCTCAAGGCTTTGTCCAGTTGAGTGTTTAAAAACACCAAGGACAGAGGTAGCATGGCCACCTTTCCAAAAACCGAGTATGGCCTCGCAATGACATTGAGCAGCTCTCTTGCCATTCCTGGGTGTATTCAGCAGGCAGTGGCTTGGGTATTTCAAGTTCCTGAACTTGATCTTCCTTTACCAAGGGTAACTTTTCCATGCTTCAGACTTTCCCACTGGTCTCAGAAGCCTGGGATTCATTCCTAGAGGCCAGTGTTGCTAGGAAAGACTGAGGCAAGTAAAACATTGAGAACATCAGGCTTTTCTGCGTCTTTTGTTGCTGACAACAAATGGGACTGCTGCCTCATTTGGAAGCAGGCACACATATTCCCTCATTTTCCTTTTTCTGCTTATGTACCAGTAGAAGCCCTTCTTGTTTCCTTTCACCTGTTGTTTTTTTCAGCTGCTGTGCTTATCCTGTTTATGTTAGAGTTTAGTGAAGAGCTCATTTTTCATTCATGCTCATCTCCTGCTGCCTCTGCTTGATATTCTGCTCATTGAGTTGGTCCATTTTTGAGCTTGGAGGAGAATCAACCAGCTCTGCTGGACCCCTCTTCTCTCCAGAGCTGTATCCTGTGAAATTCTTCCAAGCACATCTCTGAACCAGGGTTGTGATTCTGCTGCTTTTTGCCTTGTTTCCTCCTCTCAGGATCCTGAACTCTGCCATCCCATGATCATTACAGACAAGGCTGCTCCTGACCTTCACATCCCTGACTGTCTTTTTCTAAGTATGAGGTCCAGAAGAGTATCTTCACTTTTTGACTTCCAGTTCAGCTGTGCTGGGATATTGTCCTTAATGCCATCCTGGATGGTTTTTCACACTGTATCACCCGTTCAGCAGGTATGAGGGTCTGAAAACCTGAGATTTCATCCAGTTATCTGAAGGACTCCAGTTGTACAGGCTATCCCACATGCCAGTAAGACTGTATGCCTGCAGATGCACACAGACCTTTGTTCTTCCTATTCTTCACACTGCAAGCACTGCTGTACAGCTCTTCAGAGAGGCACTCAGATGTGCTGATTTCCCAGAAAGTGTATGAGATTTTTCCCCATATGTCTGGGAGACATTATCAACAGTCTGAATCAAAAAGGAAAACATGAGTAATATCAAATTTGTTTGTAACTTTCCAGGTCTACTTCAGATTCAGAAAATTGTATCACCATGATGCCTTGGTTAAGTGTTCAGACACCATTAGATGTATCCCTCAGAGCACATTATCCTGCCTGTAGAAAAACAGATCCCGATTTAATCTTGGACAATCTACAGGGACTGGTTTAAGACTGAATTAACAGTTGCCTGTAACAGTGTAGTCAGATTCAATATCCTAGTAAGTGAAAAGAAACTCAACACTAAAATGTATCTTCTGGTAAAACTACCAAAAAGCAGATGATTAACTAGAAAGTGGCTAAAAGCATAAAAATATTTCAGACAGTATGGAGACTGTTTGAAGGCTCAGACTAATTTTTTGTGTCAGTTGATGTGCATCGCAAATCAATGTTTTTGGTTCAGAGTAAGCATGTCATAAATCAGAAAGGACTTGAAGAGGATCTTAAAAAAGAAAAAAGGCCATGCTAAAGGAAGAGAAAGAAGAAAACTCTTGAAAGTAAAACTCTGCTCAAATGAAGAAAGTACAAAGAGACACAAACTCTGGGAAGTTAAAAGTTAAGTCACAGAAAGGCAAGCCAAAAAAGATTTTTATGAGAAAATTGCTAAAAGCATTTAAACTAGCCATAAAAAGACAACTTAAAAAAAATCATCGGAAGCAGGAAGCCTGCCAGAGAATCCATGGGGCTGATAGCTGGCATAAACATGGAAGGATTACTCAAGGACAAAATGTCATGAATTGTCTGTATCAGTGCTTGTTATACAAAAAGTTAGAAATATTCCTAAATTGGTTATAATCTTCAGTAGGACAGGAGTTTGAAGAACCCACTCAAATCTAAGGCATGGAATATATTGTAGAATAAATTGTCAAAGATGTTAAGATTTTACTTGAATGAGATGATATTTGCTCACAGGTTTGTAGGGAGTTAGCAGAGAGAATTGCTGGACTGCAAGGGATAGCAGTATATTACCTCTAGACCAAAGAACCTCAGTTTCAGGCAAATATGAAAATGGCACGAATTTGGTTAAAATGAATCTAAGAATGTTCTAAAAAAAATTTGCACATTATAAAGAAAGACACCTGTGAGACTGGCAAAAATAATAGCAAAATATAAAATGAATGGACATGCAAATAAATATTAATATAATGATCAGGACTCTATTAGAGTTTTGTAGAAGAAGGTAATACCTTACATCATCTGTCAAGTTCTGAAAGGCTCAAGAGATGCAACAAAAAAAGAGGGTCTGTATAAAAGAGGATCTAACATACAAGAGTTTTGAAAAGGCTTTGGCAAGATTTGTCAGTAGAAGCTCTTAAAGAAATGAAACAGTCAGAAAATGAAAAAAGGAAGATGGTCTCATGAATTAATAACTGTATAAAACCCAGAAAACAACAAAAAGAGATAGATGGATTGTTTCCAAAACAGGAAGAAAGATAGAGCATGATCAGTGACATCTTGATCAGTGCCACTCAAAATTTTTATCAGTTATGAGGAAAATGACATGAATGAAGAGGTGACAAAATCTAATGACAGTATAAAATTATTCAACATAATGAAAATTAATACTGCCTATGAAGGTTTGCTGAAGGGTCTTGCAATATGGAGATTGTAAAGATAAAATGGCAGGTGATAGGACTGTGCAAAGAGGCTGGTAAGAATAGCAGTTAGTCTTTTAGGGGTTACTGTTTGTTGCTTTTTCACTTAGTTATATTATCTTGATCTAAAATGAAAGATAAATCAGACCAGGGCTCTTTGCAGAACATTACTAACCTTTTCAGTATTACCTGACTGTCCTGTGCCAATGCTTTGACTCAGTGGAGCAATGTTGAAGTCAACCAAGAAAAGGATATTTTCATGCTTTCCAATATGAACAGTTAGAGTCCAAATCAATTTGTTTTGATTTTAAAAAATGTCCCAAATGATTGGTGCAAAAATCAGAAAATGTCTGATAAGATTTACTTTCATCTCTTGGCAAATTATTTGAAGAGGAAGTTTTTTTTTTGTCACTTAGTATTTGGCAAGCATTTTCCACCTTGCCTCACATTGATCTGAAACTCCCTTTTGAGAATAAAGACACTGTAGGGATATGTTTGTGCATTATTGCCTTTCAGATCTGTTATGTAATAAATTTAATCTGTGTGCATCCTCAGCAGAGATTGAATTTTAAATGTCAAATGGATCCACCAAGGGCACAAGGAACTGGAAAAATAATTCAAAATACTTTTTGAATGTATTAATGCAAAAATATGTGAATTCAGTAAAACACCATTAAAGTGCTTCAATGATCATGATTATTTTGGAGGGTTTTTTTCCAGCGTAGGTGGAGACGTCCTGCATTTGATAGATATCTGGGTTGGATTTTATGTTTTTCTCTTGAAAGCATCAGAAAACCTGTGTGTGTGAATTTTAGCTGTTCATAATCTGACACGAAGAATTTCCTTGCCTGTCTCAAACCTAACTGTGGTTTGAGTATGTAATACCTGTGGGTTGCAGCATCAGCCAGCCCCCTTGGGGCAGTGCACATCCTACCTTACTAAGCATAAATGTTAGGCAGAAAAATGTCTGTCTGGACAGGGAGAGGCTGGTACTATGGTATCAGCCATCAAAATCCTACTCCTACAAAACCTTTGACATCACTGATATCCTGCAAATGCCTTTGTTTTGCAGATGAGAAAAACATACCAGAAAATGTAGACTTGATTGTAATGGAAAATTCATACGGAAAAAAGCTTATAAATTTCCTTTTCATAATGTATAGAAAAATGTGTATCATTTTCTCAAAGATCAAAAAAACTGGTTTAGCATATCCACACCAGCAGTGAGCTTGAGCAGGGAAATTTAATAATGTTATAGTATCAGCAAAATATTAACCATATGTAGTGTATCAGGGAACTTCAGTCAAAATAAAAGAAAATGGAATATTGTTTTCAAGGTGCAATAACCAATAAGGTGGTTACTAGGTCTTCTCTTATGTGGCGGAGGACGTCACTCTTTGAAGAGCCTGGCAATCTTCAAATGCTTTTAGGAAGCTGGTGGCATAGAGCTGCTCAGGCGTTCAGCAAAATCCATGGCCTTGGTATGTTCTTCCCTCAGCATAAATCTATACCTATGCTGCAGATTAGAGCACTGCATTGGAGAACTCAGAACAACTTTGCATCTGGAATTTGGCAAAGCTAAAACCCACTGTTCCCTTAGAAGTCAATAAAGCAAAATCAAAAATTCATTATGTTCCTTTGTCTCTGTCTGAATGGCACTTACCCTGTGTATATCCAGAGCTGTGCAGACTATCACAGACAGTATATTTTATGCAGGATATGGAGACATTCAGGAAGAAGATTTGCAATGTTTTGGCCTTCCAGCTGAAAAAAAAAGCCTGTTTCTTTCATTATTGGGTGTATTTCATTGAATCTCCTTCACAGGAAGGTGAACTTTGGGAAATATTAGTTGCTTTCAATATTTCAATATTGCTTTCAATTTCAATGAAATTACATTTCTACCATTCTTGGTGCTATAAGTCGTATGGATTCATAATTTAATATCTTTTCCAATGAAAAACCTGAGACATCAGATTTGGTGTCAGGATAAAAACAAACAGAAACAGTAAGGCCAAATAGGTATGAATTCTAAGAACATAATAGAATTTTCCAGGTCAAAAAGCAGGAATGAACTCTTCAGAAAGGAGAAAAATAGTTTGTCAGACATTGTTCCTTTTAAACCCGAATTAAATCAATTAATCTACCCAGCATTCAGACAGAGTTTTAGAAACCTTGGCAAAACAGGGACCACTGAAATGAGAATTTTTACTTGCTGAAATAAAGTAAAAATTACTGCCTATTTTTTTTCTTCTTAAATGAGAGCCATTTTCTTCACTCAGAAAAACGCCTCCACAGTGTATTTGAGAGCTCAGAGTGTGTAAAATTGTGCAAATCAGTTTTCTGGCAGGCTGGATACTGAAGAACTCATCTTTTCAGTGAGGATGTGCAAATAATGATGTTAATACTGAAATTACTCACCTCCAGAAAATAGAATATTGTTTTCATTTAAAAGGAAAACTCTTCAATGTTCTTTCAATGACCATTACCATTAGGCATTACTCTGATTAGATATCCCTTTGATCCATGTGGCCCAGTAGGAAACATATGTAGAGAGAAAAAAACATTTTTCTTTATATCTATGGGCCATTGTCTTATGTATTCAGTTGTTAATATAGGTTTTTTAGGTTTGTGGAGGGTGTGGAGGTTTGTGTGTTTCTTCTTGAAATTATCACAAGTAAGTGAGAAACTGATAGTGCCGTTTTGGTAGAAGACAGTAAGTGTTCAGCAGCTCTGTAAATACCTATTACCTTTTACCTTTCAAGCCCCCATACCACTCTGTTGGTATCTATATCTGTGTTAAATCCAGGTAGATTTTGTGCTGGAGTGATGCTGCAGAAACCTTTCCATTCATCTGAACTCCAGGTGAATTTTCAAATCTTAGCATGTACAAATTAGCTCTGATAATATCGTAAGATCTTTTTGCAACATTTATCAGCTCTACTGTCATTTCACCATGGAGCTGCTGAACCTCTCTAGGAAACTAGGGCAAAACCCATGCTCATGAGACCCTGAAAAAGGTGGTGTGAGGACCCTGACTGTCAGGAGGGACTCCATCCATTCCCATAAAATGTCAGCAGGAAAAACAGACTACTACTGCAGAAAATTAGAAAGAACAGGTCTTTTAAATACTGTAGACTTCAAAATGTCAGTAATGTTTTGAGTTGGTGCTTTGTAGAACTGGCTGCCCTGTGTGTCTCGAGTTGTGATGTCAGTTCTGGAACATGGTAGCAGAAGCTAAGATGTCCTTGGGCATATTTTCTGGCCAAGTTTTGTTTGCACCTTGGGAACAGAGACAAGTAGTCGCCTGGCAGCTATTATATTTTTTAAAAATTTCCAGTAAGGAGAGAGGCTCCACACTGATAGTTCAGGTTCATCCCATGGTCAGCCTATATTTTGTGGTCAGGCTCTTTGGTGTCAAGCAGTTTAAACTGTAATAAGTGGTGGAGTGCCTTTGTCATTTCACCCATGGAAAGGAACCTTTCTTTACCCTTGCATTTACCTAAACTTTGAGCTGGGAGGAGGTGGGTCAGTCTCTGTGTGATTCATATATACCTAAATCAGACCATGGATAAGTGCTCTGCAATAGCCAGAAAAGTTACTGAAAAGAACAGAAATGGTTAAGTGCTGTTCCTGGTCACATAGAATGCAATCTGGCTTTGCTGATTTAGTGCCTTTTTGAAGTGTTGACTGTCAAATCTTTATTGAGCACTGGACTTGCTGTAATTTTATTGCTATTTCTTATAACCTAAAGTTTTGGGGTCTTGAGTATTTTAGGGATGTTATCTAGCCACACACCCCCAGTCTAAACTCACCTTAGTACCAAGTAGCTCTACCCAAATCCATTGATGGGGCATGGTTATCTGACAGCAGAGGTATAAACACATGGGAGTGATAAAGGTATCTTTGACAAGCTGGACAGTCTCAGTGGGGTTTACTCCCAGTGAGTGTGACCTCTCATTCTCCTGCCTTGTTGTATTTTCTCAGGGGGTGAGCTCTGCACACACCTACACCCAGGCTGGTTCCAAAGGGGAGCTAGAAATGTGTTGCATCTTATACAAAGCCAAAACCTTGCTAGTTGGAAAATTTTCTGAAGTGCTCCAAACACCCTCAAAAGCAAAGGAAGCAATCTGAATTTATCTGCTGTCAGAAAATAAGGGAGGGACTCAGTGCCTGCATTTTCCTACCTCTGACTATCTATCGAAAAGTTTAATGATATAACCTGAAGCATCACATTAGAAAGAAAACATAGGTGGAGGTTAAAATCAGGGTATTGTCATGATCAAACTGACAACAGCAAGAGATCTAAAAAGAGACTGTTCTGCAAAACAGTTCAAAGATTAATTGGTGAAAAACAGTGTTATTTTAGAAGCTCCCATCAAGAAAAACAACCCTCCAGAAGATGTTAAAAATAGAAAAGTATGAGTTTTGAGATTAGCATTTCCAGCTGAGGGAATACCTAAAGAGAAAAAAATTTGAATGTTGTTGCCTGAGAGGTTTTCAGTTATCTATGCAGATTGAGAAAGGAATTGAGATTCTGTGTGAGGCTACAGGCTCTACTGCTCAGAGAGCCTCTTTGTTATGAGACTTCTGAACGTTCTGCTTGCAATGCCAAGGAAATTATCCTCATTATGAAAGCAGGATATTCAGGATCCTTCTGAAGTGGTGAAAAAGTCTGAATTAGAGAATTGGTTGGGAGCAAGAAACACATTTGTGTGAGGGACTTAGATCTATTCAGAGTTTGACAAGTGTTTGTTTTTCCTTGTGTGGGATGCAAAAATGTGAAAGAGGTCATAGTTTCATTCCCCAAGTCAAACTGGGCATGCAGCTGCTGAAATATCTTATAAATGGTGCTATGTAATACCACCACTTCAAATGGATACACCAATACTTTTGTGCATCAAGTGTTAGAACAGGTTGCAATACCCTGGGCAGGTGTTCTCACCCTGGGACTTCTGAATTTACACACCACGTGTCTAGGTGGCTGGTGGGATCACTGCTGTCATGTGAAAAAGAGGTCATGAAGCATCCTTAAGGTTTATTATTCTATCCTTGCTCACACTGTGTTATACTTTGCTAGTCATGTGCTTTACCAAAACCCCTGTTCCTTGAAAGAAACGTCCCTTTTCTCAGTTGACTTGCATGAAGAGCTTGTGAGACATGGTATTATCCAGTATGATTAAATGTGAGAGCATCTGTCCCTTGTTTTGAGGACATAGTGTTTTTCTTTTTCTTCTTCATTTTGAAAAAGCCGTAGAATAACCAGGGAAATCATCAAGTCTGATAATGATCAGCTTGGTGAGTGACTGAGACATCAGCACCCTAATTAGACCTCCTTACACTTGTTTGTGATTTGTTCCTGTGCTCACAGTTCTATGAAGTGTTTGATATATACCACAGAATGAAACGGTACACAGTGGCTATGATTACCCTTAAGGGTAAATAAAGAACACTCTCAGTCCTGTAGCAGTAACTGTCTCTTCAAAAGCTGTCCTTTCCTGATAATTAAAGGCCCATTGGACTCAGTGTCATTACTCCTACTGATTTCTGTAGGAACCCAGCAGGCCCCTTCTTTTCCACTCTGTTAATTGGAGGCTGCTTTTTCCTGCCAGAATGATGGAAGATGTGGCAGGAAATGTCTAACCCTGGCTCACAATTCCCACCATGTCCAATATCCAGAGTTTTCCAGCAGCTGAAGAGTGACAGTAGATTTTCCTCTCCTTTTTCTGTGATCATAAGCTCTTGTCAGATGTGCTCGGTGTTTCCAATTCCTGCTCCTGCAACTGTGGGAGCCTGGATTTAGCAGGGAACCACTGCAAAACTCCTGTCTACGTACCTTCTGTGATGGTGGGAACAACAAGGGATTTAGTTGTAGCACAAAATAAAAAGGATGCAAACCCCTAACCCCTCCTGTGTTGGAAAAATGGCACCAAAGTCACTTTATTTACTGCTTTAAACCCAAACCATTCCTGTAGATCTCTTCCAGTAACAGAATATCATCCTGTGCTTGTGAATCAACCTTGCCCTTATTTTCATGGAGTGGTTTGTATTCATGTGTGTGAGTGGTACATCTTGTCTGTGAATGTCTGTGGTGTCTGAAAGAATTGTGAGCTTTTTCTTGCTCTTTGTTGAATCTTCTTTTCCATCGAATCCTTGATGCTATTTTAATACATCTATAACCATTTGCTTTTTGGAGCACATTCCTTTTAAAATTGTGTTCAATTCAACTCAATACCAAGCAGAGCCCTTGCCATTTGCCAGGAGAGGCTAATTTTGTGATTGTGTATTAGACCTATAATGTGGGTAAAACTTATTACTACTGCCATAAGCTATTTCAGATCAGCAAAAGTATCTGTGATGTGCATTTTGAATCTTCTTAATAAGAAGAACTGATGGCAGCTGAGCCTCTGCAAATTGGGGGTTTATCAGTGGAAGAATAAGGAAGTGTAAAAAAGGAATATTCTAAAGTAATCGGTAAGCAAAGGAAGTCCTGGCTGAGAAACCAGACCATATAGTTGCCAAGGAAAGTATTTTTTTTTCTAATTAAGAATCTCTTATTAAAAATGAGCAAAATAAACCTGAAGACAGGCAGCAAGAGGAGTCTTCTTTCCCTGTGAAGGTAGTTTAATTTTTGATTACCACTTTTCAAATCCTGGTACCATAACCATGGCAAAAGGACAGAATCCTTCTCTGAATACTTAAATGGAAAATCCATGTCATATGTGGAGGGGGGCAGTGAGGTGCAGTGATGGAGGTAGCTGTCAGCTGAACTGGGGCACGTCTTCTCCCAGGTATGTCGCCCACTTTCACCCTGTGAACACTGCTGGCTTAGGAAGGGTATCAGTCATGTGGGTTCCTCCTCTAGAGACTTGTTAGAAGCACAGGATTACTCATGAAAGGGAACTCTCCAGAGACTCAAAAGCAAGCCTGCACTTCAGTGGGGCACAGGTTAGATCCCGCTGCTCAGGGCCTTTCCCAGGGATGTCCTGAACAGTTCTTCAGGAAATAGATTCCACATCCCTTGTGGAAGAACATGTTCTAGAGTTTGGCTGCTCTTCCTGTCAGAAGATTTTCTCCTAATATCTAAGCAGAATTCCCCTTGTTGCAACATGTGTCTTTTGCCTCTCATCTTTTTCACTATGTATCTTCAAGAGAAGTGTGACACTTCTTTTTTCTAGCCTCCTGTTAGGTGGTTGAAGACAGTAGGAAGATCCCACCCTTAGACTCCTCATCTTGAGAATGCTCCAAGATGTAAAAAAAACCAAAAAGAGGCTTTGGTAAGACAGGTGAAGGAAGGAAGGTCATTGATAGTCTGTCACATAAAAGATGGAATATACGTTTAGAAAATATTAGCTACAGAACTAAAAATGTCAAGATATGTGGAGTGCAGGTTTCATTTTGTTGTTTGTCACAGTTCTGAGAAAGAGAGAAGGGCTCTTATTTGAATCACATCTAGCTGTGTAGCCCTACTTGCAATACAGATTTTTATGTCTCCTGGTGTGACCTCGTGTCTTCCAGGTACTAAGACAAAGGAGGGTTTATAAAATACATTGGTAGTATTCTGCTCTCAGCAGCTTTTCACTGATAGAAACATCCAAATCACCTCTTCTTCTTTTCCCAAAAATCCTTCAGAGGCATCTTTCTTCCGCACAAGTGCTTTGATATGTATGCAGTGTACTAGCTGATGTTTACCACTGTGATAAACAGCAGATTTTATCTCCTTGACATGTGTTGCAAGACTATCATTCCCTGCAATCACAGTGTTTTATACAGCAATATTGCATTGCAAGCAGATGCCTCTTTTGATTTTCAGGCACAAGTTAGAATGTTTTTAATTCTACATATTTTAAAATATTTCACACAGGTGAATATTTATGTTTTGAATTATTCCCCTCGCAGTTTACCTATTTAAAACCTGATCTAGTTTTTTGTTGTTGTTGTTTGTTTCTCATTCTTTTGTCATTCATCCTCCCTCCATTATTTTAGTGATTGCAGTGTTTTCTATTCTAATATAGCTTGTAACATGCTGTTGACTGATTCATCTAGGTATGGAAGATTTCAAACAATTGAGTAGCATTTCTTGCACCAGCTGGAATATGCCTGTCTTGTTTGATACTGACACCTTGTCAATATTCCTTCCTTTTGCTTATAGTCCTTCACTGACTTCATTATTCCTCTAACCTGTCACTCCATGCAAAACAAGCCATAATAATTTTCACTGTTCAGAACAATTATCATCCTGTATTCTCAGACAGAGGAACATTTTGAATTGTGTTGCTACAGGAACCAAAGCAGATAAACAACTGCTCCAGTGTCCACCCCTGAGGGATAATGCTGGATATTATTGCCAGTTGGACTTTGCACCACTGATGACAGGTCCATCACCTTCCCAGGGACTGAGGTGAGGCTGGCCAGCCTTCAGTTAGTTACCTGGATCCTCCTGCTTGTCCTTCTTGAAGAGAGATGAAGAGTTGCTACAAAGATTGCTGCTCCTGACATGTTCCTACCATGTTTTAGAAGAATTATCTTAAAAAAAGACTATTTTAAATTATTGTTTTGACAAGATTAATTGATAGTGAAATACTGTGATTTGTAATTCCCTAGACCCCTGGTAACTTTTTTAGACCAAGAACAGTTGCTAAGTTGCAGACCTCCAATAGAGATGCTCATTTTAACCAGAAACTGCATATTTTATTAGCTGGAGTTTTTAAATACTTTCTGTCTTCAGCAATGGTAGTCTTTAGGTAGGTATCAGCCAGTCCCAATGAGTTGTTGTTGTTGTTCAATTTGCCAGTGCATTCCAGCTTTTCTTCTTCTACTTCTGTTCATGGGCTGTCCTCACTACTTGAAATTTCTGGTACTGGATTAGAAACTATATTTTGTAGTGAAATGGTGGGAAAGTATTATTCAAAGAATTCTTTTAATTTATTTTCATTGTTGCTTCTTTTTAGCTTTTGCTCATCTTGTCTTGAGATTTGCTAATTCATTAAGGATCATTAGGGTTGGAAAAGACCTCCAAGATCATGGAGTCCAACCTTTGACTGAACACCACTGTGTCAACTAAACCACAGCACTTAGTGCCACTTTGTTTTTTGAACACTTCCAGGCATAGTGACTTCACCACTTCCTTTCTTGTTTCTGTATTAGCTGAAGACATTAATCAGGTTTCTGTTACATCTAGTAATTATTCTCCCTATTCCCTTTTTTCTCTTCTATCTTCATTTCTGCACATTGCCAGTGGTGGCTTGCTATTTTCCCTATTGACTTCTCTTGGGTCAGATTTATTTCTTCTGAATGAGGTCAACTGCACTTCAGTAGATTTTTATCTTTGGTACGTACCCAGATAATTTCCTCGGTTATTGGCTTATTTTTTCTACTCATCATGTAATTTTTTCCATGCAGATAAACTTTTAAGACAATTCCATTCCGACAAGAAGAATTCAACTTTAAATGATCTTCTGGGGAAGCCCCAAATATTCATTAGCTGTCTGGAAACCCTGTTGCTCAGTTCAATAAGAGCACTTCTCTTAATTAAGGATAAGAATGAACTTCACCAATGGAAACTGAAGAGGAGATATCAGGGGATGAGGAAATGAGAGATTTTCCTGCATGGAGTATTTAAAGCAGTGACCCCAAAGTGAACTTAAACTACTCCTACAGACAGCAAAAAATTCAAAGCATTTGACAATAACCTTTAAGGTGAAGGATGAATGCTGAGGGAGGAAAAAACCTCACCCGAACCACACACACATAAAACCAGTTTCTGGATTTATAGATTGCTACAGGGTACTGAAGGTGGTTAACTTGTTCAATTTCTGTAAATCTCTCTATGTGGAATGGTTCATCCAGATAGAGAATCAGTGATGCTACTTCTATAGTAGCTCTATAGTGTAAAATAGTAGATAACTTTCCTAAAGATTATTGATAATATTTTCTTATAATTACTCAGAAATCCACATGTATTTGTGATTTCTAAGAGTAAAGGAACTTGTATTTATACCTAGAAGAGAATACTTTCTCAACCTCAACCTCTCAACCCTAGCCTGAGAGATCTGTTTTCCTAGCTTTGTTATTCCTGGTGAGAACAGAAATCCACAAGGGCTTCCTCCTTCATAACCTACAGGTTTCTCTACCCTGCAGCCATTCTGAGTACTTAACGAGCTAGCTTCTGAGTCAGATGTGAGAAGGTGATATATTTACAACAAAATAAAATTGCCAATGGAAGTCTGAAAACTGAAATAATTATCACTTTATTTCTCTCCCCATTTTCATCATGATATCATAAATTAAGTTACCTTTAATTCTCTTGGAAAGGCCTTTGTAGCTACAAATCCAAATGGTTATAGCATGAAGACAGTTCATTCCTCCTCCTAGCCCTTAATTCAGTTTGCACCTCTGCCACTGGATCTCAGCTGAAAAATAAAGCATGATAGAAAAAGACACTGAGGTTTTTTTTGATATTTCTAAGTTAGAAAGAAAAATTTAACATTTTGAATGGATAATCAGAACTGAAAGAGCTTTTGGTAATTTTCCTTCCAGAATTCTCAAACGCTGAACTTCTGCAGCTCTCAGCTTCATTAATTAATAGTGTTGAACTTGCCCAGAACCATGATCTGTGCCTCAGGATTCTCCCTGACTGTGTTTGGGAGCTCACAGATCCCAGTGATGCTGCACTACACTGCATCTGGTAAGTGCTGGCCTGTGTGATGCCTGCAAGGTTCTGCCCTGCAAAAGTAATGCTAAAGCTAAATCATTTCACAGGCAATCAGAGAGTGGCTGCTGATCTGGAAGGATGAATGTGCCCATATTCATTATGTTGCATACTCAGTGCTCCTCACATCCACGGGAGATGCCATCTGTGCTCATGAGAAAATGGAGACAGTGTTTGTAGCCAATCACTGTACATGCTACACAAAGTGGGAAAGTGCTTTGCACACCATTTCCCTTGGATTCCTCTCTTCCCCTGGACAGTGTTACTTACTAACGTTTTGGGTTGTTGGGGCTTTTTTTCCTTCTGAATCTAGAGCTTGCAGAAATGGAAGTACCACCATGAAGGAATCCAAATAGGGTTTCTTTTTTCCAAACATATTAGAAAAAAGTCCTGCAAATCCATTTTCCTGATTTTTTTTTTTTTTTCTGGTTCTGCAAGAAGGATATGGTGACAAAAAACAAGTTGCTTCTGATAGTATTTCTAATTGGAAAATATTTTTAAAGAAATAGATGCATGAAATGGCAGTCTTACTGCTTTTACATTCTTAAGTGAAAAATTACCTTATTAATTTTCCAATGGTAGAATTTTTTACACAAATATTAAAAATCACAAATTGAAAGAGAAACTTTCAAATTATTGGCTGGTGGAAATTATATTAATTATGTATTTTGAGCATTTGTTCCAATCAAGCAGCAATTCAGATTTCCTTCCAGACATCCTATTTCTCCTCTTTTACTGGTGGAATCACACAGCATTCCTCTCACGGCCTCTGCAGTCTGATATGTGCATGAGAGAAGAAGCAGAATTATTTCTATGCATCAGGTGAAATGGCTACAATGGCTGGAATGAATGATGATTACCAGGATTTCCATTGTGAAGGCAAATGAGCAGAGAATACTATGGGAGAAAGAATCCTTCAATCAATGCAAGCACTGGAGCTGTAGCCTTCAAAGGCCCTTATTCAAGACACAACCTATTAGCATATCCAAAATGCCTAATGCAGGGCCATGTTTCAGCACAATAGCAAGGTGTTGTCATGCAATGTTCACTGAAGAAACTTCTTTGTAGTGGAAGAATAGCCAGCTGTGCTTTCTGTGGAGTAAGGAAGAGGGGTGGAATAAGGAAGAGCCAAACCTGTCTGTGAGAACACACATGCAGAGGTTCTGTCCATCTATAAGTGCTGTTTGAATAAATATCTGATTTTGCGATCCTAAATTCTTTTCAACAAAGATATAATATTAATTTGATAATTTATACATTGTTTTTTATGTTTCAAGAAAATGTTTGAAAGCAGCTCGGGTTTGTATCTATGACCCAGAGAGGGCTGTACACATCGCAGTTTAAGTATCTCTTCTGTCATTCTTAAGGGGGACAATCAAAAAAGAAAGGTGTTAGTTTCACTTAATGCTCAATGATGCTGTTGGGGTTTTAGTTTAGTCTTAGGTTTTCCTGTTAAAGGAATTTTCTCCCATATGCATGTTGCTAGGGGACAAATAGCTGTACTTAAGAAAGACAAAAAGGGGAGTGGGGCGGGCCTGGCTACTCTTTTGTCTACACCTGGGTGTGGGGACAGTTCGCTCTGAGCGTCCGGAGAGAGAAGCTGCAGAGAAAGGAGCTGCTGCTTCTTTCTTTTTGGCCGTTCTTTCTTCCTGCTGGAAGCAACGCCGGGACCCCAAAAGCCGCTTTCCCTGCCCTGCTGGAGACCGAGCTGTGGCTGCCCTGCCCCGCTGCTGCTTCGAGTTTTCGCTGCGCTGTAGCCCTGCTCGCCCTGCCTGCCTGGGCCTCCGTGGGGTTCTCCCATCTGGATACATCTCGTCTGCCACCCGGGATTTGCGTTCGTCCCTGCCGTTCCAGCCTGCTGTTCCTGAGAGTCCGGGATCGGCTGCCCAGCGGTTTGTGAAGCCTTTGTTCCATCCTTCCCGGGATCCCAGGGCACCAGAGCCGCGGGTTTCCCGAGCTCGCTCCGGAGCGCCCCCTGCAGCCGCGGGGGAACCATCGCACCTGCCCTGCTCACCGGGAGCCGCCAGCGCCCCTGCCGGCTGCGAGCGGAACTGCACCCGAGGGGAAAGGGCCTGACAGCCGAGAGGGCTGGGACTGGGTTTGTGATTGCTGTTACTGCCATAGTTGTTGTTGTTTTGTTTGACTGGTTATATACATATATATATATAGTAAAGAACTGTTATTCCTATTTCCCACATCTTCGCCTAAAGGCTCTTGATTTCAAAATATAATAACTTGGAGGGAAAAGGGGTTATATCTGCCACTTCAAGGGGGGCCTCTGCCTTCCTTAGCAGACACCTGTCTTTTCAAAACCGAGACAGATGCCCAGCTTTATTTTTTTTAAATTAACTTCTCAAAGCTCCTTTTAAAAGGAACTATTTTTATGTCAATTTTTAAATTTTACCATTGGAGTTAGGTAAGGTCAAGATCCCTCCCCTCTGTACACATTTTTCTCACCTAATTGCAGGCCATTCTACCATAATCATTGTTCCAATGACTTGTCTTTTGTGACCAAAATGAACAAGCTAGTTCACACTGTCAGCTGTCTCTTAGGATGTTGTGGCTATGCCTCCTAAGAAATAGGATATCCAGTCTCAGCTTGTGCAGTCTATCAGGAGGAATTCTCCAGATTCTCAGATGCTTCTTGTAAATTGATTCTTTCATTGATTCATTATTCCCTGAATGTAACACATTCCCTGCAAAGGGTAAACAGCAGAGTGTACTAAGGCATCTCCAAAGCTAGAGGGAATTTCCTGACATATTATCTGTTTACTCATTCACCCCAGCTAATTTCTAAACCTAAAATTTGCAACTGTCATAAAATTGATGATTAGGAGTTTCTCTGATGATCTATATATCATTCACAGAGTTTGAGAGAATCACATGAACTAGAAATGTTTCTGGTTTTTTGCCATTGTTGTATATCCTTCCATCTTTTTGGTCCTGATGCTCTGAATTTAGCAGCTGCAGTAGCTTTTACAATGAGAAGTTTACTGAAGACACCGTTTCAAGATAGCACTTACCTGAACTCATCCTGCTTTGCATGCTGGTGACCTATTTCAAGACAGTCTACAAAGTCAGAATGAACCAACACAATGCTTTCTCTACAAATTCGTCTCAGAGAAAAATCAAACCTTTATTTTTAATTTCAGACATCTTCATTAATCCTGCAGCTTTGCAGAGATGTGATACGGATAAATTTGCAAATAAAACATTTTGGTAATGATGCTTTTTAATAATGTTTTTCACTTCTGCCTCTTAGGCTGCCTTACCTCTGCAGTGATGTAACTTCAATAATACTTAATATAAAAATTGTCTAGTCTTATATTGAATTCTGACCAACACCAACAAAACTTGAAAGAAACAAAAAAGGCAAGAAAAACAAGAAACCACTATGGGCCAGGCTGGTCCTGCTTGCTGGAACTCCTTTCCAGAGAAGATGGTGATAGCCAAAGGGAAGCTGACACAGTTGATAGTTACTTTTTCAACACAATGGATCAACTGGGATGTATAGAAATGAAGCCAAAACCACCAATAAATCTGCACTGAACCATTCTACCCATTCAGATTCTGTCTTCTTATTTTGTGAAAATCATCACAGAGAACACGCTATTACAAACCAAGCCAAAATTAATGCTCATAAATATGTGATCAGAGAAAGGCAGAGTCCCCAGATAAAAGATTAATAATGGCTGAATGGCCTTAACATAATTCCTTTGATTCATGGGACCATGGTTATAGCACAGGGAAATGCCATTGCTTTCAGATGAAACAAATGTCTTTGTATTGACTATCGAAAGCAACAGATGTTCTGCAAACCACTACTTCCACAAAGGGACAGCCTTGGAACTATTTTGTAAACAACCTAGCTTAAACTTTAATACATGCACTTTGAGGATGGCTGTGTGACAGATGGGTTGGGCAAGCTCTGTAATGCAAAGGGCATCTAACTGAATTTGGAAAGCCTCAAGCAGCCTGGTTTGTTATTTGGAAAATAAAATCTGAGAGCCCTTGCCTGTGTTTGTACATTTCCATGTGTGTGCATCCTTTTCTGTGTAAATATTTATGAGAAAATGAGACCTTTTTCTTAAAAATGTTTCAAAACCATTATGGATCAGTACATATATTATATATATATATATGTAATTTTCTGAAAATGTTTTTCCATGTTTGATTGTTTTCTTTCATTAAGTGATGGGCTTATGAACAGACACTTAATGAAAGCATGGTTTAAAAGCAGCTGGGAAAGTCCAGTGATACGGTGAAGCTATTAAACTGTTGTCCTCAGGGTCTGTCCCTCAGGTGTAATTCCTGCAGTGTGCAGCTTACAAAGATAAAACAGAGCACCATGAGGTCCTCATCAACTGAGCATTTTCTGACACTTCATCATGAGAATGGCAGAAGAGAGGTGCCATTTCAGGGGAACCGCTGGGATGGACAGGTGTCCAGCACACATCACATACACATACATCTAGGGGATCTAATTCTTGCCAGCTCTACCTGCTTATTGCCAGGGGACAGTGAAGGCTGCCCACTCCCTGACGGATTGGCACTTGTGGCAGCATCACTGGATCAGGGGTGGATAGGCCCAGACTGGTTTGAAATGGGACTCCTGAGCCCTTGAAAGGTGGAGGTGGTGATGGAGGTGGTGATGGGAGCAGGTACTCGTGCCCTATTAGTACCCCCAGTACCTGTTAGTATCTGACACTTGGTATATCACTGCTCTTGGCTCTCATTGCAGCTTCTGGTGTGCTTCATGGACACCTCCTATTATAAGGACTTTTTCTAGTTCTTGATACACAAGATGCTTTTTCAATACCTTTTGCGTGGGTTCAGCTGGAAAATAAATACAAATCTGCACTTTTTTCATTTTACACATTGAGTCTGATGGCACCAGGAGATATGGCAGCTTTATTTTATAAGAATCTTTGTGTCTACCTATCATGTACAATTTTAAGTTGTCTTACCTGAGAACTTCCACCTGCTGTTCAGTTTCAAGAAGAAAAGTGATTAAATCCTCTTAAAATGTCCCTTCCCAAACAATACCACAGTGAAGAAAAGAATAAATCTCTGGATAAGGCAACTTTCTATGTTTTGGAGGGTGGTTTTTTTTCATTTTTTTTTCATTTTTCTTTCATTTTTTCATTTGCAAGGGCTAAGTTTGCAGGAGGACTAAATGTTTTGAAGTTTTGCGTAGCCTATGCACCTCTCTCTTGCAAAACAGAAAAAATTATTGAAGTTATGTACTTTTAAAGTCAGTGAACTCTGATTTGCTTATTTCAGCAGATATCACCATTGACAGACATTTCCAGGCATCACTCTGCTCTTCTGGTACGTGTATCACTTAGAGGGTCAAGCTTTAACAGGGCTCTTGTGCATGTATTTTAAACAGGAGAAATAGTCTGTTAGTTGAGACTCTACACAAGCCTGCATGGTCATTTGGCCTTGAAGATGGAATTAATGCTTGCTTTATTGAAAGGGACATAAGATATACTTTTAATTTAATTGAATATATGGGCTTTAAGAAGGTACTTAAGTGGCTTTCCTGTTGCTCTCAGTGCTGAAGCCTTTGAAAATTAATGACTTAGATACCCAGGCAAAAAAAGGAAAAGGTTATTGATCTGTCACTTGTGAAGTTGGTAGATGAAAAATACCAGGCTGTTTTGGGTAGATCGCAGTCAAAGAGGAACTATTAAATCTCTCTTAATAAAAGTAATATGTATGAAAAATGGATTGCTGCCTATTTTCACTGACTGGAAAAAGAAAGAATGTTAAGGAGAAGCTGACTATGGTCTTATATAATACTGACTGAATGCCAGTGAGGGGATGTACAGTTAAAAAAAAAGGCAAAAAAAAAGCTAGACTAACCTGCAAATCTGTATTACAATGCATAATTTCCATTTCCAGAGAAACATTTCTTAAGATATATTTGTGTGGATCAGGAAAGTTATTGCTCTGGTATCGCCCTTAGGTAGCCCATGCAGTAGTGTCCTATTACCTCCAGGGACAGCTTGAACAATTGCTGTGCTAGAGCCTTTCTCCTTCAAAGACAGAAATTTGCATTGAATTCAGATAAGGTTGCATCCTGAATGCAAATATGATCATAATTAATACAAAGCAGGGACAGGCATAGTACTGCACTATTATGGTTATACTGTAAAATCCATTATGTTTATAGGAAGCTCCTGACAGAAATAGCTTGCCTTCTTAAATAGCACTAATGAAAAAAGGGACAAAAAGTCATTGATAAACTGCCACCACCCCTATGTCCTTGCAATATATTAGCCCAAAATAGCACATTGACGATGTATAAATCTATGGAATTATGATGGATAAACACGAAGGGTACAAAAGCATGCGTTTCCAAGGGCATTTCCATTATGCAGCCCACTACAGTGAGTCAATAGACTTAATATGTCACTGTCTCATAATTAAAAGGGGAGGGTTACTGAGGACTTTTTACTTTATTGATTTATCAAAGTATCAATGGGAAATTAGCATATTAAGAATTCTGACACCCAGAATTGTTTGTCTTTCATTAGAATTTCTCAACAGCCAGTGAAAAGTTTCAGTTTCCTCTGACAGGCACAGTGGTGAGTCTCTCAGCTGCTGTTCAAGTCAGTGGCAAAATTCCCATGGATATTGGAGCAAGATTTCTTGGAATAAAATTGAGGTTGATGATGTTACCTGTGTCTCTTTTCTCCTAAAGACAAATTACCTTATCTCTGGGCCAGGAATCTTGGTGCTTATCCACTAGATGCTGCCAGTCACTGCCCTAAATCTTGCCCAGTGACCTCAAGAGACAACCTGTCCATGTCCAGTCCTGGTACAGCGATGCCTCATAGCTCCTGTTAGCATTAACCTCACCTAGACTAGGGATGCTTGCAGGGTCTGCCCTGTGCCCACTGATCCTTGTGAGCCCCAAACTTAATTCTGTAGGATCAGGATGGATCCATGGCCCCTTCAGGCACAGAGCTGCTCTCGATGGCCCAGTCTGCCTTAGTGACTTCTGCACTGTGCATGATTCTGAGGTCCTGAAATGAGGTTAAATGAGCTTGATTTTGCTGTGGTCTCAGCCAACCCCATGCAGTAAGTGAAGAATGAACAGATTGTGGAGGCACTGCTATCAGCTGAATGGCAGCCTGTGGTGGCAGACTGACGTGGGGTTTTGGCAGGAGCTGCAGGAGAGAGATGTATGAGTAAGAAATTAATTGCTGGCCCTAGCAGATGCCATGTGCTTCATTAATAAGAGTTAACATTAGTAACACTAAATAAAGTAATATTAATCTATCAAATCTAGTTTTGAATAAATTTATTCAATTAAAAAATTAAATTAATTTTGGTTCAAAATAAAATTCTACAGAAGCTGGTGAGGCTTTATGCAACTAATTTAAGGCATTCTGTAAGAAAAGGGCTCACAGCAGCAGCCTCAAGAGCAAATTTGATTTAATGATCTCTAAGTATTATTTGCTTTCCCTCTGGCAGATATAATTAGTGTCTCCCTAACACCCTTAGAGTCTGATTTGCCTTAATTTAACATAAAATCATAAATCAATTATTTTTTAGCTGTGTCACATATCTATAATTCTGATCAAGAACAAGCTACATGGAATGAGCCTGAACTAGTACGTAAATGCTGGGGCAGACTTCGCTGGCTGTTTTTGTCTTTGTGTGTTTTTGGTTTTTTTTTTTTTTTTTTTTTAACAGAAGGCTCATATTGGCACATCTTGATGTTTTGGGCAGTATTCCAGTGGAATTTAACTGGACTAGCTGCATAATTCAAGTGGACACTCTTTGGTCCAGTCAGATCCATGAGTGCCCTCAACATGAAAAAAGATTCACCGTTTCAGTATGTGCCTGGGCTTACAATTTCTGGGAATTGAAACAATAAACTCTCCATCCTATTGTGTTTTTTGCAGTTACCTGTCTTCACAACCCTGCCTGTTCTGATTAAATATCATTTGCTCTCCTAGACCTTTGGACTGGCCTTTTCAGTATTTTTCATTTCTTGTTTTTTAAATCTCCTTTGTGTGCTACAAGACATTCTAGGTAGTCTGGAAAAGACAGGTGAGTGTCTCTCAACAGGAATAAAAGAACATAGCTATTCCCTGACACACAATACAGACAGCTTTCCGAGTGTTTTATTAGTGATGTTCACAAGCCAATGAAAAGCAATCAAGCCAGACTGGCAATCTAAAACTGAATAGAAAAGGGATCCAACACTGAGCTATGCAAAATGCAAGCTGAAAAACAAAGGGCTAATGCTATTTACATGCACAAGAGCTGATTTAAGAAGGCCCCAAATTATTCCTTTTCAGAGACAGTGAAATTGTCTCATTAGTATGATGGTACCTAAAGTCTTTTCTTTTTGAAGCCACAGTTAGAATTAAATAATATCTTTTCTCTGCTGTGGCTGCAGCTCTTTTTCGATTCAGTATTTCATCTTCCCATGTTACATCTTACCCAATCAAGTTAAATGTTTTAATACTTACTGATAGTACTGTATCCCACACCATTCTGTGAAGCATTTCAAGTTCAAGATGGGTTGATTATAATGTGGCAAAAGCCATTATTGTAGGAAGCTCTCTGGTAGATCACCACCAGTCATGGAAAGCATTTGTGCATGGTATTTCCAAACAAGGGATTGTGTCTATGTCCCTGAATAAAACAGCATCATAATCTGTGGATGTTTGCAGGATGGCAGGAGGCCTGAAAGTGGAACACTGACTTCAAAGAGAGGGTTTGGGGGGAAGTCTTGTGAATCTTGCCATTTGCTGGAGCAGATTGAGAGTCAAGGAATGAGAGAAGCTATTTGTGAGAGGGAAAGCACCTGGAGAAAACACCACTATCATGGCACAAGACCAAGGAAAGGCATGAACAACCAGTTCTTGTAGGGCACAGGTTTCTAAATGCTCACTTTCTTGGTTCTGAAGACACGATACATCTGGCTTCTTTCGGCAATCAAAGGGAAACCTGGCAAAGTGAAAGGGGGAGAGAAGTTGGATCTGTTGATTTTGTAGAGACCAGAGGAACTGAGGAATAATTTTGCAAAGAAGTGGCGTAAGACCTCAGCAGGACTAAGCATTTGGGCCCTCAGGGCATGATATCTCTACTACAGCTATGCACAGATGCTCTCCCTGTCACTCAGGCTGGAAAAGCCAGACAGCAGGCCTGGCATATGTACAAACGCCTGTGCTCAGTTTATTTAAATACATACTTAGAGAGTTTTGTGTACTGAAGGCTGCAAACTTGCTCTGTGCCACTACTGCGTTTTGGAGTGGAAGAAAGAATGGATCTTGTCAAGATCCCAACATTCTCACGGTCTGGCTTTGCCCTGGGGAACCCTGCAGATGGCCCTTGTCATCTGTGAGGGGACAAACCAGCTTCCCAGCACACCGACACTGGCTCTGCCTGTTCGCCCGGATGCTGAGTCCTTGATGGGGTGCAGGCTCACTTTGCTTCTGCTGCTGGGAGATGCTGCAGTTCATTTAAGCCAACAGGCTGTGTGTACAGCAGGCTGTAAGCAGGATTTATTTCCTTTTTACCTCTCCAGTTGGACTTACATAGAGGGGTCTTTTTGCTCTACACTCCTGTGCATACAGGTATGCTTGAAAATGCGTTCATACATTTAGTGGACAGAAAGCACAATATCTCAGTCATTCTTGCTGATCTACATTTAAGATATTGAGTGAAAGGAAAATATGTGTTAATGGCACAGTGTGTGGGAAAAAAAGTAGGCTGTGATGACTAAAATACTACTTTGTCAAGAAAAGTAGCTACCCTATGAAATATTTCATAATCCAGAGGAACTTCACAGATCTCAGTTTATCCCTCATCTCTCAAAATATTGTACATGTAAATCATCTGCTTAAGATATGTGGGATTCAACTTGTGCTTGAACTTGTTCTTCACCTTGTCAGTTGCAATATGGACAGATTCCAGAGAAATAAATATATTCCAGAGTGGATATTCCACAAATAATGCAAATTCTCATGTGCTGAAATTTGACATTGGACATAATTTCCAGTAAAAATTCTGTTTATGAGATTAGGCACAAAGAAAGCAAATTCTTTCTCTCTCTCTCTTTCTCTCTCTCTCTTTGTATGCATGTATTTGGTCAAAGACTGTTTCCTGAATGACTGAGTCTTCTCTGACGGATCTCAAAAACAAATGTCATTTTGTGTATGAAATTACGCATTACTCAATTGTTCCAAAGTGGCAGACTGGGTCTTTCTTTCTTTTTTTTTTTTGAATAAAATCTGATTTTAATCATCACACTTGTTATTAAAATTTCAAAACAGGACGTTATACAGTCTTGGAAAAAACCTCCTCAATTGAGAGTTACAGAGCAAGACATTGCCTATGTTCTGTTGCCAACACAAGAAACTTCCCCATGGTCAGAAATCAAGTAGCCTTATTGAGAATGTAGTCACATCCACATACTTTAATGGGCATCTACCAGATCTTAATGGCAATGCTTATAAACTGAGTACAGTTTAGGAAATATTATAATTATGAAATACACACACACACACATACACACACAAATATATATATATATATGAAGGACTATGTACAAAAACCAATTGCAAAACCAGAATTTTTTCCTAGTTGCAACAGTGAGTTGTGGCTGCTTTTCATGGCTAGTGACAAAATCGCAAGGAGGAGTATGAAACACATTAGGAGATGGAGAAACAGAGGCACTGTGAAACAGATTTTTTTTTCAGGCCTCTCACACACTGATGGAAGGTCTGATGACAGTCTGTTTAAAAGCTTACATAAAACACCTGTGGGTCAAAACATGCCCTGTATTACAAACCCTAAATCAGACGGACTTTACTGTTTTTAATCGAATCTGGATGTATTTTTCAACTTATTTGAGGCCTCATGGTCAGAAAATACAGAGTTATTATATGGTATAAATGTAATCAAAATTAAGTTTGAGATACTGAATTCACCTTTAGATCATTCTCTCTCCTGGTACAGGTTTGAGATACTACAGGCTTGAGAAATGCTGTATTACAACAGTGACAGGGAGTCTTCCCTAACCAAGCCCCCACCTTGGGTGTAAGCATGATTCCTTGCAAAGCTATTTATAGGAATATGATCTGTGGCAGAACATCAGCCCCAGATACTACACGATAGACTTCTTAGCAAATAATCTGAGAAAATCCATTATTATGATAGTTTTATTCTGGGAGTATAACTAAGTGCACATTCCCATGTGATAATAAAAGTGCATATTAATATTGGGTTGTCAGCAGTGTGCAAAAAGGTTACCAACATCATGAAAGAGAAAAAAGGTCATTTTTCATTTCCACAAGTTGATTTTAATTAACCTGATTAATTTGCATATCCTGTTGCTTCTGGCAATAACAAATACTGAATTGTGCCAAACATATACTATGAATCTGATAGAGAGACCTTTGGCAGCTTCGCATTCAATGATTCACAGCAACATGCTAAACCCTAACAACTGTTCCTTCTGTGATGTTTAGTGCGAACAAGAAAGATAAATTGCAATTTAACCAGGCTGGATAAATGAGCCCATTATCAGGTTTAGTTCACTGTCATTCTGAGATGACAGTTAGATAAAAGATCTGTACTTTACTTGGTATTACAAATAAGTCATCATTCCAAACGGACGTCCCTTTGGAATTAATAATTTACTTGTTCCCATTATCTCGGTATGTCTGGGCAACATTCTGCTGGCTGCACTATCAGCAGAAACACAAACAAGCAAGATGCCTGTAGGAGTCCATTGCAAGGTTTGGAGAGCTGTAAATCCACCCTTACAGTTTCCGTGCTTGTATCACTTGCCTTCTTTGGTTCCTTTCTTCGTCTGCCTGGAAGGGTTGTTTGGGTAGAATTCACATGCTACAATCGACAAGTCACATAAGGATGGCTTTGAAAAATGGGTGCCCCTGTGCCATCGCTGTCATGGTATGTAGCATAGATATTTGTAAAATTCTTCTTATCCCCCTCATTTTCAACATGTCTGCAACTGCTAAGCAGTTGTCTATGACCAATCATGAAGGGCCCATGCTTTGTAGGAATCCCTTATGACAGGTTTATATGTTATCTGCAATTAAAAGAAATGTCTGAATTTGTCCTCTGGAGGGAGCCTAAATCCTGAGTCACGGGTTTGTTTGATTTTTTTCCTTTAGTGAAAATTCATCTCTTCAATGAATTACCCAATTCCCAGAATGGTTTCTGGAATCAAAAAGAAAAAAAACTACTCTTAAACTGACTTGAGGCAGTGTTGGCTGATGGATATATATCAGTTATTCAGTGTCCAAAGCAGCTATCAATATACCCATCCCTACATACCATGGACATTCACAGACCAAAAGCCATGACCAAAGCTGGTGGGTGAGTTAATACTTCTGACAGGTCCAGAAAATTGCATTGTAGATCAGGAAAATCTGTGCCAGTAGAGGAAGTTCTTCAAATGGAAGCCATTACCAACAAATGTAGACATATAACATGTAGGCTTCCTTCAAGCAATCATTGTAAAATCTCTGAGTACTTACCTCTATAAAGAAGCTCTCATAATTTTTATAGCTTTGTACAAGTCTTTTAGGAACCTTGGATGGTCATTTTAATTATTGCTATTGAAAATTTTCCAAAGGAGAGTTACCATTTTAACTGTTCAATCCTCCTACTTCTTATGCACTATCTTTTACAATGTTTCTTGGAATGTTCTTTACAACCTTTCACCCTGAGCTATCTTTCTGGACCCCAACAGGTAGCCAGGTCAGTATCTGAGTTGCAGGCACTGGGAGAGTACCTGACCCTTTAACCCGTGCATCATTCCACAGCTGTAACAGAGAGCAGACTTGAAATTCACCTCCAGCCTGCTCTCCTGACTCACTATAAACAAATCAATCACCTGCTTGCCTTTTCCCTGAAATTACAGTCACCCCTGAAAGAAAAGGAATTTGCATACATTAGCTATTTTTTTTGGAGCTTGGCTTTATTACTCTGACAAGAACATACCATTTCTGGCTGTCACTTCTTGCACATTCAGCTGTAGATGGGTTTCCTAAAGGTCAAGTTATCTCATCTGAAAGAATATCAGTGTGGATTGAAAAGCATGTAAGAGCGTAGCTGGCGTAGCTCTCCAGTGAGACAGCAAGGCTGACTGAAGCAGAATTCAGAGGTCATTTTCTTATGGTATCAGAAATATGCCAAATCAGAAATCTGCAAAGCAGTGACATGGTGCAAGTCATTAATCTTTATAGAATGTTAGGAACTGGAATTAGGTGCTGGATCGTGTGCCAAGTTCAGAAGGGCAATACAATAATTACTGTTCAGCAGAAACCATGAATAGTCCTTTCTCTCATCTTTTTTGTGAATATCTGTAACAGGATGTATGCTCAAGTGTACCTGCAAAAAAAAAAAAAAAACCCTCTGCAGCAACCATGCTTCTTCAGTGCTCTGTATTCCCCAGGTCTCTGCCTTTCCTTGCCTTTTGCAGAACTTCAAGGATACAGGGAAATCAATTCAAATCCTCACACAAGAACATATGGAAGCTGAATACACATATTCAACAATGGTTAGCCAAAAGAAGGGATTTTTTTTCAAGTCTTCAGCAAGTGCTGCCTGCAGGGCAGCATCCTAGTGGCAGCTGAAAGAGCAGCAGGTCATTCTTAAAAGTTGCTTGATACCTGAACTTGGTCTCACTGACTTCAAGCATGAAAAGTAAATGAAATCTCTGTACACCACTGCTACCTTTGTGATCTGAAAAGTCTCCTTGAGAGATTGAGATGTACTGATCAAAGAATCATTTAAGAGACAGAGACAATCAGAGTTCAGCTCTATTCTATGCCCAAGCTCTAGGTGAGGTTTGTCTACTTGATACATTTGCTCAACACCACAAATAATTTGGATCATGCAGCTCCCGTCAGTGGACAATGGCAGCTGCTGAGAGCGGTCTTTATGAAGTGGGAGTAGAAAAGCCATGCTGAAGAAGGAAGGTGTGTAAAGCATTTTGTGCCAGCATTTGGTTCCCTCTACTGCTTTTTGTTGTTGTTCTGACAGTTTCAGAGAACATTCAGTATAAAACATAAATGTGTGATTTCTGGATATAATGTTATATAACATATAATTTTCACCCCTAACACACTTTTTTCTTGCCTTTTTTATTCCATCTAGTGATTGAAAAATTGTAGAACATATAGGCAATGCTTGCTTACTGACCTTTTTTTTCAGGAGTTCAGCAGTGATTCACTGGTGGATTAGAATACAAAAGAAAAGGGAAGACGATGTCTCTTGAGCCAGGAATAATGAGTTTTCACCGTATGTGGTTCAACTGAAGTTGTTCTAGAAAGCAAACCACAAGGTTATCAACACAGGAAAGGCTGCTTGAAAAGGGCAATACAGGGATATTTGAAATAACATCTCAGAACACTGTGTTTTAAGAAAAGAATAAAACCGAAGTAATTTATTTATGATTGTGTTACTATAAAAAAATGTAAGGGCATTGGATCATGCACAACACAAACTCTCATTTTATCAGAGGTTATGTAGAAACCTTATCCAGAGGAAAAGCTTTCTGAGTATCAGCTGGTGTCTAGACTGCCTTTCCCCTCCCAGATTTCCCTGCTGAAATGCTGTAACCTTATTGATATTATTGCTCCTAAGCCTGATTTAATTCAGAGAAATGAAAAGGGAATGTTGGCAAGTTTAGCATTGTACAGATGAGTATGGTCCAGAGGTCAGTAGGCCTGAAGCTAAGCATGCATTAGCATACTTTTTCTGTAATAAGGCTGATAAATCCTCCAAAAATGGTTAATTTCCAACATTTGGATATTTTTACTGCATTGATAAACTTAAAATAGAGTTTATAATTTAAATGCCTGATAGCTACCAGGCCTGATGATGTTTTGCAACTTCCTATTTGCAAACGAGAAGAGAATATGGTTCTATTTGTGCAGCATTTGTGGAATAGCTGGTTTAATACAGATTTAATGTGAAGCTGCCTATTTGTCCATGGACAAGGTCTTTGCTGTTTATTATTCATCACTCTTTAGCTTAAAATATGGGAATAAGAAAAATACCTTATGAATTCAGTTATCTGCCAGATGCATGGAACAGTCAATTGATCATGTTAAAACACTCATTAAAAAGGACTGAGTTCTTAACTCTGTGAAAATCCAATTTGAATAAGCAAATCTTTAATACAGATTTGAAGGGATATGCCTTGTTTTCATGTTTTATATATTTCTGAAAGGCATTTCTACTCTGTGAATGTAAAGCTTCTTGCTTATCCTCCTCAGAATAAACATTGCTGCACAAGTGCAGAGACAACCAAGTCATCTGCAGGGTATCAAGAAAAATTACCCCTATCCTTCAAGGTGATCCAACAGGGTATTTGCTCTATGGGATTGACTACCCAAATGGCTAAGTGCTGCCTGGAAGGTACTGAGTACTTCAGTGCTCAGTGAGGCACTTGGGCCTCAGTCTCCATTATCTTAATGCTGTTAGATTTGAATGCATCTTTAAACTGAGCAGAGCTACTCCTTTTAAAGCATCTCTAAAGAAAACTTGGACCCTATGAGAAGAAGGAGTATTTGGCACCCTTTAGAGTCAGCTTCCCTTCCATTTTCTTTTGGTGATTGTCACTTCAGCCTGAAAACAAGTTTATGCAGTTCTGTATGGAGATCATTTTATAGAGTTAGAAATCTATAAAGAAAATTGCAGAAGGGCCAGGAGCTTCAGAGATCAGGAGAATCAGCAGTGCTCCTGTATCACTCACAGCGTGGTGCAGCAGGGGGTGCCATCACATGCAGTCCAATTTCTTTGGAAAGATGATGGAAGACGAGTTTTATCACGCATGCCACTTTACTTCTCAAATGCAAATATGGATCTCCATAATTTATAGCTTAGGTTTCTTTTAAAGTTTATTTTTTTATTGTCTCTCTCTCTCTCTGTACAATTGTGCAGATATGCTGTTTGAGTAATTGCAAGAGTGGAGCTTTTCTTTGGAAGAGGGATCTAGATTATGCTGTGAGGCTTCCAGTGACGCAACACATTCTGATCATTTCAGCAATTTCCATTTCCAATTGTCACATGGAGAACTGTGCTCTTCACATACACAGCACGTCAGAAACCTTGCATAGGGGTTGTCTGTTTTCACTCACAGCAAGGATGGGCAAATCTGTTCAGACAGATCTGGAAGAAGTGTTTATCGAAAAACATCAGTCAGCTCTGGATATAGCCAGTTGGATGGTAGAGTTTCATCTGATCCTTCTGCTAGAATTGCTCAGGGACGTCTCATAAATCAGAGGGAAGACAAGAGCTGTATGCTTTGCATGGATCCCACGTGTTTTAGCCATAGGCTGGGATTACCACAGTCCTAGGCCCTATCACCGTGTCCCGGAGCCGTAGGGAGGAGGAGAGAAGATCCAGCAGCAGGAGTTGTGCAGCAAGATTGATTGATTTAATTATTTTACAAACTCTTTTATAGACTTTTTTCTTCATAGTCTAATTGGACAAGGATCAGCCACCCCTTGGGGGTGATTGGCTAAAATCCTAAAACATCCATTGTCAAAATATTTTTCTACTGTACTATAAACAAGACTTTTCAAAGCTGCAGGTGTTTGGTTGTTTACATAACTCTGCTACTTCTTCCGTGAGAGAGAAAAGTCTCTCATGGGCTTAGAAAATAGCAAGAAAATCCTTGCTAGCAGCATTTTTGTATCTACAGGCTGGGACTAGAAATCTGAAGGAAATAGCACAAAGTGCTCTCAGAAAACAATTATGATGCTCTCAGAAAATTAAGTCAATAGAAACATCATACAAAATCTGTTCTTGTGACTTTTTCCATGAGATTTCTCAGAATAAAACCTTTTGAAAGCATGTATAACAGAGGAATTATATTGTAAATGAGTGGGAGGAATTTGTCTTCTAACAAACTGAGAATTGCTTCCTTGGCTTTCTTAGTAGCCTAGAACAAATTATCTGGGGCTTCATTTTCTTTCAGTAGAGCTGTTCCTCTCCTACAGCCAAAATAATCTATCTTCCCGGCTGTAAGTATTTTGAGGAGGTTTAATGTGTATCTCTTCACCGATAAATAAATCCAGCTTCTCTGTAGGATCATGTACCCACCTGATATGAGTCTTTTGTTTGAAAAGGATGATGCTATTCATGGAACATCCAACTCTCAGAAATAGCACTGTGGAGTAAAAGCTGACCTTGAAAACAACAAGGACATTTGCAGCTTCCAGTAATGAGACAATACATGACAGATGAAAGGAGTACCTGGAAAAAGGGCAAGATGGTGGAGGATGGTTCATTTGCTGTCTCTGTGGAGCAGTTGTTGAGGTCAGCAGCTCAGCTGAATTCTGGGGAGGAGGGAGGTGTGGAGGAATTCAAAAGCCCATTCACACTCACTGTGCCTGAAGAGAAGCCACTTTCTATTTGCCTGTGGCTGGAGTCCAGCTGAAAATAAAATTGCTGATAAAAAGAAGCATTAAGTTACCTCCCTGGACCATCCACTTGCTGGTGCAGCATTGTTCTCAAAAAATAGACCAATTTCTGATTTTTGCCATGACGTAATTTTGGAGCTTGGATGATTGTGCTTTTCAAGGAATTACCTGTGGAAAAAAACCTTCAACCTTCTGACTCAGCCAAATTTACACTGACTATTGTATAACTATTTAGACTGCTATACTGCTAAAGATCATCTGATTCCTTTCTGCTCTTCAACAGTGTACTGCTGTTTTGGCTGCTGATAGCACATGGTATCCATAGACACATAAACAATGACCCCAGACACTGACCAGTTCTGGAGCTGAGGCAGCCAGCACATAAGACCCCAAGCTAACCCTTGGTACAGCACACAGGTCAGTCCAATAGGAAGAAGATACCAAGCCTTCCCTCACCTGCTTCCCTTACTCTTCCCTCGAGGGCCATCATCAATACAGACCTGATGCACTGTGATCTGAACAGCACTTGCCTTCTACATTTTTCCCCTCTCTGGCACATTTTTTACATTAGTAGTTCAGCTACATCATATTCTGTCCTATTTCTGATTTCAGCTGCAGCCACAGAGAGGCAGGGGAACCCATTTCATCGGTGCTGCCTGAGTACAGCTTCAGGATGCCCTGGAGGGCAGCCAGGGTGCTTCAGTGTGTCCAAGAAAGCCTTGAAGGATTAAGCCTTGTGGTATCCCTGTGCATGGTGGAGAGGTTGAAACTAGATGATCCTTAAGGTCCCTTCTAACCCAAACCATGATACGATTCTATGATTCTATGATTCTATAATTCTATGATTCTACAATTCTATGTTTCTATGTTTCTATGACTCTATGATTAGAGTGGCAGACAAGGGTCCTGTTGAGGGCCCTGTGTCCCTGTTCTCCACTGCCTTTGTGTCCCAGACCTCAAATCACCAGGTGAATAAAACCCAATATGTATTCCATGGAGCCGAGAGCGCTTACACTTCTTGGGGACACATGGTGATTTGCAATGCAGTGGAGACACACGAATTTATATCTTTCTCAAAAGCTTAAACTGGCTGTGATTGTGTGTCACTTTTCAACTATATTTTGAGGGGGGCTGATGACTGTCCATGTCCATGTCCCTGATAGGCAGACCCCCAATGGGATCTGAGCTGATCCAGGAGGAACATGCACAAGCTCAGCTGTCGTTTGAGTCCACATCCTATTACCATTTCCAGCATTATCTGCTATCTGCCTTCCCCTCTACCTCATGTATTAAAGAAGATAACTCAGCACTGCTGGAATAAATATAGCACAACACTCTCCTGTCTGGGTGCTTACTTCATTAGTCAAAAAAAGAATGATTCTCATAGTTTTTCTCCTTGTAATTTTCCTGAAAGACCCTTTTTTATTCCTGCTGGAGGCCCTGTATGTGTAGTCAGCCATAGCATAGATTGTCTAAACCACTATTTGAGCTCTCTGTAAGTAACCCTTTCAGCAGCATTACTTATTTTGGATTAAGAAATGAATGATACCAGGACTGAGATCTTAATTTTCAGACATTTTAAAAATAACTGTTACAGTTCTTGTATTGGCTTATATTGCCGTGGGCTAGTCAGTGCTGGGTTAACAGTTGAACATTATGACCTTAAAAGTATTTTCCAAAATAAACAATTTTATGATTCTATGAACGGTACATAGCCCTTCCACACAAGATTTAGCACAGAGAAGAGTCACTTGATCTTGGACTGAGTCAGCCAAAAGTGAATTTTGGAAGAAGCAGTGAGGTTTTGCAGTCAATTATTGGTAAATGTGTCTATTTCTTGTCAGAACACATCTAGGCAAGATGCTGAAGGGGTGATTCTTCCCTGCAATTTCTAATGTCTCTGATCTCCATTCGTTGCACGTCAGGACCACAGGCCACATGGCCACTATGGGCTGCAATAGGCTCTGTACACTTGACCCCATTCCTCCATTTCTACCCTCAGGAGACCATGGATAAAAGGCCCTTCTTTAACTTGGAGGCTGGCTTTGCCACTAAATACTGCTGTGGGTGTGCATCACAAGGAAAATCTTTGCAAGTGCAGTTTATTTTGAATACTTCAAATTTTAACAGCGTTTAAATGGACACTGTGCTCTCAGTCACGTGATCTCCTTTTTGTTTCTTTCTTTAGAAAAAGTTAGCCTGAAATATTTATTTTGGTCTTTTGTTTTAAATTATTTGTATTCCAATTTCCTGTCCCACCAGAAATACAGACACAGTCTACTCTCTTTTCCCCAGAGGACTCTGTGGATAACTGAAAAACACAAGTTTTTTATCATCAGAAGAACAAAAAGCAGTGCAAAGTGAGAAAGAGGACATGGATTTCTAGCCAGGTTACTTAAAACTCTTTCCCATGTCTCTTTTTAAACTCTTAATTAATTCGAGCACCTGCTAGACACTCAAGTCTTGAGAAAACTCAACAGACAAGTTTCTCAGTCCCCTAGCAAGGGATTAAAAAATTGAAGAAGGCAGCAGATTATATCTCAGAAATAAGAAATGAACAGTAAGCAGAAGCCTTCAGGGAAAAAAAGAAAAATCAAGCTTTTAACTTTTTTATGCAAAAGTAAGCTGAAAGAAAGCATGTGTCTTCATGTGTCTATCCAGCTCTGGATGACATGAAGTAAGACATTGGAGGCCAGGAAGCTTGTTAAACAAACCTTGATATGGAATGGATCTTGATTTTAACAAAATAATTATGATTAACACTGCTGATCAGGAGGAGTGGAAGGTGCTTCCTCTGCAAAAGATACTGTAGTATATTCCAAGTGGTAATACCAACACTTAATCACACTTTCCAAAGGATCACCTCATAGAAAAACACTAAGTAAGAAACAGGTTGCTGCAAAACTGATTCATATGATTTCTCTTGCCAGATGTCATTAAAGTGTAATTTATGATCAGTGGCCTGCATATCAAAGCTTAAATAGCTGCACTCTCTTTCAAATAATAAGGATTAGGGTCACCTTTTTTTCTCCTGTACTGAAAGCTGAAAGGGACTGTCTCTGTTTGGATGGCTGATTCCTGAGACAAAATCAGGGAATTTTCATGATGCTAATGGAAGAGGGCAGAAGATAGCATGTGAATCCAATTTTGAGGATAATGAGTCTGCTTTCCACTTTGCAGAGCTGGCAGGCTGTTTTCAGATAGAGCTGTAACAGCACATTTTCCTCATCCTCTGCCCTTTCCAGAGGTTGTTTGACCTGGTATCCACTTGTCAAATGGTGCAGATTGCCAGAGACCTGAGACATATCTACGGTGTCAGAAAAGGTATCAGGTGGATTTTTCTCTCACAGTAGATAATGGTACCAGAAGTGTTGGGGTCCCTCCCCTGCCGTGTAGCCCTGGGAGAGGGGCCCTGAGGGCACAGACACGGGGCTACCCTGTCCCTGCTCAGCCTCGTTCCCATTGGTTGGTTTGTGTTCCCTGCGCGGGCAGAAGGACCCTTGGTCCCGTGACTGGAACAGTTCCTGGGCAGAGCCCCGGCCATGCGGCTGGAGAAATAAACATCTCTCTGAAACAGCTATCAAGAATCTGTCTGTCTATATATATTTCCTTTCCACGGGACTCCTGGTTTGATATATGCGTGTTGCAGGATCCCCACTGCAACAAATGGTGGAGATTTGTGAGCAGAACGATCCCCGATCCCTAAGCGACTGATTTGTGTGAGTAAACCCTGGAAACTTTGGATTCCTCTTCTTGGTTTTGCTTTGCTATTCCATATCTAAACTATGGAGGAACCGTGGGAAGACTCTTGGCTCTCAGAGCCGCATATGGACATTTATCTTAAACTTAAAATGATTCTTGAACAACGATTTGTAAATTTTAGCTTGATTCAAGCTCAAAAAGAACTGAAACACTTCCTGGCATGGTTGTTTAAGAACTTTTTCTATGTTTCTTGGGATTTAATTATTACCAAGGGCTTTTGGAAAACCGTTTGGACACAGTTAATACTGGAGTCAAGATATATGCCGATGGAAGAATATTTTCGTGAATATTATTTAGTTACTGAGACTGTTGAGCAGTGTCAGCTGTGTCCTGGTGAAGGGAAGCCTGGCGCAGGGACCGTGCGGCCCAGGCCACGTGCACCGAGCGCTCTGAGAGCAGCAGCGAGGCAGTTCCCGCATGCGGGCGGAGCCACGCGAGCCGCAGTGTCGGTGGCGGAGCGAGGCGCGGCGGGACCCGGCGGGACCCGCACGGCGCAGCACAGCGCGTGGTGGAGCGAGCCCCGTGAACGCCCGGCCGAGAGGGGCGGCGCGCGGGCGGCGGCTGGCGGCGATGGCGGTGGAGCGGAGCCGCGCCCAGCCGAGACGCGCGCTGGAGCGGGGCGCGGGGGAGTCCTCGCTCGGGGGCCCGGCCGAGACGTGGGTGCAGCGCCCGGCAGCGGCAGCGAAGCTGCGACCAGAGGAGGCGACGCACGGAGAACTGAGCGGCGTGGCCCGGCCCGGCCCGCGCAGCCCCGAACGCGACCCCGGGAAGAGCGCGCAGGCACCAGCAGCCCCGAGAATTCCAACACGGGAGCGACCGAAAGAGAGAACAAAGACGCAGCGAGACAGAAAACAGCAGCCACTGGGAAAAAGGAAAAAATCATAGTAACTAAGATCTTAGGGATAGTAAAATGGTATAATGTTAAGCAAAATTATGGTTTTATAACAAGGTATGACAACCAGCAAGACATATTTGTGCATAGAACTGCTATTAAAAAGAATAACCCTGAAAAATGGATCCCAAGCTTGGGAGATGGAGAGGTGGTGGAATTTAATATTGTACTAGGGAGAAAAGGGTTACAAGCATCGCAGGTCACTGGGCCTGATGGTGTTCCTGTAAAAGGCAGTATATATGCAAAAAATCGTAGTCATGTTAGACAATATCTCCATTGTAAGCCTCCCCTACAGTTTCCCTTTCCTAATCCCACCTTTCCCTTTTACCCTATGTCCTGTTACCCCCAGTGTATTCCCAATCCGTTTTTTCATCCATGGTTTCCCTCACAAAACCATGCTTTTGCCAATTGTTTCCCCAAAAATCCCTTTCCAATGCCGAGTGGGGGATGAAAAGGGAGAGGGAAGAAGTTAAACCCTCTCCTGCCTCAGTTTCCCCACAAAGCATGCTCAGAGTTCTGTCTCCCTTCTGTCAGCCCTAAGATGTTCCAGAGAATCTGTTTGGACATTTAAAGACTCAGGAGGGTGGCTTGTTTTGTTTTGAAACTGTTCTTGTTATGTTTATCCAGTTGTTTTCATTCTCCTTTTATTAAAATAAAACGGGTGAGGTGTTGGGGTCCCTCCCCTGCCGTGTAGCCCTGGGAGAGGGGCCCTGAGGGCACAGACACGGGGCTACCCTGTCCCTGCTCAGCCTCGTTCCCATTGGTTGGTTTGTGTTCCCTGCGCGGGCAGAAGGACCCTTGGTCCCGTGACTGGAACAGTTCCTGGGCAGAGCCCCGGCCATGCGGCTGGAGAAATAAACATCTCTGAAACAGCTATCAAGAATCTGTCTGTCCATTATATATTTCCTTTCCACGGGACTCCTGGTTTGATATATGCGTGTTGCAGGATCCCCACTGCAACACAGAAGGATTGTTTGGGACTCCAGACAGAAAAGCACATGACTGTAAGAAGAGTCAGAGAAGGCTGGATCTGAAATGGCAATGACTGTAGGTGATACCAGGCAACCAGTAGGAGAAAGGTGCAGAAATACTTTGAAGCTCAAGTACTTGTTCCTTCTCTCACTCTGTGAAGTTTTTATATCAGGAATTTAGAGGTCATTCTCCAGCAAAACTAGGAGTCGGGGTGTTTTACACATAGATGGATACAACCCCCATCACAACAGCCTCTGCTTCTCTCCATGGTCTCTTTGGTCACGTTTAAAAATCAGAATAAATGATCTGAGGGTGGAGATACAGTTGCTAGGACCTATAATTGGCCTCACATGAACACATGGCTTCTGGAGTAAACTGCTGCTAAGTTACAGACAGGATAGAAGAGAAAAAAACAAACTTAAGAAGATTAAATATAGCTTGACTCTTATTCCCGTCCCACAGCCAGTTTCAGGGAATGTTTATCATGTGCATTTTTGAGGTAAATTCTGCATTCATATTTATCTTGTTGCCAGTTCATATTCTGTCACAACATAGTTCCCCATGCGGAAATCATGCCCTATTTTTATGCAATTTATAGTATCTCTCTGAGATTAGTCTAGCAAACTGCCAGGTTTGTGTGGATAAAACTACTGTACTAGAATAACTTATGAGAAAAGCTAGAAATTCACATATCAAGGTGCTGACACACAACTGGCTCTGTGAATTATTTACCCTAAGTGTCCCAGCATGTGCCTGTGCTAAATTATCAGCTGTACCTTTTATTCAGTTATAACTGAGGTGCCACAGTGTTTATCAGGGCCTGCTGGTGAAAGAAAATCTTGAGGCTTGAAAACATTTATGAACAGAGATGTTTAAAAAAAGATTGTTTAAAAGCCCTGTGTTTGGCAGGCTACCCGTCTTGAAAGTCAGGAAGCACTGATATCTCCCTCCTGGAGTTCCAACTTAGATACAAAATCTGACAGAATGTCAAAATTGAAGTACCAGACTAGCCATAATTTTATGCAGAGAGCCCTCGCTAACCAGGATATATCCTTGTGATCACCACTGCTGAAGATCAGATACACAAACCTTGGACAAGTTCTGTGCTCTTGCTTCACGGGGAGAGGTGTGGTCTCTGATCTAGGAGTAGTTTCTAGACTTGCTAGCATTGGACTGAAGGATGAAGGAGACATCTAATGTCTTTTTGTGGTGTAATGCACAGTGCTCTGGAAAATTTTGCTAAGGTCAGCTCTGTGATAACCATACCTGTGCAAATGGACATCCCAGGGAGAGTTATAGGTGTCTGTGTTTTGATGAAGGACTAGAAATATGAGAAGCTGAGAAGCACCTTCATATCTGAAGTTCTTGTAAGCATTGCTGAGCTCAGTCTGTGGTAGAGTCAGGAATGACAGCAGCAAAGCAGTTGGGATGAATTCCAAAGAATTTCAATAACAAAAAAAAAGGGAAATAAAACATTTTAGAAAGAGCTGCTGAAATTAGGTGTCTAACAGAGTCCACCTCCTCTCATGGTTCATAATTGTGCTCTGAAGGCAGTACAAATTTTCCTTCTTTGCCTAACAATTATTAATACTAAAACTGAGATCATATTGCAGTCATGCTTCTGAATCTCCCACCCAACTCCTTGTTTAATATCATAGGCAGGGTTTCTGCCAGTGTTTTCTCAGGGGAGTAGCTCTACTTAATGAAACAACTAAATTTAAATTTGTTTGGTGGCCTGAAAGTCCTCAACAGTATTACAGGCTTATAAACACGGTGGGAAGAAAATGATTCCTGAGAAATGAGAGTAGAGTCAAGCTGGGGATAAATATCTTAAATTGTAATCTCAGCCACAAACCCCATTTCAGGAGCAGAGAGCAGCCAGAAGAGGTCATGATCCAGCCTGACAAGGGATGAAATTGGCAGCACAAGCATGTTAAGCATAGCCACTGAAAGAAAAAAAGATGCTGGGCTGAAGTGACAATCAGATAACAACTGATGTGGTAAAACAATCCATGAAAGTTAGAGGTCCCTCTTAGGGAGAAAAGTTACCAAGATAAAAAGTCTTGTGCTCAGTTACACTGTTGTAACATGGGTAGCAGTCAGGTATAAAATAAATAGCATATAAGAATTAAACAAAATAATTTCTAACAGCACTAAGTAAAAGCTTTTTATTATTCTGACTGATATGAATGTTATGGACTGCTTATAGGTTTGAATACTAGTAACATTAGAACTGTTTTAAGCCAGATCACTTCTGGACCCAGTGTCCCATTTACTATCGCAGGAACATCAGTGTAGAAAACCAGCTGGGTAGTTTGAGAGCTAGGCCTGATCACGGTGTAAGGCAAGCCTTATGGAAACTGTGCTAGCACATCTTAACAAGTGGGTAACAAGGTACTTAAATGTGTCTGAGATGTGGTTATGAGTGGCCAGTGCCACAGGAGTATTTACTCTGAGAGGTCAGATACTGGGGGGGTCAAATCATCCCCAGAGAAGGCCAGCTTGGCCTGGAAGTGTTTTTCTGACTCTGAAAGGTGCTCAAGCAACATTACGCAGTTTTGCTTGTACTTGCTCCACTGACACTTCTCAGTTCTTCATCACCTTCAGGGTTTTATGCTGCTTCTCAGCATTGCAACACCAGCCAGCTAAATTTGGAGTTGAACTATTTTTGAACATCAGTTTTTAGAAGACACTTTGTCAATGTCTAGCTAGTTTTTGTTTTGTCTTTTGCTTTTGAACAGAAAGTTTAATAGCATATACCAATGAGGTGACACTGATCACTGTTCTCCTTTACACTATGTCCTATACCTGGCTTTCCCTTGCTAGCAATACCTCATTCTTATCTCTAAAAGTTCCCTACCAAGCTTTCTCCTTGCCCTAATTCAAAGGAGCACCACATTTTCTGTCCTACATGGCCTGAATTACTTCATTGACAACTGCTTTTCCTCATATAGGCTCAGTGGGCTAGTTGGCCTGTTCAATGGAAGGGACAGCCAGGTACAAACAGAAAGAAAAATTTTCTCTTTTTTTGGACAATTTTAGCCCATGCAAAGGACAGGAGAGTGAGGTAGTCTTGTTCTCACTGCAGCTCCACTGATATACTTCTGATGATGATCATCAGTGTGTGTGGAGAGATGAAGCCCCAGCAAGAGCAGCTGTTAAAGTGTCTTGCCAATACAGCCCCTACACAGATGGGAAATACAGTGAAAGGTACAAGATCTGACTGGAGATCCTTCTGTGAATTTGTGAGGGGTTTTTGTTTGCTTGGTTTGTTATGTTTTGTTTATTTGTTTATTAACTGGTGAAGCTTCTTTTTTTGAATACAAATGTTCCTGCTAAAAACTCAGTTAGGAAATGATGGACAGGTCTAGGATAGCAGTGATACTTGTTTGGAACAAGAAAAGACAAAGTGTAATCTTGGCTAGTGAAAACAAGAGGCTTGGGGCAGGGAGGAGAAACTTAGTGAGGGTGAAGAGCCATCAAAGATTTCCCAAATGGATCTATCAGGGACAGGCTGCATGTGTTCATCCTTCTGTACCTGCTTTCCTAAACAGGAGGCAGAGTGTCCCCTTCCAGACACCCCTCGGTGCCTTCAGATGTGTCCTGTGTGTCACCTCTGAAGGGCAGTAGTACCCACAGATGGAGAGAGGCATCCTTCTGTGCTCCCCTGGGAATGCTTGAGCAGATTGTGTTCTTCAGGGTGATTAGTTTTCATCCCAAATTGCAAACAACAGCTTTATGAGGTTACTCAAACAGTGGTTTATCCAGATGAAATCTTGTGTAGCTTCTGACCTGACGACATTGTGGCTGACTAAAATGGATTTTGAATGCTCACATATGGTGTTACCGAGTCTGGATTTTGTTGTCCAATGCAGTTTCATGTCAGTAGGCAGAGTGTTGAAAATGTTTATTCATCACCCCACCTGAAAACAAGAATCTTCTAGCTCCTCCCTTCCAGCTCATTACATTTATTTAAGCATGGTGAGAAACATCGTGAGGAGAATATTTTTTATTTATTTTGCTCTATGTAAAAATAGATTTATCATAGTGGTGGTGGGCTAAGCCTGGCTGGCAGCTAAGCCCCCACCTTGTTCACTCCTCCATTAAAAGGGGGAGAGAATCTGAAGGGCAAAAGTGTAAACAACTGGTGGGTCAAGATCAAGACAGCTTAATAAGTGAAGGAAAGCTGCATGCACAAGCAAAGGGATTTGTTGTGTGCTTTCCACTGGCATGCAGATGTTTATCCAGTTCCTGGAAAACAGGGCCTCAGCATGCAAAATGGTTACTTGGGAAGGCAGGTGACATAAATTGAAACACCTATGACTTCCTCCTCCTTTCCCTAAAATTTATTGCTGGGCCCATCGTTGTAGTATGGGATATCCCTTCAATCAGTTCATGTCAGCTGTCCTGGCTATGCCTTGTCCCTGCCAGGGTGCTGGGTACCTGAAGAGAAATTGTTCTTATCAAGACTGAGGGAAAGAAGCCATGAAGTATCTCAGCCTTTTCCTCATCCTTTGTCACCATGTTTTCCCCTGCTTCCAGTAAAGGAGGGAGATTCTCCTTTGCCCTCCTTTTTTTTGCTAATGTGTTTATAGAAACATTTTTGACTGCCTTTTACAACAGCAGCCAGATTAAGTTCTAGCTGGGCTTTGTTCCTTCTCCTTTCCTCACTGCTTAACCTCACAACATCCTTGTAGTCCTCCTGGGTTGCCTGCACCAGCTTCCAATGGTCATAAACCATCTTTTTATTCCTGCATTCCAGCTTCTTGTGAGGCTTGTCCTCCATCTGTTGGAGTGGTTCCTGATATAGTGCTTCCTATTAACTCACAACTCAAATTGTGGGTTACAACAATTAAAAGGTATGTTGAAGAGTAAGTTTTCCAGATGTTTCACAGGGTAAAAATGTCTTGGTCCTGGGGGTACCACCAGCCCTGACCATTCCTTGTCGCTCAGCTGGGTTCCCCTACCTTGCCCATGGCTCAGAACCCATTTCAACCCCTCAGAATCCTCCCTCCCTGCTCACAGGAAGGCTTTCTTCCCCCACTTTCTTTTAGCTTTTTTTTCTTTTCTGCTTTCTATATCCAAACTGAGTTTCTTGCCCAAGCACAGATCTTAAATGTTGGGGAAGATGTTGGGGAAGATGAAACAGGAAAGCCTTGGAAATATGATTGCCTGACAAAAGATTTTGGGAATATGAAAACTACAGGCAACATCGAAATGAAAGCCACTTTTGAAATACCAGGTCTTAGTTACTGAACAACTAGAAAACAATGGTATGGCCGACTGAAGTAATCCCCTCTTGATGGAACAATACCCTCTGCTTGCAAACAGGTCCAAGGGTCAGAGCAGACCCTACTAGCTCAGCAGAAGGGGTCCAAAGAGTAGTTTTTAGAAGTTAAGATGTAACACTCTATGGTAATATAAGAACTCTTATAGGCTGTATGTAAATGCTATAGGATTTGTATCTTGTATTAGATTGGTTAGTGACAATTAGAATATTCAGTGCAGAAGATGATTTATTGTATTGTAACCAGGACTTCAGACATTCTCATTCTCATTCTCAATTCTCACTCTCTCTCTTCTACTCATTCTCATTCTCATTCTCACTCTCTCTCTTCTACTCATTCACATTCTCATTCTCTCTCTTCCACTTCTACTCTTGCTCCTACTCTCTCTCTCTCTCTCTCTCACCCGTTCACTCTCTTGCTCTCTTGGGCCTGCTCAGAGCTGAGTCTAGCAGCTCTGAGCAGTGCCCCAATACCCACGCCCTTTACAATAAACCGACTGTGTCCCAAGACCTGCCTATAGAGATCTCTCGTCTCCATCCGTCACCGTCTACGTCCGGCCGTCCCGACTGGACCCCAGAACCCCCGCAACCTACACTTAAACACGAATCTTTCTAAACAACCACAACAGAAATATTTCACAGTGAAATTATGATGCATTTGCACTCATGAATACATTGACTAAAAGGCCAAGTTTCAAGAAAGGGAAAAAATGAATGGAACACAAAAGAGTCAGGAATAGTTTGTAGGTAAAAATATGGAACATAATTTAGGTGTAATTGTGAAAGTGGTTGTTCCAATGGAATATGGTGTGTGGATATTAAAAAAGGATGATCCCTAAGAAATAACTTCCAAACAATTGCTTTCTCCAGCGTCATTGGTTTTGATAAAATTAGGATTTTTGAGCTTTTTCTGTGTTCTGGACTGATTCTTCCTGCCTTATTTGGGCTGAACATTTGCAACACATTAAAATATTCCTTCTGCTAGAGCCTGAGTACATGCTTGCACTCAGCAAATTCGCATTAGTACTAACATTTTAAGTACCCAGCATTTTGTTGCTGCAGTGAGTTTTCTCTGCCATGTTATGTGTGTAGTTTTCCATGCCTGCTTATTAAATTCACAGTGTGAAGGGTCAGGCTACATCAGGTCCAATCCCCACTCAGATTTGAGTGCTGTGTAGTTTCTGACGGCCTGACAGCAGGAAGAAAAATGACCTCTCATTCATGTTTTTAAGCAGCTACCTTCAGATTGTTTAGTATGAGGCACTTGACCTCATGACATGGGTATGTAAGAGCTGGGTCAGGATTTAATTCCAAATTACTTTTTTTTCTTTTTTAGTACTGCTCACCAAAGTCCCTGGTTACTGTGATTATTGTTGCACACACTTTACATTGGGTGAAGAAATGTCCAAAATCCCAGGCCACAATTTCAATTAACAGACAAAAAGATATCTTCCTGCTAGTGTTGGCACAAAAGTTTAATACAGAATTGGCTTGCAAACTATATGCAAGTGGACCTTCCAAACAGTTTTTTCAAATGAGAGTTTGGTGTATTGACAGGGAAGTTGAGGGAGGTACTTTTACTACTACATGCAAGTGTAGTTTCTTTTTCTCAGCCAAAGCTTAAGCAAACATCATATTTTAGAGGAATTTAGAAAGTAATGTAACCAAGTCATATTTATTTCTGTGTCTACATTCCATTTCTCTTTTGAATGAACTATTAAAGAAGGAATTGAACAAAGGTATGACAATCTCTTCCTACTGATGACAAACAAACCTGAAGTAGAAGATACAATAAAACTGACAAAGCAGCATGAAAGAGGAAGAACAAGAGCTCAGATTCTGGCAGCTTGAAGCCAGGATATACTCAAAATTTTAGAGCTGACGTAATTTGACAGCTCTGATGAAATCCTAGGAGTATGTATGCACATTCAGCAAAAAAATATAGCCATGAACTCTATCTGTCTTGACAGGCTGCCACTTGAATGGATACTTGATTAATATTATCTTTATTCACAGTGCTGCTTGGCATGAGCAAATGAATTTCAAAATATCGAGCTAAATGCTTTCATAATCCACTATTGCAGGAAGGATACAGTGCAAATGAGACCTGGAAAATGAGTCCTACATTAAATGCAGTCCATCACTTCTCCAAAGGTTTGGCTCATTGGCGTATACAGGTAGACTTCTACATTACAATAATCACTAGAACACATATTTTGTATAAATGCAGCTTAAATGATTATTCACGCTAAAAAAACTTTTTACAGGTTTGCTGAGTAGGGCCTTTATCTGAAAAAATACTCTTCTCTTTTGTGAACTCTAGGCTATCATTTATTATACTTTTATTTAGCCTTGATTACAATTCCTTAGACTTTAACTATTTCTTTAACAACTCAATCCAGAAGAAAGAGGATCCAGCACAAAAGCTGTCCTATCAGCAACCCGTAATTTTGCAAAGAAAATGTTCTAGGGGTAAATTGTGGGGCACTTATTTTAATGTGTTTTGCTTGTGTTATTTCCAACTTTCCTACTGGCAATGTTTTGTTCCTGTTTCTAGGGATGCATTTAGAATATGAGGGACGCTTCAGTTCCACTTTCCCTCTCTTGTAATTTTTGTTCTGTAATTCAAACCGCTGGTATTTGACTTGGCTTCTCCTGGAAGCTGTCAATGCTGGTTTTGGTTGCAACCAGCATCATAATATTGGAAATACTGACCTTCTGGCTTAAAAAAAGGAAGGACATCTCGGGTGTTTCTGTATTCTCTTGGGTGCAGGATGGCAGTCCTTTTTCACAGTTGCAGCTGTGTGTGATTTGGAAACAGCTGTGCTAACGCTTCTCAAGTCTGTACTAGAAATTCAGCTCACAAAGGGCTTACACATGGAGCGCTTTTTTCCCTCCTGGCCAAAACAAAGTGATATAGGTGAAAGCATGAACCAGCTCATGAGAGGAACCAAAGCCTGAAGATGGTGTTCCTTCAAGAAAGAGTTCTCATTATACTCTTGTGATTTTCACCGGGCAAATAATGGGGCAGTACTCAGGTGCTTATGTATCAGTGTCATCTGAGATGCCTTGGGACTCCTGATACACTCATAAGCCTGCAAGAGATCTGCACCCCTTTGGCTGTAGTCCACCTGGGACTAGGGAGACTTAACTGGCACAAGATGTCTTATGTCAGTTTGGTAGATTTCTATATACACCCCCTCTCAGTTGAGTACCCTGTGGTTGTTGTAAGGACAAGGCAGAGAACAGAGAAGGGAAGTTCACATTATGTATTCTTAGAATGAACTGTAGATTAGAGAAGGTGTCCCACATTTCTGCCATAACTGCTAATATGAAAACTCATGTTTTTCATAGCACTTTATGAGTGTGCCTTTCAGCAAATGAGTTGTTCTTACCACAGTTGCTCTGAAAACTTGTTCCTGGCCCTACCTGAGTTGTGCTCTGGAGAAGAGGAAGCTTGAGCACATCAAGCCATGGATATTTTGTGAGTGAGCACTCGTGTAGATATATGTTTGCCATAGAAACTGGAAGGTGTTCTTTTTCACTTTAAGAAGGGTTGTTAAAGGTGGAGGTTGCTCATAGAGACGTTCCCTGAAAGCAAGAAAACTGTGCTGCAGAAACTGAAGTGACTTAATTCATCTTTATCCATAAAAATACATTTAAACACAGTTTCTTTACTGTTCCTTCTAATCCTCACACTGACACAGAGTCAGAGGCAGACCGGTTATGTTGAGGTTCCCCAGGACACTATGTAATAGAACCAACAGAAGGTACTGTTTACTACAGAAAAGCTCATGGTCAAAAAAGCACATTTTCTTTTTTTGTTTGTTTCTTTATTATTTTTCTATTGTTTTCCTATGTCATGCAGAAGAAAATTCAAGAGCATTTGTTTCATTTTTCATTCTGAGAACAGAAAATGTTGTTGCAGTTTTTGTTTGGATATGTGCCAATTTTCCTTCCCAGTCTAGGACAAGGTGATTTGGAAATTGCCTTAATAGACGGCCCTGGGAACTGTTCCCGAATAATGAACACTATTAAGTAGCCAGATCTAGTTCAAGGATGATGACTTGGGTAATTCTGTGTACAGGAACATGCTGGTTTTGCTTTGCAGTACAATTAGTCTGTGCACCTGCTTTATTTTAAATGTAAGCCATATGCTTGGTTTATGAAAACCAAACATCTGCCATAGACTTGCTAAAATATGTACCTTAAAATATGCTTCTGATCTGCTGCTATATATCTTAAAGGAAATAACCAAAAATACACATTGATATTTTAAGTCTGAATTTATAGTTGCTCCTCATTTAATTCACAGCTCTTCTCAAGAACTGTACTTTTGACATGCATAAGTCACTTAGTCTAAATATGCCTTTTATACTTCTGAATCATCTTTCACATATTAACCAGAAAGCTTGCCTCTCTCCCAGAGTGAATAGATCTCATGAATTTCTCTGCTTAATAGAACTGGGATTGAATCCTCTTGACCACTGCCTAATGGGGTTTACCCTTGAAAGATTTAAGCCTGGTTTATCTCCTGTCAATTTCTAACAGAGTAAGAGGCACTGATTGATGGAATGACCGTTTAAAACTACACACGTATTTGGAATCTGTCATAAATTTTCTTTTTCCAATGGTATTTGCAAGAAACAGACTGAAATACACCGTAGAGTAGACAAATGTGAAGGTCAGACTGTTTCTTCTGCTGTAACAAAAAGCTTAGTACCCTAAGTGGTGATAGCTTTTACTAACCAGAAGAACTATTATCCTTGGTATTTCCGAACAGTGTATTAAGCTAGCTGGAAGTTTTTACTTTATCTCTCCTGATTACTGTGACTAGAAAATACAATTAATACATTTCATGATTAAATTGTCTAGTCCATGTAAAATGTAGCAGTACTACTTCTGCTTGTGTTAAAATCAGCGAGCCATCAAAAGAACTTGATAGTATTTTCAACATTGTTTTAAAATATCAAGCTAGAAAAACAAACTAAAACATGCTTTTTTTCACTAAACAGCCCTTAGGCAATAACCAATTGCTTACACAGAGTAAGAGCAAGAGGGAAAAGTTTGATCTCTCAGGACCCTAAAAGTGAGCGGTCCATGTTTTCCATGCCTTTTCTCTAAAGCATTGTAATCTCCAGTTACAAGTGTAGTCTCCATTATAGGTATATCTAAAGACATGGCTGTTAAAAAACAGCCTGGATTTCTTCTGGTCAGAGATGTATTTAATGGGAGGAATTAGTTTTAAAAATCACCTGCTTCCTGAGCATGGTTTGGATAGCAGCACAGGACAACATTGACTCAGTTTCTTATACATTCTCTTCTTGGGTTTGGATGGAGTGTCTTTCAGGGTGTGGGGGGAAGAGAGGGGAAATGGGGAGAGGATTAGGTGTCTTTAAATAAGGCTATGAAAAATAACAATGACATCACTACAGTGAAGTATCCATCTTGCCCAGCTGACAACTGTATGAAACCATCTTCCATTAGAAAATGAAGATTGTTAAATCAGAAGAATTTCACAGGGATTTCATTAACAATGTTATGAGAATAAACTTCCTTAAACTTCATTTCCAATGGAAAAAGTATACCATTTTGTGTGCTGTGTGTTAACAGTAAACTTGAAAGTCAGTGGTTCTTCCAAATACAATAATTTATAGTTCACAAAAGAGAGAGAAAATGAGACAGAACTCAAACCCAAGTTGTTCATTTTTCTGTCTTAATACCTTAGTGCATAAAATAAACATGGTTTCATTTTTTCTTATCCATTTGTCAAGGAAAAGTTTAAGTTTGTGCCCTGTTTTTTAAAAAGCAGCTAGCAACTAGTACATGAGGGAGAAACCTTTTCATCTAAACAGATTTTCAGTGCATATAATATGTTTGCAGAAAATAACATTTTTTTTCCCTTGCATCTGTCTGCAATGCCATCTGCTACTGTGCTTCAGGCAGCTTTGATTGTGTAAACTCAGCTTTCCAGTTTGCCAAATGTAGTGACTTTGAAAATGTATCCCCATTCATCCCCTACTAAGACATTTGGTGCCTTCAGCAGACCCAGTGCAGAATGTACCAACCTCATCTACAGTGAAAACATTTCTTGTCTCCTCACTTCTGCTTGTGCCCTCTCATATGCCACAGCCATCATGTCAAGCCTTAGGGACAGATAACAGTATTCTGTCTGTCACCACAAATTTGTATTTAATACACATCTATAATGACTTTTAATTCCATTATTGGATTAAGACCTTCATTCACAGTTTTTTAGTATCTTACAACATTCAATCGCTCACAGCTATTGAAAGACAAGTTAGTACCATCATAATGAGCAATGCTACTACCAACACACTCTTCTGTGTTTCATTGACCTGAACCAAATCTTAAAGTCTTGTCCTTTTCTGGACTGCTTGTGTAACCATCTCTTATGCTGTTCTTGTACACTTATTTATCTATTCTTCCGTGGGGTGTAGTGGGACAAATCCTTCAAATCCCTTTTTTTTCTTCTTCTTGAAAAGCTCCCACCTTAAAACATCCTCCTAGAAGTTGTTTTAGCCCTTGTCACGGCTTTAGTCAACATAAGCTTCCTGCATTTTATTATATGATTGTAACAATGTGAAATAGCCAAGAAGAGAAGGTCCTCAGGGACAAGTCAGAGAAGTCAGACAAAGGCTCAGCCATATCAGTATCATGTTGCAAGAGACTTTTTGCACTTCACAGAGGCAAAGTTTGAAGAGATGGGTAGTGTCTGTTTTGGTTTTTTTTCCCATCTGTATTGGAAGAAACACACAGGATTTTGAAACACAAGAGCCCTTCTTGAGCTCTGAAGGAGGAGCAGCATCACACTTCAAACTAAGAGTGAACTGGTATCAACTGAGTTTAACTTAATTACTGCAATCCATATAAAACTGAGAGAAAAGGATGATTGGTACCTTTGGAGAAGAGAGAGATGCTAGCAAGGACATTGCTAATATTTTAATATTTTTAGTCATTTTGACACAGCAAAAAGAAAACCAGGTAATTATTGCCAGTGGAAGTGAGATGTTACCAGAGGTGGGAGTAAATATTAATGGGCCAAAATAATCTCTGTCTATGTGTGATTTTGAGTATCCATTAGAATGATGAACTGAGTTTCCAGTGTCATCCTTTGGGTTTCAATCCTTGAGACTCAGGACTGAACTGTCCCAGAGGTGGGCCAGTTGTTTTGAGAAGCATCTTCTCCTATGGACAGCCATGCAATTCTGTCCTTCACTCACCACATGAGCTCTTCCATTTGAGTGCAACACCCCTGTTACAAGGACTGAGAAAGATGTGTCACACCAAAGAGGGCATATGAAGTGTCCCACCTGGCTTTCTTGAGATGTCTTGTGCTGTGATCAATACTGATCTCCATTTGAGTCCCATTGCTCTGGATGAATGGGATTGGAGACCCTGAGAGAGACAGACGCTGTTTTGTCCTGTCTATAAACTTCTCTCAGAGGAATTGCATGCCTCTGAGAAACCTGTGCAAAGAGCTTGCTCATCTTTCTAGGACCAGAATACATGAATGTATTAGTTGGAGACTGTACCAGCAGAACCAGGTTTCACCTGAAGTCCTTGCAAATGAGCACAGAGTTTTTAACCTGGATGGGAAGAACCTGGAGGTGCACTCCTGCAAAACCTAGCAAGATATCCTTGTATCCTCGTACCTTTCTAGCCAGTGTGGAAGACATGAGGGCCTTTACTCACAGTATGCAGCAACTCTGGGGCTAGACTCCTGTAGGAATTATGCAAATACCTGGGTAGTATTTGCACTACAAGAGTTTCTCAAGAATTATGTGAATCATGAGACAGCTTGTTATGGCAAACACAATGTGTTCAAGACTTTCTTCTGCTTCATCACACAATTAAAAAATGAATTTGATATATTCCTACGTCAGAGAAGGCCTGATTCATGCATTTTTAATTGCGACAATGAAAAATAGTGGAGAAAATGCAGAAGTGAACAAAGCTGTGGGAGTTGGTGGAATCAATGCATAGATCAGAAAGTAGAAAAGCTCATTAAATTCTGATGGGTAAACATCATTTTAAATGTAGATGTTTTAAATCCAGTTAAAGTACCAATTTTCACTTTTTGAGACCAAAGCAAAATAAATATATGTATATTAATATCAAATGGATCATTTATTTGAAGTCTGTAATATATTCCATGGAAGAAGTAAGTTTTCAGAAATTTGCCATTTGAAAGTGATTGTGAGATGAAGGGTCAAAAATAAACAACACTAGAATTCTTGCTAACACCAGGAATTAAGGCAGCTGAGGCTGATGCCTCCTCAAACCAGATGCTCTTGGTATGTACAGCGCTGGGTGTCTTAGAGCATGACAGTATATATAGAGGAAAAGGCATAAGAATTCTCATCAAATGAAGCTGGATGTGTTCTTCAGAGGTCACTGTATGGCCTGAGACAGTTGAGTGAGAGGAATGGTAATCTCACTTACCGGAACAATTAAATTCCCTTTGAAAGTGATGACAGTGCTATTACTCTAAATAGCAACAGGTGGACTAAATGTGAAGAATTTTGGCCTGGAAGATCCTAGCCTTGCCCTAAACTGTGGCATGAAATGAGAAAATGAAGCAGGGTGGAATAACTAGGTGTTAATCTAATTTTAAAAAGCCATCCTATAGTCTAAAGCTGGCAGAGGCTTTACAGTCGCCTGCAGAAGTCATGTAGAAGTCCTCAGTTCCTCTCAGGTTCTATGGAGAAAGGAGTTGTGCCCATATGCGCAGAATATTAGTAACATGTCTGTCTTTCACTGAGTATGAAAAGCATGGACAAAAACTGCCCACATCCATATACATGCCTGAACAGCCTGCTGGAGTCTACAGCTTATGGCAGAGGAGACAAGGTGGCAATGATTAATTTCCTGGAACAGGATGCCTGGGTACTTAGTAGAGAACACGGGCACACATTTGGACTTTTAATAATAATACCTGGCAACAGGAGGGATGAGACACCTTGGCTGGGACGGAGGACGCTGGGACGGAGGACACTGGTCCAGGTCAATTTGGCTTTAAGTGTGCAGAATATTCCTGGAGTTGTGGAGCAATACTTGGCTTTGTTGATAGAGAAGCAGAAGCTTAGAAGGACCTATGGGACTAAGCAAGGCCCCAATGGTTTTAGTACCTCCAGGGAAACCAGACTTGTGGGAACTCCAGTGTCTCAGTTTCTCTGAGAGTTGTGCTCAGCACCTGCACACTTAATTCACTGAATGAATAGATTCCCTGTGGGTTTTGTTTGTTTACTTTTTTTTTTTTAAGAAAAGCCTAACTTCTAGGGTTAAAAGAGGTCAGGCACTCAAAAAAGCAATTCAGTGATTCTCTGTGATTCCAGAAAATGATGGCATGTTTCTTTGGAGTCTTTCACATAGGACTGGGGTAATGGTGGGGCAGGTAGGGATGACAGTATACAAATTTTTAAATTTTTTTTCACACTGGGATTGAAGATTCTGAACGAAAATGGAAGGTAAATAATCAGAGATAAAATCAGCCCCGAACAAACAGACTGAAACCATACAATAAAGAGGTCAGTTTTGCATTACTGGGGAAATAAGGAATACCAGTGTCTGAAAACAGCTAAGCAGCATTTATCTATGGAAGAGAATAAGTATTCTCATCTGGCTATGAAATTGAGATATTATTCTTTTCAAGCATTAAAGGCATAAGGAAAATAGGGAGGGAAAACCCAGGACCATGGATACCTCAGACCAAAGCCACCATTCATACAACATCACTGGGATAATTCGCCTTCTGGTTGATCTCTCCAGACTGTCACAAAGCATTGTGAATTATGCTGGAAGTGAAGGAGCAGAGGGAGTCACAAACAGTGCTGGCAGTTCTGGTCCTTCTATGATGCACATGAGCTGCACTTTAACTCCCATTCCTAAAAGCTGGGGTTTTTCCATCAGGTATGATTTTTAAAATGGGAAAAGCAAGACATAATTTTCTCAGATTTATTGGTTTCTTTCTTCTGCACTCAGACTGCCCCAACTCCTGTGCTTTTTATTATCCCATTACTGTTTTAAAGAATAACATCTCCTCCTCACAACAACAGTGTAGAAGATAGCCAAGAACTGAGAAGACTTTCAGATTAACACAGGCTGGTAAGGGTGTTTTGTGAATAATGGACAACAGTTGTTCTGTGAACCCTTTAGTACTTACTAATTGTTGATACTTGCAGAAAACTCTCCTTGTCATTGAAGATTAGGTTGCCCCTTCCAGTGCTGAGTTCCTATGAGTGTTACTGGGATGTAGCTCATTACATTAGAGCAAATAGCTTGTACAGACTAATATTTTAATGCCTGTCACCAAAATTTCTCTATATCATTACTTTCCTTCCGCAGAAGAATTTGTATTTCCAAAGTATATATTAAAAAAGTAAATTCTTGGTGGATTTTACTGGAGTTACTAAAATACATTTATAGTAACTGTGGCTAATTCATAGCTAGCTATCACTTCTTTCATCACCTATGATAATTTAGAATGAAAACGTGTCATTGTTTTTCAAACTGAAACATTCTTTGGATTGTACAGTATGGCAGATTACAGGATTTAGTGGTTTTCAATTGCCATCAGATTGAATTCTCCCACTTACCTCTTAAAACAGGCTCTCTTTCTCCAGCATTGAATAACTTAAATGATTTCCCTTGATATCAAACCTAGATTAGTCAGATGTGAGAACAAAGAAGAGGCCTTCTGGCTAACTGCAAGTAGCTCATGTCCTCCTGTTGAGCATTTATCAGGCCATTGAAAGTATTTCAAGTAAGTGCTAGCTCATTGCCTAATTTTATTCCAGGTAGAAGTTTCCATTGAAACAAACCACTACATTAAATGAAACTATTTGATACCACTATGTTCAGGATTGTCTGTATCATATTTTTTAAATGTCTGCAGTATAAAACACTCTAAAACCCTTTCTGGATTTAAAGGTCATCTTTGATGGCGTTTATTTGAGATGTGACTTGTTGGAGATATGTATGTGCTTGGCACACTTAAAAAAAGAAAAGCAGAGATATAAAATTATCAACTACCTGGATCTGTGAGGCTGCTGCTTTTGTCTTTAGTGCAAGTGAGAGAATACTGAGGATTATGACATTTATACCAGTCAAGAATGACCTCTACCTGTCAAGAAGTGGGTTAGCTGCAATATAAAATGGTTTTCACATTTTCATCTGGATTCAGGTAGAATGGACTTGCTTAAGGCTTAAATATGAACTAATCAAATGGGCAGAAAAAACCTCCAACATCTGATAACACTGTTGTGCAGCACTGAGCTATGTAACTACTACAGCTGCTGAGTTTTATGTGATATGTTAGGTAAAAACTTAAGTTTAAATTAGATCCAAGTTTCCTAGCCCACAAACTGATTCCAATGTCAGTCAAAAGCAGGTATCTAGGGAAGTGTGCAAGAAAATGGGTGCACATAGCGCTTTGCCCCTTATTCTCCTGCCATCATTGTGTAGATCTCTGTCATATTCCCTTCAGCCATACCTTTACTATGCTGAAGAGATCTAATTTACAAAGTCATTCTTCATGTAGAAGTCATTGTTTATTTCTGATAACTCTTCATGCCCTTCTTCAGCTCATCTCTAATTATATTCTACAACTTTTGATATAAGAGGATCAAGACTGCATTAAGCAAACAATGCATTACATAGGAGCATAATAAAGTTCTTTTTTTTCCCATCTTCTATTCCTTTCCTAATTAATTTGAATACTGACCTGCTGTTTGGGTAGGTATTGAACAAAAGTTTTCTTTGAATTGTCTATGATAAAGTCAAGATTTTTCTCCTGTGTTATAACAGACACCCCAGAGCCCATCATTTCAAGCACTGAGTTTTGCATTCCCTGAATATAGAATGAAATCTACTTTATTTAATCTGACCTTTTATTTACATTCACTTGTCTTTACAATGTTCTGCCAATCTGGACAGCTCTAACACATATCTTTGGGGATGCTGTTCAGTCTTTGTAAACTCCAGTTTAGGTCCAATGAACTTTTTTTGTTGCACTGTTCATGTTTACAGGTATCTGGAGTGCTTTATGCTATTTGCTTGTTTCCATCCTTCTTGTAGCTAGGCTCAGGAATGGTATAAACGTTTTTAGGTGCCCTGAGTGAATAAAAAAACCTCTTGGTTTCAATGCATCTGGGCACCAATAGGCCCTTAAACAGTAACAGTTTGTCCTGCAACAGATTTTAATATCCATTCCCATATCCATCACAGGAAGATTAGACAGGAACATAACCTTCCAAATGGCAAATCAACACCCTCACGTGTTTCAGCCTTAAGTATTCATTAATATCTTCCTCTTGTTTCTTTAAAGTTTTGACATTTACTTAAGTAATTACTGTCACCTCTAAATGGCTGCCCATATTTTGTCCTTCACCAGTATTATTCATGCCTTTGTTTCATCTTAGCTCCTTGAGCCAGCCTTTATCGTATCTGCCAGGTGTACTGTGCACACATATTTTGAATTAATCTCCCTAGTCTGTCAGAGTGTAAGGAAGTTCATTTATTCAAAGGAGAAGGGATGAGGGAAGAGAATTCAACCTGAGATACCCTGGTCTTGGTTGTCTTTGTGAGTTACCTACACTGGGCAAAATGCTGCTTTCCATGTGAATAGCTTCAGTGCAAGCAAAGACAATGTCAGACATGAGTAGCCTCAAGTCAAATCTTTTGCCATCAATATGCCTCAAAACAAGCTGATTATTCTTCAGACTCTTTCATTCCAACTCTTCCATTCCATTCCATTCCATTCCATTCCATTCCATTCCATTCCATTCCATTCCATTCCATACAGCTTTGCTGCATTGCACACACTTCCATCATGTAAAATCTCATAGCAATGTCTTTTCCCATCACAAGTGAGATGGCAGCCCTGATTCAGCAGCTGGGCATTTTATTCTGCAACCCACTTTATTCTGCTTCCTGAGAGTTCAGTGCAGTTTCCACAGCTAGGCAAGTAGATTTGCAGGTGTAAAATGACATGAACAGCAGTGCAGTTGCATGAGCCTTCTCCTTTGTGGAGTTGGTTGGTCTGACCCTGAATTGGAAGGCTGACTGCCTGGGAAAGTTTGGGGTGTCATGTGGTGTTGCTTGAATATCTCACTGATGGGCTGGGAACTCAGCCCTGGTCCATTGGTATTAATCCATCAATATTCACATATAAACAATCAAGAATGCAGGATAACTTGGCAAGGAACTGAAAGAGAACTGGAACATCTTCTCTTTTAAGTCAGGCTCATCTGGACTCAGCGTGACCCCTTCCAGGTGATTTGGAAGTACTTGGCTCTTAAATTAGAACAAAGAGTGTCTCTGAGTGACAATTTTCCACTTGGAAATGAGAGGCAAAAAGGAATCAGGAGGAAACTAATTATGAGTGTATGCTGAATAAACCAAAGTTGCTATTTGAATTTTAAAAATGTTGAAGAAATATAGGAAGTGAAACTGCTCACACAAATTGGTGAAGACAGTCCTGAGCAGATTTTGCCAGTGCACAGTGGGGGCTGTGTAAGAACTCTTAGATCCTCCTGAGACAGGAGGTCTGTGGGAATGCTTTGAAGGCAGATAATGAATACAGTCAGGAAGAAGCAACTGGGAGATGCTAGGAAAAGCCCACTGAGTGTTGAGAAGAATCACACCGGATATCCATCATCACAGGCTCTGTCTTTGATGTGTGCTTTGGTACAAAGCTTTGGAAGAGAAGAAAATATAACTAAAGAATTCAAAAAAGAAAGTCTAAGTTAGCCACTACAAAGTTTATCACTTCTGTCTTCAGCTGATATAAGTGACTGCTATGCCAATAGATGTCCCTAAAGGTATAGTGATTTGATCCACTATGCCTTTTTTGAGTTAATTGTAGTTTAACTTCAAGCCCAAGGAGAATTTCAACTGGAGAAACAAACAAAAATAGTTTAAATATTTTTTTAAAAACGTTGTTCTTAAAAGAATATTGCAATTGCATTAAAAAATACAGAAAGAGAATAGCAGTTTGAGTTCTTCTGTGTTACAAAGGCTGAATGGTGCCTGTAGGTGTATGTCCTATTTGCCTTCTGGGTACCTTTAAAAAGCTCTTGGTAACTACTGAAGGAAATATAGTAGTTACTGAAAGGACTTCTGGTTCTTAACTTGTAATTTCAGAGAAAATCACTCATAATCTTTTTTGTTTTGTTTTGTTTTCCCTTTCTGTAGATACGTGTTATTAATTTTCTTCTGCCATAAATATTTAGGGAAAATGAAACTTACTTGCTCAAACATTCACTTAAAACAAATTTAAATTCTTTCTCATAAGCAATTTTCTCGTCACATAGTCATCAGGCTTTGCACCTCTCTTCCCTGAAACCTTACGATTTGTTAGCTTATAAACCAGTCCCTGTGGCTCAGGCATGCTCTGAGCTCTGGGTTTATTTGCCAAACAGACCAAACATAGATTTCCTTCCCTGTGCTGTAGAGTTCGTATCAGATACTGGGCAGTAGGTTAACATTTTCTGTGCAAGAGGAAAGAGAGAGATTTATTTTTTTTATTTTACTGCTCTTTGTTGAGGAATGCAACTCCTGCCATCTTCAAAGGATCAAGACAATTTGTAAATTAATAGACCAGACATTATTGCACTGAAGCAACTTCAGTTTGAGTTTATGCAAGTAAGCCGTAGTGGCAGGTTTATAAACCAAGAGATCATAAGGTCGCATTGAACTGAGGTTGCAAGTTTGATGTTTCTGTACTGAAAAAATTGCCCAGCTTTCATAGGAACTGACAGATATTGTAGCTGTGACACCATTGTTACTTTTATGGTGTAGGCACCAAGTGTTTAGGGTTTGTAAACAGAAATGGCTTTAAAACTCTGCAGTGTCAGTTTGGGACTGGACCATGATTAAGATGGGAAAAAAATCTTGTACCACTCCGTCTCCTTAATTTTGTATGCCACACGTAAGAATGGAAGAGCCTTCCTTCAGTCTCTCTGTTGACTCTTGCTTTGCTCTGTATTTAAGAAGATGCCAGAAACTTTCCAGAGCAGCCAGTTGCATCGCATGGATTTTGCACAGTAACTAAGTGGCCCCCAGCTGGGCCCGTGCAGTTTCTTCATGAAGCTTTTTTTCAGCAAAGGTCAAGAAATGTGACTTTTGCAAGCAAACACAAATAAAGGGATTATACTTTTTGCTGCACTGTGAGAAAGGGAAATTGCTGTCTCTGATTCCCATGGTCAGTTTGTGTCCTCACATCATTCTGGCAATACCAAACAACTTCAAGCCTGCCCAGTTAAACACAGCTGAGGCTGCTCTGTGTTTCTGGAGGAGTGTAACCACAGCAGAGCTGGCTGCTGACTGTAGCACCATTGTAGCTGTGAAAGAAGTGCAAATTAACAATCCAAACTGACATTTGTAACTGCGTTATACCTGTCTGCACTTGTCTGATGTTGGGCTACACATATTCCTCCTCTTTGTGTTGATATACATTTCAAGATGTTACCAAAATAAATTAACAAATAAGCAAATGAAATGGATTTAAAAGTGCTGGTATTTCTTCAATATATTTTGGCCCCCCAAAAAGTCATACTAAGAGCTTCTAACTTCCAACTAGAAAGCAATTCCATGATGTCTCATGGAGGCTGTAGTTTGGCTGCTGTAAATTTCCATTCCTCTCTATATCCTATATATAACAGAAGCAAGAGTCACCTTTCCTGTGCGAGAAGAGCCCTTTTCATCATGAGTGTCAATGACCTGAAAATGAAGTTTAGCCACTTGAAGCAGACAGTACGAGAGAACTAGTACAGGAGATGACTGAAATACAGCTTCTCTGAACTAGAAGGAGGACATTTCCAAGTCTTTGCAATAATTTTTTGATTAAGGAGAAAACATGCATTTTGCCAAAACCCTACTGGGTACCAAAACCAGATTAATCTGAAATTTTCAACCCCACACTGTGCAGATTGATACACTCATCACCTCTTTAAACTCCAGGCTTACAACACAGCTTATTAACTCTCTTCTTTTCACAAGTCACTCCATGTTATCACCTTTTAAAACCTCTCTCTAGAAAATTATGGGGTTGTATAGAGCCCACATTCGCACAATGTAAGATAGAAATTTACACTCAGAAATTAAATTATAGATTGTAGTTTCTTCTCTAAACTTTTTATTTTAACTGATTTATAACTTCCAGACTGCACAGTGCAAAAATTTCTAACATTAACTGAGTGTAATTAAATAAGTTCTCTGAGTCTTTTAAAGATTCTTTTACAGTTGTGTTTGAATAAATAGGAAAAAAACTTTAAAATAAGCATTTCAGGCCTCATTTTCATAATTCTGAGACTTATAAATCAAGAAAAGTTCAGTGAAAAGTTTTCAGTCTTAAAATTGTCAAACATTTAATATAAAATTGCCTACCACAAGCAGATCAGAAATTATCTACTATTCCCTATTTTTAAACTAAATATCCCTTCTTCAGTCAGCTGAGTTGGTAACCGAAATGTTGCTGAATCTGATGTCAGCCACTCATGGAAAAAGGAACCATCTACAGTTTAAACATCATACAGGTGTTTCAAGTCCTGGGCTCAGGCACACCAACAGCATGCTTGCATCTGTAGTTAACACATATAAAATGTTGTGGCACATAAATGGATGCAACCATAATTCAAGAAGCACTTGACTGTGTTCCAAAATGCCAGTCTGAGAAAAGCACACTGAGATGTGGTTGAGGCAATGGAGTAGCTTTTAAGAAAAATCAGAAGTAAACTGCTAGCGATGTATTTACATGTTGTCACTTCTTAGCCCAACTGAGATATCTTGAATCTGTGTGTGGATTTGCCTTTTTTGAGTTCTGAAGTCAGATATCTTGGCTTCAACCAGGTTCAAAATTGGTCCTTGAAGTACAGCTTCTGACCTTCCCGTTGCTTTACATTGTATTTTGCTCATGTTTAAACTAACTATAGGCATCACAGGATCATTAAGGCTGGAAGGGACCTTCAGGATCTCCAGTACAACCATCAACCCAGCCCCACCATAATCACCCCTAAACCATATCCCCAGGTGCCACATCCAGATGCCTCAAATGCTTTCAGAGACAGGAACTCCACCACTTCCCTGGGCAGTTTATTCCAATGCCTAAGCCCTCTTTCAGTGAGCCAGTTTTTCCAGTATCTCATCTGAACTGCCCTTGGCACAACTTCAGGCCATCTTTTCACTTGAGGCCTGGCAGAAGAGACCAACCCCCACCTCACTACAACCTTCCTTCAGGTAATTGAGAGCAATGAGGTTCCATTTGACCCTCCTTTTGTCCAGACTAAACAACCCAGTTCCCTCAGGACTGTAGGAATTCAGCCTTCAAATTTAAAGGCATCTACAGCATGCACATTTGGTGCCTGAATCTGAGCTGGACTCTACTCCTGCTGCTCCGAAAGGCTGTAAAATTAAAGCCTGCCAACAAATATAAGGTATTAGTGTATGTTGCATTTTGTCATAAACATTAGTGATGTGAAGAATTCAGGGATGAAAAAGGAATATGTAGATATATCATAGTTACATTGGAGACAGATCCACTTAGAGAAATGAGATAAACTTTCACACTTCAGGGCTTAACCAATTCTTTTTGATCACTTCCTGAAAGACATTACAAGATGTGGATGCTTAAAATAGCAAGGGACTGGCTTCACAAATCAATCCTTTGTTCTGTTGATTAAGACCCAGAGCCTGAAATATTATTCCCTCCATGAAGAAGTAATTCCCTTAATTGTTCATGACAGGCCGTTTTTATAACATCCTCTGAAACATGCGGCACTTACTGCTCTTGGAAATAGAGTATTGAACTTAATTAATCACAGCTCTAGGCTTGGCCATCCCTACACACTGTATCCAATCAGGCACTTTTGTTACATGGAATTTATTGTCCTATAACCTTTAGGTACCTTAAGCAAGACAAAGCAAATATCTTATTTTTGAAATGCTGACGCATAAGGCTGAGTGGTGGTGGGGCCAAGGGACCTTGTTTTCATTCATGACCTTTTTCTCTGTGATACTTTAACACAAGCAGATGTCTGCATCACTGGTGAACCATTCTGCCCTTTGTTTATTTCGGCTCATCTTCTTTTTCTGCAGATGCTTTTTTTCCTTTCTTTTGTGGGACAGTAAATCATAAATACTTAGTACTGATGCCCAAGAGACATGCTAACAAAGTCCTACTTTACAGGTGAGTTCACTTAGAGTTTACAAAACCTTCAGCTCTAATGGCTGTATGCCACAAACTTCATAATATTTGCAAAGACATTCTCAGAGGATCTTCCTATTTCAGTTTAAGATCCTTTTCTTCTTGGAGTTGGTAAATTGCCAATTGAACTTTTGATTACTGAAGGTGTGGGCAGACACTGAGTACAATTTAAACTCACTAACAAGAGTTTTATTTCTGCACTGTAGACCTTAGCACTTCATGAGACAATTATGGCATCAAAATAAGTCATAGCTGAAGGCACTCGTTGACAGTCAGCAGACTCCTCTGATGCTCACAGGAGCTATAGGAAGGCTGACATCTCAGCTCAGGACAAGGGACTCAATTTCCACTTGCACAAAAGCGGTGGAAAAAAACCCAAGCATGAAACGGTAGTTGAGGATAGATCCTAACTCAGGGGTGCAGGCAGGAAAGGCAATACAAAGAAGTCACCTGCTTGACATCCCTACATCCTGCCACAATGTTCTGAGACAAGTGCAGTCAGAGCACTTTCCAGATGGATGGATGGAGAGATGGATGTTCTATGTGTGCCGCATTTACTCTTTTTAATATTTCTGAACTAATAATACTGCTAAGGAGGTAACAAAATTTGAATTTCTACCTTGTATTTCAGCAGAGTAGGGTTTCATTTTTTTAATTTTTATTGTTATTATTGCTAGTTGTAGAAACCACAAAATCAGAGGCACAGGGTGGTTGAGATAGGAAGGGACCTCTGGAGGTCATCTGGTCCAACTCCCCTGCTCAGAGAGGAGCACCTACAAATGATTGTCCAAGACCATGTCCAGATGACTTTTGAAAATCTTCAAGAATGGAGACTCTCACTTGCTCTCACTTTCACTCACATTTCCCTGTCTCTTAATTTAGTTCTCACATTCAGAAGGAAACATGCATCCAGTTGTATATGGAAGTATGTGTGTGTGTGCATGTGATGCTTCCCCATCCTTTTTTGATACTGGGAGGGGGTCCATACGAGAGGTAAAACTATGGACATCCTTCAAGGACCTAGAACTTTTTGTCTTTGGGTAGGACTTATTTGATCTACATTAAAAATCAACGATCCTTAGTGGTCTAGTACAAATCTGTTTGGTGTCCCTTGAGTACAGTGGCACATGAATGAAGCTGCAAACTCATTATGATATTAAGAGCAGCAGACTTGTCAGTGTGTCATTATTAATTGTCCTAATTAACCATCAGTATAGCATGAAAAGTTTATGAAGTATTTTACATATAAGGCAGCTTTTTTTTTATCCCAGAGAATAACACAGTTAGAGCAATAGCCTGACTTTGGAGCTGATTTGTAATCCCTCCTCCCTCTGTTTGTTTATGAAAATGTTTTCTTTAGATGTCCCACCTTTTTGTAGAAATAAATGTAAAGAAAAAGTTGGCATTTCAGCAAAAGAACAGTTGCAATTCTGAATCTAACTCTTTGATCCATTTACAGGGGAAATCCTGGAGGCTGAATAGCAGGCAATACTCCCAGTTTTGCAGCAAGCTCCTCCACCTTGTCACTAAACAGTGACAGGCCTGAGCCGGTTGCATGTTACAAATTAGTCACTTGGTTCAGGAGAAATTGAGACTGTGGACACAGCATGGAGATATCCTCCTCAGGTTTTCATTCCTTTTCCTGTTGTTTTGTGATTTGTATTAAAAAAATACAGTGAAGCTGAGTGGGGAGGAAGAATGGCATTCAGTGCACTAACCAGGGCACCAGACTCGGCAGTGCATTTCCCACTCCCACAGCTTCAGCTCTGGCCATACCCAGCGCTGAGCCATCTCCACCAGAAGCAGGAAAATCAGCCCAACTTCTCCTCAGCTTGGTCACCGGGTTTCTAAACAGGATCAAAGACCTTAAGAGTCCCTCCAGGCACATCACTACACTTTTATTTATCTTGACAATATTTAAACTTTTGATTTGTATGGATTTATGATTTCGAAAGATGCCAAAGGGAGTTAATGTCACATTGAAGCAAAATATTAAAACGTACATCTGCAAGTTTGAGACATAATGCCTTGACTTAGGTACAGGTTGCACTTAACAGAACTTCTGAAGCCTCTTTAAATGTCATTGTGCTCTATGTGATATCCTTTAGAGCCTGCGACTGCCTGCCTTAAAAGATTTCGTTTTCATGTGCTCTGAAGCATGTACTGACAATAGAGCCTTCAGAATTACCTTTGGCAGTAGACTGCATGAAAAATTCTTGACACTGTGTTTCACTGGAAAATTTTATTCTTAATTGCTCTTTGGTGAGTTCTAAAAGCAGCTGTAGTTATAGTAACTGCAGTATAGTTGCAAAAGGAATGGACAGAAAGCTAAAGAGAGTATTTTTTTAGGGGCACTGAAAATTGTAGAGGTACAAGTGAAGAAAGTAGCGAAGAAAATATTTTCTTTTCTGCTACAGCTTATGTTTAGACCTCAGCACTTAACCTTGAGAACTGTCAATACCATAAGCACCTGAAGACCTGTAAGGACTCCTTTCTTTATTTCTGAAGTACAGTATACAGACTAATACCGATTTCTTGAACATTGAGTGTGAAAAGACATCTGGAATGCTTACAATTAATTCTCTGAGTCTGATATTTTAAAGAAAATTTGAAGTACATATTAGAAGTACCTGGTGAAAATAACTTCAGTTATTTCCCATAATCACAGAATATCCTGAGTTGGAAGGGACCCACAAGGGTTTTAGAGTCCAACTCTTAACCCTGCTCAGGATACCCCAAGAGTCTCACCATGTTCCTGAGAGCATTGTTAAACACTTCTTGAATTCTGCCAGGCTTGGTGCTGTGACCACTTCCCTGGGGAGCCTGTTCCAGTGCCCAGCTACCCTCTGGATGAAGAACCTTTTCCTGATATCCAACCTAAACTTCCTGTGACTCAGGTTCATGCTGCTCCCATAGGTCCTGTCACTGGTCAGAAGGGTGAAGAGATCAGGCACTCCCTCCACTTCCCCTCATGAGGATGTTGAAGACCACAATGAGGTCTCCCCTCAGTCTCCTCCAGGCTGAAAAAACCAAATGACCTCAGCTGCTCCTCATAAAATTGTCTTAATAAATCTAGGATAAGATTTTTTTCCTTAAAGTACAACAAAACATGTTCAGAAAAACCCAAATGCTTTCAGACACTCTAAATTTGCTTTGAATTTTTTAGTCACACAAATTCAGTGAAATACAGTAACAGAGACAAAGTTATATCCTTTCATATACTCAAGAAAATGTGCGCTACCTTTAGAAAGAAAATTTATTGTGTATTTAGAAAGAAAATACTGGGGGGTTGTGTGATACAAAATTTTCCAAAATGAGGTGAAAGAGTCTAAAAGAAGGCACACATTAAAACAGTCTGAGTAGCAAGCTCGGGACCAGCTGCCTCTTTCAGGCAGCTTGTCCTTTCTGTATTACTCAGCAGAGCACATTTGATGGTAACATGAAGGAGATATTTTGCTGTGTGTGAACTGCAGGTTCAGTTTTTACGTCCATGGCACAGTCTTCTGAGTGAGCAGCCTGTGTGCATCCAGCATGTTGCAGGTGTGTGTGGCGCTGCAGAAGTGTACAGAAAGCTGCTGCTGCTGCTGCTGCTGCTGCTGCTGCTGCTGCTGCGGAGTGCTGGACCTGCCCTCAGATGTGCCAGGCAGCTGGCAGACTGCTGTGCTGCTTCCAGGCACAGGTAGTCTCTGTTCACATGTTTATCTTACAGACCTAAAATGCCTCTTGGAAAAGAATCTTTGCCTTCCTCATGGCCCCCTTCTTCTTAGGTGCTGGTGGTAGTAAGTGCAATTCACTGACCACCTCTGTTGTTTCATGTGTAGCCAGCAAATTTGGATGGAACTGTGATCACCTTCCCTAGGACCAGACGAGAGAGTACTCCAGTCAGACTTACTGAGTCCATAAAATACACAAGCATCTTTTTGGTGTTGTCTGCCTCGGGAACTAACAGCAGGGTGGAAGACCAGTTCTCAGGGGCCAAACTTCTTCCTACAGTGGATATCTGTCTAAATTTCCTCATACTTCAGTTTCCACAACCTAGAACATATCCTATTTAGTTTGGACTTCCATTCTCTGTTCTCGAAATAGTTCCAACAACTGTGTGATGGGATTATACATATTTTATGTACGTGTGTTTTAGAACACATAACCTTCTGAGCATGTTACAAAAATGCACAGAAATTACAGAGAAAGGGGCCTTGGTTGGTTTTGGTCAAATAAAATACGTTTGGTGTTAGAAACTATTCTTGGTTTAACTCTAATGGCTCTTTCTATAACACTCACTTTGGAGTGATATGCATTGTTTTCCATTTTGAAAAAATGGCTGATAAAATGGTATGCATGAAAAAAAAATGCTTGACGGAGTGTTGACACCCATTCATTGGGATGCAATCTGACAGTTTAACTGGAGATACAAAAGCATACATTAGTCTTGATTGTACCATGGTAAGAAGGATGGGATCAAGCCTGGTCTGAAGAAAGCAGGCATTCCCCAGCAACATCTGCTTTTTGCCTTCAATGGTGCTTGAGTAGCTGACAGAGTGGTAATGACTTAAAAAGTGCAATGTCTAATTAGAGTCACCTCTGCACCACAATTGCTTCAGGATAATTCAGCAAGAAAATGCTGTTCTTGGAGAACATTATTTCTTCAATCCTTTAAGAAAAACCTAATCTGACTCCAAAACTGGCACATTTTTTCCTTCCGGTAGTACACAACGTTGTGGAATCTAATGGGACATTGGAAAGGCATAAATAATCCATCTAAAGCTTCCCAGAATGGGAAGTGTCTCAGTATAGAAGGAAGATGAGCTCTTTGAAGGCTGAAATATCAATGTACAGCAGCTGGTTTATATCTGTGGGATCTTCATGTTCCTGCAAATAACTGTAAAATTGGGCATTTTTTTTGTTTTTTAAGTGAGTCTGTACATCTTCTGTGTAGTGACAGAAGGCTGGCTGTCTTTGTGCTCAAGCAGTACTTTGTGTAATCAGGAAAAAAAGTACAGACATTTGTTCTGCCACCCTGATGCAGACCAAGGGCCAGACTGCTACACAAATAACTCTGAAGTAGCAGCAAGTCTACTATAGTTTTGAGCTGCCTGTCTTCAAAAGCAAGGAATTAATCTGACAGGAAAGCAGTAAACAGTGTGTGTGTTTCCTGCTACAGATACAAGAGTGAGAGTATGGAAGATCTTCGAGATCCACGGATCTTCAGCTGCACAACTTATTTACCACCTTGGAGGTGTATCCACCAAGCAGCCATCCCCATAGGTGAGGAAATGAGTTATAACTGGCAGAAGCACTGTAATTTAAAGCCTTATCAGCAAAATTTGGGGAAAAAACAAGGACTTATAAAACAGTTGTCTGAAAGCAATGCCAAGCAAACTAGCAGCTCCCATGCTTTTATTTTAAGGGGTCTCTCTCTAACCACCCTTCATAGTGAATGGGCCTTAAAACTCTTCTTTCTGCTTCTTTCATCAGGCATTCAGCTGCAATATGCTGCAGTAATTAGCAAAATGCAGATAGAAATGTAAACCACATTCCACTTGTAGTTTTCTATCAACAAGTTGGTGGATTTTTCTTCACAAAAACAGAGGGATAAATCACCTCTTCTAGTAGCCAGTTTTTGCATAGTCAGCTTGACTTTGGTAGCCAGTTTTTGCATAGTCAGCTTGCGTACTGGCAGAAATACAAAATCTAGGATAAAATAAGGCTGAGTTAAAACAGCTTCAAGAGGAAGATGCTCCCATGGAGACAAGGTTCTGGAGCAGATGTTCTTCTGGGCAACTGGCAGGGCAGAAGCATCATCTGACCTCTGTGTGTGGTCATCTCTGAAGTGACTATTTTTTCTGTAGAGTGTCTGTTGCAGTGGGGATACTGCAACATGCATATATCAAACCAGGAGTCCCGTGGAAAGGAAATATATATGGACAGACAGATTCTTGATAGCTGTTTCAGAGATGTTTATTTCTCCAGCCGCATGGCCGGAGCTCTGCCGAGGAACTGTTCCAGTCACGGGACCAAGGGTCCTTCCGCCCGCGCAGGGAACACAAACCAACCAATGGGAACGAGGCTGAGCAGGGACAGGGAAACCCCGTGTCTGTGCCCTCAGGGCCCCTCTCCCAGGGCTACACGGCAGGGGAGGGACCCCAACAAGTGTCATTCTTCATCACATCTGCAGCTCAGGAACTTGTTGACAAACATTCATTAAATACTCAGCGTTAGAATTTCCCTTGAAACACTTTTTACCACATTCTACAATATTGCAAGGCAGCTAGAAGAATTTAGTATGCTTTACTTTAACAGTTCAATTAATCTGGATAATGTCAGGACAATGTGAAATTGCTTTGGCTCTGAGGGTCCATGCCCTGGCCTGCAGTAAAGGCGTAAATACATGTCAGCTTAAAGGGACCTCTGACATTGCCCATAACAGAAACACATGTGCAGATCTGTGGCCTCTGAGCTCTGAATGAACTGTAAAGTATATTACAAGCTAAAATCCCTTTCAGAGGTCTGCACAGGGAGTGTGGGCTCAGTTAAGTTGGCATATGATAAAACAAAGCATTCTGTTTCCAGCAACCACTTGGGAAAAATATCCTCAATCAGAGCTTGACAACATTCCTGAGATAACTTTCTGAAGTACGATGCCAACAGTGTTCAAAAGGCACACAGGCCTGAAAGCTCAGCCCGAGGCTGTGACCTGATAACGCAGAATGAGGGTTAGTTAGTGACAAAGCAAGTTGTGGGGAAAGTGAAACAAGTGAGAGTGCTGTGGGTCAAGTAGAGGCATGTCTACCGACTTATCAGAGTTAATTTTTCATAGCAGTTTGACGTTTAAGCCTTTATCTCAGATAACAGCTAATGGTGTCCTTAAATTATCTTTGCTTAATTAAAAGGACTGTGTGTCTTGCATGAAGAACTGTTAGAGCTTTTTTGTGTTTTCTTTTTTTTTTTTTCCCTCCCTGCAGATAATAGTGTTCTTTTATCTACATCACAATTAATGACAATTTCTAGAATATGCAGTATCAGGGAGCTGTGAGGCTGTATAAAGATCTGGAAAGCCCACAAAACTTGTATAATGTATTTACCATACTTCAGGTATGGTAAATGATGAAATAGTGTTTTTATCTAGTAGTGTATAACGTAAACGTTAAACATGTTACAGCAAAGCATCAGAATGCTTCAAAACATCCTGGTACTTGCACTGTGTAGTCTTATGAAATGAAATCTGCTAGAGACTTCTAGATAAAAGTCTGTTTTTAGTGAAATGAAAATTGGTGGTTGAGCTGTGTTACTGATTGTATCTTGCTAAAATTTTCAGGTGAAACAGAGAATAAGTGTAGAATATATATATTTCTAAATTCATAATGAGAAAAAGCTTAAAAGATATGGGAGTTGCAGTGAAATGAATCAATTAATTTCAAAACAATTTTTATTTAAAATCCTTCCCTTATTCAAAACAGCAGTCCACTTCTTTTTAACACACACAGAAGCATGCATGGCTCTTACATACTTCTTGCATGTGTAGGGTATGTGTGCTCTGGCTTCTGCATAAGACAGAAGAAAGACGGAGGCATCTTTCTCTTAGTGAGACACCAATTTAAAAGAGGAAAGTAGGACCTGGTAAGAGACTGAGTAGTTATTTAGAGGAGGATCATTGCTACACTCAGCTGAGTGCAGTGGGGAAGGTGGACATCTTTTTAGAAACAGAATTTGTAAGAAATGTGCACTGATTATAAACTGATGACTTCTTATTGTTTATCTTTGTTCTGCATCAGAGCACGGGGATTTGCATAATGTGTAGTTGTCAGCTAGAAGTGAGGGAGAGGTACAGGCAGGTACCCCACTAACTCACCCAGATGGGAGCGAGTGTGCATTCTGTAAATCAGAGGGCAGTGGTGCACTGTCAGCTGATTACAGGAAAGGTGAGAAACTCCCTCTCACTGGAGTACTCACTTTCCCTGGCACAAGCTAAAATATTGCTCCAAGTGTCCTACTGGTCGAGAAGCTAATCAGCTCACGGCCAGCCTCATCTGGGAGATGATCTGAGCAGCATCTGAAACTTTCACTGAGGAAATTAACTCCCAGCTACCTAATGATGGTGTAGAATGCTAAAGCTACAGTTGGATGAACAGGGGAATAAAGGGGAAACTGCTTCTTAAAATTGTACGTTTTAATAAGGCCCATATGAATTCATGGTTCCAGGGATGCACTATTTCTGAAAACAATCTGGGTTTCAGGTTTAAGTAATCAAACCAGCTTGCTGGATTATTGTGTCAATCTCCAACTATGACAGGGAAGAGGGCCTTTAAATAGCAGTATGGCATGTAATGAAAAGTGATACAGAGTACTTCTCTCTTTAGGGGTGTGGGATAGTTATTTTTACATATTCTTATTCTTGCATTACACAAATATATGAGAGACACTCCTCAGGAATAACTGTGAGGAAAAAACCGCAGACTAAGTCCCCTGAGTGCTATTCTCAGTACGAGAAGGTGGAATGTGAGCGGAAAGAATTTCAAGCAGGTGAGCAGCCCTGCTGTCTTCGAGCTCTGAATATCTGACAGCAGGGGGTAATCTGACTGCCATAAATCAGGCTCAATAAACCATGGGAAAATGAACCACAATGGTGTAAGAAGCATGCATTCTGAAGAGTAAGTAAGCAAGTAGCTTTGAAATTTGTTAAAATAATGTCCTGGTTTTGGCCAGGACAGGGATAATATTTTGCAACAGCCTTGAAGGGGTGAAGCAGCCATGTTTCACCCCTTCATGGCTGCAGCCATGTGGGCATGTCTAGGTTGTTATTCTATACCACTGGGGAGCGGGAATAAGAGATTCTTGCTTCTGGGAGGAAGGGAGTGGCTTCAGGTTGAGAAAAAGTGTGGCAGGAGGGGGAAACCCCTCCACCATTGCTCATTGTGGGGTCCTCAGTGAACACTTTGCATGTAAATCACCTCCTTTGTACACTTTTGTTATGTTACTGCTTTTCTTATCTTGTTGCTGTAAATTGTTCTTATCTCAACCCATAATCTCTGCCTCTTGTCTCTCTCACTGGAGGAGGGAGGAGAGCAGCTCATGGTTTTCTTTTAGGTGGGAATATTAAATTGGGGAGTACCATTCCTAAACCACAACAGCCTTAATGTGGCCTTTCTTCCCAGAAGCAAGAGTCCCTTAACTTCTGTCCCTGGTAGTGATGTGAGTGGGATAGAATAACAACCCAGACACACTAACACAGCTCCAGGCTCTGGCCCCTCACAGCTACTGTGAAAAATTTAACTCTTTTTCCTGGCCAAAACCAGGACAGTTATAATTCTATTTAGTAGAATTAATATTGCTTTATCCATGAAGACATTACTAATATCTTTGTGTTCAACACAGCAAACTCCAGATGCATTATGACTATACTCAGAGATTGGTAATGAAGATGAAAAATGAGGCTTTACATTGTTTCAAAAAAAGCAGATGTTAATACATAGACTGTACCTGTACAGTAATTCACATCTTGGAATTTACTCCCTACTTGCTGGTATTTAAAGTATTAGTGTTGGAAATAAACTTAGCGTGCTTGTCTTTAGTGCTTTCATATCTAGCTTGCTAATAAACGGGAAAGCCGAGGATTAGTGCTAATAACAGTTCAGATAATTGGAAATAAAGTGTAGCCCATGGTAACTCAAGTATTCAGTACCACATTTTTATTCCAAGAAACCTGTCTTTAATAATGGATGCAAAGTATGTGTTATTGTCACAGTTCATTGTTTAATTAGTTTTTTGATCAAACACATTAATGAAGGAAGGCCTAATAAATCATGCAAAAGCAGAACAAAGTACTTAGTGAATATGTGTTGCATTGATTAATGGTGATATGAAACCACAGCAATCTTGAAACAGTGGTTATATGTGACCACACACAATTACAAGGGCACCTTCAAACATATTTCAAAAAAAAAAAAAAAAGAAAAGGTATTTTGAAGTCCAAGTGAACACTGGATCTCTGTGGTTTCCCAGCAGTGCTGCTGTGATCAGTGCAGGGTGGTGCAGGCTGGTGGGAAGGGGATGCAATGGACACACTTGACCCCTTTACCAAATGAGCTGTAGTTTGGTACAGACTCCAAAGGAGGCAAAGGCCTTCACTGTAGCTGGGCCATGAATTCCTCTAGGAAATGCACAAAGGAGCCATGACGCAGAGAACATCGATGCACATGAGCTTGGAACCCAGACTGTGCATTAATGCATTAATAGCAGGTGGCCTTTTCAAGATTCTGTGAAGAAAGGTGAGGGTACAAGGAGTGCCATGTAGACCTTTTCCAATGTATGCAATCCAACCAGAAGCAAACCTCTTATCCCTTAACTATGACAGACTAAGGGACCTGCCTTGGAGCTCTCCCTGGCAGGCACTCTGGCTGAGGGGCAGTGATCTACCCTTGAGCTGGGATGCCTCTCAAGGTTGCTCCTTAGGGCAGAGAGACCTTCTACTAATGACAGGTCTTTATATGAGTCTGATTGAGTTCCCTCTATATTTCAGCTGGACTGCACTCCAGTGACTCTCCCCTGGAGCTGGGATGTCTCTCAAGTTTTGAGATACCTTACCCAAGAACTGAAAGATCTTCCTTACGGTAGGTGGAGAGGTGCCTCGTTCACAACAGATTATTGGGAAGTGGCTGAGAGCATGCTAAATCAATACCAATGATAACCGTGTAGCTAATTCCTTTAGATATAAATCATTGTCCAAGTCTGAGACTAAGACGGGACCTAACTGTGAGAAATGAGACAACTCTTAAAAAGATTAATTTATTAAAAACAGAAAAATTGAAAAATTACAGAAATTAGAAAAAATATAAAAATTTGGGATCCTACGGCTCGGTAGATGGTATGCCCCAGGAGCGCAGGGATTTGAGATCTTCTGGCTGAGACAGCACTAGACCTCAGGTACAGAAAAGAACTTGCAGTGCTGGGCTGACTTTAAAAAAAATTACTAAAGGCCCCTTAAAAGGAGTAAGGCTTTGAATGCCCAGCACCAACGTCTACTACAGCTAGCCGGCAGAGAGCGAGAGAGGAGAGAGGCCCCGCCTCTCTGCCTCGTTCATTTTATAGTGTCTTTGCTCCGCCCCCCCAGTCCGCCCACAGCCCGCCCCTTTGGTTTAAAGTGATTGGTTCTTTCGCTTTGATAGGTCATCTCCATCCACCAATGGCTCATCGTTGTCAGAGGGGTGGTATTAGTTGAGATAAGGGAGCTGAAATGCCTTCATTAAAATTCAGGTATTCAGGTTGCCATGGAGCTTGCCTGCAGAGTAATGGCCCTGTGGCTAAAAATAGCTGCTGGCTGTTAGACCTGGGGTTTTTGGCCTTGGAATCAGAATGCAAGTGAAAACACTTAAAAAAGGTCTTAAAATACATCCAACACATCTTAAAACACTTGTAAAAGTATACAGTAAACACAGGAAAGGTAACTCTTATGGTGTACTGGTGGTTTGAAGTTTGAAAGGGGCAAGTTAGTGATTTTTAAGTGGGGAATTTTTAACTGGGAAGGGTGCAACTCTCTTAATAAACTACTTTGAACAATTGAAAACACTGATAATGGAACTGGATTTTTGTACCTGGGCTGATGGGTTAATTTTAAGATTTAATCTAAAAATATTTAACTCAAAATTAATTAAAGCACTTAATATGCAAAGACCAAGCACAAATAGGGATTTCATGTATGACATAACTTCATCTTAGCTCCATCAGGTGTTTAGGGTGCCCAGTCCAAGGCTCATGACTAAATGGGAGGGTCTCCCTCATCCTTTGAGTCTTTGGTCTCTCTGTAAATTATTCTTGCTCAATTCTAACTTGATTTTCCTTTGTATGTTTCATCTATGTAGTAAAAGTGTGAACTTTGCCATCAAACTTTATTAAGTTGCACTTTTACAAGTTCATATTAACACCACTTTTGCTGATGTCTTTGACTTGGTTTGAGACAAATTAGGAGGAAACGTCCTGAGATGAACGTCCCCTCTAATGGAAGGCAGGTTTTGGCAGCCCCTCCCCACAGGTTCAAAGGGAATTTCTTGGAGGAAAGTGAAAAAAACCCTGTTTATTTAACAAGCAGGGTGCATGCAGGCACAAAGGAAAAATGAATAATATTAGATAATCAAACCTCTCGCTGTGGAGAAGACCTGGTAGATTCAGAGTCCTTTCTGTAGGTGTGGCTCTGCTCTCTCCGGAGCTGGGGTGCGGTGTGGGCCCCTCCGGGCCATGGTGTGGGGCCTCCCGGTGATGGTGTTCCGGACTGGAGCAAAGTTGAACAGTTCCAGAAGAAGAAGAAGCCACAGTCCCAGGAAAACTTCTTGCCTCAGCTAGTGAACAAAAAGCTAGCTAAAAAGCAAAGGAATTCAACTCTCTTCCCTGCCGCAGAGCCGAGAGCTGAGGAGAGAGCGAGCGAGTAGTCTGTGTTTTGAACACAGGCCACCGAGAGAATTCCACTGGCTTCCCCCCATCTCCCAGACCTAGCTTAAAGGTACAGAGCTCATGTCTGGGCAATAAGCAGACGACAGGGAATACAGTATCATACAGTCACCCCAGGACACAGTGATTCTTTGAGCAACCATAAATCCCTCATCCACAACATGGAACTCTGCAGGGCATAATGTGGTGGCATCTCTCTCAGTAGTCCGGAATTCTGAGGTTAGAGTAGTTGTCAGTTATGATAATGGCAGAAAATACACCTCTTCTTGCTCCCAGAGAACATATTTTGAACTATCTTTTTACCAGCCCCTAACACTAATACTATTCACAACATTATTCCAAACTTAGGGTTTTACAACTGTGTTATGGCACTGGCAAAAAAACGATGGGATGACAAAGGGTAAAATGAAAGTGAGCAAGAATGACATAATAGAAATATGGAAGAATGAATGGAAATAATTTTGTGCAAGTGATAAAAAATGAGACTGTCACCACTTAGGTATACTCTATTTGATCTAGAATCACAGAGTCATAGAACAGCTGAGGTTTAAAAAGACATTTAAGATCATCAAGTCCAACCGTTAACCTAGTACCACCACCATGTTCACCATCAAACCATGTCCTCAAGTGCCATAAGAACATACATGACAACTGTGTGATGTGCAGAAGAGTAGGATACCTGAACCACTTGAACCTAGAGACGAGTATTGAGCTTTCAATTTTAACTTTAGCTTCAATTTTTAATTTGTAAGCTACTGATACATACTTGAGACTTGCATTTCTTTGAGTGCTGTGCCCTCTCCTTAGTCCATATAGGGACTGATGGTATTTCTTCAAACTCTCTCAAGCTGTCCCCTCACCCTCCACAAAGTTTGTGGCAATGGGGCACTTGGCTGAGCAAGCTACCTTGCTGCAGCTCCACTTTGGCTTGTTAACTTGGCTCTACATCTAAGGATGTTTTCTAGGACCATCTCTTTCCCTCTTAGCTCTGGGCATTTGTGGGCACTTAATGATCAGATGATCAGACAGATTTACAAGTTCTGAAGCAGCAAAAAAAAGATAGGAATTTCCAGTAAGAAGGTGTAAAGCACCTGAGTTGCTCCAAAAGTTTGGAAAATCCCAGTGGCCCCTGATTGTATCTATTATGTGCTGAAATATTCTGAAAACTCTTGCCCTGCACAGCTTCCTCCAAGTCACACTGCTGGGGTGTGTTACAGCAAGGTTTTCCTCAGCCTACCCTCACCAGCAAGGCAACTGTTTGCCTTGACTTGCCTTTGCAGAATGTCCCAAAGGGCTTGCTTCCTGAAGCAGGTACTTGCTTTTCCTCTCCTTGTACAGCCCCAGGGGAGATTCCCCCACAAACTGCTATGATTAATGCATACACGATCAGCTTCCTCTCTGAAAATTGTTCCTTTTGATTTCCAAACAAACAACAGAAAAAGGATGGAACAAGTTGTTCACCTGCCAGAGGAACAGAGGGAGCTGACCTGGTTTTCCTCAGACACAGCCATAACTGGGACGGAGAAAATACAAGTTCGGTTGGCTGAGCCTTCACAAGCACTTTATTCATGCTTTGCAAACTCCACTACCTTCCAGCTAAGAGAAAAGTGAGGTTACAGTTTTCTTTCTGCAGAACACCTTACTACACATCTAAAAGGAACTTCTCTGCAGTTGTTTCTTTTAAGTGGATTTCCCATGAGATGAAACTGGCTGTTTACAATATTCTTGGACAAGGCAAGAAACACAAATTAGATTTAGGATCCTGCTGTTGGAGTATCTTCAAAAAGGGAGGCTCATAGTCATTACTAAATGACAAAGATGTAATTTGAGATGTTTAAAAATGTTCATGGATGGTAGAGAAAATTCAGGAAAATGATAATGAAAAAATTACATATATACACAACATTACACAATTGTGTCATATATACAATCCCCAGCTGGATTGTATATATTTGATTTGATATATTTTAAAGAGGCAGGAGAGAGGCAGAAGCTGAACCGAATCATTCAAATTACCTTTTGATTGACAGCCTTGACAGAATTTTTCCTTTGAAAAATGAAAATGAATTCATACAACCTGACATCATTATGAAACCAAGGGCCAAAACCCCAGGGCCCACTGGAAAGGAAACGTAAGAAATGTCATAAGCAGACAATTTTTAAGTTTGTCTAAAAGTTTATACTAATTGGTAGAATTTCTTGGCTTTCAGTTAAATAGGAATCAGCTTGGAAACCATGGCAGCCTTGTCCTCTGGCAGTGAGGTGAATCAGCCCCGTGCTTTGTCTTTCTTACAGCTACTATACAACTCTATTGTATGCGTACTCAGGATGGGGTCCAGAAATAATTTTCTAGTTTTTGTCATCATTGCAGGTTGTGCCACTACACAGATTTAAAGGAGATAACATGCAACATCTTCCTCAGAAGTGAACAGAGAGATAAAAAGAGCAATAACTATTCTATGAAATAGGATGAGGGAATTTTTATGGTGGGTTATTGTGGCAGCAACTTTGATTTAAGTGACAAAAATTGAACCTAGTAAGACTAAAGTGTGCAATCTGTAATCCCACACTACCTAGAGCAGGAATAACAAATATATGTGTTATGTTCAGACAGCATTCATCAGGTAGTACCTGTTCCCATCATATTCACTTAAAGAGACTTCAGAGATTCAGTGTCTAAGGGTGTCAGCCTCTGTTCCTGAAGTGGAAGGTTGAAAAGCAGGCTCAGAAGAGGTCTCCCCTGTATCTTTTAAAGGGATGAGGTTCAAACATTCATTGTTCACTCTCCTGTTTACAGTAACTTTTGCACCCCTGTAGAATTCCTACTGACTTTCAGAGAGACAAGATTTCACTTCAGGTATTTGATCTTCAAAATATCAGATTCTTCTTTTTAAAATTATTTTCTGAAATGGTGGATTTATTTTAAATAAATTTCTTTTAAATAAGGAGAACAGTAATTGCAACTCAAGAGGATAGAAATATTCAGATTGATTAAGAATTTTTGAAAGGCTTTAATCAGAAGTAAAAAAACAGTTAACAGTTGAAGCAGTTAACTTGAACTAATCAAGTGAAAAAAAAGATTTTTTATTTCTACAGCAAATTGTCTAATGTGAGCAGAAAGCTTTGGAGATCCACCATTCCTTCATGGAGACAAAATAAATGTAGTGAAATATTTCATGAGAAGTGGTGCAAAGAGACACTTGTCAATGGAAAGAGTTTTCCACTGCTATCATTAGTTTTCCTAATTGTTTCCCCAGCCTAAAGAATTAAAAGGTTGTTTCCTGCTTTTTTGGTTTTTTGTCCTGGTGAAAAGGTGAGTCTTTCAAAGGCCCTTTACTGTGCCAATTAGAAAAATCAGGTGCCACCTTGTTCTTTGACCAAACCATCAGTTCATATGCTGTGGAGGTAAAAATGAAGATAAAACTTCACATTGAACGAACCAAAAGAGTTGGTTCAATGTGAAGTTCCAAGGAACCCCTCAAAAAATCCCTGGGCTGTGTTAAATAGGAAAAATCAGGCTTGCCAGAAGCACAAGGTCTGAGCAAAAGACAAATACAGCCAGTGTGAACGAGATACAGGTCACCTGTCTTCCCATCCACATGGGCCACACCTGAGGAGGTGAAGGGACTTATCTGCTAATGTACCTGGGATAAAAGGAACAGCTTCCCACACCTTCAGCTTCCACATTTCTTGAGGCGAGTTCTGTGAGCAATGAATGAAAGGATGCTACTCACTGAAGAGGAAACACTTACTTTCTTTGCCTAATGAAAGATGACTATCCAAACTCTATTTTACTTGACACACCATGCAAATGAAAATCCAAATAATTTTTTGAACAATCTTCCCAAGGACTGGGGAATCACAGAACAGGCATGTGTCATACCTGCTGGGGTGTCAGATCACTTAGAAAAATGATATATCATGAGGTATGAGATCTGTCACAGCTTCAGACAGCTGAGTTGTGATTTGGATAATCGTTTTTTACTCTTCACCTGTTTTAATAAACTTGGGAGTTAGAGGCATCAAAGGTATTTGTGCCCTGTGACAGTTTGTTGCTAGAATATAAATGGTGAGATCTGATGCACGCTGCTTGGGTGAAAGAGCATAAGGAACCCCTGCAAGCTCCAGCTATCTGTTCCTTACTGTCTAACTGGAACAGTAGGGAGCTGATACACCAACGCTCTTGGAATTGTCTTTAAAGGTGCAGGCTATGCTAGAACACGTGTGTTGCTTTAGGGCACCTCAGGAACAATGTACGTAGAGCACCATGAAAACATTATGACCCTCAATTGTATGAATTAATTCAATACACTCTAAGGCTAATGCATGTTCTGCCTTGGTGCCCACAGGGTGAGAGACTGAAAGTCACACTCCTTTCTTTTCACTGATACCCTCTCCTATTCCCACACAAAGCTTCAAAGGCTCCTGTGTCTGAAGCTTGTTTGAGCCCTTGCTCAGTATCCTGAAAGCTGAGTGGTGTACCAGTGTTTGCAGAAGGGATCAGGCAGGGCAGCACTGTCACACTGATAGCATGAGGTGGGCCTGGCTGCATGTGGGGCCCCAAGGGCAGAGCTGCCTGCTAGAGTGATCCAAGAGGGGTGCAGTGTTGCTGTTGTGAAGGTAAGAATGAAAACTCTGAGAAATGAATGGCACAACACTCCCAGGAATACTGTGTGTTTCAAGCAAGGCAACTCGGTGTAGAATATGGAGCCATTGCTGTGAATGGGAATATGGCTAAGACAAAGACAGCCACCCCTATGATGTGCTTCTACTGGTTTTATCCCAGCGTCTGTGTGGATGAGGCACAGGATTTTATGTATAGCTGCCTGGGAAGATTGCACATTTTACCACGTTTCTAACCATTACTACTAACTTTTTTCTACAGGATGCACAGCCGCCAGGATTTGACACTCCTTTACTGCCATCAGTTGAATGGAATTTTTCTTGGCTATACAGTAGCACCAAATATGGTGACTACACCACTACCTGCCGACTTTCTCCCTCAGTCCTGAGTTTAAGTCTCTTCCATCCATGCCAGCCTCAGCACCCAGAGGATATCCACCTCTCCTCTCTCAGAGTACTCTGCTGGAAAGAGGCATTTTGGTTAATGCTTTTCAGTGACTGAATGTCCTAAAATTTCCTAGTACCATCAAGCTGTAAATTGTATGGCAATCTTAATTTAACAAATTTTTTGACCCTCCAAGGTCTAGAAGAATTTCACTAGCACTGCCTTGAGGGTTTCTTGTTTTGAGACTTTTCCCAGTCTAATGGAATTGTTCTGAGCTCAGTGTCAGTGGGAAGTTGGCAGTGTCTGTTGCCTGTGCAGCTTTCCAGCTTCACCTTCCCCCAGGTGTCAGAATCGGGGTCTGAACCCCCTATATACTCCTGCCCAGTGCTTATATCTGCCCTCTCTCTCTCTGGGCAAAGCAAAGTTAAGATCACCCGGTAATAAATTTTGGAATCTCAAATTCAACAAGTTATGAGGATCTCTCTTGAATGAGATTCCCTAATCAATAAATGCAAGTCATCTTGTGCCCAGCTCTGCTGACCTGATCCATTTGAATGGCCTCATTGGCCATAGACAGAAACAAATGGTTGTATCTTTGTAAGGATGTTGTGCTTTTACCTGGATTGAAAATACTGTACATTGAAAATACTGGTTCACCACCTTTTTCCTGAAACAGAAGTCACATAAATGAAATTGGGGGTTGGACTAGATGATCTCCAGGGGCCCCTTGCAAACCCAACCATTCTGTGAAACCAGTAAATTGAAAACCTTGAACTGTAATTAGAGTTCCACCATAGGACACACAAAACCCACCTGAACTATACACAGCTAGATGGGTTTTAACTTATAACGCCACAACATTGATAAATACAAAACCCTTAAACATAGCCAGTTAGGAGTAAATATTATACAGACACCTCTGATGTATATTTATGGATCTAAGCTTGATGGCTGTGTTTGGCTTTATTTAGAACAATATTAGAAGAAACTGACTAAAAAGAGATATATACGTTCTGTGATTGCTACTTGAAAAGCCTTGGATGAAAGATTTTCCTGGGCAAACAAATACACCTGTACACAAGCTCATAGGACACATGCACACACGTGTATCCAAAGTGCTGACACTGTTTAAGTTTATAGTCCCATCAAAAGCCATTGATAAAAATGTTAACATTTATTTCTGTCTTGACAAGACTGAAAACTTTTGATTTGATGTTATCAGAAGGTAGGTATCTGACCAGTGCAGTGTACTGCAACAATTACGGTGAGCAGATCCATATCAGGGGTGTGGTGATACCCTCACTGTTGGAGGACACAGGGCTGAGCATACTGGGGACCTCTCCATTGCTGCTTGCCATGAAAGGAAAACTACAGCTGCTGGATAATCCTCCCCTACAATTTCCTTGTAAGTTATAAGGAACTTCCTTGTAAGTTTCAAATTCAGTGTATTGAACACTGTGAACCTTGATTTATAGTCTTATTTGAGGTTAACAGAAAGAATTGCTTCAATCTTACTAGAAGGCATTTGAGAGTGTATATTCTACTGGCTATACCAGCACATCAGGTCTTTCTTCTTCTTCTACAAAGATACCTTGCAGTTGCAACAAGGTTTTTGTTGAAATGGACTTTCATCAGAAGTCGGGCATCAACCAGTCGGACATCAACAAGTGTGTTGTTTTAGGAGACACTTCCTGAACAAAAAGTCTGTTTAACATAAAGTGGATACATGGATTGTGGCTAAACTTACTGTAGTTACTCTTTTTGAGCCAAATTTTCTCAACTTTGATGTAAAATTCTGAAATTAAAAGCAAAATTAACATTCTGGATCTTAAAATATTTTAATGGTTGAAGCCCATCTTGTTCACATGATAAAGTATATTGTTCAATATACCATTAATAAAGGTAGGTTTTGTTAAGATTAGAAAGTATACGCTGGTGTCAGTAGCAGTAAGTTAAAACGTTTAAGAATATCACAATCACTAATTTTAAAAAGTCTGAGTTTTTATTTCTGTTCATGTACATGCAAATACTTTACAGCAGACTGACATTTTTGATAGGGGCCATGACCAGAAGTTTCCTGAATAATGCTTCAAATTATGCTGCTAGCAGCAAATTTAATTGTTGTATGCATACGGCACATTAACATTTATTTGCACTTTGTTCTATTCTTGAGTTGCACTGCAGATGCAGTGGCAAAGCTGTCAGATTGTGGTAATTAAAATAAATGTCATGGGCAACAAACTTATGCCATGTCATACTAAGATATCTTCAGGGCAATATGCAATAAAGATTAAAATCATTTAAAAGCTCCCTCTGAATGCCTTTCAGCGTGCACTGTTTTATGACAGCATGCAGAGGCATGAGAAAGAGTTTTCCAATGCCGTTTCTTCTGGTAGATCATTATAGGCAGATGTTTTTCTGTTTCATGCTGAAATTCTTTAATTAATCTCTCCCATCTTTTACCACCTTTGGCAACAGTTTCTGTGTTATCTGGTGAAGAGTCAGTTATCCAGCTAATCTGACGAGATGGAAGGATGAATCATTTGTTCGGTCACCTGTTCTTGCTTAGGTATAGGGATGCCAGCTCTTCTGGGACTCTGCTGAAAATGGTCTGGCACTGATGTGCACTGCTTGTGTTGCTTGATAGAGAAGTATCTAGTTCAGAGAAGAGCAAGCCAGAGCAGTTATCTCTGTGGCATGGAGCCAGTGTCGTTTTGATGCCATGAAGATTTTTGCCTTTTCTTTTCTATGCCTGTTATACCTTTATACAACTTCTGTATTCTTAGTGCTTTTGCCTGCATTCTTGGTCTTGTTTGTTCAGCTAGAAGACTAAACATTTTAGAAGCTTCGTAGGTAGAAGATAGTGTGCCCCAGACCCCAAGGTCTTCTCCAGAGCACATTCTGTAAACTAAGATAGAACCATCCAGGGGAAGGTTCCCTGGGGAGGGGGGCTAATTCGAGCCTCTCATTGGGGAATTTTTGATAGATATGCTAATTAGTAAAACCTATAATGTTATACCAGGTCTTCTGGGAGTGTGCATTGCAGTGTGCATTGAGGTGCATTCGACCTCGACATAGTGCACCTTAAAATAAATACCAAGGTAAAATCCCTTTTTCCCTTCTAACTGTGTTTGACTTTTCATTTTAAGACCAGGAAAAGGCATCAGTTCCATTTGCTGTTAACAAGTAAAATGTATAGGTAGCTATTTTCTCCTGTATAATGTAGACGTAAAATTTCAGATCACAGAAAAAAAGGGATAAAATTGACTTCTGTTCCCAATGGTTTATCCTAAGCTTGTGTAATCTTAAAAGCTGCTCTCTGCACAAATAGTTCCAGCAGTTTCCTAGCTCCTGTCCCTGCTCAAGCCTGCTGAGTGCATTTCAAGCTTGACTATCTCAAGCATTTGCTTCCTACCTGTGAACAATTTTTTCTGTCCTGAGAATAGGAAAGGAATTCTACTTTCCATTCTACATGGAAAGAATGGAATAAGTTTCCAACAAAACAAGGAGAAAGAGGAAAGACACTCCTAGAAGTAACTGGGATTTAATCTTGCTTCTTTGTAGCAGGATTTATAAAATTTCACTCCGCTTTGTACAGTAACATAGTGCACAGTGCATCTGGCTCTCAGTGATGACTGGTGGGCTTTGAGTGTGATTATGTGTGATCTTCTCTTGCTGTCTTGGATTTGTATAAAAGTACATGTTTAATACTGTGACTGAAAAATAGCATGGCTCTTCCTCATGGTGCAGCTGGAAGGAGCTCATCTTCCCCCTCACAGGATGTTGACACAGGAGAAAGAGTCAGATCCTCTCCCAAAGGCCCTGCTGTGTTCACCAACAAGACCAGGGGAGGCATCATAGGCTGGGGCTTTAGGAGAGTCCATATAGATGCCTTGAGGCTAGCTGATGGTGAACAGGAAGCTCCTGAGGATGCCATTGGGTGCTATGGCAGTACAACAGAGGCAAATGGAGTCAGATGCTGCCGCAGTAAAAAGTTCGCCAAAGTTCAGATTTAGTACATAATGAAAAACAGCAAAATTTTCTGTAAAGATTAATTTTTTCAGAGCTAAACTTTAATAGCTAAACAGAGAACAACATGAACAGAGAGTATCGAATGTACAAAGGTCAGGGTAGAGTGTAGTTTGTGCTAAAGGATCCTTTTTCTTCTCACCTAAAAATTCTAAAAGCTAGCCTTTCCTGATGCACTTGCTGCTGACTGCTAGTCCTTGCACCTGTGGCCATCAAATGCAGTATGAGTAACAGTGGCTTGAGAGTTGTAAAAGACTCTTAAAAATGTTTTCCGAAGTGTCATGGTTTAACCCCAGTAATCAACTAAGTACCACGCAACCACTCGTTCAGTCCCTCGCCAGCAGGATGGGGGAGAGCAATAGAAAAGTTAGAAAACTCATGGTTTGAGATAAAGACAGTTTAATAGCGAAGACAAAAGCTGTGTACACAATTAAAGCAAATCAAGGAATAGGACAAGAGGACATAAACTTAAGATGCGCCAGTGGAGGTTTAGGTTGGACATTAGGAAGAATTTCTTCACAGAAGGAATGACTGAGCATTGGAATGGGCTGCCCAGGGAGGTGGTGGAGTCACCATCCCTGAGGATGTTTAAGGAAAGACTGGATGGTCTGGCTGACAGGGTGACCCATGGTGTTGGGTTATATGTTGGACTTGATGATCTCAAAGGTCTTTTCCAACCTAAAGATTGATTCTGTGATTCTTATTTGAGGCACACACAAATTGAAGACCTTTCTGCTGTTGGGTTTTATCTTCTCCTTTATTTAATTTAATTTAATTGCAAATAAACCTCATCTCTTCCAGGTGGGATCAGCTAACTTAAAAAAAATGTACCTGGATATGATGAGACACTGAAAGTTTGCTGCTTTTATTTCAATGATAGAGATATTTTTTATTTATAAAGCTCATGAGACCTCTAGGTATAGCAAAACAAAAAACTCCTTATTTACTGTTGTAGATAAAAAGAATAACAGTCTGTTACAACCCTAAAAAAAAACCCAAACCCATTAGAACTGGGGTTTGAAAAATGGAATTTCATTAAATGTGCAATTTCATCACTTTCTGAGTTAGCCAGAGAAAAGGCATATCTGACAAAGAGTTTGCCACACCAACCAGGTTCTTTAATAAAATATCTCAGTACTTGTGATACTTGATTCCTTGATGCAACTGCTGTTTTTCAGTTCTCTAAAGGAATGTGTTTTTGAAATGCTCTTCATTTCAAAAATTGGTCACCCCAGTTCAGTTATCAGTAATACAGTAAGACAGAAAATGCTGTATTCTTTGCATTTTAATGCCTAAGCTATGGTATAAAAGGCTGCACCTTCAGCATGCTTTGACAGATTGGTACAATCTGCAATGGGTGCAATCTTGAGGGGCTGAGCAGATCTCTCCACCCAAGTGAAGCTGGGTGTGCAAGGCGACTGTATCAGACTATTGGATACCCTCCCACGATGGTGTGCCAGCTGCTGGGCACTGGCAGCAGACACGGGAGCATTAGGCAGGAAGAGTAGGTGGGGGTCTGGAGTTTTACAGGAGTCTGCTACACCAGCTGGTTTCAGAGGGTGAGAGAGGTCGCGTGTTGGGCAGCATGCTCGGTCAGCAGGGATTTGCTCATTGAGCAAATGTCTATGCTCACCTTAGGAGCAAGCTCTGGTAACAATGCTGAGTCCAAAAGTCAAGTCTAAAAGTCAAGTGCAGAAGCAGAGTGGTTTCACAATCCATACAAAAGCCCCCAAAGCTTCCAAAGGAACAGCCTCTGTGAAACTGAAGTGCAGGGAGATGGATAGAAAATGAAGGGATAATCTTCCCTGTTATATGTGTGCTGTAGTGAAAACAGATGGCAAGGCACAAATTTATGAGGATTAAAAAACAGCAATTAATCTTTCCTCAGACATGGATCAATGCCTCCTTCCCTCAGCTCATCACAGGAGGGCAGGGGCTCATCGAGCTCAGTTCCTGCTTACCAGAAGGTGGTGCTGGCTGGTCACCCTGCCCTGCCTTTAGTTATTGACAGGATTATTCCAGTGTAACTTCTTGCCTTGGGATGCAGGAATTCAGCACTGTATTTTTTTAAAAATCAGTGTAGAGCAGCTGCTACACAGAATTACTTGGATGGTATCCTAGTGACTGCAGAAACACACTGGTACTTGAAACTTGGAAATTATATTCAACAGAATGTCCACCTTTGTATTAAGAGTGAGAAAGAAAACCACAAGTGTTTGCAGGCAATTCTAAATATTTTCAGAGGAAGAGTTGATGGTGCTGGAATTCAGCTATTAGAAATGCAAATGAGAGACCCAGCAGAAGCTGTGGACTCTCCTGCCTTTGCTATGATGTTAGGGACAAGTCATTTCATGCTTCCTTGCCCATGCAAAACATGTGAGCAAATTGTTTCTGAAAAATAAGATATTGGACTGGTCATGTGAATGCCAGAAGGCAACTATTTCTAGTTAACTTATGGCTAAAAATTTCTCTTCATACCTTTAATATGAATCTGGAGATAGGGTTGTGATAAAGAAAAGAAGAATTTTTCTTTGGCAGTATTCAAACTGTAAAAGGGGTGACTTTTGTTAGTAGAAACCTTAAATTCAATGCACGGATGTTATGCAGACTGTCTTTACACTGAACAGCCTTCCCAAAGGAATTACAGAGATTCTTTCAAGGGTGGTAGAAGGTGGAAGAATTGAATTCTGGCAGTAAATGGAGAAAACCCTTGAGAGAACAGAGTACATAATTGGTCAGTAAATGGGATTTTAAAAAATTTCTTGGAGTAACATATCCCTGTAGAACTGAAACTAGTAGTCTGTAGCCTCCGAACTGAAATTCTACTCATTACTGGCACAAAACCCATTTTTGTTATTTACTAAAAAATCATGAGATGATTTGGACAACAAGGAGTAGACTCTTTATGCAAGAAGACCTCAGTAGAATAAAGAACAAAATACCCCAAGAAAAAAAATCCCATTGAAATTCATTATGATGATTTTATTTCATTCATGGAGAAGTATGCCATCCATAATCATACCCTTTTGTGCATGTGTTTTTTAATAAATTTTTGTTTGTGCATGTGAAACTTTCATTATTAGAAAACTAAGGAGGCCTGTGGTGTTTATCATCTTTTCTAGCTTGCTGTTAAATTTTAATTATTGTGTATTTAATTTGATAAATTAATGGATTTATAATTAGACAGTTATTTACTCCAGACAAACAAACAAAAACCCTCATATACCCCACTCATTCTTGACTCTATATATTGAAAATATCATTCAAATTTTGGGACCATTTTTCTAGAAAAATGTAATTTTTCCATTTTCTGGTTAATATGAACTTTGTGACAAACAAGCAAACATCAACTGCTTATGAAAAACACATAAAAAGCTTACGAGATATGAAAAGCCACAGATTTTTAAGCTCTAAGGGGATCAAGAAAAACCTGTTCTCATAAATCCTCGCCCCCAAAAAAACTGCAAGCCATACAGGTCCTTGTCAGTTTTCACTAGGATTGAAATTTTCCCTCCATGGAAAGGCAGCACTTCAAGTTTTATTTTGCCAGTCCATGCATAGCATTGCTGTTGTTATCCAAGCCCAATACAACAGTCTGAACAACTCTGGCCAGTTTCAGAAGTGTGTTGTGCCAGTTTGCAGACAACATACAGAACACCATGGATCTGTGCATTTCCTTCTGAAACACACCAGCAATTTTTCAGTGAAACATCTCTCCTTGATTCACTTCTTTCAAAGAGCTGAACAAGCCCTCTTTCATCTCTCTGGCTCAGAAGTACTGCACAGGCACAGCGTGCAGGTATTATCTCTGTCCCATTAAAAGTAATTGCCGAGAGTAATGCAGATAATTATTTCTGACTGACTGAGTTGTTGATCTTTTTGGTTCAAGGAAACCATATGAAGACCTTCTGCCCTCTTTCCATGGGTTGTCCTGTTTAACTGACAGGCCAGCATTACAGATTGCAGTCTCCTCTCAGATGACGTTCTGAATTTAGAGCATAGTCTTACATTGCTTTGCTGCTAAGGTTAATTAACACTTCTTTTTGCTGATACTAGAAACAGAAATGTGAAGGAAACAAGAAACTGGCATAAATGGAAATCTGCCAATTACACTCCGTGAACTTGACTTTAGATATTGCTTGGTGACAGTAATGAGAAAAACAAGTGTATCATTTCTATTTTGTAGAAAACATTCTTTCCACATTTCAAATCAGTATGCATTTGTAAAGCACAAATGCCATCCTTTTAAAGTTTTTAAATAAGTTTTTTGGACAATGGCTTAATTGACTTACCTTTGAGTAGTGACCCTTAATCTTGACTATTTCCTCTTAAATATTTTCTAAATGTTTCTGCCTTTTATGTTAATGTTTTGCCAAAATAGTTCCAGTGCATTCCAGTTTCACTTTTCATTATTCTGCCTAAGTAGAAGTTCTCAGCTTCCCTGAATGATTTCTCACCCTTTTAATGAAAATTATTTCTAAGTTATAGTTCAGTTCCTACAGTTCCACTAAATTTCATCACAGGAAAAAAAATCACCCTCAACAAAGTTCTGAAGATCCACACTTGTACCACGGCCCATAAAAAAGCTGGTTCAACTGAAAGTCAACCTCAGCCTCCCACCAGCAGGAGGATTAATTCCTTCCAGCAGCTGCTTTTTGGAAAAAGAATCAATGCTTTTAAAGCCTTTCCTTGAACCCATCCCACTCATGGAGATAGTGCTGGATTATAACATAACAGTTGTAATAGTTGTAAGAGTGCAAGTTAAGTGGGATAGATTGAAGTTTAACCTTGAATTGAACTGAGGAGGGGAATTCACAGAAAGGACACGAAGGTCACCACTCCTTCTCCCCAGTACTCTTGTGCCACACCGTATGGATGTTTGTCTGTTGTGATTTCCTCACAATGAAAGGGCTTTATATAAATACAGATCCAGTTTTCCTTAGGAACTGAACTGTTCTGCTTCTCTCAATCTATGTTTGTCCACTGGAACAGAAGTTCCTCTTCTCTTTACCTACGGGAAGTCTAACACTGGTGTAGGACCAGGTTTCTGAGCGAAAAGTCAAGGTGGTGTTAAGCAAGGGACATGTTCCACAAACACTCCTTTAGGCACAGCCATAAATGAAAATGGGAGCACTGGCAAAAAAGCAGCCTCATGGTAGCCCACATTGAACAATTCACTGTTTCTGTCAGATTGTGGGAACTTGATGTTAGTGTAAGTTCATTTGAAATGCAAGTGCACTTCAGAAATCCCAAAAGGGAAATACATTGTGAGAAAATGGGAAAATACCAAGAAACTATAGAAATCAACTTTCAGTGGGAGGAACTGAAACCAAAAATCAACATGTTTGTAGCAGCTATAGAAACCCAAGATGTTTTCTTTAGTATCAGCCTTAGAAGAAGGCTGCTGGCAAGACTTTTCTGTTTAATTACTTCATCACAGATAGACTTTTTTTGGTGATATTCCAGAATGCCCCAGGGTACCCTTCTTTGGAAGACCCAGATTGTAGGAAAAAAAATAATAATTTCATTTAGGATGGAATGCTCTCTCTGTCATAGGAAGTGAGGAATTATCTACTTATTTAATGCTTAGAGTGAAGATATTTTTTCTCTCAATTTTCATTCTTTTCCTTTTTTTGTTTCTTTTTTTTGTATTTAACTAGACAAATCTACTTCATCAAAATGGGATCTACAGGAGCAGAGTATGATAGGTTAACTGGACCATTTTTGTAGGATGGTACAGTGCAATTAATACTTCTGAATTTGGAAGCTCAGGTTCACAGTATATTACAAACTATTGTAAGATCTCATGACTGGTATGAAATTAACCATGTTCAACATTGTAATTAGGAAAAAAAAATATCTTAGTAGCAGTAATGTTGGCATACCTCCACTTTCTTAAAAATACCAAAACTGTTCTTCTAAATTCAGTGTTCTGCAAATTAAAAGTAAGTACATTCAAAGTGATTCTGTCTCTTTGGGACTATATTATAATTCTGCAAAAGGTACAGTATTAATGGTAGAATACTTTGAAGAGCTACCCCAAGAATACACATCAAATTAAAAAGCTGAAAACTCTGTAATGACCTAAATTTTTTTTTCTATGAGACAAAGGAAGCAAATATCAGATTATGTAAATCTGCATGCTTTGGAAATATCATCAGAGATTTGAAGGGCAGGAAGTCCAATCCCTGTCCCAAAGAACAGGGAGAAAGTTCTCACCTTTCATCATTCCTAACTGACATTTATCTTGTCTATATCCAATCTAATGATGAAGATTTTGAGGCATTCATCTTTCTGTAACAGTGTTTACCTCCAGATCTTAAGAATGGAGGTTACTGCCTGAGCACTGTCTAGGACAAACATGTTGCTGGACTAACTTGGTTTACATGAGTCCCAAAAGTGCTCAGTGCCTCAAAACAGCAGGGAAGGCAATGGTGGGTGACTTTTGGTTTCATACTGAAAATTAGGTCACTGTGTTCCTCAAGGTGAGAAGTAAGACAGCAAGTTTCAATACCTAACCCAACTAATCTATAGCACAGAAAGCTGTTATCCAACTAGAAACAATTCTCATACATTTCAGGCTCTCTGTGAAAATTTCAGAATTCCCATAACTAAACATTTACTTTCTGTGGTGTTCTTAATATTTACATTACAGAGGTTATTGAAAAGGCATGAGAAGGCTTTGAGGAAGTCTTTATTGTCCTCTGAAGTTCCAGGCTCCAATTTAATTGACCATTTAGTTTGGTGAAACCAATAGTTACAGATTTTGCATTCTGGAGGAACATTATGCAGATAAAATTAAACCTGTGTTATCTCTTACAGCTTTAGAGACATTTAACACTTTGAACAGGGGAAAGTGTAAGTGGTGTTCTCAGGGTGCTTTCTGTCTGGTGTTTGTAGAGCTGAGCAGTGTTTGAAACTCAGCAGAATCTGTCTCTACTCAGCTATTTCTGTTAATCAAGGAATTTTCTTAGAAGCAATAGATGCTTCTAAGAAAAGCAGTTCACTGATTGCTAGAACTGCTCCTTGCAGCTCTGGTCTTCAAACCTGTTTCTTTCAAGATATGAACATTGCAAGAAGCATTCAGAAAAATAATTTTCCAGAAGTACACTGATTTCACAGAATCACCAGGTTGGAAGAGACCTCCAAGGTCACAGAGTCCAACCCATGCCCTAACACCACCTCAACTAAACCATGGCACCGAGTGCCACATCCAATCTTTTTCAAACACTGCTTCCACACATCATTGGATTCAAACTACCCTCTTGACAGGACTTCAGTAAATTTTCTGTCTGCATCTGCAATAGTGTCCATTACTGTTGCTCTGGACTCAGGAATTTGAACATACATTTACTTGCATGCATGGATTGTGAAAGACAACTGCCCTTTTCATGGGAATGCCTGTACATAAGGATACACAAAGTTTTGAGTTGTTAAGATTCCAGGATGAAAGATGGAGGAGATAGAATATTAATTATAGAAAAAGACCACATAAACCATGATGGATACTTTCCTCTTCAATCAATGAGAAAAAAATAGGATCCAAGGGGCCTGACCAAATAGGGCAGTTGCAATATAAATTGGCATTTTTTGAGCAAGTGAATAGGACCAGACAACCTTCAGAGATCTCTTACAAAGTAAATTACTCTTTGATTCCGTAGGTGTATTTTTATACACATAGAAAGTGTAGAAAAGTGCACTGCGCAAGGTTTCAGGAGGCCATTTAGTCCATCCTCTCCCAGTTCAGTGTCACCTGTTTTCAGATGTGCCTGTTTCTCTGGGCTAAAATACTGGGAATTTTCTCTGTGCATAGACATTTATTTTCACAGCCTCCCAGAAATCTGTTCCAGCATCCAAAAATTCTTACTATTTGGACCTTTTCCTTGACATCAAATCTAAATCTCTCCTGATGTAATTTAAGCTGATTATATTTGCCCTAAACTCAGTGCTGGCAAAGAAGAGTTCATTAATCATCTGTTTTGCAGCTACCTTTTCTCCAGCTGAAGCCAGCTGTACATCACCTTGGGGTCATTTTCCCTAGACTAAGCAACCCAGATTTTTTCAGTCCACAGGGCACATAGACATCTGAGAATTCTTGTTATTTCCCTTGAACCTTCTCTAATGAGTCCATGGATCTCAGGAACACAAAGTCCCAACTTGGACCTAGCTCTACAGGTGAGACCTTCCCAGAGCTGAGTAGAACTGAGATAATTTGAAATGTTTTAGGAATAGTAGATCACAATACAATTCTGCCATTTAAAATCAGTATAATATCACTGACTCAGCTTCAGCTGTAAGCATTTTAAAGCATGATCCTCAGTCTAAATGTTCTCAAACATTTTTCAATTATCATATTGCTATCATTATGTCTTTTGGTAAGATACAGCTCTCTACAACAAGGAAAAAAAATTAAAGGAGAACACTGTCTGGAGTGCTATGTACTCAGAATGGATGTATTTCACAGGAAAACATGAATATGGACTTTTCTAAATGCCCCCTGTGCTACAGGAATAGATGACCTCTTCTGAAAGGAAGGAATGAATGCTTACAGACTAGTAATAATATCTTAGCATGTATTTTCAGTTAATTATTGCAAATATTTTGTTCTGCTTTGTCATTTGCAATCAGAAAGAACAGCAGGCGGCATTAAATTTCCTACTCATTGAAAAGGAGTTAAAAAAAAAAAAAAGCAGAGTTCCTGTACTTGGTTGGATTTCCTTATTAGCTACAGTACTTTTTACATTGTAATTTTCATCCTGTGTTCTCTGCACTGAAGTAAAATTGTTAACAGTCATATTCTGAGGGACATCTAGAAATAATGAGGTAGCCTTGGAATGCTGCCTTCCCTACCAACAAAACACTGTCACTTAAATGAATGCTTCTAGGAATGCCTCAGGAGTACTGTGCACAGGATGGATAACTTCAGATTATGTAAAATAATGATGCCTTATAGAAACCTTTTTTAGTTCTTTCTATCGCAAACTACAGTAAAAGAACAGTGAAATATCGACCTTCAAATCCATTAGTAGTCATTGGATGCTTTTCTGTGCAAGGGAAACCGAGACCAGGGAGAATTGCGAGGCCAGTCTGCAGAAGATCTATGGCAGAATGAGGCACATCCAATGAATCCTGGTCTGAAAGGTGCAGAGCTATTGCTCATTTAAAGAACTGAAGGACAAAATGTGACAATTAAGCTAAATGACACATGCCATGCAATATTAGGTTCAGGTACTTACTGTTTTGAAGGTATACAGATGAAAGAAGCTTGTGCTAAGGAGAGCAGGAAAGCCATCAAGTGTCAGGAGTGCTGGCATTGTGCACTTCCTACTAAACTCAAGGCAAAAGCAAAGCTTCCCATTCATCTCTTAAGTTGTCTATAACAGTGATCCTCAGAGTCCTTTAATAAATTACTGTCAACTTTCATGAATTTTCATGGACTACTGGGCATTCTTTATCTCAAACTTTTATCTGAAAACATATTTTGCGACAATTTCACAGACACCAGTGGACTGTGGACTATAGTTGTGGAGTCATAAATACAAAGAGACATAGATCACAAGGCTCTTGCTGTCTCCTGTGGGTATAAAAGGCAAAATTAAATTTAAGTCTGAAGAGATATGTCACAATGTTGGCATTTTCACATACTTATACCAGCAATATGGATAAGATAACTTCCAGGGCTTAGCATCAAATAAGGAAATGCTTAGCTCTTACAGCTACAGTTCAGTTTATATTAGGGAGGTTTATTTTCTTTATACACAGAAATAACTTTACTGATCATTTCAAGCTGTTTGATCCAAAATATGGTGCAGACTACTCTTTTTTTTCCCTGCTATTTTTTCCTGTTGGTTGCTGGCTGTTTCAATTCTTTCATAAAATCAGCTGTAGTAATAAGTTTTTCCTGCAATATTAAGCATCCAGTCACTAAAACACTACTAAGTCCACATAAAAGGAAGACTATAGGATATCTGACCCTGAGATAAACACGTGGGCAGAGTGTGCCTGTGGTTGTTACTTGGAAAAGAACTGTGAACTGCAACTGGGGAGGCAGGACAGAAAAGACAGGGCAACAGAGAGCCCAGGAGGCAGGAGGTAAAGACACAGACACAAGCAAAACCTTAGAGGCATCATGGCCTGGTCTGTAGGCGGGGAATGCTCTGAAACATCTCAGCAAGCCAGTCATTTTCTCCCTTGTGATTTCATGGCTTGATTCCACTTACTGACCAAGAGCAGAATTGGGTGTCAAAGTTAGTGTTTTGAAAAAGAAATGTGGCAAAGTCATAAGCTGAATAAATATGTGGATACATCTAGTAGAATGCATGGCACGGCAGAAAACAAAAATAAAAAAGCAAGACATCTGTTCTTCTAATTAAAAAAAAAAGTTAATTATTTGAGAAATTAAAACTTTAATACATAAGTATCATACTACTTTTTAAAGTACTATGCACATTCAATGGGTACATGTTTTTAAATATCAGATTAGAAATTTCATTTTTTCATAGAGTGGAAATTCTATTAGCATCTCCCATTAAACATTATCTATAGCTACTAATTTATCTATTTCTTGTAAGATGGCTATGTTAACTTTTTCTTTCTGCATCTGTGTTTCCTACTACATTTTAATGAAAAACGGGTGTAAAGGACACAAGGTTAACTTCATTGTTCTAGAGGTAAGAGGAGGAGCCACACAAAAAATTATTTGATGGATGGAACAGGTCTTGATAAACTACTATTAGTGGTTATAAGACCCTCCCCTATTTCAAAGTACAGCAAGTGTCACTGAGATGTCATACTGGACATAGGAGATTTGGCTTTTTCAGTGTTCCCAGGCACCTGTCCTGAAACAAGATTTCTACTGGAAAAGTATTGCTCTAAGACCCAGAAACACTGCTCTGTAATCTGATTGTGTTCATCAGAGTTAGTAATGACATAATCTGGATAATACTTACAGATCTTTACCCAGCTCCGTACAGGATCCCACACATTAATTATACTCCCTTGTTTATCCAAATAGGATTGCTCCCTTCTAGCTTGAGCACCATCTTCCTTTTAAGCTATTTATATTGTAGAGTAAGTCTAGATTTGTCTTCATGGGGAGTGATCTCAAAAAGTATCTTGTAGCTCTGTGTTGGGAAAGGGGGCATTTCTCATTACAGATATTTTTCACTTGTTTAGACCATGAAGTGATGCAGGATTTCAGCAAGGTCCTAATTTTGTAATGAAGCAGGAAGACCTCAGTGAGGTTCATGGCTACAATGGAATTGGGCGATCCTTCCTGTGAAGATTATTTGAGGGAAGAGCGCTTTTTGTGGCTCTGAAGCAGTGCCTAGCATATGAATAAGTGGGAAGTTACTTTGAGGACTTGTGTTACAAAAATGAAAGCAAATAAATAATGTGTAAGGACTACACTGCTATGTGAATTTGTTGTGAAGGGTCGAGACATCATGAGTAATGTTTCATCACAAGAAAGAAAATTAAATGAAGAAATACTGCTCTAAAGAAAATACATAACAAGAAGATTGATGTTTGCTGAATGGAAAAGACTAGCAGTCTTATTCATAGATATCTCCAAAAATTTGCTTCGAAAGCAATTATACAAAAAAATTAATCAAAGACCTGAATTCCCCCTTTCCTTTCTTCTCATATTTATTCATCTTTTCCTAATGAACATGAGTTCTAACAGAAGTCAGAACAGACACTTCTTTTGACTGCATTAGGACGTAAGCCGTCTTAAATATTCACAATTCCTCTTGATACCAACATGAGTTCTGTATGAAGACATGTAGAAATCAGTGGTGCAGGTCAGGGAAGAGACTTTAGATTTAAAAAGAACAAAACTAAGTAAATATGAAATGTATTCCTATCAGTGGTTCTGGCAAAAAATAAGGGGGGGAAAAAAAAGCAACACTGATTCAGGCCAGCATTCATGAGCTAGATAAGGAATATGCAAGTGAATGTAACTGTGTAAATCTTCCCTTGTTAATTGAGGGTAGTTTCCTTTTCCAGATAAAATTAGGTAGCAACATAACAGAAGGATGTGATCAGAGTATATACCAAATAAATCTTTTCAAGTCTCTGCGCTGCTTATTTACAAAAAATGCTATCAATGATATACAATAAACCTTCAAATACTAAAAACAGGTTGAATAAACATCTTCAGTAGTACTCTAAAGGAACCAGTTAGGTTCAGTATATAAATTAATCTAAGTTTTTAAAAAACTTACCTGTTTACTTACTGCACTTGGTACAGTGTATCACACTTCAGTTTGGCCTGAAGCACATTTGATTATCCTTCTGGGTTAAGCACAAGAGGGAAAATGATTGATTAATTAATTATATACTGATTACCATTTGTCTTAAGTTTGTGACATGTTCCAGTTGCTTTGTGTTATCCCAACAACTGATACCAGAGGATAACCCCACATTAAAAGATTCCAAGTAATCATACCGCCCAAAGAAAGACCTCGGCATTCTAGCAAATTTTTCTTAAAAGATGAAGGATTAGAGAGTAAACTGAAACACATGAGCTTTTGGTTAATTCAAAGACACCAACTGTTTCTCAATACATACTGTGAATTTCCAGTTCCACAGCTCAGAAACAGTAGCTGTCAGAGGAACAAATGCTCCTTGGGTTGAGCTTTCTCTGTCTTGGAGTGCATGAGGATTTGTGAGACACAGCTGAAATTCACTGTTTGCAATGGCTTAGGTGGGAAAGCTAAGGCAAGCTGATGTTAAGTTATCTGAAGGTATTTTAGAAGTCTGCCTTCAGATGCCCAAAAGTTCCACATGCAAGTGAATTGCAATTCTGAGCTTAAATTCTGGGAAAATTGACACATTCATTGCCTTCTGCTCCAAGATCTCTTTAAGGAGATGCTATGGAATAGCTACACATTTGCTGTGATGGTGGCATTTCCCCTGCATTTATAGTATAAATAATCTTTTTCTTGAACCCTCTCATAAAAAATTTTGGTTGGCATCCAAGAGAACAGAGTTAGAAGTGCTGACAAATTGTTGAAACATCTGATCTGGCAGCCAGGTGCAAGAGCTGCCTTGGCTTGCACCAGCAGAGAGAGGTTAGAGGATGTAAGAGAGTTGCTACTTGCTGTTTTCTGAGTCTCAGTGAAAACTTCATAGGCTTCAAAGCTTTACTGCATCCTGTTTTGCCAGATCTAATTTGGAGGACATTCTACACTGTACTGGGTCTTTTGTTCATGTTAGGGGGAGACTTTTCCTTAAAACAAACAAACAAACATACAAACAAACAAACAAACATCCAGGCTTGGTAATTTTTTTAATGGTGCCTTCTTCTCTGTGGGGTATGCCCAGCCACTGCCCTGGAGGGATGTCTGCTGAGATAAGGAGATTGAGCAATCTCCCAGCGGGACCCTTCCCGGGAAGGCAGCTACTTTTTACGGCGAGAAAAGACAGACCCAGAAGCCTCTGGGAGACCCTATGCAGATCTTTTGTAACCCATTGGCCTTTACCCTCTGACACCCACCCCCTGTATCCCTATAAAGCCAGCCCTCTGCCCCTGCGAGAGAGAGCTGCTCGTCCCTAGCTCCCCCCTTCACCGGACCAATAAAGCTGCCTCGTGCGGAACAGCCACAGGAGCCTCTCCTCTCCCTGCTCTGGCCTGGAGGCTGCCCTGCAGAGCTGAGCTGGAATCACGAGCTGACAATCACTGAAGAGCTGACAGACTCTGCATGGGCCCTCCTGCCAGCAGCTGAGGGAAGACACCGGGCCTCGGGAAGGCGATTCCTTTCGGGACCATCTCTGGATCGGTCTTCCTCGGTCAGAGCTACTGACCCCTCACCAGCTGCCATACTTCTCAGTGTCATTAACAAAACCATAATCTGTACAGTTTGGTTGATATTGTTCTAAAGGTATTTTCCTATGGTTTTAAAGTACTGTAGAGTTCATGTGACTGAATCACTCAACATTAGTCAGAAGATTGCATGTTTTAACTTGGAAGACCTCAAGTTTAAGAGAAAGGACAAAGACTGAGGGTGCTGGAAGTCCAGGGTCCCAATGTCTCTAACTGGATCATGGAAACAGTCTAAGTGTATCACCAAGGCTCTGTAGCTATGCTTTGGGTGTTGAATACTCCTGGATCTGTATTTGCTTAAATAAATATGAAGGCTGTCTTTCCGTATTGGTGTCAACCTTTAGCTTGCTAACAGGATTAATTCCACAACAACATAACTTTAACTAGTAGGTGGTTAGTATCTGTCTTCCAAAACATCAGTGCTGTTCTTGTCTTTTTTTAATATAGAGATCAACAGCTGCAAGACAATATTAGTATTTTTAGATTATGTTAGGAAGGCTTTGGGTTTGTTATTTTTATTTTCTTTTTGTCTTCTGTTGTATACTAATAATTATTGAAGCAGCAAAACCTCATCACTCCAGTTTTGAAAAATGTGTATTCCTTTATGAATAGCAGATTCTGAGAGATATTGTTAAAGTACACCATCACCCAGATGATTTTAGAAGAGCCAGTATCTATCTAACTATAACTGTGGAGATGACTGAAACCTTGGCGTAAGCAGCTTTTACTGAAGCTCTTATTCCTTTAAAAAGCAGGCTTCTTTTGTTTGTTTGTTTTATGTTGGGGGGTTCTTGGGGAGGGTTGTTGTTTATAAGATCTTTGAAATAAACCTGTGTAACAAGCTGAATACTTACAATGTCTGAAAGCTCCAATGCAACTCCAATTGACTTTAATTTGGCTCATACTTTGGCAGGAAAGGAGAAAAGCCTGGGAGAATGACCTTTACTTATTCCCTAGAGTGTAAACAATTGAGAGATAGATATGAACAGATCCACATTCTCTGTCGGAGCCTTTCTCTCCTCTCAGTGCATATTGTGTAATGAACCTGTAACTCACATTGGTGTTGATAGTAATTATGTACATGCACTGGGAAGGAACGAAATTTTAAATTGGTAACTCTTCATAAAATCTTATTCCAACAGTTCTATAGGCCACTGTTCAATACGGTGGGTTAATAAGCATTAGTCAAATTCCTGTCAGGGAAGTAGGATTAATACAGGTAAAATATTTAATAAAAACTTGTTTTTTAATTACTTTACAAAGATAAAAGAGCTTAGATAATATGTATGTTTTGTAAAAAAATCTTCTTTATTGTAGCTCTCTGTTACTTAGTACTGGTTTTGTCAGTGAATACCACCAGATGTGAGAAGATCATTTAAATAATTGGAATAATAAAAATTTCATATAAAAAGCAAGAGGAGAGAATACTGACCTGCATGGTTAAGCATTTCAGGAAATGTATGGGCAGTCTTCGTTTTACCCCGTTGCAACCCCCCATAATGAACAATGCATTATGCTATAACCTTTAATTATATGATTATATACCACTTCTAGAATAAAACTATTTTCTTCACCATGTTTTAAATACTGGTTTATGCAGTTTTTCTAGTGTTATCTATTATTCAGTATATGTTAGGAAGACTCCAAGAAAGTCTTTTATATAAAATGACATAGCATGCTAATGTTGCTCAACACATTTACAAATAAATCACCCCTTTCTGGAACACTGTTCCTCTTTGGATCTCAGACAGCCTTACAGGGGACTGAGACATACCTCAGCAGAATTTTAATTCCTCTAGGTCCCAAGTACCTGACCCCTCCACAGCATGCATTATTGGTATAAGCAAACACGTTCTAAAGTTAATAAACAATCATAGCTCTAAAATTGCTAACACCTTAGATGATACCTTGCAGATATCTCTATTCATAGAGAAAACCGATTATGGATATGCACACCAAAAACATGCAGCCTGTGAGGCTGAAGTCAATACATTGCTAGGTCTTTTCTCTGCTTTGGAAGTTCAACAGACTCCTGACCACAGGAATACCCAAATTCTGCCTGCTACCAGGCAGCAGAAGAGCCAGCAGTGAGTCACTGGAATGCCAAACCTGAGATCCCTCCCTCTATGCTGCACCACAGAAGCTAGAGAGATTGTCAGCTGAGGTAGAAATTACACTGTCCTTCCTAGTAAGTAGAACCATGGAAAAGATATGGGCAAAGAATTTATGCATCCACACATTCACACATTTGCTCTTGATACTCCTCTCTGGTAAACACTAGGGAGAAAAGTAGAAATAAGACACTTCTGTGGCATGGAAAATCACAAAATTATTTCAGTGCACACATCAGTATTTTTTTTTGTGATGCTGATACTTCATTGCATACTCCATGCTATAGTAGTTCTTGTGCCACAGGTAAGGGTCCCAAATACCACCTGGAATGAAGTATTTCCCCCTTTCTATTATGTTTTTACATGTGTTAGCAGTACTGAAAATGAGTGTGTGTCTGCATTCTGGAGTTGCTAGAGAGTCGCTAGTTCTGACAAGGTAGAACCAGCACAAGTAGACACATAATTATCTAAAACATCTATGTTTTGTATCATGATTATTTTCATCATGCTCTTCAGCAGGCATATAAAATTAAACATCGATTTTAAGAAACTCTTGTAATCCATTTATAAATAAATTAAGCTTTACAGCTTTTCTTTGGTCTGCATACATGATTATACCACTCAAGATCACAGCATCCTTATGGCTAGATCAGATACCATATTGTAAAATCTATTTTAAAATGTTATTTTGAGTAGGCTTGATAAGCATTAAATAGGGTAAAAAATTTGTTTTGTTGCAAGCCAGGAAGAATGCATACTTGATTAAATATCAAAGACCAAAATTTACAAAATAATACCATGAGAACAGAAGCAAATTTAGCTTACAAGCATTAAGGGAAGATATGATTAAACTGATTACTGTGCACGGCATTAGTCCCTGTTACTATACAATTCTGCTGTCTGCTGAAGTATCTAATCTACAGTAGAAGTAAGACATTTTATCCATCAGGTTAATATATAACAGCTGGCACAAAATAATTACTGCAAATGAAATCGAGAAGTGTGATGGAATTTTCATGTAATTATACATACATATAGGAAGCAAGTGTTGCTGAGATAAATCATCTCAACGTAACAGAGCTATTTGTTAGTCACCCTATCAGACATACATTAGATAAAACTCTTGTATAGTTTTTTTCTGCTGCTGTTTCTGTCAGAACTTAAAAAAATTGAAATACTAAAGATGAATGAATGCTGGTTAGACATTTAATTTTTGCTATTTAATTCTAAGAAATGGATGGCATGTTGATTTTCTGTGAAAATAATGTCCCTCATAGCTGTCGTTAGTTCAGAGAAAGTAAACAAAGGAGGTGGGTAATAGCATATATTTACAATAAATTTGTTGAATACAGGTTCATATACAGTAAACATAAACATAACTTAGTTCAAACAATTGCTTTTCCTTTTGAGTGGCCCCACTTAGTGATCCCCATTTGCACGTGATGTGTTTTGTAAAATTGTAACTGATGTTTCCATTCAAGTGACATCACAACAAGAGTCTGTTTTCCTGTAGCAATGATGACCTAAGGGTGGTGATCCAAAGCCCAGACTCATTCAAAGGAACAAGAGCTTATCTCACAACTCATTCAACTATATTTTGGGTGTAAGTGTGTAGAAGCAAACAAGGTTATTTGCTGTTTCCCTGTCCCTGACCCTACACAAAGACAGGCAATGGACACTACCCTGTCAACTCATGCCATCTTCTTTGCCTGCTGGCTATCATGAACTGAAGTAGCACAGGGCAGAGAGGGAGAAATGCGCTGCTGGAATGGTCTGGAATCACTTCTGGCTACTGGGATCCCTGCCTCTAAGCCAACCAGTATTTCCAAGTAAGGAGGTTCTGGTTTCACAAGAGAAGATTTAAAAAACCAAGACACCAGTTTAATGTTAAAGACAGATTTTCTCATCATGACCAGATTGCCTTGGGTGAAAGGGTCCTCTTTGGATACTTTCTTGAAATACAATATATGGTACATGCTGCCTTAAGGAATTTAAGTCATAAATGACACAAAGTGCTAGGAATTATTCAGATTCATATCTGAATTGCCAGGAGGAAATAAGAAAGGGGAAATGAGACAATTTTGTGCTGTTTCTGACTACTGTTTTTTCCTCCTGTTAGAATATCTGACAGCCCCTCCCAATATGAATTACACACTGGGGCTGAAGGTCAAGGACTGAATGAGTTGCTCATTTTAACCTTCTTTCCTTCTTCTACTGTCAGACTGAAACATAAATAACTTATTCATATTTTCTCCTTCTTTAAAACATTAGCAAATTCCAAATGCCAGATATTTTTACTTTATTTATTTGAAATGCTCTCCTGTTCTGTAATGGTACCACTGGTACCACACGAGGAGTAAAGTGTTACAAATCATGAAAACCAAGACTATAATAATGCCAGAACTCAATAGCTGGACCTACTTGAGCCAGCTGGTGAAGTTGAAGTAGTTCCCTACATAACGACACTGTAAAATTACCAGACCTTCAATAGAGGAGACAACAAATTTCCAAATGAGATTTAGTTCATTCTTTATTTCTTTTGCAGTGTAAAAAATGACACCAGGAATTGATATTATAAGGTGCTTTATAATACAAAGAGAAATACATGCATATATCATAAATTATTATTTATGTATATTATTTACAAAATATATTCAACATTTCAGAAAACAAAATTCAGGTATAGGAAGTAAACTTGATACAAGCAATATATTTAAATTACCTAATTCCATTAAAAATAAATTTATTATGCTCACTTTCCAGCTCTGTTTGTTATTATTTAAAAGGAAAAACTGCATAATAAAGAACAATAAGAAATTTCTATGGGAGAGTTTTTTTTTTAAATTTAGAGATAATATGGCAAGTAATAACCAAAAAAAAAAAAAAAAGATGGAAGGATGTGAAAACATTTTGCATATATACAAAATGGAGCTTTACTGACAAATGCTTTGTTATGTCTGTTAATGCCAGGTATAAAAATATTTTAAATAAAACATTTGTTTTCATATTGGACAGCTGAACATCTAGTTATTGCCTTGTCCTAACATAACTAATGCTATCACTGTCATTCACTGAAAGAGACTTCTTATTAACAGAATTCTCAAAATTAAAAAGAAACAGGATTTAATTACATTGTTTAATCCTTTACACAATTTGTTATGGTTCATACACAGTTATGTATGGTTCAAAATCCAGGCCAGTTGGTTTCTTATCCTTAGCTCAACATGCAGTCACATTAGATTACCTTCAGGTTTTTGTTTTGTTTTTTTTTGCCTTAACTATAATTGGACATTTTACATAGACTGTACTCTTGATTCATTTATATTTGGCACTGTATTGAAATACACTTGTCATTGTTAACCAACATCCAACAATTATGATAATTTGATGTACCATTTTGAAAGTTATATTGAATTTTCTCTTCTGATAAATACTAATTGCATATTTGAAGTGATGGATCTTGTTCTCTCAGAAGCATGCTTCTGGATCCCTTATTTATCATAATTTGAGAAAGAGGTATGACCTTATTTCTTCCATTTCTTAGGTTTTCAGAAATGCATAAACAATGCAAACAAACATAGATCATGTTCCATCAACTAACTGTTATAAAACCATTTGCATGGAAACAGGGTAATTCTGTCCTATTTTCTGCCCAGTAGTTAGTGCTTAAGAAACTCAGGTGGAATAGAGAAATTGGACTGAATTAGCTCATACTTGAAATAATATGCCATATTTGGCATGATTATTAAGCTTTTGTATATGCCTGAGAAACCACAGGGATGTGTTATTTAGCCTTTTCACCTGAAAACATTTCCATCTTGTCTTCATGCACATTGCTGTGCCATTTTACAAGCCTCCCCTCCAATCCCAGGTGGGAGTCTTTGACTCCTATTCATTTGCAACACTTCTGCTGTCAGAAATGTGTTGTGGGAGATAACAGATGAGTGACACTGAAAAGAAATCACATCTGTGCAATTGAACATACACAGCTCATCCGGAAACTGCTGCACATCAGTGGCACTACTGCTCATAGCTCTGGTTCTGGCACAGGAGGGGAACACCAGAAAGCGCCATGTACATCTGGGCACTGTGCTCCCAAATGTCCCCCCTGCTCTGAGGAGCTGTGAATCATCCCTCACCATCGGGTGCACATTTGATAAACACTATTTAATTTTGAGTGAATGACAGCTTGGAGGCTTACAGTACTCAAAACAACTATGAACAACTTTTTTTTTATGAGAGGAGGATGAGGAGAAACTGTGTTGCAAGAATAGCTGAAAGTAAGAACTTTTTCATGTGATAATTCACAAAAAGGTGGTAATGGACTGAAATCTCTGATCCCCATTCCCTCCAGTATAGATGGGAGCTTAACCTGGAACCCTTCGATCAGAGAAAAAGTTTGCTTTGAGCCCTCAGAATTTCAAGCAAAGAACTATTTGAATGACTGCTGCTGTTACTGCAATAAGCATCAGTAACAGACTATTTTCAACCCTTAATTACTAGGTTTTGCTTGGCAATTCCACGTAACAACCATGCTGAGTAATATCTCACTGAAAACCAGACTTTTGGAGGTCTACAGAATGATGGAGCAGATACTTAAAATTTTCATCATGACATCTCTCACCATGTTTTTAAAAAGCCCACATCAATTGAAGGAAGTATGCTTTGAAGAACTTCCTGCAATTTTTATTTATCTTAGAGATATAGTTATTTAGCATTTCAAATAGCCATGAAGTTCAGAAAATGGCCAGTGGCAGCTAAATCTTGGAAAACAGACTTTTAAGTAGGTTTTTTCTAATTAGAAAACTTAAGGAAATGTTCAGTTACTTGCCATTACCAAAAAGGGTAATGAACATTTATAGGTCTTTAAAAGCATGTCATGTCAAAAAATCCATATTAACAGACTCATTGGAAAGACATCTGCTGTATTCAGTGACTTCTGCTCTAGGAACTCTGCAAGCAGTTCTGAGATTCCCCACACTTTTAAGCAGGTGGCAGTGCAGGTTAAAGAGACATAGATTTTTCCTGCAGCTGATAGAAACCATGCTTTCCAATTTTCCCATTTATCTCAACCTAAGGTAAAAATATACAGCACTGTTATTGGGTTCCTATCTAGATGGGAACAAGCATGAACTTTGAAATGCACTTCTTTGTTGACTCAACAAAGTATTTCCAGTATTTCTGGATACGGCTTTGTGAGCTTTATTTCTCAGAATGAGACACTGCAGTAAGAGACATAACTCAACCTCTCTTCTTTAATATGACAGTAGGAAGACCTATCTTTTGAAGGGGTTAGGTGATGTTACAGTGCAGTGATTCAGCATCAGCACTCAGTGTCTAATGATAAACATTGATAGCTTTAATAAAAGCAAATTCAGCAGCCTTTCTTCTACTGGACCTTAATTTATGCCACCAACACAGACTCAGCAGTTAAGGCAATAAGGGATTTAGCTCACATTTGAAACTTTGGGTTGCTCTTTCAGTTATTTCAATCTTTTGTGCATAAAATGTTGCATTATCTAGCGTTCGTACCTAAAAATCACTAATAAGGTTGATTTTAACATCTTTGACAGCGACATGGATGGTGGGATGGAGTGCACCCTCAAACGAGCTTAATGATGACAGCTGTGTGGTGTGATTGACACTCTGGAGGGATGGGATGCCATCCTCAAGGTTCTTGAGAGGCTTGAAAGGTGGGCCACATGAACCTTGTGAAGTCCAACAAGACCAAGAACAAGGTCCTGCACTGGATCAAGGAAATCCCAAGTACAAATATTGGCTGAGCAGAGGATGGATTGAGAGCAGCCCTGAGGAAAAGGACTTTGTGGTGTTGGTGGACAGGAAGCTGGATGTGAGCTGGCAATGTGTGTTTGCAGCTCAGAAATCCTAACACATCCTGTACTGCACCAAAAGCAGCGTGACCAGCAGATCGAGGGAGGTGATTCTCCCCCTCTGCTCTTGTAAGACCCCTCCTGGAGTGCTGTGTCCAGGTTCAGGGGGTCATCCTGAACAAGAAGGACATTGACCTCTTGGGGCAAGTCCAGAGGAATCCATAAAGATGATTGAGATGACTGGAGGGAGGGAGCACCTCTCCTATGAGAGAGTTGGGCTTGTTCAGCCTGGAGAAGAGAAGGCTCCAGGGAGATCTTACAGCACGTTCCAGTACCTAAAGGGAGCTTACAAGAGAGCTGGAGAGGGACATTTTACAAGGACATGTAGTGATAGACCTTAAAGTGAAAGAGGGCAGGTTTGGATTAGATATTTGGAGGAGATTCCTTACTGTGAGGGTGGTGAGGTATTGCAAAAAGTTGCCCAGAGAGGTTATGGACACTCCATCCCTGGATGTGCTCAAGGTCAGGTTGGGGGGAGCTTTGAGCAACCTGGTCTAGTGGAAGGTGTCCATGCCTATGGCAGGGAGGTTGGAACTAGATGATGTCTAGGGTCCCTTCCAACCACAACCATTCTACGATTTTCTATATTTTTAAATTTTATATATTTTATTTAATTTCTACTTTTATCAAATACGTCCTACCTTATTAAACTAAAATAAACAAACAAAATGCAACAACTTAGTTTCATTTAATGAACAGCATGTGGCTTTGATCTCTTGCTAATGTGTGAACAGAACAACTCTTTCTCAGAAGCATTTTTTTTGAGATGACTAGACACATGGTAACAGTATCTGTCATGAAGCAGTAGGTTTTTTACTTGGAGATATGAGAAATGTGTGTGTGTGCAAATACTTTTGTGGAAGTGAAGCAGTGTTCAGGTGGACTGGTTCTGTGGCAGGAGAATACAGCTGGACTTAAAAAATACAGATGAACCTAAAACTGAAGAAAGAACAATAGCTCATTTGTTTTGAGAGTGCAGGATGGATAAAAATCCCAACTTCTTTGCAGGAATTGATTTCCACATTGTTGAAATAGATTTGATTTGGATTTTCACAACATTTAGGCTTTTTCAATAGGAACAAATTGAACTGGTGAAGAAGCATCCAGCTTCTTCTCAGGTTGAAGCAGAGCATACAGAATCAGACACTAAACAATGGTGGTAGAGAGGACAAAGCATGGTAATAGCAGAGGAAAAAGCATTTTATATACCTTGAATATTGCAAGATGAGATTCCCCAGCTCCCTGTTTAAAACCATGTAACCAAAATGCTTAAAGGGTTGTGCTGTGTTGAGCAGAGCTTCTGTTGGCCACCATCTGTGTTTCAGAGGAACAAGTTATTATTTTCTTCCTCTTGAACTACATGACTCCTCATTGACAGCTTGGGTTTAACACAAGGACCTCTAACTGAGCAATTACAATTGTGGGAATAGTTGTGGGAAGGACACAGGACTGTGACTGTGGAGAATACCAAAGCTGTGCCTCACACCTACTCTGGCACTGGCCATCTGTGGAGTCTCAGGTAATTACATCCTCTGCTTCAACATCCCATGTATAAAAAGAGAAGGATCTCCCTCCCACGTGTCAGGTCTAGAGATAGCACCATCCCCTAGAAAGCTGCTGAATTGTCTTCTCTAAGCCACGGGGAAATAAAACCAACTGGAAATGGAGACTATGCAATCTTGTCCCTGTGGTTTCTCCACAAGCTCCCCTCAGACAGCTCTTTATTACTCCTTCTCCTCACACCCACTTGGGTCTTTGAAGAGTAGCTCCCATGAGAGGAGCCAGCGCCTGTTGTGGGGACCATCCTCTTCCACACCTGTCACAGAATCACAGAATCAGTCAGGCTGGAAGGGACCGCTGTGGGTCACCTGGTCCAACCTCCCTGTTTAAGCAGGGTCATCCTAGAGCACATGGCACAGGATTGTGTCCAGACTGTTTCTGGAATATCTGCAGTGAGGGACACTCCACACCCTCTCAGGACAGTCTCTCACAGTAAAGTTCCTCGTGTCCAGGTGTAATCAGTTTCTGCCTGGCGCCTCTCCTCCTAGAGGATGGCACCACCGACAAGAGCCTGGCATCCTCCTCTCGACACCCCCACTTTCGATATTCAAACACGGTGATGGGGTCCCGTCTCAGCCGCCCCTTTTCGGGGTGGGTGCCCTGCGCAGGGCGGGGTGGAAGGGGCGCAGTTCCGCGCAGTTCCGCGCAGTTCCGCGCAGTTCCGCGCAGTTCCGCGCAGTTCCGCGTTCCCGGCCGCGGACACGCGGGGAGCGAGAGGCGGCGGCGGCTCCCGCCCGGCCGGGGCCGTGCCCGCGGCGCGCCAGCGCCCCCAGCGGCGGCAGAGCGCACTCGCACCCGCCCCACGCGTGACTGCCGCGCTCGCCAGCACACCGCGCTGATAGCCACCCACCCACACAGACACACACGCCCCGCCATCGCAGCCCCCCCGCTCACGCAGGAGCACCCCGGGAGCGCCCCGCAGCCAACACACCGCTCGCAGACACCCCCGGCACAGAGCCCGCACCCCGCACACGCCCCCGGGCGCGCACACGGCCCCCCCCCCCGCATGCGCAGCGCGGGCGCGGAGCTGTCCGAGCGCTGAATCCGTGCGCTCCCGCCCGCCCCATTCCGGCACAGCGCTGGGGTTCCCCGCTCCCTCCGTCCCTACATCCCCCCTCCCTCACACCCTCCCTCCCTCCCCGCAACGCCGACGCTTCCCTACCCAAAGAGGGGAAAAGCAGAGCGACCCAGTAGCCCCACCACCGTTCATAAATACTAATTTTCAAAGCGAAAGGGGAATAAAACATACGGAAAACAGAACTGCTCTCAGCGCTGTTCCCTTTTGCCTGATGCTCCTCGCATAGTTGGGTTTTCTCTTCTTTTCTTTTCCTTCCCCCCCCCCCCCCCCCTCCTTTCCATTTCTTTTCTTCTTATTATTTGGTTGCTTTTTTTTTTTTTTTCCCCTCCATCACCAAAAGCAAGTCGGGGGGAACGGCTGTGTCTGATGCCTTATCTCTTTTGTGCTGACTGCTGGAGATGAGCCTAGGCTTGACCTGACCATGATTCCAAGGACTGGCACTTCTCTTTTACCCCTACTTTGTAGAGATCCAGACCTTCTCTTCCTGATTGTCAAGAAAATTAAATTATTGCTGAATTTGGAAATCTAGGCAGCAGCAGCTTACTTTTTCCCTGCATCTCTCTGGAATCGTTTCTGGGATATTTCCAAATCATCACAGAAAGCAGGAGGAATGAACCGGCAGCTAGTGAAAATTTTGACAACCTTGTTTGCATTTTTCTTAGAGACAAACCACTTCAGGTAGGTGATACCACTCTGTAATAATATTTGTCAAAAGGTTGTGAGAATCATAACTATAAAGATACTACGTCACAATAGCCTAGTTTGTTTGCTGTATTTGAGAGTGTTTTGTGTTCATTCTATATAGACTATCCCTTTTTACACTCAGAGACTCGTTGCTTGGTAACAAACACAAAAAATAATAATCTCAAGTTTGGGTGTTCTATTTTCCATTTTATGATGCAAAGATGTGGGGTTTTTTCACTGTAAATCAGTATAGCTAAGAACACTTTCTTCGGCTTTTCTTCCAAAATGCAAATTCTCAGCTCTTGGCAGAGGTTGTTTAGGAAGTTGCTTTGGTTTCCCCCTCTTCAGTCTTTGGAAATGATTGTACCAGTTTTGTCAGGGATGTAGTTATTTGAAATTAGAGAACCAGCCCTCTGATTTTGGGAAAACCCTGGATCAGACTAGTATTGTGTTCACTTAAAGTACCAGGGTTTCTGAAATTTTTTTTTAACATTTCATGAGCTTTTGCTTCAGCTATTGACTTTTTTGTGGTACTAAGCAAACAGGTCCGTCTTATTAACCAGAATAGCATTTAAGATGAGATTCATTACGGTACTGTATGCTGCTGTGCATCTGCACAGACAGATGTATTTGCATGGAAAAGTGCTTTTCTAAGAGTAATGAGGTATACATATAGTGACAGAGTGGAACCGTGTTTATATTTGTGAGCCTGGGTTCACGACACGACTCATAGCTAGTGGGCTCTGAATGAAAACAGAAGTAATTTGTCTAGCAAGAAGTGTAGCATATTATTTTCCAGTTTTTATTTTCTTAACTGAATTATTTCATTATTTAAGTTGGATATATCATCTGCTGTGTATTAAATATTAAAGATATTTGTAATGGCACCCTGTCATTGACAAAAGCAAAAAAAGAAGCAACCGCCTCCTATAAATGGAACCTGAAAAAAATGTGTGGAATCACACCACGAGAATTTACTATCACCTTGCCTTTTAACAATTCTAGTGAATTGTTTCTCTTTTGTAGTGAGAGAAAGGATTTGATATTTGCTTCTCATTTCAGATGATCACATGTATATGTGATTTTTTTATACTTGCGTGTAGATGCATGAAAATACCCCATGAAAGACTCCTGAAACTGAGAGGTTTCCTTTGGGCAAATATTTAAACAGAGAGTGGTTAAGAAGTCACAGTCAGAATTACTTTTAATTTAGCTCAAAGATAAAGTGGAAACAGAGACAATGAAATTGGTTGTTTAAGAAGCAAGGTAATGTTTTATTATTAAGTCCGTGCCTCTACACACCAAATATGACCATTTTCATCCTAGTTTCTTTCTCCCTGGGGAACAACCATGGGGAACTCCTAAACTGTCTTTCTCTGCAATATCTAATGTGCTTGCAATATGCAATGTGCTGTGTACACATCATTTCACACACATGATATGGTACCAGAAGTTTGCTCTTAAATAGATGTGTTCAAAGACTCACATATAAATACCATAATAAATTTTATTACTCAATGCTCATAGAGTGGGGGGTGAAACCCCCCTAAGATTGGTTGTGAATGACTCTGGAACCTTTTTTGCCAGATTAGGAAAGAATCCAGACACTCTCTAGCATGATTTAAATCTTTTTTGGGTAGCATCTGTAAAAACCAATTTTTTTTCTATCTGTATCTTTCCCGACATTAACAAACCCGGTATTTTTCAGTGTTGCTTTTTTAAGTGTTGCTGGCTGTTGTTTGGAAGTTTAAGACCACCTTAAACCAGTGTTAACATAACATTTTAACAGCATCCATGTAACTAAAATAATGATATACAGTAGGGTATCAAAGTCACTCTATGTTGTTAAGGTGAAGAGTAAAGTGAATCTTCTAAAGTCTTAAAACTGTAAAAAAATTATTTTTAAAGCTAAGATTTTTTCTGAACAGAAAATTGTGTTCATGCATGATACCTAAAACTCATCTTTATTTCTAGAATAAAGTTTTCAGATGAAAGGTAGAGTGTGTTGCTCTTTAAAAATATTAATTGCTACCTTCACTCAATCGAGACAATATTATTTAGTGCTGTAATTTCTCCATGACTCGAATACAATACAAGCTAAATATTAGCTAATGGTGGCTAATAATTTATTTAGGACGACTTTCTGTAAAGAACATGATTCAAGATCTGGAAAATCCCCCTCACAGACCCTGTCTCCTTCAGATTTTTTGGACAAATTGATGGGAAGGACATCGGGGTATGATGCTAGAATCAGACCAAATTTTAAAGGTAAGTTTTCTAAGACTTCTAATTAATTAATTGATAACTTTTGGGACAAATTATAGGTTTTGAGGGGTTTTTAACCTCTGGGTTTAGGTTATGTTTTCAATAACTTCAGTTTTGCAGTCTTACAGTGCCATGGAGAACAGTTGATCCGTGGGGTGGACTAGGAGACCAGTGTAGGTAATAAGGGTCCAGAGCTTGAAAACCCTCTTTTGACATGACAGTAATGTTCAGCTGTCAAAAAATGCTTCTGAAGACCTTACTAAATTAACATAGTCATTAGGATTATGGGCTTCACACTAAAACCAAATGAGATGAGTTGTTCCTGAAATTTTTAAGCCACAAAGACATTATCATTAAAACTTCCATGCTGAGATATTGTCTTCCTTATAGCAGTTGGAAGAAAAAAGAAATCTACGTTTTCTTTCAACTCAAAGAAGTAAAAGCTTCTTCCCCAAGGTAGGGGGAACTCAAGGAAAGTACACAGATTTTATCCTGCAAATGCTGAATGAATTATAAGAACCAATGTCTCAGGATCCCTATAAAAGATAGAAACTGTATTCTGTTCGGCATTTCCATGACAGTCCCCTTTTTCTTCCAAAATTTGGACTGATACTTGGAACATCATCACCACCATCCCTGCACAAAGAAAGCTGTGTACTGGAAGATTCTTTTGCAAACATTATTACTCAAAGCAAGTTTTCCTTGCTGTAGTCCTGTAAATCCCTACAGAAGAGAGCACAGAATATCTTGTGGCTTTCTATGAAAGGAGTTGGGAGAGAAGTTTTCATTGCCAATATTTAGCATTTTGGGAGAGTTCTATAATTCCACCAAAATCATCTCCTCTATTCCAATTTAAAGCTCAGAATATGGTTTACTTTGAAAACCGATCAAATGCTTTCTCCCTTAACAAATCTTATGCCAATATACATTTGAAACTCATATCTATTAGCTTTGGTCACTGAAATGCATTTTTTCCCGTATTAAGCCTTTTTAGCAGTGCTATGAAGGTTGATAATGGCTTGAAAAAATAATCGTTTCTTAGCCAGTGAGTGAACTCTAAGGAGAGAAGAAGCTCACATGTCAATGAGAAAAGTGTTTAATTAAATTTAGATCAAAGATCAGTTTCTTCTCTCTGTTCCACATGTGCAAATTACAAGATTTAGAACAAAGTGCCTTTTTTGACTGCTTCCTATGCCTGAGTGAGGAGCAAACTAGTATGGATTTCAGATCCAAAGGTTTGAAAGCTGATAAGTTAAAAAAACCGAGTCAGTGAAGTCGAAAGTCTTAATTTCAGAGTATTTTTCAAAGTGCTTATTGAGTTCCTGAACTGGTGTTCACATCAGCTTATAGTATGTAATATTGCATTAATCTGTCACATTCATTTTGTGTTTGCATGTGTATCAGTGAAATTTCAGGAAACATAAATGAAGGCAGAAATTGCATGAATTGAGCAAGGTATCAGTCCTTAAGAACTTATTCTTGCTCTTTAAATGGAAGGGGCACTAAAAAATCTTCATCTCTTGTATCTCAGACGAAAAACAGTAATAGCAACAGTCCCATGAACATACATGTCTTAGAGACAGCTCTCTATTTCTCCCCAGTATGTGTCTACAGCCATTTCATGAAAAACATAGGAAACAGGTTCGTAGCTTTGCTGCCCTCATAGTCAAGTGTGTAGAGCAGGTATGGTGTGCGCAGCAGGTAGGGTGTGCACAGTACTGTGTGGTTGGTGCACGCTGAGCTCTTTGACAGACACTTCTCCCCTCTGAGTCCTGTATTTTGTTTGCATTACCAAAGTGAAGTTGCTGCCTGTTGACACCTATGAACCCTCCCTGGCAAAGCATCTGCCATATTTTGGTTTCTGATTTTTTCCTTAAGTCACGCTCCAGAGCAGGATGGTACTTTGCGGCAGTTTGAACTAATAAGCAGATCTTGAAAGCGTTCTTGTAATGTCGTGTCTGTGAGCTCTCCCAGAGCTCTCAGTCTTCTGGTGAGAGGCCTGAAAGTTCTTGTTCTTTGCTATATTCATTTGAATGGTATTTTGGACCTCAGAGTTTAGAACTAGAGAGTTAGGTCATGCAGTTTTGACCTTCACATCACCAGTCAAAACCTTGTCAGCTGATAACTCTGTTTATTAGTCAATATCCATGTTCTAGTTGCCCAAGTCTCATTAATGTTTCAAAAAAATTGAAAATACTTATTGTTCTATATTGCATACTTCTTCCTTTTAAAGAATAAGGACAGCTGCAAAGGAGTCAAAATAAATTTATTTTGCTTGAAGTTAGTGTAAAAAGATTTTATTTTTACTGAGTCTTTACTGTGTCCATAATAAATTGTTTCAGTTTTTAACATTCATAAATATGTTTGAGATAATTTTGGGGGTAAGGCCTATTGTACAATACTGATATTCTAAATCAAATAAATGGAAGAATGTATGAAATGCTGAATGAGTACCTGATTCATAACACTTTCCGTATTTTAAGGAAAGAACTTTTTATCATGAAAGAGGCCACTGGAGCAATGGTTTAAACTAGGGATCTTCTATCTGGCTTTGATATTAGTCTGGGGATAATATTTGTTTACCATGTTTCAGAAGACATTGTGAATCAAGATAGTTGTGCCATTATTCAGCTTCTCCTCGTAGGGTCTTGAGGGGCAGCCGTTTGAGGAGTGGCTGAGGTCACTTGTTCTGTTCAGCCTGGAGGAGACTGAGGGGAGACCTCATTGTGGTCTTCAACATCCCCATGAGGGGAAGCGGAGGGGCAGACACTGATCTCTTCTCTGTGGTGACTGACGGTGACAGGACCTGTGGGAATGGCCTGAAGCTGTGTGAACCAAAACCTCCCCTGAGGTTTAGGTTCAGTATTAGAAAAAGATTTTTCACCCAAAGTGTAGTTGGGTGCTGGAACAGGCTCCCCAGGGAAGCGGTCACGGCACCAAGCCTGACAGAGTTCAAGAAGCATTTGGACAGTGCTCTTGGGCACATGGTGTGACTCTTGGGGTGTCCTGTGCAGGACCAGGAGTTGGGCTTGATGATCCCGATGGTCTCTTCCAACTCAGTTTATTCTGTGATTCTCTGATTCTACTAGTGCATTCATCTAGCTTTTTCTGCTTTAGACCAGTTACACAGCTTTTTCTGAGTCCACTACAGGCATTTTAAAGTGTCAGAAAAGTCTGATTTCATGGAAATGCAACTGAGTAGAACACATTTATCCTATGCCACTGATTATACAATAATTAAATATACTTTTATGACTAGTTTGAATTACTGGAAAACAACAGCTATTAGATTAATTTTTGAAATAAAGGCTGTGCGCTCTAAAGAGAGAGGAAAATGCTACTTACTGGAACAAGGTGTTTTATCCAGATAAAGCATTTCATCATTAGTGACTGCTTTTTCCTATCTTGTTCTTGCAAATTAAAAAATTTAGGAAGATAGTGGGAGAGCAACAGGTGAATATATAAACATTTAGACATCAACAACAGGGGTTTTTTGGTTGTGATTGTTTTGTGTGTGGTTTTCTTTTTGGTTTTGTGCTTGGTTTTTTTCCAGAAGCACTGTATAATGAAAGATACTTTCTCTTCTGTATTATTCTGTCTTGTACATTCATTTGAATTCAGAGGAACATATTTCTTTTTCTTTTTGATTCACCAAGTGGTTGGATACAAAATTACCAGAAACTAAGAGGGGATATCCCCCTGATAAAAAAGCCTTCTGAAAAGCCAGAAGGAAGTGCCAGAGTGACAGCTCTCAAAATTGCCCTTCTTTAATCACCCTCTGTCAGATATTTAAAGCATACTTTTTCATCTTCCACTTACCTTTCATTGAGTTTGAATAGGCTAATAATTTGTGTAAGGATACAGAGGGGAATACTTTTAAATGTAAATATGAAGACTGCGATCCAGTACTAACTGAAGTCCCTGAGAGTCTTTCTGTTAACAGCAAATGTATGCTCATGGTCCTATGAGTTGATTTGCAGTTTCTTCTTCAATTATGACATCAGTTGAGCATGGTTTCTGTAAAATAATAAAAGGTGAGGCTTGCATGATGCATTTTTACTTTATTAATATTACTTTTCTATTTTTTAATGGTAAAACCCAAGAGAATCAGTCTTTTACTTTCTCCAGTGCTCACTTTGCTTTCAAAGTGAAATAAACCTCAGAAACAGCAGCCTAGGGTACCTGTGTTATGAAACTAGCCAAGAATGTGCTTTCTCATTGCTAGAAACCAGGGATGGTGAAGTGGTATCTTAGCTTAGTGTACATTCAGCTCAGGCTCAAGAGCACTCCATGTAATGCCATGATATGAGGGATCAATCTAAAACTGAATCACAATATGAGATGTGGGGCTAATGGAAAGCCAACTTGAATTTAACATTTCCTAGCAGGTGTTGATCTTCAGAGGTTACTAAATTATTTCGACTTTCTAAAACACTTTCATCATCTAATACCACTCAAAATCTAAACATAATCTAGAATTATCAGATAGGAAAAAAAACCCCATTATCTATAGGCGCTGCTATGTCCCTTATGCCAAATACTTTAAGTAATAGGCTGGCTGTCATGCACTGGGCACAGAGCAGGGGAGCTGGTCACCAAGAGCTGCAGAAGTGTTATCAGGTATGGAAAATATTTGCAATGAAGATGATTTTCTTTGTATTGAATTTCATTCTATGTTTTAAATTCAATCTTTTCCCATTGTATCATTATTTACTAAGGAGTATTCTGATTTTTATGGAATTACGTGGAGGTGTGCAGCAACAGTGCCTATTAATGTTACCCTCATGACTGGATGGTGCAATACAGTGTGAATTAACTTGCTCATAAGCTACTGTTTTGTTAGTGATGCATTTTGGGGGTGTAGGGCCCTAGTGCTAAAAGATTAGTCTGTGATTACAGCAGTGTAATGCCATTTTCATGCTGAGTCTGTGGGTTTATATCTGAATAATAAACACATGGACTAAGTAATTTACTGAAAATTAGCCTGACAACTGTTACAGGAAACGGCTTATGCACTTTAATACTTTAACTCCTTGGCAGCAAGGATCAGGTTTTCCCATATGTTCAAACCCATTGCTTACTTATTTGGCCCCTGAGTTGACCAGTAATGAAATGCTTAAGAAACGTGAATAGAAAACTCTGAATGACATTTCAGGGTGAAAATAATGGCATCAAGCTTAATAAATAAAAGCAGTTTCTATGCATGTGGTAAGAGTCTGCAAAAAGTTGACTTTAATCTAGACATATAAAAGTTGAAAAGCATACCAAAGATAAGCTGTGGGACTGTAGCAATTTGTTCTCTAGTGGTTAACAAACTTCCCACTACACTTCAGGTGGTAATAATTACTGGCCATGAAGCCAGATGTGGTGAATATCCTGTACTGGGCTCTTCTTCACAAAGGGCCAAGTTCAAAGGCTCAAAGGGCCAAGTCCAATGGAGACTCAAATCCTGTTCAGGCAGAGCAGAGTGTAGTAAGAAAGGGCACATTGTTGATGCATTCAAGTTTCAGAGCATGGGATGAAGATTCATTATCGGAGAAGGGAGACTACTGGGCCAGTTTTCATTTCTGGCCAGACCATTGCACTCCCTAAATATAGTTGCTTAAGATGTCCAAGCATATATTATTAGGAAGGTAAGCCTCTGGTTTCTTTTCTGTCTTGAAAGATCTAAAACTTACACTGTTTCCAGATAAAGCTGTGTACACACATCTCATTGCACAGTAAGATGCTGCACGAGGATACTTACCTGCAGGACATGGGGTTTATTTGGTTTTGGTTTATTTTTCTTCAACTGCAAAAATGAGGCTAAGGAAATGATGCTCAGTCTCTGCCATAGGTATGCACATTTTCGGCAGAAGTATCCTTTTAATTGTGTTTCTTTTAAAACTGCTAGGGGGAAAAAAAGGGCTATGAACCTTGCACTTCTTCCTCTCACTTTAATTTCAGGTTCTTTCTCAGAACATGAATAGGCTGGATGAGTTCCATGGCTACTTAGGTTATGTCTAGGCTACTAGACAAATGGGGCCAGACAGCAGGCTCAAGGCACCCGTGATTATCTACGCTGCTTGGCTGTTTGTTCATTTCCTGGATCTCTTTCTGAGCTTCCCGCAGCCAGCTGATTCCAAGGCAAGCCAGAAAGGCTGTGAGCATGCAGCAGTGTAAAGCACAAACTAAATAATGCTGCCTGGCATCCAAGCTGAGGATCTGTCCAGGTCTTCTTTTATATATAAATGTTTAGCCACAGTCATCCATATTGTATTGGTGTGTTGCCTTTATTCAGAACCAATTATTTAAGAGATATCAATAGATTTGGCTGTTGTCATGGATCATTATTCAGCTGCTGCATTAACTGCAAAGGGGATTTATGAGAAACAAATGTCAAAGCAGAGCTAAAGACCTTTGATATCAAAGAAGGAAATGCTATTGTTTTGATCATATTCTAATTTAAGTGTAATGTGTTTATCACATCCAGTGTCATGTTCACACTTAAATTTTCTATGCAGTTAAAGCCTGCTTATTTTTTTCCTCTATAGATTTCCATAGAATCCTACAGTGGTTTGGGTTGGAATGGGACTTTAAAGAACATCTAGTTCCAACCCCCTGCCACAGGAATGGACACCTTCCACTAGACAAGATTACTTAGATCTCAGGCCAACCTGGCCTTGAGAACATCCAGGCATAGGTCATCCACAACTTCTCTGGACAACCTGTTCCAGTGTCTCACCACCTCACAAAAAGAATTTCTTTCTAATATCTGACCTAAACCTACTCTCTTTGAGTTTAAAGACATTATCTCTTGTAAAATGCCCCTCTCAAGCTTTCATGTAGGCTCACTTTAGGTAGGCTGGAAGGCTGCTGTAAGGTCTCCGCAGAGCCTTCTCTTCTCCAGGATGAACAGCCCCAACTCTCTCAGTCTGTCCTCATAGAAGAGGTGCTCCATCCCTCTGATAATTTTTGTGGCCCTTCTTAGGACCTGTTGCAACAAACCCATGTCTTTCCTGTGCTGAGGGTGCCAGAGCAGGATGCAGTATCTCAGGTGGGGTCTCTTGAGAGTAGAGCAAAGGAGGACAGTCCTCTCCCTCTCCCTGCTGCCCACACTGCTTTTCATGCAGCCTTTTGGCTGGTTTGGCTTTCGGGCTGTGAGCTGGGTCATGTCCAAGTCTTTGTCCTCAGGGCTGTTTTCAATCCATTCTCTGCCCAGCCTGTACTGGTGTTTGGCATTGCCCCACATACAAGACCTTTCATTTGGGCTCATTAAACTTCATGAGGTTCACACAAGTCCACCTCTCAAGCCTCCCAAGGACCGTCTGGATGGCATCCCTTCCCTCCAGTGTGTCGACCACACCACACAGCTGGGTGTCATGAGAACACTTGCTGAGGGCGCACTCAGTCCCACTGTCCATGTCACTGACAAAGGTGTTAAGCAGCACCAGTCCCAATACTGACATGAGCTGTTGGACTGGGACATTGAGCTGTTGACTGCAATTCTAGCAGGATTGATGAAAGAGCATCCTGCACTCCAGAGTCCCTTATCACCATGCTCAGGGCTCTCTAATCTTTCCTGATACTCCTCAGGCTGCTCCTGGCTGTGCCACTGGTGCCCACGTGAACCAGCAGCAGTGGATAATAGTGGGCTGTATGAGGGTAAGCAGCTCACCTCTCTTGAGAGCACACAGGTGCCTCCCTCCATACCTCGTGGAAGAGTCACCACTGTCACCTTTTCTTAGCTGCACAGGTCGTTACACAGGGAGCAGATGGAGCTGCCTTGCTCAGTTCCAGCAACAATCCTGATCTGACAGGTCTTTCCTCTCCACTTTCCAGAGCAGTGAAGTGGTTCTGTGAGGGCACCTCAGCCTCCAGGGGAAGTCTCTTCCTCCTGCAGGTCCTTGCTGGTTCAAAGTTCCATTCTTCCACATTACTGCTCCACTCCCTCTGTGTGTGCTGGGGGGGTTCTTGGGTGTTTGGCCGTGGGCTGTGGGTCCATATAAATCTCTGATTAAGTCATCAGAAAATGTATGTTTGACAGTTCAGCTTCCAAATATGCATTTCACAGTCTTTCACAGACATGTGTGATTTTCAGTCTGCAGAGAGGAGCCCCTCAGATGATGCAGACAGGGTGGTACAGGGTCTGGCAAAACTCTAAGATGAAGGGTGCACAATGTATGGCATAAATAGTGACCTGACAATGTCATAAACACCAAGTCCATGATTAAATTTCTAAATTTGCAGAAATATAAAGGCTCTGATACTGGAAACTGTGCAAGATCTAAGCAGTACAGTACATGAGAGAGAAGTGTAATTTGCCAGTCATTCAGTTACTTATGAGAGTTAAATAAGAGCAGCCTAGTGGCTTATTTGAACTGTGCCAACTACCAGCAATTCTCAAGTATTACCAGGGAATGAAGACATAATCATTACTCCTGATGCATCAACTATGTGTTAGCACTTCATGATTCAGTAAAAGAAGAAAGCATTTAAAAGAGGACTTCGGTGGAATTTGAACCCCCATGCCCCCTCCCTGGAAATCTCTGATCCACCTGCTTTGTAACACTTGGCAGTGCATTACTGTTTTACTTAAAGTTCCTAAGATTCTCTCAGTTTTGCTCTCAAGTGTGCTAAGAACTGCTCCAGTCTGCTTCACTGAGCACCCACCTCTCTCCTAACCCAAATTCAAACTCTCTGATGAGGCACTGCTCCACCTCCGTCTCCCTATATGGACCAGGCATCTCAAAGCCGGCCTTATATTCCACAGGAAAAAGATTCCTCTCTCTGTGGATCTGTAATCACTTAACATGCCACACTGCCACCCCTCTCTGGGTGGCCTGCCTTCCTCTGCAATACACAGAAGATTTTTTGCTCCAATTTTCTGTGGAGGGCTGTGAGCCCTTGGCACAAGAGCCCTCTGCACTCCCATGGAGGAGAGAGGCCTGAAGGCAAAAAGACTCTCCCCAGGGATAAGCAACCTTCCTCAGGTCATGGTGACAAAGTGAACCACCCCCAGCATGCCTTGTTTCTATGTGGTAATAGCCTGTACCCAGTTGGCTAATTGGTTTCTACCCCACCCCCTGCCTTTCCCATAAAAAGCCCCTGTTTCTGCCCCTGACCAGGGAGTATTTGTCCCTGGCCTTCTCTTCACAGGGGCTGCTGGATAATAAAAGCCACCTCTGTGGAGCTGCCAAATGAGGCTCCTGTCTCTCTGTCCCCGAGTTTGCCTTGGGGGATTTCACAAAGAGCTGAATCACAAGAGCTGATATCACTTACAGCTGAGAAGTTGCTACACTTGCTGGAATCACCTGCTGCCCAGGGAGGCCGGCCACTGCCCCTGGAAGAGTTGTTCCTTGCAGGACACTCTCTCTAGGAAGGTCGCAGCGCACTGCTGCTGACCAGCATAGGACCTTGCTGTGATAGTTTTTCCTCAGCTTAAAGAGTTCTCTATCTGATCCAAAGGAGGATAAATGATTCTGAGAGGTCTATTTTGAAGCAAAGAATTCAAACTTGACTAAGCCAGGGAAAAAATGCAAAGGGAACATGACTTTTCAAACTTTCAGTGTAGCTGCTTGCCTTTACTCTTGACCACTTTGATGAGATGCACAGAAGTGCCTGTTGTAGCCAGTACACCTTAGGGGCAGCTGATATGACTGTTACAGAAAGTGTTGTAAGGACAGGGTTTGAGAAACAGCACTTCTCTCACATTTCCTGATAATTGCCCTGACCACTAAGATAGAAGTATTTTTAGCAGTGACCATAGCTGCACTTTAGGATGAATCCCACTTACCCTGAATAAGAGACAGTGAGAGATATCCCACCCCATTTTCTAAGAAATCACAGCCTTGTAGTCTAAGAGATGCAAGTCAGCATCCCTTCAATCTGAGACAGGCATAGAAGCTCTTAGAAAGGACCCTTTCTTCACGAAATATCTCAATACTTTGTTATTTGCCACAAAACTGATTGTGTTTTAGAAGGAAAGAATGAAAATCTTAACTGATTTTTCAGTGTACGTTGATCTGGTGCAGAGTGGTCTGAGCAGTGGATCCTGAAGGAGGTACCTCAGCCCTGCTGTAATCACAGTCTCAGGAGGGTGCACAAAGAGCCCATTGCAGATTACTTGCTCTCTGCAGGTGGAACCCCGCTGTGCTGAACAATCATGTTCTGCCCATGGACCACATGGTTCCTCCACAAGGGCCTGGGTAATCTGCACCAAAGCATCAGCCACTACAATTCCTGCCTGCCATGGGGCTGAGATTTCCTTGGCTGTAGCAAACAGTGGGCTGTCTGTGGAAGCACCGTAGCAGAATGATGCTCTTCTCCAAAAGCTAATAACCTCTACCTGTGTGTTTCTGTGTCTCCAAAGCCCAGGGCTGCAGAGCAGCAACTGGGCACATCTGTGACTAGCTGAATTGTGAGCGCTCTCCCTTAAACAATGGTAACCAACGCTCAATTGATGCATACTGCATGAACAAACTCATTGCTCCTCCACCCCAGGAACACAACTACAGGTTATCTCCCTTGCTTTTGTCCTTGGGGAAATATATCTGAGAAAAGGCTAAATGCTTTCCTTAAACTGACATAATTAGTCAGGGAAAACCTAGGATTAAAATTTACCGGACTGATACTCATCATGTTAGACTGTCTCTAATGACTACATTCCCAATGTGTGTTGTTTTTATGTCCATGTCTCAGCCTATGAAACTATCGTATCAGAATTGCTATTTCTTCTTGCACTGTTTACTATGTCTGATAAAGAATTAGTCCTAAATAATAAATAAAACAACAGAACAGCTTGCTCAGAATGCTGCTATAAACTCTCACACTGCAATTTAAATCAGTTCTTGAAGAGATGCAAATTACGTGCACGGTGCGAAAGCAGGAGCATATGCAAAAACTCCTTTTTTTTTCTTTTGTGAATTTGCCTGTTGCCTGTGCATAAACACATGTGCATACTCTCCCTCATGTTAAAATAAAAATGAAGATGTGTTCACTCTACATAAGTTTCAGACTGCAGAAATTTTCCTTTTCATACAGTGATATCCCATCAGATGGAGTACTCTGAGGTGTTAAAAGCCTTTGGCCAGTCTGCTTATAGGAAACATCTGAAAATAAGCATCTGGGAGAATTTTTCAGCTCTTTGGCTCTGTGCTCCTGTGAATACTTTTGCACTCTTTGGCTTCATACCCCTGAGAGTTTTGGTTTTGTCACACTTCTGAGGTGTGTTTTATGTGAGGTAAAGCATACACAATCTGTTAAAACCAGATTTTAGCTCCTTTTTCAAAAATAAAATATAAGTTTGACTTATCAAAGTTAAAAATAATTAGGGATAGATTCAATTCAGGTCAAGAAGTTTCTTAGTGTGGACATAGTCTCATTTGGATGACTTCGTAGAAGACTTCTGCTCAGCATGACTGTCGGTGGTAGAAGCCAGAAGAAGATCACATGCCCTGACCCTGAAGCATGGTTTAAGTCAGCAGAGACCTCAGCCTATGTGAAAGCTGTGTGGGGCTCCTCACAGCAATGCAGTGAGCATTCTGCATCAAAGAGCAGGTTTGGTATTGATAAAAAGTAAGGCAGTCAATTTATAAGATGCTTATTTTTTAGGCTGGCAAAGAGTTCTCATTCCCCTCCCATTCTTCCAGTCGTTTTATATCTATGAAGAACTGATGACAGAAAAAAATGCTTCTGAAAGACACCCAAGAAGTACCTTAAGGATGCCTTGCAGTAAAAACATAGATCATTTTTTGTATTTAGGATGTGGGAGACCAGATAGGAGGTTTCCAAAAGGAAAGGAGATGTGTGAGGGAGAGGGATAGGAGGCTCAGTTAAGCAACAGATCAACTGATGGGAGTATTGAAGATGAGAGTCAGTATGGAGGAATTAATTTCAAAATAATCTTCTGAATACATTGTGTGGAAATGAGTTGAATTGTAAGGAGGTAAAAAAATGGGAAATACTTAAAAATAAAAGGAAAATTTTATTTTGTTAGTGCAAGATGTGGTGGGTGTTTGGGTCAGTGTCTTTGATCTGTTGCTGATTGACATTTATACCAGCTCCTGATTATTTCTGTTGTCATTTGTCCGTATCACTGAACCATCCTATCTGTTTAAATCACATTGTTCACCTCTGTCCCATGTATCATTTGGTGTATAATTCCATATCAGCCATAAATCAATGTCTGCTCTCTAATATTAGTCACCCAAGCTGCTTTTATAATTCAAGTCTTGCATATGGCTTCAGACAGTAAAACAAGGAACATTATGGAGAAAAAGCTGGCAGAATTGTGAAATAAAGTGACTTTCTGAGGCTCAGAGGAACAAGAAAGAAGTTAAAATCGATTCTGAGTCCTTTCTGTGGCCACAGAGATAGGTATTGTCTAAGCCCTGTATTTGAGACTATAGTTATTGACACTTATAGCTGAGCTTCCATTAATTTCTGCAACACAAGATCAGAATTACAAAGAACAAAGTAAGACATATTTAGAGAGAAATGAACAAAGTAACATTCCTTTTTAAAGAAATATTTTGAAATGAGTATGCCAAGAAAAAGTAATCAGTTCATTCTGACTGAAAATAGAAACCTAGGCTGGTAACAACATTTTAAAATTATTATTAATACTTTTCTTTCTTTTTTTTTTCATTAAGTAGATCTTCCCTCTTGCCTTCTCTTTTCAGTGAACATATTTATATCTTGTGGTTCCATGCAGTCTCTTGGATGAATTGGCTACTCTGGTTTCATAAAACATTATTAATAAGATTACCCAGAAGGAGTTTGTCTGACCCTATGCTGGAGTGCAGATTTCATGACTGTAGATGTAATACCATCTTTTATTTAACCACATTCAGGAGTGTCCCAGGCCTCTGCATACGTTATACAGTTCACATGCCAATGAGCAGGGAAGAGCTCTGTTTTCATTAATGCAGGGCAACTGAGCAGTTTCTCAGGATCAGGTGTGAGGAGCATCTCTGCTACCTGCTCTCCGAGAGGCTGAGAGACACTTCACACTGTTTTGTGATAAGAAGAGAAATAGGGGTCTGGATCTTTTAATGTCAAAGGAAAAGCAAACAATTCCATTTGCCCAAATACTATCCATTGCTCTATTGCATTGGAACAAGGAAAACTTTAAAAAGAGATGCCTTGCGAAGAGATGCTTGTCATGACTTGGAAATTTGAAAGATTAGTGTGCTGCCGGTTTGGCCAAATTTAGAAATATATCCTCTGAGAGAAGGCAGGTCACAAGCACCCCTCCCCCCCAACCAGGTTTGGGAAAAATAAATTTTCCTCGAAGGAAAGTGAAAGAGATAAAAACTATTTATTTAATAAACACATGGGAAAAGGAAAATAATGCTAAATAATAAAATCTCTCGCTGTGGAGAAAAAACCTGGGAAATATTAGAATCCTCCCTTTTGGTCTCCCTTCTCCTCGGAGCTGGGACTTGGCCAAGGGCCAGGCCCTCTGTGCTCAGTGGAAAGTCCTCCCGATGCATTCTGATGTTGAAGCAGCCCAGCAGAGAAGAAAGGAAAAAATCAGAGTCCCAGGAAAACAAAGTTCAACTCTCTGGAGGCAAAGGAGCTGAAAAAACAACTGGCCGAAAAGCTGGCTGGAAAAGAGAACAAGCCGGGTGTTTCCCTCTGCTCTCTCTCTCCTGCCGCTGCTGAAATGCAGACTGCTTTTTATCCCTGTGTCCTTGGAACATGATAACAAACTGCAAACTGCTTTGAAGAAATTTTGCTCAGTTTAAAGGCATGGAAAGGCACAAAATTAATTTCTGGGCATAGGGCAGTGACATGGGATACACATCATAAAGTCACCCCAAGACAAGTGGAAAGCTCAGAGAAAGAAAAACAATTTGATAGACATATGAAAGATTAAAAGATTGATTTGAATATTCTCAAAGTTGACATAAATTCTAAATAACTGCATTCAATCTTGTAGTTCCAATGGGAAATTTCCAGATGTAAGATTTCTGATTCACTGTTTTTTAGACTTACTTCCACAGTTTCATTTGCACATGGAAGACTTTAGCTCTGGGACTGGCTGCACCCAGTCACAAGTGTTGCTGAGGGTTGTGTAGAAATATCTGAGTGAGCTTTCAAGTGATTTGCTCAGAGATGCACTGCACAGCACTGCTATGATATAGAGCTCAGCACAAGCTATAATGTCTGAGGTTAATGGCCTCCAGTGAATTCCAGCCTGCCATAACTACATTGGTACCATCCCTCAAACTACCTACATGAAAGACAGCTCTAGCACATTTGTACAATCCGTTGTGACTGCTATGGCTATATATTCTTTGTAGACTAGCTCAAGTTAGCTGGGTAAATCAGGAGCATGTCAACTGTTTAAAGGGCTTTTCTTTTCTGACCTCCTGGTTTGTGAGAAATAGTGTGAGCGAGATGAAATAGTGCCCAAAAATTGTTCTTGTTCAGTGCCTGTTAGATTACCTATGTGGATATACCCACTGTAAGCCAGAGCTGACAGTAATGTATATTTCTGTTATCAGCCTCAGCAGAAAGTCAGGGAAGAATGAACACTTCATATGGCCTATCCTGTAATGCCAAGTGCAGAACTGAGGAGGCTTTGTAGAGTGTGACTTACCTTTCTCTTCCAGAACCGGGTCTATGGACAAAAGCATTCACTGAATGTGAAGCATGCCAATCCAACAATTTTCACAAGAGCTTTAAGGCACAAAAAAGTGCATCTTAGCAGGGATTCTCCTTCCTTGAAATGTTGATAGGATTTTACCGGCATGACTCCTGTTACATTCAGCAATAGTCCCACAGCTGAAAACTCACATACCAGTTCAGGAATTGACTATTCACTGTTTGAGTTCAAACTGTGTCAATGTATATATATAGAGAGATGGCTTTAGCAGTACTTACTCCAGAGAATTTTCTTTCTGTGACTCTTCCTGTAATCACCTGGACCTGACAATCACTGGAGTACTTGTCTTGGGAGGCCTCAGTGGTATTTTGCTGAAGGAGAGCTTTCAGTTCTGAAATATTACATGCCCTTTTTACATCCAGGTCATCTCATAAGGCCACATACTTGCTCAGATGCCTTCTCAAGTAAGTGAAGGGAAGCAGCTTAAATCTTGATGTAAGAGTTCTCTTTTTGTTATTTTGTTCAGGTATATTTGTGCACTTCTGGAAACAGGCAGCTGGAACTAGGGAAAAATTGTACTTTCTGCTATCTGTCATGCTCTCCTGCTGATTCCATCCAGAACTGCCTCTGTATCTCACCTTCTATGGGTAGGGCATGTTGTGTCTCCCCCAGTCTGAAAGATACCATTTTCATAAGTGGTATTGCTCACACGTATTTCTCAGACACTTGGTAATTCTTGGACTGAGTCATATCGATGGGAATGAGAGTCCTAAAAAGATTTTAGACACCTAAAGATCTCTTCAGGTTTTTCTCTGGTTCTCTAAGTGCTTTTGTGGCTCTTAGCCTTAGGCTGTTGATCATAAATATATATTGATTACAAAGAATACGACTCTGAGGGTTGAATGCAACAGTAAGCACCCAAAATCATTGCCATATTCCTACCAGGACAAATGGTATTCTCGGCATGCTAAGTTATTATATATGACAGATGAACTTTCAGAGGATGTTGGTTTTAGCTTGATGAAGCAGAAGAATAATTTCGTCTTTATTTGGTTTTACTAGCAAATTGAATCAGTGCAAAGTACCATACAATTACTGCATTTTTTGAAACCTCTGCCCTTACAGATTTTTTGGTTTGGGTTGGGTTTTTCTTGTTGTTGTTGTTTTTTGTTTGTTGGTTTTTTAAAATTTGGAGGTTTGTTTGTTTATTTAGTAGGTATTATTATAATGAATTAATAATAAGTGACATAGGCTTAATAATCCACATTGGATTGTGTTGAACACTTCTAAGGAAGAAGGAATTCTCTGTTTACTGAGCATGATTATACTTAGGCAGTCAGGGCGATGAACTTGACAGAAATCCCATAGAAAGACAACCTCATAGACAAAAGGAATCACTACCCAACAAAAAAATTTCACCTTGATTTGTAAGCCTTAGGGTAACTATGTTGTCCTGGTGCCATTAATTTTGCCTCCTGTGACTGAGCTGTTAAGACTCTAATGAGATGCTGATGTTTAAATAGAGGAAAAGATTGGTTTTGCCCAAAGGCAAAATGATAGGGAAAGAGAGAAATCTTACCTAGGTTCTTGCAAAAAAGGCTACCTATGGTCTGCCTCCTTATTTCTTACTAGAACCTTAAGCAAACTTGTTAAATCATGTGAATTTTCTCATCAGAGTTTGGACTACACATTATATGGGCCCTTGAAAAAGAGTGTGCAGCTGCACTTCTTCTGGAGTAGCTGCAGTATCCCTGTGTCTCAGAGGAAGTTTTTCAGTGCATCAAAGTCACCTTTGTCTCACTGGCCCAATACCCATGGTCACTGGCCACAGGACTGGCTGAGCTGCCTTTGATACCACTTCTCCAGGCTTTATCCTGTGTGCTACACTCTGAGCAGAGAAGGAGCTAGGATGGTGAACAACTTGTCCCTGTCTAATGACCATGGCCAGCTGAGGTGTCCCAGCAGCAGTTTATCCTCATCTGCCTTACAGGGATGTGCCTGCAGTGCCTTGGCAAGCTCTTGAAGTGGTAATTTAGGCACCTGTAGTACTGCAGCTGCAGAAGCAGGGGCCTCCATAGGGGTTAGCTTTGTTTCAGGTCTCATGAGGACTCCGATGATGTTGGAGGTTGTTCAGTTTGGTTGGGGAGAAATGATTTCCAAAACCCCAGCTGTCTCCAGAACTCGCATTTAAAAAACGATCTCCAAAAAGATCCTCTATCCTTCTCTGCTGTCCTAGGATTTGTGTCACTGGTGCTCACATCAGCATGTGGGTCTTTGTTCTGCCATCATCCACATTTTGATCACCTCTCTTGTTTGAGTTGTGACATAAATCCCTGTCCCACAGACAAAGGGATTCTCAGTCTCTGGTGGGACCACTGCCTCCCCACTTAGCCCCTTGGTCCTGTTCCTGGATTACTGATCTATCTCCACACTCAGGTGGGATTGATTTTAGTCTTTTCAAATAGTCTTGATTATCCTGCTCTCCATGGTCAGGGGAGAAAGGAGGTTTGGCTCATCTTCCTCCTCTGTATATACAAAATAAACCATTTGAGATAGTGGGAAAAAACTCTGCATTGGCACAAGGATCAAAGTGAGAAGGTAGAGTAGAATATACTACGTATAGAAAATGATACAAGATTCCTCACAGATCTGTAAATATCTTGTCAATATTTCCACTGTCATTCCATAAGGTGGTTCTGCCTCATTATCTTTTATTTTTGCTTCCACATGTCTAGTTCTCTGTGTGTACTGTATTTTAGTTTGCCTTACAAAATCCCTTAATAAATACATATATCAAAGAAAATTGGCAAGTGCACAGGTATAATTTTAAATCTCCTGTATCATTATAATATTCCCTTCCCACTAAGGACAGTTTAGCTATATGGTTGGAATTAATGTGAAGAGAAAAGGCTGCCAGCTGCAACCTGGAAACTCTACACCAAAAAAGACAAGAGTTGGGATGAACTTGAGGATACAGATATGATTAGTTGCAGTTAGGATAATCTCCATTGAAAGAGTACAAGTAAATCTTCTCAAGAATGTACCAAATGAAGCAAGATTTGTGACTGTGCACTATCAATACTGAAGAATATTCAGCAGAGGCTGGAGTTAGGATCTGGACGGGGCTCAAATATATTCTTTCAGCACTCATCATTCCATGTGGGGACTCTTCCATGCATTGGGATGGATTCACCCCCTCTGGCAGCTACTAAGGAAAGGATTTGCTCTAGCCAGATGGCAATAAGATCACAGACACCTTGGGCACTGGAGTTTTGAGGCAATATGCCGCAGCAAATTGGGGGCAATATTCTGTATATTCAGTTTTCTCATGGGTAAGGTGAGCAGATGAGTGCCAGGGACTTTCTGTAAGTGTTAAGTGCCCCGAAGTCACAGGAGGTGTGTGATACATTATAATGTCAGGGTTTTTCAAGAAGGCAGTGTATCAGAGTCCTGTTGACTGGCAGCAGCAGCCCCTCTGGGGAAGCAGGGGAAAGGGAGCTGCAGGGAACAGAAGCGATATCTTAGCTGTTTATCAGAATACCAGACATGTACTTTCTGGTTGATTTGAGCATTAGCTGCCTGGTTTGGGCTTGGTTTGGTGTTTTTTTGCCAGAGTCCTTTCAAGAAACATTTTCGTTATGACTCAAAGAACACTTTGATTATCTTGAATGTGCCTGAAAGGCACCTGGACTGTTACTTTGTTACATTGGAAGTGACAAAAGAAAAACTAGGGGGAGAAAAGGATTTAGTTATAAAATATACTTCGCTTAATTTTTCATATGTAATGTCAACTCTTTTTAGATTTTAGGCAGTAAAGTCTAATTAATTATTTCCTTTGCCTTTGAAGATTTTTAGATTGTGTTCTCAAACCTTGGATATACTTCACAGAAGTTTGATGCTTTCATTTTCATTGAACTATTAGATTAGAAAAATCTTACAGGATGAAGTGTGTTTTAGTTTACTGTTACCCCTTGTCCTACTGCAGAATGGCCCACAAAAAAAAAAAGTTCCCATCTTTCTTACAGGCCTGCTTTAAGTATTAAAAAAACACAATAAAGTGTCCCTAGGACCTTCTCTTCTCCAGGCTGAACAAACCTTACATACCTTTCCAATTTCCAGAGCAGATGTTGTGGGTGATTGTGTCAAAGGCCTTACAGAAGTTCAGATAAATGACATCTGTAGCCCTTCCCTTGACCACTGATGTAGTCACTCTACTGCAGAAGGCCAGGCAAGAGGTGTCCTTGGTGGAGCTGTGCTGGCTGTCCCAAATCACCTCCCTGTCCTCCATGTGCCTTAGCACAGCTCCTAGGAGGATTTGTTCTATGATTTTCCCAGGCATAGAGGTGAAGCTGAAAGGTCAGTAGTTCTCAGGGTCCCCTTTTCTCCTGTTTTTAAAAATGGGTGCACTGCTTCCCTTTTGCCAGTCACCAAGAACTTCACCTGATGGCCATGGTTTTTCAAATATCATAGAGAGTGATCTGGCAACTACATCAGTCAATTCCCTCAAGACTCTGGGATGTATCCAGTCAGGTCCATAAATTTATTTATATTCAAGTTCCTCACATGAGGAACTTGAACAAACCTGATCTCTCCATTTTTTTACTGAGTTTACTGAGTTCTTATAGTGCTCCACATCTATCAGCAGAAGGCAAGTAAAAGACATTATAATTAGGTAGGGGAATGGAGGGAGGTATTTGTTTTGTTGTAAGATACAGTGCTCTGGCATATACCTACTCATGCACATCTGGACTTCAGTCTGTGATGTGGCAGTGTATTTCCTAACATACATAAGCCATGTTTTCCTAACGTAGTTCAGCATGTTTGCTAGTTTCTGCTGGCACTCAGGAGCTGGAACTGTGATGCTCACGTATGATGGCTTTGCAGGACAACAGCTGTGAGCCTCCTTCTCCACAGTTTTTACCGTCAAGAATGGTCTTCAGGAATCCCATGCCACTGAGACCTGTAAAAAAGTCCAGATCAATAGAAGCTTAGTGGTGAAGAATTAGGCCACAGAGCACTTAGGCAAACTGGACACAGACAAGTCTATGAGACCACATAGGAAACACCCACAAGTGCTTAGCATAGCCGTGGAAGCTGAGTGGTTGCATTCTTAATTATCTTTAAAAGGTCCTGGCAACTGGAGGAGGTTCCTAATCATGTGGAAAAAAACCCATCACTCCTATCTCTAAGAAGGACAAGGAGCAGAATACAGGAGCTACAGGCTGACCAGCCTTACCTCAAAGCCTGGAGCAAATCCTCTTGAAGCCATTTCCAGATGTGAAGGACAGGAAGATGACTGGCGGTAGTCAACCTGGATTTCTGAAGGGGAAATCATTCCTCGGAATGCTCATAGCATTCTATGACGACTTGAAAGGCTTCATGAATGAGGGCAGAGCAGTGTATATCTCAACTTTAGCAGGGCTTTTGGCACTGTCTCTCACAACATGGAATTTTTGGAACAAACCAGATAAATGGGCATGGAAAACTGACTGAATGGCAATGCTCAAAGGGTTTTGATCAGCAGCACAAAGTCCAGCTGGTGGCCAGTCACTGCTGTTGTACTACAGGCACCGGTACTGGGCCAGTACTGTTTAACATCTTCATTAATTACCTGGATGATAGGACATGGTGTGCCCTCAACTAATTTGCAGGAGATACAAGACGGGAGGAATGGTTGATGCCCTAGAGAGCTTCCTGATATTCAGAGGGACCAGGAGAAGCTGCAGAAACGGGCCAACAGGACCTCACCATGTTCAGCAAAGGGAATGCAGTCCTGCACCTTGGAAGGAACAGTCTGGGAGATGCCCAGCTGGAATGCAGCTTTGCAGAAAAGGCTATGGGGGGTCCTGGTGGACACAAAGCTGAACATGAGTCAGCAACATGCCCCTTCAGCAAAGGCAGCCAATGGACTCTTGGGCTGCATTAGGCAGAGCATGGCCAGCAGGTTGAGGGAAGGGATCCTTTTCTCTGCTCAGAAGTGGTGAGACACGCCTGGAATGCTGAGTCCAGCTCTGGGCTCCCCAGTATGAGAGAGACATGGTCTTATTGCCACAGGTCCAGCAAAATGTTATGAAGGTAATTAAGAGACTGGAGGATCTGTCATACAAGAAGAGGCTGAGATTGCTGAGGCCATTGGAGCAAAAAAGGGTCTGGGGGATCTCAACCATGTGCATGAATAGCTGATGGGGTGTAAGTAAAGAAAAGGGAGCCAGATTCTTCTCAGTGGTGCCTAGTTAGAGGACAAAAGGCAGTGGACACAAGCTGAAACACATGAAATTCCACCTAAACATAAGAGAAGCATTTTGCTGTGAGGGTGACCACACACTGGCACAGGTTGCCTAGAGAAGCTGTGGAGTGTCCATCTCTGGATATATTCCAAATCTGATGTGGCACAGTCCTGAGAAACCTTCTCTAGCTGATCCTGCTCTGGGACAAGATGGACTAGGGGGACTGGGTCATCTCCAGAGGTTTCTCCCAGCTTCAACGATACAGTGATTCCGTATGTCTGGATGTACAGAAATACGTTGTTCAAGGTGCCTAGCTAGTAGAAATGCCGCCAATTCAAAGGAACAAAAATGATAATATGGAGGGAGAATAGCAGACTATTTGGCTTGGTTTTGGCTTGGTACTGGAAATGAAAACACACTTGTAAGACAAAAAGGAAGTGGTTTAAAAACAATTCTTGTAAAAAACTGAGTTGCACAACACACGTCATTGGAATTTAACAGCCTCAAAACATGTTAGTGTTATGTTTTGATTCCCAAAACCAACATGATTGTTTCCTTTAAGGTGGGTGGTCTAACACTCAGGAAGTTGACAATGGGTTTCACTGGGCTCATTAGTTTATTTTTCCATTTTTCAAAAAAGAAAGTAACAATGTTTCCATCTTTTGTAAATAAATTTCAGATCTAAATTATAAAACAAATGGGGATACCTATATTCTCTGCACTGACGTTATTTTCACTTATACGGAATATGGTGTCATTAAAAATAATAATGGTAAAAGAAAGAAGAAAGTACTTGTTACTCAATGCTTGTACCAACTTCTGTGTCACTGAAATTCAGGCCTTTAGCATTAACCCTTTTTGATTCTGTTGAGAACCCCTGTTTATTTCATCACACCTAAAAAATCAAGGAGGCTAATAGGCAACCAATTAAATATTAAGTCTCCATTCATTCTGCCACACGTCAGTGACTGCTGAATAACAGCAAAGGTGGTGGGAGGGAAGAGAATACAAATAGCTATTTAATGAAAGCTATCTGTTCAAGCCAGAACAGATATTGCTAAAATATTTGGTTATGGCAAGCCAGACACTTCAGGTGCACGAAGAGCTTCTTGTGGACTGGAGTCAATGTGAAGCATCCTTTGCTGGGAATTTCGGTGGCAAACCTCTGCCTACAGAGTGGAGTAAATGTGGAGAGATAGCCTTTCAACTTTAAGTCCTGGAGGAAGGGAGAGACAAGTGGTTGCAGTGCTAAAGTATATTCTGCGCTGGTACTGTGGATAAGAAAAAAGCCCTCAATTTTCTTGTGAATCTCTAAATGCAAGGATGTAGTTCTGTGTGTTTGTATAACTACATCCAATGAAACTAGGTTAAATAAATTAGTGTTGATAATGTTTCTCTTTTGATCAAAATTGACGTGATCTGTTTGGGAAAACTCACTTTCTGCTTGTTTTCAGCCACATCTGTACCAGATTGTACGGAGGCTGAGGGATCTGTACTTTTGTTTCAATGTATATTGCAACATTTTTATTGCATTCCACAGGTCCTCCAGTAAACGTTACTTGCAATATTTTTATCAACAGTTTTGGATCAGTCACAGAAACCACAATGGTAAGTGCTATGATGCCATTGGCAAGAGAACAACAATACTTAATATATGTCATGAACACAACCTGTCAATTTTTCTATTTATTGTTCAACTTGCAGGTCCTCCTGTAAATGTTACCTGCAACATATTTATCAACAGCTTTGGTTCAATAGCAGAAACTACAATGGTGAGTGGGACTGATCATTGAAGCCATCTTGTGAAGGAGTGGGATGTGATGTAGAATAGAGATGCTCAGGACATGGGGACATTTACTAAGTTATGAAGCTACTAAAAAACTACAAGATGAATAAAAAAAATAAAATAACATAAAATACATATAAAATAATTATATATATATATATAAAGAGATATATAAATTATTAAACTCACCTTTCAAGTCTAAACACACCTACACAGGGACTGCACCACAGTCTGTAGTGACTGTGATGGCAGCAAATATAGGTGTGTGCAAACCTGCTTTTTCAGGTTTTATTAGCTCTGGAGAGACAGAGGAATGGCTGGAGCTCAGCTGTGAGGCTTCCTGCCAAGTGCACCATATTTGAGTGTGTTTTACACCACATGCTGAATTATCTTCTGCTGCAGAAAAATGGTCTTGTTTAACTGAGATAGATCTCTGTGAACAGCAGCCACATCAGTAACAGAAGTAAGTGTAAAATTTGAGTCAAATGACTAGAACATATAAGACTTAGGTATTTTGAGGTTAAATAAGTACTAGGAAATGATGGGATTCCACCTGACTGAAATTTGTATTTTGACTGAATGTAAAGAACACAGTCAAAAAAAAAAAAAAAGAAGTCAGATTTTCATTTTAAAAATTGACAAAATTTAGGATAAACAAAATCAAACAAAAAAAAAGCAAATTGAAGTTTTCATCCAACTTTTTTTTTTATTTTTTTAGTCTAGAAGTCTATCAGTCTATTATCTTTTTTCAGTATTTGCTAAGAAAAAAAAGTTCTGATTCCATCTTAAAAGATGCTGAGTTTTTTAATCTTTTTCAAAAATGAATAAAAAAAGATCAGTTTTTTATTCAAGCCTACATACAGCTGACTATGGGGGTTAATCCACAGAGATATTTTCAACAGATTTATCATAATAATGTGATAAACCCATAATAATTGTTAGGTGCTCATATCTATGGCACTTTTGAAGAAATTGCAATGCAGTTTCACAGCTCTGTTTTTCAGAGATTCCTACACAGCCTCCAGGTCCTTCTAGATTTGCTGAAGCCAGAGGCAATAAAGGTGCTTGGCTTCCTGTAGGATTGAGATCTTGGTAATTAAAAATGAACCTGGTACCCATGTGAAGTAAACAAAAAAACCTAGTTTTTTATAAAATTGAATAGATACTGCCTTGCAAGTCTTATGAAGGAAAAGCAGATATTTAGCCTGGCTTATGTATTTTGCTTAATATTAATTTAGATTCAATTGTAATCCATGCCATCATTTCAGAAAGTGCTGCTTAAGGAATATAGGAACACAAATCTTCTGCTCCTAAATAATTTTATTTTAAAAACCCACCCTGTTATTTAATGTTTTCTAGAGATAAAAGGCAAGTTATTGCTAGGCCAGATTGCTTTCTTTAATAGTGTGGGAAAGATTCTCGTATAAATGACAAGCTGTAACAAACAGAGCAATAAAACAAACAGATAAGTTAATGCTTTAGACTACATATCTGTAATATTTTAAAAACATCTTGAAAGAAAACTAAAATCAATTTAAAAATAACAGGGAGAAAAACATATCAGGATGTAAAATAATTATCAACAGACTTAATTTTCATTATTTTCAGAAAATATTAATTGTTTTTCTGTGTTTAAAGGATTCTGAGAAGATAGCTGTGAATGTAGCCTTTTTACCCAGCTATGTCTGTTGATCCTAGTGTGTAGAGACATCAGCATTAAGTAGCAAAAATCCTGCACGTCACTAGCTTTACAAGATGGCATTCAATGAAAATATTTGCACGACCTAATGCTGATTGCATTAATTAGACTCCTTCATTGCTTTGATTAAATCCCCTCATTGCATTTTACCTTCTATCAAATATGTTAATGTGCACCTTTCCAATGTCCATTAACACATTTTGCTGAAAACAGCCAAACACTCAAGTAGATGAAAACAAAGACTATTGGCTTTCTTATTTCGCTTTGTTCATTATATCTGCTGAAAGTGTGGAAAGATTTCTCTAAGATGATGTTCAATTATTTGATATTGATTTTCTTAATGCTGTCACTTCTTTAATGACTATTGTGACTAATTTAGGAGTCTGCTCTGAGAGGAAGACATCAATTACTGTTCCAACTACTTTGCCTTTTTGAAATAGATATGATCATGTGGTAAAATTGTTGGTACCCCTTGTGATAAATAACAAGTTTGTTTGACTCCTAGGAATCATTTTTCTGTATAAAATGCTCTTGATTGTTTTGACATAAAACTAAACAATTCATTTAAAAGCCTGGGTTGCAAATTCAATAGAGACACTCCTGTCTCAGAGGAGAGGAGTGCTTAGTGAAACCATGTATATGCACTGAAGGGACGTTATCAGAATATAACTTAGACCATCTACAGCAATTCATTGGAAACTTGGGAGATGGAAATTTGCTCAGAGAAGCTTTCAGTAGGAGAAATTAATGTGGCAAACAGGGTTACAGTCCCAGACCTGCTAAATTCAGTAAGCCAGGCTCTCAGTAACATTAGCAGGAATAGTTTCAGTTCTCTGATTAAGACACACAGTACAGGATAAAATTCCTCCCTACACGAAAGGCCAGCACAACACTGATATCCAGCACACTCTTCTAAAAGCTAAAACCTTACATTAAGAAATAAAACAGGATTTTATGCTGCTTCAGATGGATGAATTCCACAGACTCTTCATGAGTTTTATTCCTAAAGATCTAGAGAAACAAAATGCAGATGTATCTGTCTTTCTGCTCTATAATGCACATATGGGACAGTATCCCAATAGATTATTTTTCCTGCAAAAGAAATGTTTTTCTTCCTTATTAAATGATATATATTATACCAAAGTGAAAGTAGTAAAAAAAAAATGTCCAGAGTCAAGATAATATAGTTGAAAATTTTCTTCTTTGGTTTATTTGTCTTTAATTTAAGCCCTGACTTGCAAAGAAAGAGAAAAACATGTTCCTGAATAACTCCACTGAATAAAGCAGTTATGCCAGTAAACTCTGTATCTATTTTTGTAAGTATTTACACATGCAGTATTCAGCAGAAAATTCACTGTACAGCATGACTGCAGTTGAGTATCACAGAGTAATCTACATCAGCCTGGGCAGCATCCCAAAGAATTCAGATGTTCAGTATTCCTAATGACCAGGATTTTTTAGCTATGAGCTGTAGGAGAAGTTAAGAGTGGTTTGCACGTTGACAAGCTAATTGTTAATTACAGAAATGACTAACTGTGAGGACATTATTAGTATGTGCTATAATCAATGATTGACACTATGCAGAAGGTTCTCTGTCAGGGTAAATGATTCAAACTCCAGTTGTGTTTTGAGTGCTCATGTTAGCAGAAAAAAAATACCATTTCTTAATTTTAAAAGCTTTGCTGTGGCTGGCTGTATGATACTATCTCCCAGCTAGAAAAAAAACCCCCATAATTACAAATAAGCTTATTAGATCCTGATTAATTCACATGTGTACTTTAAATAAAAGGCTCCCACTGAAGCCACTGGGGTCACATTGCATGCTTATGCCCAGAGGTAGCCAAGTGCTTTTTCTGTTGCATAGCCTTGGAATAGGTCACAAACCTCTACTTTTCAGTTACCATTCATATTTAGGATTTAGAGACAGAAACAGAGTAGTCTTTTTGGCAAACCCCTCCTATTCATAGGAGGCCAGCTGAGTCTGCTGTTTGTTTCAGACTCCCAACTCAACTCGTGGGCAACCACTGCTGTCAGAGGGGAGGATGGGAGGGAAGCTAAGACCTAAGACAAGTGCTAGTTCAGAGACAGAAAGTAGCACTGAACAGGGCAGGGGGCCCCCCTGCATCCCCCTGCCACAGCAGTGCCTGAGACCAAAGGGATCCAGAGCTTTGCTCTGGGCGGTGCATCTGGATTTGGATTTGCTGAAAGATGGTATCTATCTACATTCCTCTAATACAAACTAAGTGTATCTGTGGATCAAATCCTGAAATCTTCAGATAAAGCTACTAAATCTAATCAGATTAATATTCTTTCAGTATGTTTGTATTACTCTGAGCTTATGGCTTGAGAACAGAGGAAAATTGTTTATCTGAGTTGCCTTGAACTATTGCTGACACTGGTATTGCAACTGAGATTGAATCTTCAGGTCCACACTCCTTGTTCAGAGCAGTGGTGCTGTCAGAAAGAATTTGCAGAGTAGGTATACTCGTGGTTGTGTAGGAGTGCATTACTACAGTCCACCCACTTCTACCCTCAGGACCTTGAAAAATACACACTGTAGTCTGCCTCAACTCCATGTTGTTCTACCATCCTCAAGAGAATTTTCCTTCAAAACATAGTTACAGTGTTAACTCAGGAAAAGTAAATTCAAAATTCTGCACATGATTAGGTCTGACTGTGTAAACACACATCCCTCTCAACTTCTTATTCTGCAAGCACAGGAGAAAAAAATAATGCTGTTCTTGTGATGTACATGTTATATCTATATTTTTATTTCTCATTAAAATATCTATACATATATATGCAAAGCCTGTCAGATGTAAACAAAGGTTTCAGTTCTGTACTGCTTCTAAGAACAAAGCTTGGAGAGGGAAAGCATTTCTAAATATATTCGTGTCATGGCTCTGATATATTTATGAAGGGACACATTGGAAAATATAGTGTAATCTTATTGGCACTATTTATAATTTTGGTATAATATATATTATCATATGCAAGCTCTTCTATGAATAAAGATTTTTCAGACTGTTTTTTATTATATAAATCACCAACCACTGAATTTCATCAAAGGAGTTTTTTAGATATTTCTATACAATTTACTAATCTAACTTATTTATGATTTCTGTGCCGTGGGGGAAAAATCCCTCTGCTTTCCATAGACTTCATTATATATCATATTACAATGAAAAATTAAAGGCAGTCTCACAACTAGTTGTAGCAATTTTATGCTATCAGCAGTTGCTCCTGCCTTCTTTTCTGCAGAATTAGAATCAGTGCATTCCTGGACTTGTAGCTAAAGCTGTCCCATATAAACTCTGAGACACATAAATACTTAAAGACATAGCTTAAAGACACATTATAAATATAAGACACTCTCAGTTTCTAAGAACTAGAAATAAGGGATAGTATGATTATGGATGGTGTATCCTCACAAGATGTGATGACATTTTATAAGCTCAGAACTGCAAGTAACTATTTGATATTTAAATGTCTGAAACAAGATCATCATAAAAAGTACAACGACTTGTGAAAAACAGATAGAGGCTTTTGTAAGTATCTTTAATAAATGCTATTCTTGAGACCTCTCTCAGGTCTGCCTTGCTCTGATTAGTCAACATTCCTGTTTTGAATCACATCTACCCAAGAGCAAAATGAAAATGAAAAACAAACAAAGAAAAGTTATTCAGCTACTGAGATTGTAAAGCATCATCCCACTGGCATCAAAACGTGCATCAGTTTGGATGTCAGAAATATTCTGTCAGGGCAGCAGCACATCTCTCCACCACCCCACTGAGCAAAGGGTGCAAAAGCTGAAGCTCGGAGGGGCTCGTTCACAGAGTCTGCAAGCTGCTTTCTGCAGCTCTGATCAGAGTGAGAATATTTATCTGCATTTCAGGGGTGATAAGTTCTTTCCTTTGCAGTTCAGTTACCTGACTAAAACCCAGTCAGCTCATACATTTTCCAAGTCAAAACCACAGTGCTTCCACTTTAATGTACAGCCGCTACCATAAAGCAAATCCTAAATGTTAATGCTTTGTACTGTCAGCAGAATTATTTGATAAAGCATTCCTTTAGCTAATATAATCAGTACAAATATTATTAAATATTTTTCTTTTAGAGGAAGAGTAGGTGCATTTCTAAGAGGGTGTTCACAAACAAATTAGAAATAGTAATTTCAGAGAGATGAAGATCTTATTTGCTGGCTTTGGAAATCTGGGATAAGGAGAGTAAGAATTTGTTTCTTTCCATTCCCTGCAGAGAGTTTAGAACCTGAAAGATCTTTTTGCACTCCCCCTTAATAACCAGTTCTTGACACAGTGTTAATGTTGGTTCTGAATGAACCTCTAAGTAATTACTGCCTTTCCCAGTTGTGACTAGCAGACCACCAAGCAGAATACAATTAGGCCAATTTTAATGGGATGCAGACAGGGAGGAGTAAATGAACAAACATACTCAGAAAAGCATACAGTAAATAGGAAAAGGAAACAAGTAATAAATAAGAAGTGGTGATTTAATTTCTTCTATACAATTTAGGCTTCACTGGAATTAAAAACTATTCATGAGTACATTAGACAGTAATGACTTACATATCGGAATCAATTTATTTAAATTGGTAATTTTATAGACTCTTTGATGAAATTATATATATTTAGCTGACATGCTTTTTGAATTTCCAAAGATCTCTTAGTTAATGCACAGCATTTGAAAGAGGGTTATATTTAATAGTGGAGATTGCAGTTAATATTTTTCTCATCACTGAAGGAATTTTGATTTGGAAAATGTACCAGTTGTGTTTGTTTGGTTCAATGCAGCATTTTGACAACTTTATTTTCAAATGACAACTCTGATGTTCAAAGGATAACACAAATGTTTGCTGTAATGCTCATACTGCAGTAAGTCTAAGAACATAAAGCAAGCTAAAGTGGGATTTCAGTTTTGGTGGCTTAGTAACCTTTTTACATGACATTTCTGTAGGACTACAGAGTGAACATTTTTTTGAGACAGCAGTGGAATGACTCACGTCTGGCTTACAGCGAATATCCTGATGATTCCCTGGATTTGGATCCCTCTATGTTGGATTCTATTTGGAAGCCAGATTTATTCTTTGCCAATGAGAAAGGAGCAAATTTCCATGATGTCACAACAGACAACAAGTTGCTGAGAATTTCTAAAACTGGAAAGGTGTTGTACAGTATCAGGTAAACCAATTAATTTTTTTTTTCTCTTCATCCCTTTCTTTCCCTCTCTGTTTTTCTGGATGCAATGTGCATGTTTAATTTTTTGTTGTCCCATGTGTACAACTGAAATGAGACCTAGTCATAGCAGGGTAGAAGGAAAATTTGCCTATGTTTCTTTGCTAACATTTTACTTTTTACAAAATAGTCTCTAAGTGGCACAGCAGTACTTCCTGGTCTTGCTGAAAACTTGAGGCTGTCTAGAACTTTAATGGTATGCCTCAGTAATTCCCATTAGCATTAGCTCAAGTCACTCCTCTTACAAAGACGAAATAATCTCTTCAGTTGTCTGTGGGTTGCAATTTAAAAGTAAAGGGGAATATTAATTTAAATGACTGCTCAACACTTTAAGTACAGACATGCTTGCAATGCAATAAATGTGACGTGCAAGTCACTGGCTAATTGTATGTATCTAATCACATTTAAAAAAAACCCCTGGAACTATGGAAAGCATTTGTTTTTAATACTAAGTGCATTGAAGTGTGTGTCATGTGACTAGATTTAGCTGAATTAATAAACACTGACAAAATATGATTTGATATGACCTGATGAAATGGGCCATAAGCAGAAAAACAAAATTGTATTCCACAGGCATAAACAGCAGCAAACAACCTGCAGTATTCATTTGACATTCAGCTTATTGTGAGCCATTAATTGCTTAATAGAGGTAGCCAAAGATGCAAACCATTCTATTATTGCTCTTAGAATTGTTTAAAATGAAGTAATTTACTGGGGTTTTCTTCTTGCTGGGAATGCTTCTTGGCTTTTGCCTTTCTTGCATTGTGGAAAGCAAACATGATAGTATTTGTTTAACAGGTTGTTTAGTGACTTTGCTCGTCTGTAAAGCAGATTAGTTTAGCAGGCAGTTATTTCTAATGGGGCATTCTGGTTTTGACTGCATTTTCATTAAGGAATTACTGTCAAACCAGGCTTGGGATAGCTGTGTTCCTTAGGATATTAAATAAATAAATATTAGCATGAAACTTCATCCACTTACATAATTCTTGTGGAAATTCCTTGCTAAGTAAGATTTCGACAGATGAAGCTGGGTTACTGAGGAGCGTTTCAAATTGCTGTACCTGAACAGTTTGAGAGAAATAATAGGATACAAGGATGGTACCAGCACTAGCAGAGTGTTAATATGCTGTCACTTACAAATATTTCCAGTTTCACCCTGAAAGAAATGAATGCATCTGTTTGTTTGAATGACGTCAGACACCATCTTATTGGAGGAAACAGTGCAGTTGGGTGCTGCTCTGAATGCAGATGGGTAGTTTTCCTGACATTTGCTCATGTGGCAAAAGTGATATTTTGAGCTGCCATATCACATTTGTAAAATTCCCACACCTAAATGCAAATTAATTTGAAGCAGAGTAAGCAGTATTTCAAGACAGCACTAAGCAAAGCTCATTGCTTCTCGTTTGTATTGTGCAGCAGTAACAGAGGCTTACCTGGCACCTCTAACATGGCATACAAATTTTTAACACTTTACAGTGAAGAAAACTTTACAGAGTACAGAAACTTGAAATCAGGAGCAATTAGAAAATATTGTCCTTATTCTCTAGATACTGGGCTAGATACTTCTGTTTGATGTCAGCCACTTGGAGTTGTGCTATGCAGAAACAAACAATATTTTAGTGATTAGATTCAGTACCTTGTGAATGTTCACTACTGCACCAATAGCACTTTGCCTGTTGTTGTGATATTTAACATTTAGCATTTAAAGTGCTTTAATTGTTTAAAGCACTTCAAAAATGGCTCTGGGATATAGCAGGTAGGCTGTTTTGTTGTATTTCCAAATGTAACAGAATCAAAATCAAATTAATCTTGCATAAACACAAACCGTTCTTTTCATAGAGTGATTTTAGAAGTGCCATGGTAATTAATGCACAAGAAGTGAGGTGTGTGTATTATATGGCAGTGGTATCCCTCTTCCTATATACTGCCCTGAAAACATGAACATGAACCATGCAGGGGGCTGAACTGGCTTGTGCTGTTAAATGCTCTCAGAGGCCAAACCTGCCCTTTCTGAACAGAATTTGGAAGGTCACCTGGAACAACAGCTCATGGTCCATATTTTATTAAAATGAGACATTTGGTGTAGCATATGGGTGCTCAAATAAATAAAATAAATAAACAAAAGAGTGAGTGAGGGTCTGGGCCATGTATCACCTCCACTGCAGTGCTTGGCTAAGGGAATTATCTCACCCTGTGGTAAGCATGAGGCTCTTCATCCTTCTCTTGTATAGTTTGTCAAAGAAACAACCCTAACACGGTACAGAAGAGGCATAATGTAGATTTCCATCATAGTTTGCCTTATAATAATCATGATGCTCATGCTTGCAGATTCCTACAACTACGTTTAATTCCCTGGGAGTTGCTACAGAAAATAAGAAGTTGTTGATGGTTGATGTACCCCCCTCTGAATCATAACTTTAGGAATCCAACCCCATTTTTGTATGGTTGCTGCATGCTGCATGATACCTGTTCTGATCTCAGATAGCATGCTATATACAGCCTCAGGCTCTATAGCTGGGTAACTGGTCTAAACCTTTTGGTGCTGCAGGGAAAACTAGAACCTTGTGGAGGGAACCCAGAACTACTTAATACTGCAAATATATGCTATTGCCACTGGAGATGTAGCAACAGCTCTTAGAAGCACATGTATTTTGAGAAGTCTGAAATTACAGCAAAGATATATTCAGCAAGCAACTTCACTTTAGTCAAGTTCAGTCTCAGTTCCACTCATATATAACAATTGAAAAACTGTTAAATAGCTATAACATTTATTTTAAAGTACTCCATAGAGAGCAGCCAACAGGAAATGTTTGTAATAGCAGTGTTCAATAAATTAGTTTGTGTTTATATTGTATACTGAAAAAAGAATAAGAGTTCAAATCATAACCTACACAATGTCACCCCCTAGATACTTGTGACTCATCTGCTCCCAATCTTTGACTGATTTCTGCATGGATTGGATTTTGGAGGGGGTTCTGCACTTGGAAAGTGTGGCAGCACTGCATGATGGTACCAAGAATTCTGTTCCAGGCACTCACATTCTGTATGACACCTGCATTTTGCATTGCACACCCCACTGCACAGGCTTTATGTTCCAGGGACAAGGGTCATGTCTTCTCTGGCCCCCTGAGGACACCTGGGACATCAGGAAAATTCTAAATAAACACACAGAAGGCTTTATTTTCTCTCTGAGTCACTCATTTTTGCTACCTGATTCCCACAAACTCATTTCAAGCTGCCAGCCAGCTCAGAATATTAGCATCTGCCTAAAAGCTTATTTTAGCAAAGTGATAGAAAGTGGTTTTATTTAAGGTTTGTGGATTTTTTTCTGCATTAATTGCCTCCTTCTCTTTTTAATATTTTCAGTGCATCTCACCCATATGAGATTGATTCAGAAGGTGATATAATTCAACGGTAATATTGATCCACAGCATCGAATCTAGAATATATTAGTCAGGAAGGTAAAAGCATTGTAACTATATATTTTTTTTCTTTTTTTTTTTACTTGCAGTCCAGAAAACACTCTCAGTTGAGTTTTGCTCTGAATTTTAGTGGCAGTGTATTTAGCCAGAAATAGTTACAAAGCAGATTACTACATATTTTTTTAAATATGAGAAGATTTTAGAAGGTGTTGCATAATTTGACAAGAGAGACACTTGGAATTCTAGGGAGGAGATCTGTGCAAATTCACAAATTACATTTCTTCCCCTATTTTTGCTATTCCTGTTCCAAGAGCAATTAACTACCTAGGAAGAATTTCCTCAAGTCTTTCAAAATATCTGTTTTTCTGTCTTTCTTTGTCTTCCCAGTGCCAGAATTGTTAGTTACTTAGACAATTAGTTCATTGTGGTTTCAACTATTGACCTAGTTTTAATTGTAAATGTTACTGTGGCTGAGGGCAGTGTCTGCTAGACTACTGCCTACTTCTGTGCTGTAGGGCACTAGGAAACAGAGAAGGCTCAAGCTATTGGATTTCTCTGTTGGTGTAGTTGTTCTGGGAATGGTTACCAGCCCCTCCATTCCACAACAAGTAGCTGACAGGGGCAGCTGGTACATCCCAAAGCCCTCACCTGCTTATGCAAGCCAAGAGAAGTATCTGTGAACACAGTACATCTATTTGCAACGCCACCTCCCATGCCAGCTGCCTTACTCAGGAGCATCCAAAATCATCTCTTCCTAGTGTGGCCATAGTGCTGAGGGACAGAGCACTGAGTCAACTCCCTCCTGCACCCCCATGACCCCACACACCTCTTGGTGTTAGATCAGGAGTTATGACTGCCATGTCCATCACATAAATCATCAGAAGTAATCCACAGCACTTTTTAAATTCAGCTTTTTTGAGAGAAACTTCTGTGTCTTGTAGCCTCCTCTGTACTCGTGTTCTTTGCCCTATGGGAAAGAAAAGCAGATTAAGGAAATACATAGGTAGCACTGCTGGTCCCTCTGCAACAGACTGCTCAAACTTCACTCTCCTGCTGAAATATATTGCTTTTCAATAACATACAGTCTTGGATTTTTTGCATGGCTACTATAGAATATGTTGCCATGTTACAGTGAAGTCAGGTGTAGGTTTTCTAAAACAATTTTGGGGTACAGACTTTATCAGCTGAATGGTATTAAGGATCCATTTATACCCATTGTATGTAAATCATCCATGTCACAGCACAGTCTAGCCTAGCACAGTGGTAGAAAATTTTATGTTTTATAGCTCTGTGTGCATTCTGTGCTTTAATTTGATGGCTTCATTTTCATTTTACAGTCTAGTGTTGGGATTTAAGAGGATTTGGACTTTACTAGCAGCATTGTCTTTCCATGTGACAGATTGGCAGAGGTGGGATCATGGAGATGTTTGTCATGATTGACATGTCTGTTTGCTTATTAAACTCCCACCTCACACAAACATATCTATTACCTCGGGTCCTATCAGAATAACACTGGTATTGACAAGGTGGCAATTTTCGTTTGGAAGTGAATGTCAATAAGCACAGGGACATTTTCATTGAAAATTATTTCATTCTTGCATTGCAAAACTGTACACTACCCCATTCTAACTGCTCTGGCTTTCTAAAAGCATAAAATGTCTTCATATACAAAGTAAATTTTCTACATTTGAACCAAACCAAAACATTGAAGAATAATCAATGGAAGTGCTAACTGAAATAGAGAACACCTAAAATATTTCGGTGTTTGGCAGCTAATACGTACTGTAGGCTGAGGCCTTATAGAGCTACAATCACTAAAATTTATTATGCTGCACAATGTTACTGGGACATGGAGACTTCCCAAATTGTGGCTGTGTGCTATGTGAATCCAGTGAATTTCACAATGTTACTGGGACATGGAGACTTCCCAAATTGTGGCTGTGTGCTATGGGAATCCAGTGAATTTGACAAATTTGTCTTCCCATAAGCATGATTACAATAATAACAATGGTTTCAGAAGCTAAAAAATAGCAGTCTTTTGTGGGACAAGCAGCCGTTCTCATTACGCCTGAACCCAATGTCCTTGGATTATCATTAGCTCTCTGTTGTTCATCCTTCCTTTTTCTTTCCTTTTTGCCCTTACTCCTGCCTCTCCTTCCAGCCCCACTCCCCTTCATTTTGGGGCTTTTAAAATAAATTAACTCAGATTCTTCTCATCCTTTGGGGTTGTTTCCTAATACTCTCTTATCTACATCACCCACTAGCTTCTTTGTTATTCCCTCCCAATCTACAAATTCAGTCTGAGGATTTAGCCCCAGGTTTCCAATACCCTTACTTTGCTGTTGTATCTAAAGTACTTGCTTTGCATAACAGATAATAACATCTACTAAATAAATAATAAAGCCTAATATGGGTACTTTGTTATGCAACTAACAGAGCTATTGTGAAAACCCCATTGATTATACTGCTTAAGAAAAGAATAATTTACATTTTAATGACACAAAATTAGTTGCTTTTTACTTCATAAGGCATTTAAAGCAAGGCAGAGATATGGGCATTATATCTGAGCATGTACTGCCTCACTTCTTTCTCTAATGCCACACACATCCCCAGATGAGACATGAGAGCACTGGAGGTAAATACAAACACAAGAGGGGAGCTGCTGAGACTGAAGGACAGTGCTGCCAGGAGAAAAAATGGCTCTGAACTGGTCATAAGTAAGATCACAGAGGAAGTTAGAAAGTTTACAGCCATGTACACCTTGAATTCCTGGAACAATATTCCAACACAAACAGGGACACACACACTAGACACCATGAAATGAACTTTGATCATTTTTGAAAAGGTTGAGAGGACGTGACTCTAGGTAATAGTAGATGATCAGATTTGATGGCATGGAATGTCACTTCTACAGCCCTATACTCCTGTGTCTCAATTAAAAAGGAAGACTTTTTTCTAAGTAAAAAAGTAAGAAATGCTGCTAGAAACCAATTTGTACACATGAAGTTGGTCTTGGCTAGCAGGATCAAAAAGTACTGGCAGGTGGCTACTGATGGATATCTGTGCCTGAACAGGATGGTTGCACAGCCAATTCATGTCTGTGTACTCGCTCTCCTTATGGCTACTGGCAATGCCTGTCCTCGACTGCTCGTGATCAATCACTTCATTTAACCATTGAACTTGCACTGGAGCAGTTAAAGGTTAGGTGTAAAATGATGTAGGTGAAGGAACCCTTCCTAAATTGTACAAAAAACATGTTTTCCTAGAACATGGTCCCAGGGATAAAGGTCTTTTGCCAATTGGATTGCAGTATATGGCTTAGAACAGAGATCTCATCATGCCAGGAGGAAAGCAACACCATACCAAACACACACTGCAGGAAAACTAAGATAGAAAATGACAGAGAAAAAAGAAAAGGTGAAATACTGTTCCTCATGTAAAGGAAACAGGTGGTTACAGAATTTAACTGTTACATACAATCACACCTGAATTTAATTTCATAGATTTGTTTGAGCAATAATTGGAAAATCATTTGCTGGCAGCTCATGTGCCGGCATTGTGTATCTGCAGACAGTGATTGCATTACAATGAGAAGTGGGATGCCTGTAATGAGAAATCCACCACCCCGCTCTGTGCCAGCTCCTGTGTTGTTAAGCAGCCCATGAAGCAAAGCAAAGCACTGGAGGGAGTGAAAACATGCTCAGAAGCAGCAGTACGTCAAACTCCAGCCTATAACTCACATTTTGCCATAGCAGAAAGGTTCCACATCTCCTCTAAGCTCAACTTCAGCCCATTCCCACTTGAGAGAAATGAAGCTGCAGAACATGACAAATATTAGAGAGGAATTCCAGGACTCCTCAAAAATAAGGAAAAAAGCAGTCAATTTGACTGTTCCATTTAACAGGACAAAGCCTGTAGACTGTGAAAATTACCAGAATTGACATTCAAAATGATGAGTCAGGTCCCTGAAAAAATAATGAGATGGACTACAAAATGAAAAGACATTTAAAAGAAGAATGACACAGAATTGTTTTTCTTTTTTTTGCCTTCTGATAAGTGAACAGTCTGTGTGCCCTTCTTTCAGGCACCCAAGAGAGGGGGCTGGGAGGAATAGAAAGAGATTTTAGATTCTCCTCCCTGTTTCAGTGTCACTAGCCTGAATGCCATTTGCTCCTGTGTCATGCGATGCTGTCATGGTTGCTGTGCAACTTCATCTCCCCTGCCAGTTTAATAGGGAACTTTGTCTGCTTGTGCTGAGGTAATATTTTAATGTTATTTCAGCAGCTACAAGGATCAGGAGTTTAATCTTTCAAAGAAAAAAATTGCCACTTAAATATCTTTAACTTTATTGTCAGCTTGGAGCTTTAAGAAAAATACCAGAAACCTTGCAATTTACAATAGCATCTTTAGATTTAACAATGCTGGAAAAAAGAAATCCCACTTGTCTCACTAAATCCAGCACTGAGGGTTTTGCACAGGTATTAATCTTTTGACAAAAATGGCACATAGCCAATGCTACCAGTGATCATGCATGTGCTATTTATATTCTGGTATTTGCAGCATAAAATCCTAGATTGTGAAATCTCCTGTCCCAGCAGCTGAGGTGCAGATGGGCGTAGCATGAAAGAATGAAATGATAAGAATAGAAACAAAATGCTATTTTTGACACCATGCCTACTCATGGTGAGGCATTTGTTGCTTTTCATGCTAGTGAGGAGATAATCATGGGGGCTTTTGCAGATGGAAGGGATTTGTACCCTTATCTACAGGACTTTTTAAATTCCCAACAGTATTTCTATACATAACAGGACTGATCCTAGTTTTTTATCGTTAGAAAAAACTCTGTGAGGAGGCTGTTGTTCTGTAGCCCACTCATAACCAACCCTTCTTGCAGAATAACTAATGAAAAGAATACTCCCCTGTCATCATATACCACGTATTATGATCCCCAGGGCCTTTCTCTTGTGGAACCAGTGTCCTCCTCTGGGATGAGATGTCACTGAGATCAAGGGAAGTTTTGGGTGTCTTGCAACACATCAGGCTACGGAGTGATAGCTGCTTGTGAAGGAGTGGGTTAGAATACAGTTCAGTGGTTGCTGCAGACAAGACAATATGTCAAATCTCAGTTAAAATTACATATTGTCTTAAATTTATTTTTAAAAAAGTTCCTGGATTATGTAATGTGTAAACCCAGTTCCCTAAGTGTTCAACACAATACTAGCAGTTCATTACTTCAGATTTGGGTTGCAGACCATTCACAAGCAGTCTGTCTATGTAGTACTCTGAAGTGTTTTGTAATTTTGTGAGATTACCATAGAAGTGCTGTGATGTCTGGGAGCCCCAGCATTCAAAACCCTCTAGGGAAAGAATGAGATTGGAAATAAACTTGAGAATAATCTATTTACAAACATTTTATTCCTATTGAATTTCTTTCTTTTCTAATTTTTTTTTTTTTTTAAATTCAAGATCCTTACCCTCTACTGATGGTGCTGCTTTGGGGGTCAGTGGTCAAATGCTGACTGGCCTCAAGACTTTATACCCTGAAAGCAGGTGGGAGTGGCTTTTGACAGGAATTGGTCAACAGGAAAAGGAGGGGGAAAGAGAGTGAGGACAGACCAGGAGGCAAAGGAAGATGTGTGGGCTTTGTGTCATGTAGGTGTCCCTGGGAGACAGGGACCGGGTAGATGGGCAGGCATAGGAGGACATGAGGAAAATGCCTCCAGGCTGGAGAAAGAGCAGGATAAAGGCAGGAGTGGTTGAAGGACAAACAGGAAACAGTATCTTGGCCCCACTGCTGAGCTCAGGATTTGCTTACACACACATAAATACCTCTGAGCCCCTTGGCTGCACAGGTGTGTCACCCCTCCACTGCCTTTTCCTTGGAGGATGATGGCTGGGTGCAGCAGCTGCATTCAGGGCAGCAGCAGTGCCTGTGCTGAGTTCTGCTGCTGGCCCATCTGGGGCCATGGCTGCTTACACCAGGAGAAAACACTGGCATTGCAAAACATGTTCAGGTGTGAAAGATAACAAGCATGAGGGTTTCTGATTAAGTACTCAGGCTATTTATTTTTTCCCATGAGATGCTTTATTCTGACTTCTGTGACAAAGGAGGCCACAGGCTGGAGGACTGTGCCTTCCTGCCTGCAGAAATTGGGGAATGCAGCCCTCTGAGTGATGCTATAAGTGGGCCCCTGGAGTGACCAGAAATTAAGAATTTTGAGCAGGGGTGGGAAGAGAGACAGGCCCACAACCCAGGTCTTAGTGATATCTCAGGACTTTATAGTGAAACCAGGGGATGAAAGAGGGGAATTTGAATGAAATGCTGAGTGAAGAAATCTCAACAGTGCCTGCTGCACCTTGAAGGCATTTAAGGTGTCAGCAGATGCTGCTCAGAAGGACCTGCCTAGTGTATGAGGGAATCCTCAGGAAGAGAGTCCAAAACATATTACAGACAATGCTGCCCTGGAGTACTTGGATTACAGCCCTGTCTGTGCTACAGTGTTGCTCAGTAATATTACTGATTTATTTATTTATTATTTTTGTCACAGTGACAGCTAATTGTTCATTTTTTGTTTTCTGGCTCTGATTCTGTTCTGTTCATACTCTTATTTGCATTATTCTGGGGCTTGATTCTTCCTTGGCTGTGGGTTGGGTGAGAGAGCAGGGAGGGAAAGAAGAGAGCAGCTTTGCCTCTTCTCTGAGGCAGTGTGCTGTCCCTGGCACTGTGCCTGGTGTGCTGAGGCACTGGAGACGTGACTCTCTCCTCCGTCATGAGCCATCTCTGCTCAGCTGGAAAACATAACGTGCCCAGCCCCAGAGCTTTCCGTGAGCCAGCTGTGCCACCTGGGTCTGGCTGGCGTGAGGTGGAGGGTGCTCAGGTAACTGAAGGCAGAATCGAGTCCCTGGTCAGCTTCTTCTCATTTCATAAAGCACTTCCCATCAGTGTTTATGGTTCTTCACCACCAATCTGTTGTTTATGCATCTCAAAGGCCTTGGTGGCGGGGTGCCTGAAAAAGAAAATAATTGTTCTATAGCAGTTTGTTCTGTTTTATTAACGATTAAAGTGTTCGTCAGTGTAATTCCTCATTAAATTTGCTCTTTGCTCCAAACCTCCAGGGGCCCTTCTTGAATTTGCCACATGTGAGACATTCTTTTTGCTGAAATATTTTTTGTCGATGACACTGTTATTATCAGCAGTGTGGGTAGCTTTATCTACCCAAGACTTTGTTTTTATGACCCTGTGTCCTTATTAATGTAGATACATAAATAGTGATGTGGCACCAGGGTTTGGAAACATTTGCAGGCTCATAGTTTTGCTGAAAAAAAGTCAACTGGTATAAATTGACCCATCACCATGGGCTTCAGTGGATCTATTTCAAATTCCAGCTGCTGAAAATTTAGCATGTAGTAATCTTACTGAAAATTAGTGGATCTGTGGATGATATAAGGCTATAACCCTTTGTTCAAGTGTTTCAACACTTGCATTACGGCTGGTAAAAGGGATTAGAGGCAAAGATACTAATTATGAATGGCTACTGTGCTGAGGTGAACAAGTGGTAGAGGTAGAACTATAAGGGCATGATGTCTTGAGCTGGTCTCATCAACGCAGTGAATAAAAACTATTTTTCATTTTTCAAGGGGAGAAGAGAATAATTTAGTCTTTGTGAAAGACAACAATTATTAGGAAGAGAAAGTAGGACACTAGGCTTTGTGTGGACATACAAAATGAGCCTACACAATTTTCTCCTCTCACCTCCAGGGAAAAAAAATTGATATATCTGTCTTATATCAATGGAGATAGATTATTTTTTCCTTGTGAATCTTGAAAGCTGCAACTGGGTGTATTTACTTTCTCATAAATTTGATATTAAAATAACAAGAGACCTTCCTGAACATGTATGTAGTCAAACCCCCAGATTACTTGAATTTTTGGGGTGTAGAAAGGGATGAAGGAGAAAGGAAACAAAATCAGCGTGCAGTCCACACCTGACAGTCAGTAAAATCTAAGGGGTGGATAGCCCTTGCCTACTTAAATGAATGGAAACAAATGACGTATTTGCAAAGGCTGCATTTGCATAAAGGCATGTTTGAAAAGAACTTAAAATGTCTAAGCCATATTTAGAAGATGACTGAAAAGAAGGGAATTTGATATAGCAATGTTTCAGGAAAGAGGCAGAGGCACTGTTTTGTTAATGCTGGAGATTAGCAACTTAATTAGCTCAATCTTTAGTGCAGGAAATTACCTAGTAAAAATGGGACTAGTTAACATTTGCAAGGATTTAAAATATTTAAATGAGGAAAGGACAGATTTTCAATGACACTTATATATCTATTAGACAAACCTTTTTTCTCTAGATGACAATTTTACTTTTTGAGTGTTTCTGCTATTTGGTCCCAAAGGTTAAATGTGAGTTTACTTCCTATGGTGATGTTGAGAAGAGTACTGAGGACTTTTCTTCATCTCACTGCCACATAAAAGTGATCTCTAATTTCCTGATACTATAATCTTGTTTGCTGAAGACTATATCAAGATGAAAATAGTGTGACTTTTTCGAGGTAGCCCCCATATAGGCAACAACAGTGATGTTGAATGTGATCTTAGATCTGGCTGAGACAATTTTGATCTCAGGTAGCTAAATATCATCTTTTTGTCACAGTGATTTTACAGCTAGAAGCTCCAGCTAGGTGGTCCCCAAAACTTCACATGGTGAAGAAATAGACTTAAAGACCTTGAATCAGTTGTATGTTGTAGGAACCACAAAATCACTGTGGGAGACAGAACTTAGTCAAGTATTTCCCTGTAGAAATCACATATGACTGGGGGACAACATGGTTTCAAGGTTATACTTTTAAAAAGCTGACCTGTAGGTTCACTGGCATAATTAAAAAATTACTGTCATTATACTGTGTTAATGTTTCAGTGTCCCTTCAAATCAGGCAATCTTGTTATTGCCCTTCATAAAAAAAGGGTACAGAGGGGAATTTTTTTGCTTTCTTTGTTTCAAAGTGGTTTTTTGTGCTGAATGTAATCAGAAATAAAAAAGTACTTTTAAAATATGATTTAAAGCAAAATCCTAACACTTATACTGTTTCCCAAAGCTAGTTGTTTATAACTAGGCCATTCCAATACCTTGGTTAGCTAAAAATGGTTTCTTCTCCTCACACAAAAAAAAGAAAAGAAAGAGAAGAGACTGTCTTGAAATAGATTTCAATCAAATGTTAGAAGGTAAAATGAACTAAAAAGAAAATGAAAGAAAGAAACATTAAAAGTATTCCCATTTAAGTAACGTTATGCTTTATCTGGGACAATAACAACTGAAAAATTAAAAGACAAATATATTTTGTATGATTATGTTCCTTTAGGCTTACTTTCTTCTATCTGTACTCCTTTAATGCAATGTGATTCCAGCTTTTACTGCATAATGGTTTTTGCCTTCTTTTAGTGGCTAAGCAGTAAGAATGAAGGCTTGGAAATGGGACTCATTGTGCACTGTGTACAAAAACCCCCATGGTTGTTGTTTCCCTTTTTTTGCTTTTCCAAAATAAACTTAAAAACATGTGTTCCTTGACCAGGCATTTCAGCTTTTGGATGATTTGGTTCAGTATTGTACATAAAACATTCACTGGTGCATTAGTGGAGAGCATGCCTTGCTATCCTGATGTTGTCTGCTCTGCCTCTGTTCTGCTCAGCCAGCTCAGGCTCAGAGTGCCCGGTTTGCTCACACACTTTGTCTCCACAGCTCTCACGTGCTGAAGAGCTCAAAGGGGGGACAAGTCCAGCCTTTGAGGTGTTAAGATTTGGTCTTGATCCTTTAAACTCTTAAGTATGAGGCTTTAGATAAAACCTGTGGATGTCTAATGTATTTTTTTCCCATCTAATTTTAGGCTTACTTTAACCTTGTCCTGTCCCATGGACTTGAAGAATTTTCCTATGGATGTGCAGACATGTACAATGCAGCTAGAGAGCTGTGAGTGCCCAACTGCTTTATCTATCAAATAACAAATTTTTACCCTAACATTCAGTGATTGGATAGTATCTACATTATCACATTTATGTGGTGAGACTCAGTATTCCTATTTTGTAAGGGAGTTATGTTTATCACCGTAACGTGAGGGTTGCCTGTACCTGTGCTGTTCCTGCTCCCTTATCTTTCTCCCTCCTGGGTCACATCACCTTACTCATCAGAGTTGCATCACTTCCAGGGGTGGATACAGCAATGCTGTGTGGGAGAAATGATTAAGTCTCAGGAAAGTGTGAACAGTTATTACATAGCCAGGGATTCGCTATGCCTGATTGAATCAGGCTCACTTTTGGAAAATGGAGGCAAAATACCTGATGAAGGTGAGGTCCTAATAGTGATTCTTAAGCTGGTGTGCTAAACACAGGCAAGGCATGGACTGGGGAAGCAGCACACACCCTCCATGCTGTGTAGCTGCCAGCACCCACCACAGCACTGCTTCAACCTGACCAGGTAACAATCAGGCAAACCCAGGGGTGGCTTAGACAATGGCAGGTGCCAGTGATCATTCCCAATATTCAGTAGGTAGCAGTCCACCCTGGGGTTTTTTTATTTAGGGGAGAAAGTATTTAGCTGTATGGCTATGAACTGTGGGCTGCCACCTGCCCTTGTGCCCAGAGAATCTTAGACTGGTTTGGGCCAGCAAAATTATTTTTTAATGGCAAACCAGGGCAGTGCTTCAGAATATAACAGTGTTTACTTCTTGCTTTTAATAGAGCAATAGTGTAGTTATAGCAACCAACAACTAAGAGGAACTGTGCTGTTGTTAATTGAACACCTTGAAAATATAACTGAGATAACGTATTGCAATAAAAGATGCTTCTCAGACATAAGAACATTTGCTGTTTTCTGGTCAGCTGCCATCTAATAAACTTTGATTTCTTTATTGCAGTTGGCTACACCATGAATGATCTGATATTTGAGTGGCTAAGTGATGGACCTGTGCAAGTTGCAGAGGGTTTAACCTTGCCACAGTTTATTTTGAAAGAAGATAAAGAACTTGGTTATTGCACAAAACATTACAACACTGGTGAGCATTATTCTACTTTTTTTCTATCAATTGTTCCAGTGGTATCTATTGTGAATTTGTAATGGGAAAAGATAGGTAAAATGAAAAAAAAATTGAAATTAAAATTTGTTTCAGTCACACTTATTTTTAAATCTGAAAATACAGAAATTGTCTCTTTTTTTTGAAAGATTTAATTTCCAGATTTTGTTTAATTTCATTAAGGTATTCTAATATACTTAAAATCATTAAAGTATTTCAAATATTAAACATTGATAAAAAATCTAATTGTTTTGCTATCCTTAAAATGAAACTTTTTTTTAACAAACTAACTATTTTATTAAATATTGATTCATCACTTTTAAAGTACTGATTTTTCTGAACCTGGTTTATTTCTCCAGTATATCAAATTGCCAGTGAGGGAAAATATCAAATTTTCACCAGCTTTTATGTGTAGTCTGATTTATGAGATGTAGCATGTGAAAAGACACTGTTTTCATTGCTGATCTGAATAATGTACAGACGTGGAATGTTGGGAAATTAAATATTTGTTTAATACTCTAAAGTTTTTCTTTCATTTGCTGTTTAGGAGTTTATAATGTTGTGTTTTCTATCTTTAGCTTTACAGAGAAGAGGAAACTCTGTTAAAAATTTTCATTTAGCTGCTTGGAGTTTATTTAATAGGGACAGCATTTAGAGAACAGTTTTCTGGGTGGTTTCTGGGATTAAATATAATCCCTCTCATCTAAAATAGCTTTTTCATCATTGCAGCATAAGAGCTGATCTGGTTGCATCAAATACATTTCTTTCACTCTATGAAATAATACAATGTGAGAGGTTCTGCCTCTGCCAGAAATAAAGTCACATTTATTTCTATGAAAAGAGAATTATTGGTTTTAATTTTTATAAATTCAGCTTCTAATTTTGGAGCCCAAAGTACCAAGGATGGAAAACTTTGTGATTGGCACTACTGTCTTCTCTGTAGTTTGCTCCTTCAGGTTTGGTGTGAAATTAAAATGTGGATAAAACTTATAGCTTGGCCTTCTCCTAAACTCACTGTCCAGGCTGTGCCACAAAAGTCTGGAGAGCCTCTGACAGGTTGGGCTACTCATGCCATTGCTGCCACATGTGGCCGCCACACCCCTTTCCAGTCCCCTTCTGTATGGGCAGACTGGTCAGCAACAGCCACTGCCTAGGTCTCAGCATGTGCCTTTTGAGTCACAGCCCACTCATTTTAGAACTTCTGTGCTGTCAGAAGATATTATTCAGTCTCCACTCCTTTCTTTGTCAAACAGCCTCTGCACTCCCCTTTGTGCTAGCTCTTGCACCCACCATTCAGCACTGTAGTCCACCAGAAAAGTACAGGAACATCACCAAAAGGAGCAAACCATCTAATATCCCCTGAAAGGGCGAATGAGGAGCAATGTGTCTTCATGCATTTTCCAAACTAACACAAAAAGGATCCTTTGAAACCATTGGCATGGCACTTCAGGAATGAGAGGCTTTCCTGTAGTCTGCCTGGAGCCAAAGCACTCACAGTGCCTAACCCAGAGTAATTTTGAGAGCAGCACAGAGCGATTGCATTTACAGCTGACGAGCTGTTGCAGGTCAGGACTCTTCATCTCCTGCTGCACAGCTAGTTCCACTGTCGGGCAATCGAAACTTCAGTCCTCCAGGACTGCTGTGCAACCACTATCAGTTGTTTGAAGAATCACTCACCTCTCAAGAGAAATTGGTTTAGGTTTCCTGGAGTCAGACTTTCAGCAAAATTCGAAGTAGACTTTGAGTTGATTCTGCTGTGAGACATAATCCACAGAAACGGGTAAATGACATGAGCAGAATGAGGAGGAGTGTGACCTACCATGGGACTGCAAGAGTGGTAGTTTACAATTTGTCTGTTCAAATATGATTGCTTAATCTCATGTCACTAAATGACCAAAATGCTGTTCCCTTTTAATACTTAACATTATATTTGACTAAAGTAAAAGCTCATTGAATTTTGAGAAAGGAAACATTTCGTTATATTTTCTGGAGGTGAAACAATTGTGCTAGTATTCATTTTCTCAGTTAATATGAAGAACTGGGCACAGTCTGCTTCAGTGGTCTCATGCTTCCCCCAAGCTAGCATGCAACAAGTGGCTGACGAGTGTTTGTGTATCAGGATCTGCTTACAGTATTAGGTTAGGAAACAGGCTACACATCTAACTTATATTCAGAAAACAAGATAAAAATGTGCAAAAACATTTATGAAAGTAATTTCATGTTCTAGGAAAGTTTACATGCATTGAAGTCAAGTTTCATTTGGAGCGTCAGATGGGATACTATTTAATCCAGATGTACATTCCTAGCCTGCTGATTGTCATTTTATCCTGGGTTTCTTTCTGGATCAATATGGATGCTGCTCCAGCCAGAGTTGCACTGGGTATCACTACAGTTTTGACAATGACCACGCAAAGCTCAGGATCGAGAGCTTCCCTCCCAAAAGTAAGGAAATAATTTTGTACCGTGAATTTGTTTTTAATAAGAAATGTTTGTGCTACTCTTTTAAATTTCAGAAAGGTCTGTGTAACTATGCATCTGATAAGGGTATGTGAGAAAGTGGTAACAGTGTGATGTTAAACTTGCAATATCCTTGCATTTGGATTAAGGAATGTTGCTGCCATTTTGGTGGATGGCTGAATGGTGCAGCAGTATGAATTTTTAATGAATTTCTACTACTTTTGACTCAGTTTTGAGTGTTTAGAAACCAGATTTTCTGAGGTATTTAGAAACCTGACTGGATTTCTTTCAGATTGGGAACTTTAAAAACACTGTCTGATCCTTTCTGGACTGTTAGCTCTCATATATCTTGATGTTTATAGATATGGCACTTAGTCCAATGAATATATAAATATGCCACCCAAATATATATATATATATATATATATATATATATATATATATATATATAATACATGTATGTAACAGATATACACCTAAAAGATTTCTCTGGAGAACCTTTTCAGTGTGGAGCTGTTGATGTCTTTGTTTCACAGCTGAATTTGTCCATATACTCATTCAAGTGTCATCTGAAGACCTTCATCCTGTCTATGCACAAATATATCCTCTCATTCCAATATTGTGGTCTTTTTAATCCTGGCCAGATGTTGTAGAGGGGTTTACAGATTACAGACTGAATTCTCTGTTTAGTCAGGCTGACAGCTCTTTTCAGCATAGGCACAGCTCAAATGCTTCTGATAACAGCATTCCCAGTAGAATTTAATGTGCAAGCTCAGGTTTTATACACTTTTCTGGAAGGGAGCTCAGAGGTAGGTAAGTTTACAATAGTGTAAGGAGTTCTGAGATATATGAGGAGTCCTTTTCTAGCAGTCCAGCATCACAGGGACAGGGATCATAGTAACAATGAAGAACACAAATTTTGAGTGTTTGTGTAGATCATGATCCATTCCAAGAAAGCATGCTGTATATTGTGGTGCTTCACCCTCTGTATCACATTTAGTCTCATTCCAAATATGCAAGTTGTTCAAGTGGAGGGCAACTACAAAAATATAGGGCAACTCCAGAAAGTGCACCGATTGTGTTACTCCTTTGTTAGTAATGAAAAAGTATCACTTAAAAATCTGGTGAGTACAACATTTGGTTCAGCTTCACTTATTCACTTGGACATATGCATAATTTTCCATGCAAACTGAAAGCCTCTCATATATTAACTCAGAATTTCAAATGGAAAATGTATTAAACATTTGTTCAGACAGTGCAGCTGATATTGCTAGTGAACATTCTGAAAAGAAAGTCTGAAAAGATTATCTTGGCAAGAAGCATACAGGCTCTTTAAATAGCAAGTTTGGACTCGCTGAAGACTCTGTCTAGATGGCACAACATGAAGCCATGAGATATATTCTAAGTTTCTTACAAATTATCTGGCTTGACAAGTATAGATAATACAATCACTGTAGTGGAGATTTCCACCCACATTTCCTACTGGGCAAACAAACCCTGCCAAGAGGCTCTGCAGTGTCAGCACACCCCAAACACTTTAGAAAGTGTTTTCATCACAGGCCTTTGATCCAGCTGAAATGTTTTCCCTTTTGCATGCTGTTGTGTTTGAGTAGAAAAGTATTTGCTGAGTGGAAGAAATGGGAAGATTCAACATATGTTGACTGTGATATGTTGATTATTGGAGAGGTTCTTCTTCAGCGTCAGGATTAAATACATTTATCTTAGCGGCTGTCAGGGAACGGTGGTGCTCTGCCCATACTCCATCTTCTCCTGCTATGCTGTGTTCCATTGCCAGAAGATAGGCACTAAGAAAAGTATCTCACCAGAAAGCCTGGCACACTTAGGCTGCACCTAGCTGTTGCATTTTCTCTGTGTAATTCAGCTGAGCTCTATTTTATAGATTTGATCTCTCTATGTTAGTTAATCCTTGTGGGGACTTTTGAAGGTGCATCAGTTGACTTAAAAATGTGGTTTGAAGTAAATGCCAGCATTCCAGCCAGCTGACTCCCACCCCGGATGACTCAGGTGCTTGGGGAAACATGGCCACCATTCAGGTCCAGAATCACCAGTACCTGATTCCTTATACATAGAAGCAAGGTTTCCTTGCTATTGCTGTTGCAGGCACTTAGCTATTTTAAAACCCCATCTGTAACTTAGTATCAAAATTGTATTTATTAATAAAATATGTCCAGCTGAAATGCACTTAGGAATAAAAATATGAAGAGAATTGAATCAAATCAATGTCAGATCTGAAGTCTCAAAATCCCTGTTTAAAAATAATGGTTTTCTAAGCCCTGTCTACATATTGCCAAGACAGAGGAAGTTAGGCTGCCCATAAAACATCCATTTAAAAGTTGCTCCAAGCATGAATGTCTAACAGAATAAGATCTTTCAGGACGATTATTTTTGCAAGAATACTGAAGAAAAACATGCAACTTTGCTTTGTGAAAGCAGCGTAGGATTGAATACAAGAGCTATAATTTCCCCATCCTTCTTTATGTCCTGTTCTTATTGATATAGATTTATGCAATTTAACTTTAATTTACCTGGTTTCATGCCAAGAGTTTCTTTCCATTCTTCTCTATTTTAATAGAGCTTTATCACAAAAAACAACAAAGTATCAAAAATTGCCAAATTTAACAGGAATAATTCCTTTACCTAGAGAAAGGCAAAGAGGAATTGTGATAAGATTCCTTAGGTTTTTTTGTCTGTTTCCAAGCTACTATCTAAATGACTAAAGTGTTACTGTTTAGAAGTAATTACCTACATATTGTTCTCAACCCTGGTGTAAGATAACACACCAATGTTCTGTTTGCTTAAAATTGCTCTTTTTCATATTAATTACTAACATTCATTTCCATAGGCGGATTTCATAGTAGTAGGTCATGACAACACAGACATTAGGCACTCAGCTGTTGAAAAGTAGACATAAGATTGAGATTGCTGAAAAGAAAAGAAAATAAAAGGAAATGAAACAATGAAATTAATTCAATCTGAAGCTCATATTTGCTGCATATAAGAGAAGTATCTAGAATGCACTCCTCTAAATGAAATATATCTCTTTGGTAAATTTTGTAGTATTTCTGTGGAATTACTGTATTTGGAGTATTTTTTAATTCTGTCTAAGAATATAGGGTGAAATTCCAATATCGGAAACATAGTAATAAAGAAATCAATATGATTTTTTTTCCCCTTATTCTTCTGCAAAGTCAATTTCTTTCTTACCAAAGGCAAGAGTAGACTATGAGACAGATTACATCACAGCAAAGCTACTGTTCTGCGAAGGGTGACCTGCAGTGCCTGTTTCAGAAAGCAGAAAGGTTCTCTTCCTCCACAGTTCTAGCATAAACTGAGCAATAATGCACCATGATTCCATGAAATAATGATTTTCTGTGTAGGGAATGTCTGCAGAGAAATATTCACCATGGAGCCAATCTCTTTTAAAGTGATGAAATTATTTTGTGTTTGTTACAGAAGAGTTGTGAGGGGTCCTGTAACCAGAATTGCCCCTGTTGGCTGTGTTAGGGGGTGGTAAAGAACTCATCCAGAAAGCTGGGATGGAATACCCTCCTTCCAGTTTGACTAATCCATCACTGGGATGCCTAGGAGTGGTGATCCAAAATATCAGGATTACTATGATCAGTTCCTCTTCCCACATGTTTATGTGTATAAGTCTTACCTCCATCTGATGCTCTTATGTCTGAATTCCTCTGGTCACACCATCACTTTCCACTTAGAAGCTCCATCTGGGTAATGTTTGTGCACCCAGCTGCACCAGTGGCTCTTGCAGATCAGCCAGCTGAGCAGAAATCCTGGGCGCCAGCTGGGTGATCAGTGTGACCACACATCCACAGTGAAATCCCTGGGAAACCCTGAGCATTCTGTGTGAGTCCTGTGCATGAGCCAGGGACATCCCTTGCACCTAGGCTGTGCTGGACTTCACCTCTGCAGAGAAACTCCAGGGAACACCAGTTAGGAATCTGATGTGAGCTGCTGTACATCCATGCAGGGCTCAGCACATGCTTGTCCTCTGCAAGTATCAGACCCACTGTCCCAAAGGACTCTATGAATCCAGCAAAGTATGGACTGAGGATTGTCTGGGCACCACAAGGGACACTTAGACATATGTCTTTACTTACAGGCCCAGATGTGTATAAGCTGGGGGAGGAAAAGGGATAATTCAAGGTCCAGTAGCACAGAATTGTTAAGAAGTGTTGCAAAACAATTATTTTCTTCAGAGCATTGAAGCACCATTTTCTTGCTATTCTTTTTACTTGTAAATGGCTCTCCTTCTGTTGAATCAAAAGAATAAAATGTTTGAAAGGATTTTCAAAAGAGGCATTTAAAAGAATAATGAGTTCTCTGCTGTTCTATTTGTGTATTTTTCAGATGGCTTTTTTCTTAAAACACTTACATAAACCAAACCTTAGCAACAACAGTCCAAGGAAATGAATTCCTTTTAATGCCATAAAGCAAAACATTTCAGGATATTTTAAGTCAAGTGATAGCAACTGTATTTTACACAGTTGCATAGCATTCGTATTGTGTTACTTTAATGCACAGTGCTTAATGAATGCATTTTCTGTCCCCAGGGAGTAATCTATGCAGAAAAAGTCTCATTCAAAGCTCACCAAAACTTCTGGGAATCCTTTCATTCACTTCATTTTACTTTAAATCACTACATACATTACCAATGCAATAAAAGCATAGGTGCAGAGACTTGAAAAACCAAAACCAATGAAGTCTATCGCCTTTGGCAGGAAATGACTATTTTTATATTTCATCCACTATCCCCAGCATATTTGGAGACTTTTAAAGATTCTTGGGCTTCTGGCAGGCCAGTCTCTCCTTTATTTTGAATGCCAGAATCTATCAAGTAAAGAAGATACAAGAATATGGCACTTTTGGGTTTTTTCTTTTAAATTAAGGTTAAAATGATAACGTAATAAAAGGAAAAAAAAAGAATTAACAAGGAGCAATACCAATAAAGACAAAGCAATAGATGCTGTTATCAGTGATGATTTTGTTCTGTGTTCATTTGTTTCCATAGGAAGTAGAGCACTGAAGGTGATTGCTTACTCTTTTATTAGCAAAGCACAGAGATGATACATTTTGGTGCGGCATTATGGTAAAAAAGCAATAATGAAGTAATTTGGAATGGAAGCAGTTTTTTTGAAAAATTACTTTTAATCTAGTCTCAGGATCTGAAGAGGAAATATAGAACTAATTTGGCAATAATGAGATTTGTTAATTGACACTTGGATTATGTGGGTATCTGAGCATTTTACACACTGCTTAAGTAATTAGGACAACCTTATTTTTATTAGCTATTTACAAATTCCTGTTGGAGAGCTAATGGTCCTAAACCTTGATACTTTAATGTGTCTGCTCTACATCACATATTTATGTATCCTGATAGTGGTACTGCAAACAAATTTCCACTTTAAAAAAATTTGTTCAGGACCCTTGAGTTGATTTAAAAAGAATTATTTTATTGGTTGTCGGTTTTCTAAGAGTGAAAGAGGGTATCCTGTCCAAGCTCTTGGGAAGTCAGGCTGCATTGTCAGGTAGCCATGAGGAGCTACTCTTCAGTTATGTGCCTACACAGAAATGTTTTAGGACTCACTTGTGTTAATTTCCAGCATTCTTATATAACTTTTCTGTTCACATCGTAGTTTTAACATACAACATATATTCCTTCTGTTACTAATACTAAAAGATCCTGAAACCTGCTTTAACTATTTTTTTTTGGAGGGGGAGGGTGGGGGGGGGGGGGGGGGGACTTGACAAAGTGAGATACAACTAATTTTTGTATTGAGACAATATTTTCAATATCCATTGGTGTATTCCATACAGTATTTGAATCTGGATACAGAAATCTGTTCTACTCTGTATGACAAAGGAAATCATATAGACTGAACCTAATTTTCAACAAAACAGTTCCAAAAGTAAAAAAAGGTTTAAGTAAGTGAACATTTCTTTGCATACTGTGACTTATTGAAACAATTAAGTGGCTACAAACTGATTGGGACTAAATATAAACCTTTTTGTGTAAATAAACAGTCCTACAAAATACTATAAAAAAATTCCTGACAAGTAGTTTATAAGCACCTGCTCATAACTTAGAGTTCAGAAAAGGTGTTTTCTGGTTCTGCTCTACAATTTTTTATTACATTTCTTTATTCTTATGTCTTCTCCCTTTAAGTATGTTTTCTCAATAGTGGTTTTGAGACAGGATATTAATGTGTTTGTGCTTGAGGGCAGGAAATTTTTTGAATGGCAGTGGGAGATGTGGGATGTGCATCAGATGATACGTGGTGTACCAGGGAGAACTTCCCAGTCACTTCAAATATTAATAGCACTGTGGCCATCTTAGTACCGGCTTGAAAATATGTCCTCAGCCCCGATTAAAAGAATGTGTGGTGCCCAGAAACTTCTCTACTTCTCCCAGCTACAGCAGCTGGTCTTGTAAAAGACACTTTATTTTCTTGCAAATTTTGCGCCTTTGAGATCTAGGTAGATACTTACAGAGCCAGCCTCTGCAGTTACAACTTCACTGTGAGCAGAAATCTCAATTAAAATGATGTTGGATGAGCTTTGGCACAGTTATATATGCTGTGATCATGCATCCATAATGGGAAGAATTCTTTTCCTTCCATTCCACAACTATTTCCAATTCTATGAAACTGAAGTCTTCAGTGTTCTGCATAGGTAAGAAGACAAAACCCAGCAGGATCCAGGCTACTTGTGAGAAAAGCAGGAGGAAGAAGGATGTAAAAGTTAAGCACAGCACCTAAATCTAATGCTAGAAATTGTTCTCTTTAGTATGGCCACAGATATGTGGTGCCCTGGACAATCTTTGGGTCTTAGAGTGGTTATGTGCGGGTTCTAGTGGTTCTCTCTGTCCTTCATTCTGTGCAGAGCTGACTGCTGAGATACTGACTGGTATGTTGTCTGATTAATACCAATACATTAGGATCTATACCAGATTCTACTCTGTGAAAGTGAAAAATGAAGGACTGAGTAAATCTGTCACCTTTTCCACTGCACTCATCTAAGCTTTAAAGTTTACTTTTCTGTATAGTGAAGACAGTGCTATTTACTGTACAACAAAAGCAGTAGTTGCTGTCATGTGTGACAGCTAAAAATATCCTATAAGATGTGTCTGAATACCTCTGGGATGTAGTTTGAGTACTCCTGGCACTTCCTTAGCAGGTTTTATAATGCATTCATCTGGGGGGGCTGGCATTCAGCAGAGTCTATTTCAAGCATCAGAGAAGAGTTGAAGTTATTGTGTGCACCAGTCTGCTGATGGTTTCATAACCCTGGCACGATACTGGAGCTCTTCAGCTTCATTGTCACACCATTCAGGACTTTCTGGTGGCTTTTAGTGTCTCTCTGAGGAGTGCCTTGTGCTGCTCTTTCACAGACATAAGCACTGCAAACCCTCTCTGAAGCAATGACGTACTGCGTTGTGGCTCATCCGGTTCAAGTAATTGCAAGACTTTACTCTATTAGATCACCTAGAACTATTACTTATGAATATCTTCTGTTAATATTTCATTTGAAATAATGTTGATGGGACCCCCTGGAGTCTGGGAAAACCACTTTCATTTGCAGTTTACCTCAAGGCTGCTGCCTTTCAGTCTGAATATCAGTGCTCACTGCACATGGCTGCTGAAGCAGCTGGGCCATTGACATCTTACTCCCAAAAGTTGTCTTTGAGTGACAAGGGAGCTATTTGAATTCTGTTACTTGAATGACAGGTCTTTTTTTTTTTCCTTTGGGAAACATTTTCATGGGAAGAAAGGATTGCTTGTTGATATTGATACCTAAAAGTATTAACTCCTTCTTCTCCTCTCCCTCTTCCCTACAAGGAAAACAGAGACAATTTATTTTTTTAATGGATACATTAAACAAACTTCTGCAGGAACTCCATGAGTCAGTGTGTCTTGTTTTTACATATAATATCTGTGTTGTGACAAAACTACAACTTTAATTCACTAATAGTGTGGCACAATAATCTTTGCTGAAGTAAAAGCAGCTTTGGAAATTAAACAATTCTAAACTAAGGATTGGCAAGAAAATATAATTTTAGATTTTAAGTCACGGTCATGCATTCTAGAATGTGTCATTGTTCACAAACCCTTGTATTAAAGTTTTAAACCCTGATAAAATAGTGCCTTTTTCTCCTTGTTTCTTCTTCCTAGAAGCTTGGAGTTAATTGAGATATCTTGTCTCAAAGAGAAAGGAGCATGAAGTAAAAAACTTTGATCCTCAGTAGCTTCTATCTGGTGTTAGGCTGCCCTGCCTGTGAGAAACAGACACAGTGTGCTGTCTTCCCTCATTCTGCCAAAGGTTAAGGCTCTGGAGAATGGAGCCTGAACTTTCAGTATGTCTGGAGAGGAAGGTAATGACTAAGTCACAGCAGAAAATATAAGTTACAAAAAAGGGAGAACACATAACTGATGTTGCTCAGTTCACTGATTCATAGAAAAGATAGTACAATTATGTTACAAATAATTATCGATAATAACACCATTATAAGGACAATATGTCAATATTTGTCACTTATTGGAGAAACCCCTTCTGTCATAAGGTTGTCTACTGAGAAACTAAAAATTGCCTTAAATTACTTCATTGATGTAAATTATTGCATTTTCTCTTTTCTGCACAAGGGCATTTTCCTTTGTGTGTGTAATGGCAATTGAAACACTTTATTGATTGATTTGTACTAAAATTTGATTAACAGTTCTACTTTTTACATTTATCTGTGGTCAGGAGGTGTTGATGTCCATCCATTTTTTAGAGGATGATCAACTTGAAAACGTCACTTAATTTCTGAGGGAACCATATATAGATTGGTGACAGCAATGAGAGTACCACCCTCCTGGACCACACCAGTCATGCTTGAGTGTGCTCTGCTCATAAAAAATGACTTTAAAACACTTTGATTTTCCATAGAACTGACAAAGAAAAAATGAAAAATTAAAAAAGTGAAGCAGCCCAAATGTCAGGATTATAATAAAAGCTCTTTAGAGTTAGACACTGTGTTCTGTTGCTTTTTCTAAATCAAACAATCAAGACACTCACTTGCTTTTTTAAGGAAGCTGTAGTTGTCTGACAGGATCTATTTTATAAGTTTGTTGGCTGCATTTTGCTGTCTCCTGAACCTTCTAGCACAAACAGAATCTGCTCAGAATGAAAACAAAATCCTGTCACTAGGAATAATGTGACTTAAAGCATTCAGATGCTCAGGCTTTACTGCTGCCCTTATTTTTACCAGGGCTCCCCAAAGTCAAGGATGGCAGAGTTATGCTACAAAAATAGGACAGAAAAACTCAGTTATGCATATATGTATGCCTGGATATGAAAAAAATCCACCCCAACATTGTTTTTATGTATCTCAAAAAGGCTAAAATACCACTCTAGGAAGCAATGTGGTCTTTTTTTCGGTGTCTTATTTTCTTTATCTGCCCCATCTAGTGAGTGGGAAGAAAAACACATAGTTATTCTATTAATTGGTTAATTATTCCCTCTGAAGTTGGTTCATTTGTCATGTTTTAGTAATGGTGTAGTGTTGATTTTAACTGGGTATGCTTGGGGATTTTTGGTAAACAAGAAATGAGAATTATTTTCCCTAAAAATTTTCCAATGCCCTGTTAGAATCAGGGTGAACTCTGCATTGCTCATGCTGGAAGTGTTATGTGTGAAGCACACAGCTGGAACAGACTGGAACAGTCTTCATTGGCTGGAACAGGAGACAGATGTTTCACAGCGAGTTAAAAATGTGTGTACTACACATCCTTCCAGGAAAGACCTGTAGCTTGGCAGATGATTTCAGGGTGAATTGTTTAAAGATAAAATTCTCTTGGTGAGTGCAGTTATAAGAGTTGATTAGCTTCTTACATTAATGAGGTTTCAGTAAAAGCTTTTCCCAAACTGAAAGGCATATCTAATTAAAGGCTGTGGATTGCCTGAATATGGAAACTGTACTTCATGGCAGTTCATCTGACTAGTTTCATTCATGATTTCTGTGATTAGGCTGACTTCCTCCAGATGTACTTCCCTCTTAGTTAAAGCTAGGTGTTATCAATAGCAGCTGTTGACCACAGCAGAGTTCAAAATCATCTTACCCAGCTCTTCTGTCTGCCATCTGTGAAAGAGACTTTTAAAATAAATCCTTGGCACTGCTAGCTGTTCTCATTGTGATTATTTTGTTTTTCAATTTATACTCTTTTGAGATGCTCTTCTGAAAGGCAAGTGAAGATCACCCTGAAGAGAGAATAAAAATGAATTTTCAGATATGCTATCTTCAGCTAAAAACGAATTCTGGAGTTTATAGCTAAAATCAAATAAATAGTTCTTCCTATCTCCTCTTTGTGTAGTACACATTGTATTAGATCTGTGCTCCAGCAGTGACACACACTTTATGTGGGGTCAGGCATTTTCTCTGAGGAGCTGCTTTTTGTAAAAAACATGTCCCTTTGTGGAAGCTATGAAAAGGCTACTTTAGAATAATGTTTTCATTTGTTGAAAAAATTTCCTAAATAATTTCTGTTGACTTTCAGCCACCACTGTCTGATTTCTCCAAAACATCTTTATTATTATTATTATTATTATTATTATTGACATGCCTTGATACCTGGAAATCAAAAGTTAATCAGTCTAAAATATCTGAAAAATTTGACATGAAAATGGGAATTATAGAAATTATTCAATTGACATTATTTAAAAACGCCAAATTTGTGATTTGTGACTTTTTTTACATTTTCTTTTTTTATTCTAATTTAGAAGACATTTCTGAAATGTCAGCAATATCAAGGGAAGGGAAAAATTGCATCCTACTCAGATCTAACATTTACTGAGATACTGGTAGGTACTTTTCAAGTGTGAATAATACTAAGAGTTCAGAGAAAAATTGCTCTAATTAAAACCTCACTCCACAAGATCAAGCTCAGGCACACAAACAGAGAAGAGAAGAGAAGAGAAGAGAAGAGAAGAGAAGAGAAGAGAAGAGAAGAGAAGAGAAGAGAAGAGAAGAGAAGAGAAGAGAAGAGAAGAGAAGAGAAGAGAAGAGAAGAGAAGAGAATAAAATCAAACTGCCTCACAGTGAGCTCCAGCCATGCTCATTGTAGCCAGCATATGAAGCTTCAAGTCACTGGGGCATAGTTTAGCCTGCTTGAATGTTGATATGGCTTAGTGACTTGTAGAAATAATTTTCACAGTCCAGAAGGGACAATGTGACCTTCCAGGATAACACTTTTTTTGCATCCAATTTCTGCTACAGTTGTGTTCTATAGATGCTCTGTATGTGGCTTAAGCATGTCTTGAAGGTGTGCAGTCTTCTTTTGAAAGTGAAGTTTGGAATTTTATTTCAATACCTACCCAGGCACACTCTTGAAGGGAAGTGTTTTTTAAGACAGGATTCTCTGGCTTTACCCTCCAGCCAGTGTTCATTGTAATCCAATTTTTGTTTGGTCCACAAATGTTGTCCAGACCCAGTTTCTTCTCATTCAAGAAATCCTGTGATGAAACCAAGTGACCTTTAAAACTTTGGGGGTTTTTTTGTGAACTACAAATTGGGCTTCTTTTGTCTCTCACTCATTCAATGTCTTCTTCAGCCTTCAATCTTCTATCTTTCTCACTGTGCCAATATAATCTTTTAAAATATAGCAACCACAACTACGCTACCGTGGAAACTCTTGATATAGCTTTCTTCTTCCTTCTCCTCCTCCCCTGTTCTGTTTATAGACTCAGTAGTCATATTCATCTTTTCCCCACAGCTTTGCAGAGCTGATGCTCCATTGCCAGTCCCTTTCTGTACCACTTGAAATAAAAATGGACAAGTTCGATTAAAATGAGTAGTAACTTAGAAGGAGTATCAGACAGGGTTGTTAAAGTGGCAGTTTAGATTCATTTTAGCCACTTAAATAGCAATAGAGTCTAGGGCAGCTGGGAAAAGTGTGATTGCCTGAGAGCCTCCCAGGTCCCAGCCAGACAAACAACTGATGGTTTGGGTGTATGGGGGAGGTGAAGTCAGAATTTTTAAGTCTTTGTATCATCAAATGGGAACAATGTGGGTTAGTATGGAACATATAAATGTATGAGTTTCATTAATTATAAGACAGAAGAGTTCCAGTGACAGCATTAGTCTGAGAGAGAAAAAGCTTTTCATGAGCAAAGTGGATAGGCAATAATTTCTAATATCAATTAAAGTGAATAATAAAGTGTTAAAAATAGTAAAAAATTAAAAATGTAGAACTGCTTTTGAATTAGAGGAACTGTACCAATGTAATAAGTCAGTTGTTCATCCATGCAAGATAAAAAGGAAGAAGAAAAACCTGTTTAACATATGGGGCAGGGTGAAGAAAGAAATATATAACAAGACTTTTAATAGCTTAAAATCAACTAGTGATGTACATCACTAATGATGTTGAGGCCACATATCAAATCCTGTGTTCAGTTTTGGGCCCCTTGCTACAAGAAGGACACTGACGTGCTGCAGCATGTGTAGAGAAAGAGCTGCTGAAGGGTCTGGAACACAAGTCTGATGTGGAGCAGCCGAGGGAGCTGCGACTGTTTAGCCTGGAGAAAAGGAGGCTGAGGTGGGATGTTATTGCTCTCTACAACTGACTGAAAGGAGGCTGTATCCAGGTGGGGTCAGCCTCTTAGATGACAAGTGACAGGATGGGAGGAAATGACCACAAGGTGCACCAGGGGAAGTTTAGATTAGATATTAGGAAAGATTCTTTTCACAGAAAGGGTTGCAAAGGTTTGGAAGAGACTGTCACTGTGATTATGCATGTTTGAAGGAGGGAGAGGCAAATGCAAGTCTCTTACTCAGGAGGTATCTTTCCCTCTGTGCGGAAGATCAATGCTTGAGTCAAATATATAATGTTAGAGCTTCTTGCTTATTGGGGTCATGTTTTGTTTGCTATTTTCTGTGTAAATGCATGTAGAGGTCAGTATGTGAGCAAGGTTACAAGTGTGTCTCAGAATCTGACACAAAGTATTTAATTGAGTCCTTTGCTCTAGTGTGCCCAACAGGCTGCATGGGGAGATTCTGCAACCTGACAGAAAATAAAAAGCTGAGCTTTGCTGGTTAAATTCTGCTGTATTTGGTGTGGATCTGTGGATCCTTCGTATGCGTGGAGCAAGCACACACCATAAAACTGAGATCTGCTTTAAATCTTAAATTCCTTTAAAATGACACAAAACCTCTGACTAATTTACCAACTGGAGAACTTATTTGACTATATTTAATTTTTAATGGAAGATTTTTTTCCTTAATTAAGTCAACATTCTGCAGATAAGTATCTTCTTTTAATGTAAAATTTAGGGGTTCACAAGTAACCCTGGAGAACAAAGAGCTAAATCATACCCCAGAAAACCTGTGGTAGCCCTTCTTTATTGGATGATTTTTGTTTTGGTCCAAATTTGAAAGCTGACACATGTAGGTTGTTGTGTGTGCTCTTGCTGCTTCCAGTGCTCCATTTGACAGAATCTGCTGTTAATATTTCAACGCTGTTAACATAATAACTTTTGTGCTTTACCATCTCCCTGTGTTGTCTCTTGGTCATTTCTAAATCTAGGATCCCAAAACAGCACTAAGTTTTGCTGATTAAGGAAAACAGATCTGTGAAACCACAGCCAGTTCCCAATATGCTGTTCTCATGAAAATGTTTTCTTTTATTTTATTCTACTAGTTAATCTCCAGTGTAACAGTTTAGCTCTAAAACTAGCAGTGGTCACATTACACCTTACTTTTCAAATGCAAATATTTAAATTTTCAGATGTCATTGTTCATACATGAATTGGGTGATGAAGGCAGAATATTTTGTAATTCAGACTCTCGAAAATGGATTGAAGTGCAAGAATTCTATAACGAGATTAAACCAGAAGAGAAATTACATTTTATCTAACAAACAAGCTCATACTTTTCCAACTGCAGAAAGCATTCCCCTCCTGTGAGAATTTTATCAAGGCTATTGTACATGTTCAACAATTCTGCTTACTGCTGCATCACAAAAAGCCTTTAACTATTTCGCCATTGCTACCAATGCCTGGCAATAACAGTAGATAAGAGCACTGCGACTGAGACTTCAGTGTTAGAATAGAGCTGAAGGAAAGTAATTATCCTGTATCCTTTTTGCTTTTGACTGTCATTTCTGATTATAGGAACTTGGGTGAAAATCTGAAAATTGGTGGTTTCATAGAAAACCAAAGCCGCAATGGAAAAAAAAAAACCTACAAAGGAATCTGTTGTTGTATTGTACATGTCATGTGTAAAAATGAACCTGAAGTGAACATAATTATACAAGTGTTTTCCAACAGCCCCACATCTTCCCCCTCTTATCTCTCCTCCCTTCCACATAAGCACACTCTATCCAGAGTTGCCAGGATACTGTGAGAAAGGCTGTTCTTGCAGGGCTCCCAGCTGTGACCAGGTACAGAACTGACTCCTGTGGAGAGGGCTTCTCTTCCTGCTGTTTCCATGTTGTGTTGGCAGGCTCAGGAGATGTGTGTAAGAAGCACCTCCACAAGCACTCTCAGGGGAGGTACATCAATACAGGAGACCATGTGCTTCTTGAGATTGGCTCCTTCCGTGTCTTTCATGCAATGTGAAACATGTCTTTCACATTTGTCTCGGATAAGCTACACTGACCTTGAGACTGCCTAGCATTTATGGCTCTTGAAGGAGCAAAAAGAAGGTGATGACAACAACTACTCTTTATCCCCTGCAGTGCACAGAGGTCCCAGTGATGCTCTTGACTCATTTATGGAGACAAGCACCAGACTTATCTGGTGGTAAATATGGATTTTGATTTTATTGGTGTTTTTTCAGCAGAGTCTTATTCTTTTATTTGGAAAACCTGATTTGTCCAATTCAGGAAACTTTCCTAGGAACAGGATGCTGTTCTTTGATCCCAGAGCAACTAGCAGACTGAAGCACAAAACCAGGAAATAGAAATATCTTAATCTGGTTTTACTCCAAATATTTCCAGCACAAAGTTTTTCTATTCAGAGTATTACGCATGCATGCTCACACTTCAGGAAATATGTTCTAGAAATCAGTAAATCCCAGTTTTAGAAATTATAGGGGACAAGCAATGACACAAGGACTACAGACATACCATGTAAAAGGGACTAAATTGGTCTATGGGCGAGTCAGCTGTGAATGGGAATGGAAAGATAACTTTATGTCTTTATATAGCATTTTTATGACTAACACTTGTATAATCCCATTTTTCTGTGACCGGGAAAAATAGAACTACCTACTTCATAAAACTAAAATCTGTACTTTTTGTGAAATGGTCCTGGATACAGTTCTACTCTCATCTGGTTTTTGCTGAGATTACAGGCCTCTTTTTTTTCACATTCTGTGTTGAAACCCTTTGACATTGTCCTGCCATCTTGTGCAGTGAAGCTCTGTGTGGCCTGATAGATTCATGCAGGTAGCTGCAATCAGTAAACACACACATCGCTTATACAGACAGCACAGGCACTGACAAAAGGGATAAGAATATTTTTCAGAGTTTCATCCCCTTTTCATTTGTCCTAAGATGTGATCCAGAGCTGAAATTCAGATGGCTAAATTATTTTACAAGAATTTCACTTTTCTCTACTTTGTCTTTTGATAAGTGGAAGTAAATTCCCAACCACATCTAGCTAGGACATCTGTTTGTTCAGCTGTCTCCAGTGTGCAAGCAATGGCCCAGCTCAGTGTCCAGCTTAGCTGCACTACTATGAAATCTTCTGCTTTGGACACGGCCAAGGGAAGCACAGTAAGAGCCAGTGGGAAACCACACTAAACTCCAAGTCCTGTGCTCAATCCTGACTTGCTTTGTGCCCCTCTAAGGTGTATATGAACTCAGGGGACTATGTTATGTGAGTGAATCACATAGATTATGCCTAGCCAGTGTCCCCCTCAGCCCAGCCCCTCTGGTTGTGTAGTGATATCACATGGTCATCATCAAGCAGAGAGTTTGCTTATAGGTCTCTAAAAGAGTGTCGTGAGACAAGGACTGATAGCATTATGTTATTTAGGGGCCCCCACACAGCATTACTGACAGCTTAATCCTTTAAAAGTCTAAGCTCTCTATGCTGTTTCAGCACCAGTGTCACCTCTGACCCAATGGGGACAGAGGAACCCCAGCTCATGCCAAAGCCTTGGAAGCAGATCTCGGAGCCAGGATGTCTCCCCAGCCCCGTAGGTGCTGTAGGTACTGTCAGAGAGGGGTGAGACACAGTCATGTCCCAGTGCCAGTGATGCTTCAGGTACATGAAAGATTTGGAATTAGCTTCTTGCCACTGCCTGGAGCTAAAGACAGGAAGCTGCTGCTTGAAATGTGTTTCATTAAAAGTCTGTTGTTACCTGTGTAGTAGAGAAAAACCTTGGCCTTTCCTTCTTCCTTTCTCCTTCCCCATACCTTTTGGCACTATTCCTATCTCCTTGAGTAGACAGTAACTGGGAGGTAAGATGTTCAGCTGGTGCCTATTTTTCCCTGATACTGTTAGGACTTGATGGCCTGGGCTTGTCCTGGTGGGAGGAGCCCTGAACTTCAGTTCAAAAATGAGTTACCTGCTCTAGAAGTACCTTATGATCTGTCCTGGTTTCAGCTTGGATAGAGTTACTTTTCTTCCTAGAAGCTGTTACAGTGCTGTTGTTTGGACTTAGTATGAGAGTAATATTGGTAACACAGGGGTGGTTTAGTTGTTGCTAAGTAGTGCTTGCTTTAAGTCCAGGACTTTTTCAGTTTCCCATGCTCTGACAGAGGACAGGTACAAAAGAAACTGGGAGGGAGCATGGCCAGGACAGTTGTCCTGAACTAGATGAAGGGATATTCAATACCACACAACTTCATGCCTAGAATATAAACTGGAGGGAGTGGGCTGGGAGGTGCCAGTTACTGTTTGGGGCCTGGTTGGATGTGGATGTCAGTCAGGGGGAGTGAGCAACTGTACTCTGCATTACTTGTCTTTCCTGGCTTTTATTCCTCTTTCTCTTCCCCCTGTCCTCCTCTTCCTTCATTACTGCTCCTACTATTATTATTAATTATACTAGTAGTAGTATTATTTTATTTCCATTATTAGATTGTTCTTATCTCAACCCAAGGATTTTACCTCTTTCTGATTCTCCTCCACACCTCAGCAGGGAGTGGGGAGTGAGTGAGCAGCAGCATGGTACTTAGTTGAAGGCTGGGTTAACGCATCTTTACTGGGCTCTGCGTCACGGAATGTTGCTTGTGAACGCCAAACCCATTCAAGTGAAATAATGCAGTCACAAGCTGACATACAGCAGTGGAGCCAGTACTGCCCTCTGCTCTGACCAACCTGCATGTCCACCTAAAAAAAAAGATATTGTTGCTAGAGCACTTTATGTCACCCTAAGGTTACCAAGACACCCTGCCCTGCAGAGAACACCTGGTGGCATCCTCAGTTCTGCAACCATTGGTTTGTAAACTCATCTGCCATACTCCTTACTTGGTGAGGTGTGGGTTAATCCTGCTGGTGAGATTCAGTCTCCTGAAGGGTGTTTGGGGACATGTCTTGGCAGACATCTCTTGGCATTCTCTGGGTCCGTGCAGAGGCAGAAGAGGTTTGGAGCATTCCCTGCTGTCTGCTGTGTGGTAGGACTCAGTCCTGCTTCCAAGGACCCAAAACCAGGCTCAGGTCTCTTGCCCCCACTTCACAGGCAGCCAAACAGGGCCTGTGTGGGGAAGTTTGCTGGTAGATAAAGCAACACAGTTCTCTGGAGACATTAATTCATTTCACTGTGGGTGTGTGCTAATGTGCTCTGTAGTTGGTAACCATATCTGTATATTCACAGACATGGTTTAATTAATCCTCTTATGGACAGAACATACCATGGCATTAAGAGAGCAAATATTTTTAGCCTGTATAAGGAGTCAGTCCTGCCCACTCACATTAAATCCTTTAGAAGGCAACTTATCTACTGCAGGTTAGCAAGGATGACACAGGAAACTGAGGTTTGGATTGTAGTAATTAAAACTTCTTGGGCTAAGGAAGCCCTGTGTGGAGGGACAAGAATAATTGGTGACTTCACCTTTTAGAGAAAAAGAACAACTATTTTGCAATGTGCCCCTCAGGGCAGAGGTCCTACTGCTTTTGATTGTGACTTTTATAAAGGTGTGAAAATAAGCCACAGTAACTGCTGAGTTCCTATGGATGACACTGATAGAAGCAAATTGAAAGGACTGAGGCAGAAAACACCTTGAGATAGGAAGGATTTTATATAAGAATTATGAACAGCTTCACTCATCTCTTTGTGTTTGTCAGACAGATTTGTAGATTTGTGCCACTTCAAAATCATTAGAACAACAGCATACATGAATTTTAAATAACTGTGCAAGTCTTAGAAAAAAATGAAAAGTGATTTTCCCTTTGCCCCCTCTCAAAGAAATTGCAAACTCCCAGCAGAATGTCTGCTGCTGATTTACCTCTATGTGCATGATTTAAGTGTAGAAAAACCCTATAAGGACACCTGCATATTCTTTCCTGATTACCAATAATACTTTTAATTATGCTTCATGACTGTTAGAATCAAAATAAATTCTTACCCTGAAGTTCATACTTTGTTTCCCCAACTCAGCCAAATTCTACTTTCTGGAAGAAGGAGCTCTAATATTACATGTGAGGGCAGGGAATGTGTTTACAGGGGTGGGCAAAGGGGGGAGCAGTCTTGTAAATACCTGGAGGAACATTGATCCATGGCAGATACTGGGCTGGAAGTCTGTTGGAGGAACAGTATTCAGAAGCTCATATAATTGAGATTTTTTTTACTCTTTCTATTCCAAGAAACTTTCTTTAAAGCCTTTTATGACCATTTCCTCATTCAGGGCATATAAACAGCTCTTTGTGAGAAAATTGTTTTCTTAACATATTTATTTGGGATAGAAATTCAAGCAAATATTGGGATAATGGACAAACTGAACTGATGCTTTTATAAGAAAAGTATATCAGTAATGAGATTTAACCCACTTACTGAATAAAGGAAATAGCTGATAATGTTTTGGCATATTTACTTTTTTGCTGTTATTATTAAATGGAGGAAAACTAATTTTATGCATGCCTAATCAGGATGAAGTAAATTTTTGACTTAAATCTATGTGCTGTGCAACTTAAACACTTTGAAGGAGGACAAAACACCATTTCCAATATGAGGGCAGACAAGAGGAGGCAGAGAGAACCATGTTCCTTGCCTTTGGAACAGATCATATATTTCCAGTTGAAAGTAAAAGGCAGCTTATCCTAACTCACATGTGTAAACATTCACATCAATCTGCCATGTACACAGCAGCTGGTCTTAATGAGCCTTTTGAAGCTTCTTTGTTTTGTCTTTTCCATGCCATCCACTCTCCAGCCACAGAACTTTTCCCCCCTCTCCTCATCCTTGCTCCAAATGAGATGGGTATCAGAGGAAGAGTCAGAGAAAAGATGCAACTGCATCTAAAGTTCTCTTTTGCCTCACGGGAGGTGCCTTCCAGTTCCCTTCCTGACACACTACAGTTTCACCTTAGAAGCTTCTCTGGACCACCCCTGTCCCTGCCTGTGTTCACTCTGTGGCCACCCCTCTGCAGCATCCTCTCAACTAAGCTAAAGTAGGGAGGATGTGGGAATATTGGCTCGTTGCAATCAAAGGGTTCAAGAAAACAAGACTGGGAAAGATGCAGGCACCTGTACCTCAGTGCACCTTTCCATCTGGTTCTTGCATGCCCTGGGGACCTCCTCCCTGCCTCCTCCATGAGCACAGATCAGCTGAGAGCTGAGTTGGTGAGGCAGCCTCTGAGGCAGGGACCAGAGGTCAGACTGACAGGGTGACAGAGGTAAGAGCAGAGAATCATCTCAGGGAAAGGGAGAAGGGCTCAACAGGCACCTTTATTGTACATGTGCTGCTCTGTTGAATGGTGATGCTTCCTGTCAGCAGTATGCCTGTGAAGGGTCTCTCATCCCAAAACCAATCTCTTCTTCTCAGGAACATTGTCTGCCCTAGTAAGAGAGAACTCACCTCCTCAAACCTGGTTCCTTCTAAATCTGTGGCCTATCACGGCTGCAGCAACTCCTCTGCTGTTGTTTTGCATTCTGCTGAATTGCAGTAGATTTCAAGTCTCAGCTGCTAAAAATTAAGTTCTTCCTCAATATTGATGGGATTACTTCTGGATGGTCCTGGAATAATATCCTGGCATGGCTCTGACTAAAGATCTGCCACCATTATCTTCTGCAGGTTTTGTATTAAAAAACTGTTCAGTCAAGGCAACCCTTGTGTAGGCTGCACAGTCAGTTCAATTGCTTTTTTTTCTTTCAGTACACATTTTGAACAGCCACTGTGAGATGGATCTTTTAATTGTGTTGAGTACCAGTTGAGTAATAAAATACATGAGAAAAAGACTTTGAAAGTGTCAGGGATTCACTAATGGAAATTAAAACAATATGCATCTCTAATTAGTGCTGAGTGAAATATCAAACATCTGGTGCAGGCTCTTACAGAGGAGAAGCCACATGAGAAAGGCAGGGGCTGGAAGGCGACAACAGGTAAATGCCATTTAGAGGAATCCCTCATCACTCCATACTGCTCCTTGGAAAGCCAAGAGCTTTTCTGATGGACTCTTCAGCTCCTGAGAAGAGTGTGTGCAGAGCAGGGAACTGGCAAATGGGCTGGAGATACTGGGGAAGGGACCTGGCTGTGGGGAGCAGAGGAAAAAAAGGCAGCAGAGAGTGTTAGTTACATGTGCAGGAATCAGATGAGGAGGCAGGAGGGATCCCAGGTTGATCAAATTTGCTTTCCATTGTGGGAATTAATTAGTTAATTGGGAGAGAAGAAAGGCTAAGTAGAGGTGCTTCAACCCAGGGCGGTCAGTGAGAAACAGATGCTTTCTATGGAGTGGCTCTGAGCCTGGCAGTCTCTAATCTGGGCACCGAGGAGTACTTACAGTACATCCCCATCAAAATTAATTTCTTTTCCTGGTGATTATTGTTCAGGGCTCAAGGGTTTCAATCCTGTTGTTTAGCTCCTGCCACTAATTAAGGGCATCTCTTCAGTGTGAGATACTCTGGAAACAGAGTAGATACAGGTACAGATACAGATAGATATAGACAAGGAATTCCAGCATAGCATTCCTTGGGCTAAGTGTTTTCAGAAGCAGGTGAATTATGAAGATGTCCATACTCAATAGAGCTAACACACACTGAAAACTTAGCACTTCCTCATTTACTCTTCTTATGTTTCCACATTGCAGGCTCCAATACATGCAGTCCTGTAGAGAGGTAGTAACTATGGAGATAGAAGCAATGGGAGATACCTTAAACCCCTGAAGGTACAGCAGGCCCAGGCAATGTGTTGAACTGATTGGAAAATGCTCTTCTAGCCCAGGTCTACTTGGCATGGTGAGCACATGCACCTACAAAATGCCACAGTTTCCCACCAGACAGTTCCAAGAACCTGCATTCTCCCCGGGGCCCTGCAATTTTATAACACTTGAAATGTACTTGTATTGTGTTTAGCCTTGCCATTTTCACATCAGGGAGCCTGTCAGCAATCTGCTGCGGGGATGGGTCCTGTACAGAAACACTGGAAAATCACCTGCCGCCTTTGTCAGCTCGATGCATAACAACCCCTCGGTGCATAACAACAGCTCAGTGCTTCTTGCTCTCAGGACAAGACAGAGCTGTAGCAGGAGCACCTAAAGCTGTGTGTCTATAGGGACAGCAGTGGCTGCACCACTTCAGCATTCAGCTTTTAGTTTTTCAGTTTTAGGCAATGTTAAACTAGACAGGCAGCCCATACAGTAATTTTGTCTCCTGGGAATGTGCAAACTGGCTTCTGTGTGCCACAGGCCTGACCCAGAATTTTTTTAAGGGCCTGTTCATTGTTGCTGGCAATGCTTTAGAAATAAAGCCACCTTGTTACAGGTGTCTTTATTCCAGAAACTCATACTCTCAAAGTTGCAGTATATACAGGGAATTTTTTTGCCTTCATTGACATTTAAACATGTGGCATGTATAGTCAATAGCGTGCTGATTAGTGTAGTCTCAAATGAATGTGTCAGTTTGAAACCTTGTAACACGCACAAGAGAAATGAGAGAAACACTGTGTGTGTGCTTTCTTGATTAGACATCAGTTTTCCTTTGAATGTGGAGCCAAAAATCAAACTAGCTAACACAATGCTCTCCTTGACTGACTGTTCTGAGGAACTTAACATCCAGTATCATGTCAGCTAATTATGGTTAAATAGGTGGCAGACAGAGAGTTCTTGTCAGTTAATGTTGAAAATTACTGGCTACTCGGTTGATTCAGGTTAGTCACATCATTAAATTGTGATAAACCGGTTCCATTTTTGGTAAGTATGCACGGCACACATGGATGTGCTCCAAATGACGGAGTTGGCAGTCTGTCTTCTGTCAGGGTAGAGTTAATGAGAAAGAACTGGAAACTTTCTTGTTATTTTAGTATTTATCTGAAGTTGATAAAACATAACTGTGTGACCAGTTTTGGTCTTCTGGAATTTGACTCACACTTTGAGATACTTGCATAGACACCCTTCCAGGGTCTGGCTACCTGTAAGGCACATAAAAGTCATAGCTGAGAAAGGCAGTGAGTAAACACGATATCCAGCAAAATTACATCATGTTAGCATGTGCAGATTTTTACTTCTTTTTTAAATTCAGGATCAGAACACAGTAAAAATGTCATGATTGAAGCAAGCATTTCAGCTAGATATTTTTCAGAGAACAGAAAACAATGAATCAGACTTGTTAAGAGTAAATAAGTTCTTCTTGCCTTTCTCAAGGTATGAATAACTAGTTTTGGCCTATTACTCTTATCTTTGTATGGGGATTATAGAGTTGTCATACTCTTTCTCTTCCCACAACTCACCCACTTTGAATACATGGGTCGTGCAAAAATATTTAGACAAAATGCAAGAAACATCTCACAAAGCCTTTTGCAAATTATGTGCCAATGACACCATCATTAATCTTTTAATTCAGCATGCATTCATGTAAAAAACCTAAAGGAATAGAGGGCCTGCTGTGAATCTTAATGTGACTACCCTTTTGTTAAAGAAACTGAAGAAATGCTTTTATTTTGCCCACGAACTTTAGTATTTCAAAGGTACATTAACATGAGTGTTATAGATTCATAAAACTCTTTTTGAACACTACTTCATGGGCACTTTCTTAAAATTTTCCCCATAGTAACATGAAGCTTGTTTCTTGAAAAGAATCCTTTCAAAATGTGAGTGATTTAAAGATGGGAATAGAGCAAGTTTGAACCAGGAGCTGTCTGCTGTACTTTCCACAAGACAACAAAATAGATGATATTGCTAAAGTTCAAGTTTGTCCTCCTCCACAGAGGAACAAAAGGGCAGGAATTTTCTAGTCTTCCATCACGATCTCACTAAAAAATCTGGCTTTATTTTTAAAGCATTTCCACTTACAATGAGGAGGCCCTTAAAAAAATTCTGGGTCAGGCCTGTGGCACACAGAAGCCAGTTTGCACATTCCCAGGAGAAAAAATTACTGTATGGGCTGCGTGTCTAGTTTAACATTGCCTGAAAGGGAAAAGCTGAATGTTGAGGGGGTGCAGCCAGTATCTACAGACACCTATAGACATCCTATAGACACACAGCTTTAGGTGCTCCTGCTACAGCTCTGTCTTGTCCTGAGAGCAAGAAGCACTGAGCTGTTGTTATGCACCGAGGGGTTGTTATGCATCGAGCTGACAAAGGCGGCAGGTGATTTTCCAGTGTTTCTGTACAGGACCCATCCCCGCAGCAGATTGCTGACAGGCTCCCTGATGTGAAAATGGCAAGGCTAAACACAATACAAGTACATTTCAAGTGTTATAAAATTGCAGGGCCCCGGGGAGAATGCAGGTTCTTGGAACTGTCTGGTGGGAAACTGTGGCATTTTGTAGGTGCATGTGCTCACCATGCCAAGTAGACCTGGGCTAGAAGAGCATTTTCCAATCAGTTCAACACATTGCCTGGGCCTGTTGCACCTTCAGGGGAGGAGTTTGCAAGATCATGGCTTATAAGCACCTGGTCATTGCCTCTGAGTGATGGAAGAAAGGGTGAAATGTGTGGGAGGCGAATCCTACTTGCCCTCCTGCTTGGTTTGTATGCAAATGGGGGAGACAGCATGTAGTCCTGCTCAGACCATGCTCCCTGACTACTCTTTACACCCCAACAACACAAAACAGTACCTCAGTCTGCTAAGTATTTGACTTAATTTTGGTAGAGAGCAGAAGACCTTTGAGGATGGCTCAGGAATTTTACTGTGCTCAGGTGAGCTTGGGAGTGGCCAAACTATCCCGTCACATATGATCAGTTCCTGTGTCTCCAAGATCAGGTGGTTTCTGTGTCCCCATCCCTCTGTGTCTCAGTGCAAGGAGTATTAAGTGGACCAAAGCTTTCTTGTAGCTCGGAGATCATTATCCTTAAATGCAGCATTTGAAAGGGAAGGAGCCAGCTGGGGGAGGTTAAACAGCATTTCTTCATCTGTGGTGCTGGTAAGACACAAGATGTAGTTAGGAGTTTTAGCATGCTCTCATGTTGGCCAAATATGGATTAAAAGGGATTCAAGCTCTTCATATCTCCTTTTGGCAGGTAAATTACATGTTTTACAGGGAAAACATAATGGTTTGAAATTGCATATACATATGCAACTGTGAATTAAAAATTACTTATTGAAAACATGTGAAATAACAATGTAGGGAAAACTGAAGTTACTTCCACTTGTGAGAAGTCACCTTGCTGGCTTTGTTAGAATCTATCATGTTGGGTGCTGAGCATTCCTCCTTTGTCCAAATCTAGCTATGTTTCATTTTGGAGTGTGTGAACTGTGAAGCTGAAGTCCTGCAGTGCAGCTGGACACTGACTCAAGGATTCAATGAGTGTTTATGTGGAGACTGTGTGTTACTGGAGACTTCAGTTGATTCCCATCTGCTGCAGATAAGGGGCTTCCTAGGCATGCTTCATGAGGCAGGTTACCATAGCACCAGGCTCCTCAGATGTAGCATTATGCTGTTTCACTTGTCTGAGCAGGACCAAAGAAGCGATGTGTATATTGTGTTGTGTTTCTCAGAGTAGTCATCTCTAGTCTTGTACAAAACAATCAGTACCCAAAAATCATGGATATTGTGCCATTGCTTAAGGATAGAAATTGAGAGAGGAGGTTCTGCCATTACTTGTAAATGAAGATGAGTCTAGAAATGACAGTGGCATTGATCAAAAGTGAGCTTCAGTGAGCCAAAAAATGTCAGATCAGGTAAAGAAGCTACACCAGATTCTTACAAATTGCAGTTAAGACATCTTTTCACACATGTGATTTCTGTCAGGCTCACAGGAGTTACGGGAAAAAATCTCTGCTGTACTGGAGCTCAGTAAAGAAGTAAAAAAAAAAAGAGTTTCTACCTGGCAGTAGAAATTTCTGTGACCGTAAGGTCACTGGAAAACACAAATAAGTTTTGAAAATAGCCCTATTTTGGAACTTCTTATATTCTACCCCAGATTTGTGACAGATGACTACTTTTAGAAAGACTATGTTCATATTCTTAACAAATTGCTGACATTCCCCTTTTGTGATACAGTTGAACTTTTCAGTAAAAACAATGATTTCACATTGTATATATATATATATATATATAATAAATGTTCCTGTAAAGGTTACAAGTGGTATAAATGTTCATCACTACCCCTAGTATGTTTCACATTAGGAGATCAAAGTCATATCATCCTGACTCCTTTTTTTTTCTTCTCTTGAATTTCATTCTGATTTTAATGCAATACATCTTAAACCCCACCAAAACCAACTAATTTTAGGATATTATGATTTCAGTGTCATTGTTTTGAGCATAGTAATACATAAATCTGTGTAGCCAATGGATCAAGGACAGCTGGAGGCCAGGCTGGTGGCAGGGCCAGCTGTAACACAGGTCACAGGTCCATGCAGGAGACCTGGCTGACTATGACCTTTGTATGACACAGCCCAAACTGGGCTGGGGGCTCAAGTGAGAGTGGTCAGGGCAACCAGTCCCCACCTCCCTGGAGCCCCTGTGGACTAGACAGTATGTTCATATTCCCTACCACATTTGCTACTGACCTTGTTCAACAAGAGGCTTTGTTAAACAAACACTCAAAAGAGTGGGCCAACATTTCAGCTGCAACTGAATGTTAGAAAGCAATGCTTTATTTGAACTTTTCTGCCGTAATCATTATTTCTGCAATAATCAAAGCTAAGTAACAATGATATATGAACAGCAGGTTAAGCCTTTGTCTCCTAAGAGAATTTAAGAAAGTCTTGTCGCAGTTTGCTGTGGTCTCTCTAGCTGATTAAACAAAGCCTTCCTAGTGTGGGTTCTGAAACTTAAAAAAAACCCTTAAGATAATTCACTGAAAGAATAATAGATACAATGTTAATTGCAGCATGGCTATATTTGCTACAATTACACCAAGAGGGATTATCATTCAAATGTGAAATATGAGGCATGTAGAGCTGCAGTCATGACATATTGTGCATATCGTGGCTCAAGCAACTGAATAGTATTTGACATTTGTCAGCCCATATTTTTATCTCTTTCCCTTTGCTTGTACTCCTGTTTTATCGTATACCAGGTCTTTCTCTCAGTGTCCAGAATGAATCATGAATGCAGAAAAATACCTATGTAGTCTTGATTTCTGTAGCAAAATACTCCATATCTAGGAACAAACTGTGTGACAATGAATGCAACATCTAAGGAAGTATTGTATTTCTAAATGTTATATATAAGTACATGTGTGGGAGGTGGCTTTGAAATTTAGACTACTCCAGCAGAACAAAAAAGTCTAAAAAAGTCTGTGTAATGCTATTTGCATTCATGCTGTTTCTTTTTTTTTTTTTTTTTCCTTTTTTTCTTGTTTGTTTTGTTATCACTGTTTTTATCCTTCAGGGAAATTACTACTAAGGAACTGACTTCCATCTTGGTTTTAAAATTGATTATGTTCTACCCCGGAACCATTTAAATTATTTGTGCTAGGGGCCTGAAATAAAATGCTATTATAGGAGGAGAAAATTCTCAAGGCTTCATGTCCTAAGCTAATAACAAGTCCTGTCAAACTAAAGCCTATCCAAACCTTTTAGTCTAAACAAATACTCTGGTTTCAGTTTCGGAAAACATTTTCCATTTGAGCAAAATTGGTTTGGTTGTTAGGTTATTTTTACACAAAAATAGGGACCAGGAAGGTTCCTTTCAAAAGGCAAAATCAATGGAATAAATGACATTAACGTATGCAACTACAGTCTGGTGCATACGACAGTATTAAACATTTTTGCAATAAAAAGCCATCAGCCTGGAACAGCTCGACTTTCTAAGCTGATAATATTTTAGTGAGAAAACAACTTTAATAATCCCTCTGAACATCATATGCATGCACAAATTATTAGATTAAACTGTCCTAGTTATTTGGTTATTACAAGGCTTCTGCAGGAATCACACCCAAGCCACAGGAAAACACTGATTAAAAAACTCCAAAGCCTAAATACAGCATAATCACCAGAGGGAAATCAGTGATTGAACAATAATATTTAAAATAAATGGCAGTGTTGAAAGGCTTTTCCAAAATGTGTTTTAATAATTGTCTCTGCTAAGCCTTGGAGATAGACAAACGAGTATAAAACATGGGAACTTCTCCTCTGGTTAAAAGACTGTTCACAGCAAGGAGGGCAGAATGAATCAGAGAACCCTATGACTTTCTAGTTTCTGAATTTAACCCCAAGTTAACTTAATTGGATCCTTCTCCCCTATACTTCTATTCCCTCCTTCCTCCCCCTTTGAATGTGTGACCTGGTTTCTCAAATCGATTTGGCCAGCGGGTATTCTTTATCATAATTCCCTTTTCAGTGGGCAAAAATGGATACTTCCAGAGAGTCAGTTCATCCCTATGGCCAATCAACAGCTAAAGCAGATGGGTTGAAATCTCCCATGGAGCTCCCTATCTGTTCAAACGGTGAGCTGAATCCTGTGCCCATCATTCACATGACTGAGGACCTTTCCTCAGACAGCAGCTGTAGCATTATTGCAAATTGAACAGACAGCAAATAACTTAGCAATCAAATAAACTGCTTCTTCATTCTAGCCAGTGAGTGACAATATAGAAGGGGCAATTAAGGCATAGCTCCTTTTCTCCTTTTCGTTGGAACAAAATTCAGGAATTTTGCTTTCTTTTCTGTGCAGCAGAATGGTTCCATTTGAGCTTTACAACCCCTTCTCTTCCCAGCCCTGCTTGTGGCCTACTATACATGTGGGAGGTAGAAGAGATGCACTAATATCCTGTCAGGCTTGGGAAGGCATTTAAGGTGTATTTCCCTCTTCCTTGATGAGTGCCAGTACCACAAAGCTTCCAACAGAAAGATTGGCAAGATTTTGTTTTACTATTCCTGCAGTTACTTTGGCATTTCTTTAAAGGACCCAAGGCTGTCAGTATGTGCTTGGTGGACTCTGAATAAACTCCTGTGCACAGTCCTTGTATGTTCTTATTGTAGCTCCCGAATCACGTTTGACCCAGGTTGGAGCTAGATACCTCTCTGCACACAGAAGGAGGGATTCTGGGCATGAGAAGAACTCAGCTGCCCAGAAAATGTTGAACAGTGAAGGACCTACTGAACTTAAGTTATCTCCAGAGCTAAGCAGCAGCTGAACAAGGGCAAAGTGTTTGGACTTAAGCACTTAGATCTTTTCTGTATCTGTGATCAAAGGGATTGGATAGAGAGGAAAGATGAAATAAACACTCCCCTCCAGTTAATTTTTATCCCTTTGTACAGCTACTGGGTGGAAAAGAAAAGAGTAAATACTTAAGAGAACTGGGTTGTTAAGGCCAAGAGGGGAACATCGCTTGAGTTGAGTTGAAAGAAAGAACATACTATGATACAGCAAATTACTTTACAGGCCATTGGACCTAATGCAGCCATGAGAAATCACCTGCCCTGTAAAAGTAGCTTATTTTCCTCAGGAAAGAGATTGTGAGGTTTTATTGTAGCAATGGAAAATCAGTGCCAATGCACCTGCTGCATGGCAACACCAGTGCCAAGAGGAATGTTGACTTTCAGCCTTTCTGAAGATATATTGAGGAGTACTCAAAAAATAACAGCCCTCAGATAAGAATGCAGAGAGCTTTCCAAGAGCTCAGTAGATCCTCTGTGGAGACCATTCTGTGAAGGAATGGCTGCTGCCAACTGTGCAGGGCAGCTCTGATGGTATTCACTAAGGATAAGAAGATTTTCCTGAGGATGCTTTGTGCACCCCTTCCTCTGGTAAAAGCATATTAATATTGACTGAATGGCACTGATGGATTTTCATGGGATGTGCATGAAAAGAAAGGTGGTGAGCATATTTGTTGGAGAACCAGGTCCTGCCTGTGGCTTTTTCTATGCTCTTCTGCAGTTATTTGGCAGCTGGGGATGTTAAACAGATGAGGGTTTGTTAGAAACAGCAGGCTCCGTTCTTTTGCTCCCCTCCCACCTTAACACCACTTAATGTAATGTTTGTGCCTAGGACATCTCCTGTGTGAGTAGGACTGAGTGGCTGTGATGCCCTTCCTCCTTGCTGCCCTCACGGTTCAGACTGGGGCTGGGCTCCTCTGGCACACAAAGCATGTTAAAAAAGCAGCCTTTAACTTTTAATTTCCACGCTTTAAAGTGTTTTTGTGTAGGAGTTTTCTGCACTTAAGCTTCCTGATGTGCAATCAATCAAAGTCATGGCTGCTGAAATAACATTAGATTCAAGGTACCCTTTAGGCAGAGTAAGTGTTGCAAAATTGACAAATATGTTTACAAAATAAACATTGTATTGACAACTTAAGCAAAAATCTCTTGCAGCTGCATAGGCTGGAACATCTCCCTTGCCCTCCCCCCACCTTACCCATGAGTATGGCCTACTCTGAAAAAAACCTAAGTCTGTTTTAATTTCTCTTCACTGCTTCTTATTATGTCCAAAACCAAGCTGACAGCAGCAGCCAAGAAGGAGTGGGCACTATTATTGCACATTTTTTCCCTGTCTATCTCCCGTTCTCCTCCTGATGTGTCTGACAGTGATACAGATATGCATTTTTTGCAAAATCCCATTTGTAGTATGTCGGTGATACAGAGTCTCCTCAGGAAAATTCTTGTGGGTTTTGGCAGTTCTGTGGAACAGGCAGCAATGTGGATCCACATTGATCTGAACTCTAAAACATGGAGTTACAGATCTGATAGATCTGAACTCTAAAACATGGGTTAAGGTTTCATTCAGAGCTCTGCCACTGGCCCCTCCAGAAAACCTGGGCAAGGTGCTTACCATATACACACACCTTAATTTCCCTATTTGTAAAATGGAGCTAAGAATATTTCCCTACATTGCACATACTCATTGAGAAACAGGTGGATTAGCTTCTTTAAGACTCTTCATTAAGATCTTTCAGAAGAAAGAGGCAGAGAAATACTCCTTTTTTGAAATACTTGTAACCTGAAATACTCCTTAGTCTTTGAGTCTCATTAGATGCAATCTATTCTCTGCTAACTTGTGATGTTCCATGCAAAATATTTCTCTAATTTTTTTTTTGTTTGTTTATTTTGTATCTCCACCATAATTGCAAGTGATTAAATGTCAGTTAAAGTGAGAAACATGTACAGGGTTCACCAGCCAGGCAAGGCTGGTGAACCCTGTACTTCCCCACAGCTCTAAATAATGATGGAGCAAGTGCAAGTGAAATTTCTGACGTCTATTAATAAGTTACCAAATTGAAAAATAGCTCTTAAATATAATATGAAGTGTGTCTCTTTGTATTTCTAGCCATGTTTGACTCTCCTCAGAAACTTGATAGTGAGGTTAGAGTTATTAAGAGGGAGGATTTTTCAAAAGATACATTTATTTATGCTGAACATGAATACTGAGTAACACAGCAATACAATCCAGGCTTCTGTACAGGACCAGCAGCTCTTTTGATCTAATAGGAGTCAAATCTGTGTAATATGTGCTGAGTCATAACGGAAATGCAGGTTGTAATGACCACGTGGATATAAATGATGTAGGTGTGCAGTCCTACATTTAAGTTAGTAGCAGGAACAGACCCATGTTGTAAGAATATTTAGTGCTGGAAAGAAACCTGGTGGTGAGCTATTACTACCTTAGACTTACCAGTAATGCAAATGCCTAAAGAATGGTTCAAGAAAGACACATGTTCATTTCCAATTATGCAGATAGAATTCCTGGCTCAGGCAGATCATTAAAATCTCCTGAAAAAGTTATAGTTTGACCCTGAGCTTCATGACTTAAAATTCTGACCAATGTGTTTTCTGAGCTTCCTTAGAACTTTCAGAGAGAGAGAGAGAGACTGGGGGTGGGTTGGGGGGTAACATGACTCACTTCAAAGCTTTGTTCTTCTCCAGCTACTTATGGAACTGACAGGGGGAAAGCTATATAGGTTGTTATTTATATATAGGCTGTTTTCTTCTCTTGCGTAGGCAGACTCGGTTTTGCAGCTTCTTTTAAGTTGCACGAGTCAGCTGAGCATGCCAGAATTGCCTGAGAGTCAGAAAAGCTGTTCCATTTTTCCCTTCCTCTCCCACCTCTGACATGAGCTGTGCCCAGCCTGGGGAACCTGGGCTTGTGCAGTGGCTGTGCCAGGTGTCCCCACGATTGGAGGGACAGCAGAAAGCAGCCTCTGGGGCAGCAGGTCTGTGACTTTGTAAGAGGAACAGTCCCACGCCAGGGCTTTGAAGTGGATGTCTTCATCTTCTTCTCACAATGAGATGCCACAAGAGATTAAAAGTTTTAGCTGGACTTAAAAATTACCCATGTTTCATCAGACCATGAATCAAACAAGAAAAGTTTTTTTTTTTTTTTAATGAACAGAAGTCAGAGCAACTAGATAAGACTAAGCAGGAGTGCAAAAGTTCATGCACAGCCCTCCTCCCACCTAGTGTGTCCTCAGCTACAGCCATTCCAATGATTTTAAGTGGCAGAAAACTCAGTTTGGTCCCCCCTGAGCTTTCAGGAAATTGTTTTGTTTATCATCTCTGAGAGTTTCTCAGTACAGTTTCTCCAGATCCCATATCATTTAAGCTTTTGAACCTTCTCTGTCTGAGCAGGATTAGCAGTTCCCCAAGGATGCAGAAGTCTCTCCTCCTTGTAGGTGGTTCAACTTCATCTATTTACTGTTTTACTGACACAGTATGTGACACAAATTAGGAACACACACACAAACACGCACACCAAGAGAAGTAAAAGGACTATACCATTGATTATAATGCCATTCTTGTGGAAAGGATGTAACCCAACAAATCATATGCAAGACCCTTTCAAATAAAGTTGCAAATAGAAATAAGAAAATCAGAAATTGTCTGGTGCTTACTTCCTGTAGAGATGAGCAATCTTCAGCGTGAATCTTCACCGAGCAGTGGTGATATCCTCAGTAGCTCCCTCCAGGACTGTGATCTCCTCCTGGTTGTCTCCAGCCTTTCCATAAGGTGAACATTCAGCTGCCAGTATCATGAAGTCATTCTGGCAGCAAGATTTTGCTTGCCACAGGACAACAGAGTTCAACAAGCCTTGAGCATGTGGTATCAGGCTGACATGAAAACCATTCCCTTCACTTGTGCTGCAGTGCTTTGAACCTTGAGGGCCATCCAGCAGTCTGTCTGAGAGGTGCCTGTGCTGTCCTTCAAAGAGCTCTCCATCTGTACTCCAGGCTTCTTCTGTCACTGGTACTGAGTGTTGTGGGCACTGCTGGTGCTCTGTGGTGTGTGGCTCCTTGGAGAGTCTCTGGGTACTTTAACTACAGCTGCAGACTGTACAGAACAAATACAGCCACTGTGGCTTTAGAAAAGGGATGAGGAAAAAAGAGCAGTTTATAGGAGTAAACATTGGTCTTCAGGCTAAGCAATCAAATAAACTTCAGAAAACAGTTTTCCTGTTATGAAAGTCCCGTACTTAGGCTCAAAATTAAGTTGAGAAGGGAATATAGATGTGCTCCATACATGACACTGCATGGCTAAAAGGCTTCTGCACAAACATCTTTCAGTGGGAAGCAGTGGTGTTCTTAGCTATTGCTTTGATTATATATTTGCACTAAGTTCCCAACTATTGTGACTGAAAATGATTTCACTCAGCCTGAGTGAAATGTGTGATGACACTGTTTTGAACAAAGCTCTTGGTATAAGAGTCCTGGAGACAATTTAACCTTACAGAACTCAGGAAGTTCTTAGATTTATAGATCAGGTGAAAATGAAATCATGTGAAAAAGAAATCATGTGAAAAACATGATAGCTGCAAACAAAACCTTAGTACAAGGCTCTGCTTGGAAGCAAAGGTTCAGGATTTGGGACAACCAATCTTTAAATCAACAGAATTTTCTTTTTGTCTTTTGAATCACCAGGGAGACAATTGTGCAGCAGCCCATCACCAAGTTATTACAATAATCAAAATCTACATCAGAAAATGAACATGAAAGGTGACTCTGTCTCTTCTGTGCTTGAGTAGCCGTGTGAGTCCTTGCAGGTGTTCCTGGTGGCTCCACACAAACACAAAAGGGAGCCTACAATGATGTGTTCCTCTGCAGGTTTTTCCTGCTTTTTTTGTTCCAGGGCTGGTCTTCCACGAAGGGATTGAAAGCATAATTTACCTAACAATGTCAATTGGTCAGATATCTCTGTCTGGAAAGGACAGGTAGATCTTGATTAGGAAGTACTACAGAAAAGAGGACAAAAAAATCATTACATTTCAATAAATGTGACTAGGAAAAACAAGGAAGGAGGTACATGCCAGTAGTTTCAAACTGTGCAGGTCTGCTTCTGTCACAAAGCCTGGTGCTCCAGGAGCCCTCAGGCCCAGGAGTTTTCTTCAAAAGAGGTTGAGCAGTTGATGGTCTGTAGTTGGTTAGTGGGATCCACAGAGTGGGTCAGGCAGATCCTTGGTTGGAAGAGTCCATGGGAAAGTATGGATCACTTGGCTTTCTCCACCATCCCAAGTGAGGTGAAAACCAGAAGTCTGGGCATACAACCTGTGTTTCACCACAGGCAGTGTTGATCCCAGGTCCTGAGCCTACAGGCTCAAGCTAATTTGGGTGTGATAGGTACATTTACATTAATGTGGCAGCTCTGATCCCTTTAGAATATGGGAACTGATTCAGTTAAATTAAAAAAAGAAATCTTTGTGTGAATCTTGCTAAATGCTGCTCTTCATTCCCCTTTATTTGAATTCCATTTCCTTTCCTCTAACCTGCCCTCCTTATCCCATTTTCTTTCTTTCTGTTTATTAATATTCAGATCATCAATTTCTTTCAAGGTACATTTTCACCTTTGCCATATTCTATTATTCCCATTGTACATCCTCTTTCAATTCTGCATTTCCTTAAGTGCTTTACTGTACATGAAATGTGACTCACTCACACTTAAAATTGGAAATGGACCATATTATCCTGCCAGAGCCTATGTTTTATTTGATATCAGCTCAGCTTCAAGATCTGTTTTTACAGATGTTTTTATTTTTCATCTTAAAACATTTTTTTCAAAGATAGAAAGAGAAGAAATCGAAAATAAAAAGATAGAAATTTCATGGAGTGTATATATAGATCTATTTATTATACCATTATTGTCAGTTACAAATTGCTTAAATGATCCACATAAAAAGCATTTTTTTCCCCTTCCAGTTTAATCAGATGAAAGAAACAATTCAGAATCCAGAGCCAGAAGATATGCTAAGATAAGAATGATAAGTGGCTCAGGAATAGTAAGTAACTGATCAAGTAATAGTCGAGGAAGAAGGATATAGAGTTACTGAGTAATGTAATGACCCATGCCATTCTCAGTTTTTTTTAGTCTGATCTTATATTTATTATTGATAAGGCAATTTTCTCTGACCAAAGGATTACTTTGATCTACCCATCTCTAATCTAGAGAGACTGGCAGTCATAAAAATAAACAAATGCATTTTCCCACCAGATTGCATTGCTGAACGTCCTAGGAAATCCAGAATTTAGGAGTACAATCTTAGAGAAGAATTGGAAAATTAACTCTCTATTCACAAACAGCAGAGAACAAAAGTGGAAGAAAAAAGCTATATTACCCTAGGCACCCTTTTCTAATTTTAGATTTTTGTTGTTTGGTTCAGTGAATTGGATCACTTTTAGTGGTTCACTTAGTTGTGACTACAATAGGAAATACAGCATAGAGAATGTGTTGTGGAATGTTCTGAAGTCACCTGAGATTTAACACAATTTTTATGCTATCCAATGGAGAAATAATACCAGAATATGTATATATTGGTGCACATGTTCTTGGTATTCATCACAGTAGCTATGCTGACATATGCCACTTCTGCGACCCTTACCTGCTTTACTTGGAAGGAAGAGATTTGTTTCTATTGCTGCAAAAATGAAATCCTGACTTGTTATTTGATAAGTCATGCACGGAGTCAGTTAACTCTTCAAAGGTCAGTGAATAATGCAATTTGGTGCAATTCTTCCTAACTGGATGGCAAAGGCAATAACTGAACCTGCATGGCTGTGGCTGAGCTGAACGAATATTACTTTTCACCTGAGGCAGTTAAAGAACTTTTGGATCTACAAACAAAAAGTTTTCTAAAGCTGAGTTAACAAAAGAAAAAAAAATTCAGAAAAGCATAATCACAGCAGAAAAGCTGTCCTTACAGAAGTAGGCACTCTGGTTGTGCTCAGATACATACCACACTGAATCTTAAATATAACTGCTTCTTTGGTCAGTATCAGCATTTGACTCTCTTTATGAATTTAATGACATTGTTCAAAGACTCTGCCAGTGGTTCTTGCTAGCAACCATGCAATCTTTCTCATTTTTTTCTCCTAAGTGATTGTTTTTATCCAAGCTTTTATCCACTCAAAAATTTACCACTTAGAGTCCAAGTATTCAAGAGAGCATCTAATAACATTAAAGAAATATTATCTGTTGATTTCACTGGGAAGGAAGAGCCAAAATCTTCTCATTGTAAATGAGACACAAGACTGACTTGTCATCTGTCTGCAAGGGCTGACAGGATATGTTTTTATCCGTGTCTTAATGCGGCCACATATAATTCTCAATTTGCACTGAGCTCAGCTTATATGTGGGGGTGTTTCTGTGTGATAAATGTCTTCCAATTACTTAGCAATAAGAAGCTGCTTCCTTGTAGCAGAGACATCAATCCTTATTTGTCACCTTTGTAAACTGATCACCATGGCTTCACCAATCTGTTGATTACTTTCTTTGGTTCATACACAAGAAACATGACAAATATTGGTATTATTTATGTTATTTCTGCCAATGTGAACTTGCTTTGTTTGCAATCCAAATGAAGGGCACTGAGATATGCTCAGATGGTGGGGCTGTCGTAACCTATGGGGGCTGTGTGAGCACAGAGTGCTAAGGTTTTTGTGGGGCAGGAATATTTCTTCTCCCTTTGACTGTAGAAAGCTTTATTGGAAGTCTGGTTGGTTTTCAAGGGAAAAAAAAAGAAAAATACTTAATCGAATGGTTGTAAGTGCTTATTCAAGACCGATTTCTTGAAAACAGAAGAAGACAAAACATACAAAGGGAGATCAAGGAAAAGAGCAAAGATGTGCAGAATACAAATGGTGAGAAGCTGATGTTTGGTGTTGCAGGTTTATTGCTGGGACAGGTCAAGCACAGACTGTGGGTCTTATTGGCTTCTCTGAAGTCTGACCAAACAATACTGCCTCTGCCCATGACACTGGGTGGGGTGAGGTGCCTCTCGGTCTCTGACACTACTGTAGAGCACATACTTATTGGCCAGCTAAGCCAGAATCTTTTCACCAAGAGGGCAGAGAGAGGCATCCAGGTTGAAGAGTTGCAAGAACCACAAATTCCTATTTACACATAGTGGGAAGGATGTGGCTGATCTGGGGGGAGTTGTGGTGTCCCCATCCTGTTCCTCCCCAGTGTTTTTCAGGATCAGGGCAATGAGAAAAGTCAGCAGTGCTCTGGTGCATGCCAAAGTACTAATAAATAATGAGCAGAGGAAATTGCATTTTTTCCCTCTCATTTTTTATAGTGTAAATCTGTTTCCACAGGGGGCTAAGGCTCTGTTCAATCTTAGTTGTACTCTACCATTATTTACAAGGCATGAACTCAGCACACTTCTCGGGTGGGGCCACCAGAATCTCCAGTTTCCAAATAATTTAGCATTTCACTTCTATACTTTCTTGTTAACTATTTCTGCAGTGGTGTGAGCTAGACTTGAACTCCTGACATACGAGACATTTCCATTTTATTGTCATTTTAGAGAGAAGTGTTACAACATGCAGTTGACTATCAATGTGCAAAAGTGGGCTTTTGACCGTGGTTACAATTTCAATTAGTGTTACTTGATGCTCAGTGGCAAAGATCAGCCTGTCCCTGCATCATTAATGTATAAGAAAATCTCACAGTTTGCTCCCAAGCTGAGCACCAGCCCCATTATCAGTCCAAATCACAAGCCTTTGTTTTCTCAGCTGTAACGTGCTCGGTTAGAAAAACTGCCTTAAGCTATCACTCAGACTTCTTTTTCTTTGTCTGCAAAATAGTCATACTATTTTTAGGCAAGTTGAGGGCTTTTGAATCACAGCACAAAATGGGTAAGATTGGAAGGGACCACATGGGGTCATCTGGTCCAAGCTCCCTGCTCAAGCAGGATGAAGTGCTACGTCTTGTCTTAAATTTACTGTACAGAAAGAATGAATTGTCAGGAATGGGAAATACAAGGCAACTACAACATTTGATTGCACAAAATGACACATGATGAATGTGCCAATACTTCATATGGCCTTGGAAAAAAACCCCAAGCAGTATTGGCTTCACCAATCTGCTAACTGATTTTGTATTCATGGTATTACATTTTTCAAAGGTAAAAATACGCCATTTGAGAAGAAAGATCAAAATGTGTCTGTGACACTACCCATGCTAGAAAGAAATATTTTATTGCTTTTCTAAAGTGGCTTTACTTTATCTGGAAGACAAGTTTACTCCTTTTTTTGGTGATGCTTCATGTAGAATATAGTTAGATGATATAAAGAAATGGCAGTCTCTGGTTGCAGTTATTGCTCTGTCCTCCCTTATTTACATCCAGCAGGATGTACTGTAACACAGTCCTGTGTCACCTGTTAGCCATGTCCTGCAGAGTGTTGGATAATTCCTGCAGTTTCTTGGGGGCCAGCCCCACTCTGAAGTTGGGGAGCATCTTGCTTTCTCTCTTCAGTGGGAGTTGGATGGAACTGGCACAGAGATATCTGTGACAACTCACAAGCCAGGTCTGTGTTTTTGGCATCTTGGCCTGGTTAGGACAACAAAGATAGCTATTAGCCCTACTAGTGAATTTTGTTACATGCCTGTGATCACCTCTTCTGGCCCCTGCCTGGGGGGCTCTCTGAACATCTTTGGAAATACCTTAACTCACTGATCTTCTTCAAAGACTTGAAGAAAATTTCCCTTTATCTTTGAAGGGAAAACAAACCATAAATGTTTCCCTTACATTTCCTGGCTTGAATGCAGTCAGCATTTATTTCTGCATCAGCAGTGAGTGGGAGGTTTAGCATCTCATGACTTGGCAGAACCAGCAATAGAAATAGAGCAAAAAATTTTGGATGAATAGTTTATTCACTAAAAAAAGGCAATTTTGGGTGGCTGGAACAACTTGTGAATCCCTGCTGAGTTAGGTGAATACTTTCATATGGAATCTGAATAATAGAGGGAGGATAGGAAATTTTTTTACCCTGTTTAAATTATTTCTTGCTTGTTTCTTGTTTTGTTTTGAAAATTTCCCACTTTTCATTTAAAATAACTTTTGTTTCAGTTTTGATTTAAAATGATACTTTGTTCTATTTCCACCTTTCCAATCTGAAAAATTCTCTGAAACTTTTTTTCCCCAAGAGTTTATTTTAATGCATAGGAGAAGTTAATTTCAAATAAGATTTCATGGTAGCTGGGAATTTTATTCTTTCAAAAAACCTTGCCTAGAATATGGTATTGTGTAAAAACAGAGGTTTGGGGCTTCATATCATGAGTAAAAGATATTTTTTCATAAGATTCCACCTACCAAAATAAGTGGATATATGTCTTTTAACACAAACTGAGTCCCTTTTGCTTCATATTGAAGTTATTTTCACAATGCAGAACCCTGGGAGAGGATGGATGTGTCTTTATTTCCATTTTACACTTGTTTGACAGACTCAGAGAGTTAAAGCAGTTGTCTGGATTCTCATGAGACTGGCATTGTAGCAAAAACAGAGCTCACATTTGGGTTGATTCACAAATGTCAACAAATGGCAACTGCTGAGCTGCAGGACCCATGACCATGTTTTCCCCTGGATTATCTCCACAAAAGCATTCTTCATTCTAGTGGTGACATACAGCAATGTGCTGAAAGGGGTCCAAGAGTTGTGGGACAGTCAGGGTGATAAAATAAAAAGGGCTTGAGAGGTAGAAGGTTTAATCCTTGCAAGTCCTTCATGAACAGTGTAATTCTTCTTGTACTTTCATTTCCAGGAACTTCATTGGGATCATTGATGCTACAGCACTGCTGTACAGAGAACAAACTGGTCTTTTTTATATAGTGGGTATGGCCAAATAACAAATGAGGAAAATAATGAAGGGAAAGAAGCAGCTTTGTCAGATTTACTATGCTTAGCCTTACAATACTTGGCTCCTGATGCAGACAACTCTAATTCTGAAAAAGTTCTCTCATTAGCCAGCCGTAAAACATTTACAAAGCATCTGAATAATTGATATAATTTATGGTTTTATTGGTGGGAGCCATTAAATCCCTTCTTCCCAAACAGCATTAGGGAGGAAGCTTGGCAACATGCAGTAAAAAATGGAGCAGCTATTTAAAGAAAGAAAAGGACAAGAAAATCTTATTGAGCTTTCTGAACATGATAATGCTGAAGAAGGCAGAGTTTTCAAATATCCACTTCTATAAGTATTTTATAGTAAATGGAGCCAGTATGCTGTCGGTGTTACAGGCTTTTCAGAGGAAGTTTTACAAGGCCTCCCTTTGAAAAAAACCCCACCTAATTATTCATTTTATACATGCAAGCTTAATAATGTCAACTTGGAATTTGTATTGTTGCTGGATTCTGTGCTGCAAGTGAAATTATGGGAAAGGTGTCAAATGCTCAGGTAACAGTCTCTATTACATAAGGCTTATGTGGGGTTTTTTCTGTTGTTCTGCTCTGCTCTGATTAGGATTACATCAAGGTACTGGCTAGCAGAGATAATTCATAGGCTTTATCTAGCCAAAGTTGGTGTATATCAAGCGTACATGCATACCTGAAATAGCCTTCCAGAACTCCAGTCTTGGTCAAAAAGGTGAGACTGGCATTTTTAGAGTACTTTTTATTTGACTATAGCGCAGATATCTACATTCCACTTAGAAGAATTTTGTCCTAAAATTTCTTGTTTCTTAGCATTAATTGAAAAAAAAATCCCCACATGCACATAGTGCTTTTTAAGTTAGGTGAGAAAAAACCTCCATCAAAAAATCAGTCTGCACGGTCCTACATGTACCCAGTAGTGACCATGGAGCATGAAGCATGGACATGGTAGTTAGGGAAGCTGGAGATACAGTACTGTTTGATGAGTCCTTGCCAAAGCAGATGCTATAAGCCTTTAAGTTGAACAAATATATGAGTTTTCATGCTATACTATGATCTGGGAAAAAAACCCCTAGCTGATACCATTGTTTTTGAGTTTGATGGAAGAACCTCCCTGAGCAATGGATGTGTTTATGCTATCATGATTTACTCAGTTTTGCAGACTCCAGCTTCTGTTAGCATGTCAGAAGATTCCGTATGTTTTCAGGCTTTTAGCAGCACAATTCTGTACATATGGGAGATTCATAGGTAAACTAAATTGATTTGAAAACAAAGGTGTCATCTTTTACTCATTGCAAGATGTTACCATTTATTTACTTTTAATATGGTGCTGGAAGCAATTCCTTTCTGTTTTCTCATTTAAAGCTGTGCCACGGTGTGGCACTGGCCAAACAATAGAACAAGCTACGTATCTGCCAAGTATATCATGATTCTCTGATTCCAGCCCAGCAGGCTGGAGTTAAAACAATCCAGCTGGCTCAGCAGCTATATAGATGCCATTTATGGCAGCACAATGTAAGTGGCAGGATGGCTAACTCAGGGCTTCCTTTATCATTTTGCCTTCCCTGCTTTAAGCCCACCAGGACAGGATTTGCACAGTCAGAAGTGCTGATTCTTCTGACTTCAGCTCCCTGCATTGTGCTGTCTCTGGCAGCACAGTCCAGCTGTTTATGCATGTCTAATACATCTCCTAAGGACATTTGTAAAGGAAAACAAGCTGGCCCTTCAAGGAAAGCAACAAACAATCTAAACTCAGCTGCATTTTATACAAATTACAGTGAATTGATTCCTACTGCGCCTCAGCCTGTGGCACAGAGTGTCTGGGACATTGTTGAGTTTTCTCTGGATTTCACAGCTGCTCAGTAAAGATGTAACTTGTACAGTTTTTTGTGTGTGGGAGAGTGAACTACTTACCTGCTGTGTATCTAATTGAAAGGCACAGATTCATGGTGTCACCTCAGCCTGCTACATGTCAGCCTATGCGAGCTGTATGCTGGGCATTGCCATGTGGAGCTGCACTATTGCTACTGAAAGGCACTGATGCAGGCTGAATAACAGTGCTTGGCGCCTCCAAAATGTCCTTCTCAGCATTCAGGATCTGCAGGGTGAAGCTCTGTATCCTTTCTGTTGTGTTTTAAATACCAGTTCCTCTGCTCATATTGCTTGCTGAAGCATGTAGTGCAGTATATTCCATTTGACATTAACAGAAGATGTTCTATGGACTTTGAAAAATGATGCTATTCAAGCACGTGGCAAATACAAGCAAAACCCACTGATAGAGGTGTGATTCCTTCCATCATGAAATGGTTGTCTAGCCAGAAGAGCGAGGTCATTTTGAATAGTGTATGCAAAGGGTAGAGGTGCAGTTTTCCAATGTGGAGATTTGGTCTCCTGAATATGAGTATCAGGAACACAACACATCCTTTTCTGCAGCCTTTTCAGACCACTATGTGTTTTGACTGCATTGACGTGTTTGGCCTGCAGGGTATTATTCAAATGTTTATAATATTTCAAGGTTCAGGTACGATCCATTTTGCTTATCTTGATTCATCTGTGTGGGGGTGCCGTGGGTCTCTGCCGAACTGAGGTGACCTTGAGTATCTGAGATATCTGTAGAGGACTGGTTAATATGAGATACTGAAGGTCTGTGCTCTGCTGCATTTGCAAATGGGCACTAGGTACCGAATGTGTCAGTTTGTGATGCTGTTATTTAGACACCTGAGTAAAGCCCTGGGTGCCTCTGCTTACAGAGGTGTTCTAAGCTCCTCCTCACAGACATGAAGAAGAAGAAACTCTATTTGGGTGTTATAAATCTCATTGTAGAGAAGACATGTAAAACTGTTCACATGCATTGCATCCTAGATATGCCCATTCTTCTTCATTCTTTCGTTTATTTATGTCAAAGTAGTTTATGCAACTAGCTCACATGTACATCGTAGACATTAAGTCAGATCATTGTAATTCCACTCAGGAGGTAATACCAACAACAGAGACAACCTGCTGTTGCCTAATCATAAGATTTCTGCTTAAAAACTGCAAGACTACAAAGAAAGGCAGAGACCAAACACACCTGTGGAGAATGTACCTTTGATGTACATAGTATGTAGCTCATTTAATTGGCTACTGTTTGGCCCAGGGTAATATGATAGAAGTCTTGTAACATTGCAGTGCTGTAATATATCTGATTTTATTGTGGACCAGTCAATTCAAATCAGAATAGATTTTTATTAGAACAGAGGCAGCTGGTATTTGGGTATTTTTAGTAGATAATATCTATGAAGATTTATTTTTCTTATAGAGGTGTTGGATAAAGGTCAAGCAACTAGGATTGAATATTTAATTGGTAAAGTGGTATCAGCCCATACAATAGAATACCCTGAGTTTACTTTGAAGCTGTGGATACCAAATACAGCTAATTAAACAATATGGTAATTGGTTAATAAAAAATTAAAAAGGTGAAATCTATAAACTTTCTACAATTGTTTTTCAACAGGTATTTTATCACACCTTGTATTTGTATTCTTTTTTCCAAACTTTGGTTGGGACTAAAAGAACATTTGTATTTTGTTAGAGTAATCCTGATCTTTCCCTAAAGGCAGTAGCTCATTTGTGCATTCCTTGTGGACATTAGTTTTCATTAATAGTTAAATTATGTAATTGTTATCAGCCAATAAATTAACAAATCAAAACACAGAACAAGAAAAACACCACCTCATGGAACTCATGCTGTGCAAAAATGTGTTTGTTTTTTTGCATCGATATCTTCAGCTAATGAAGTAGTTTGAGATATAACATGCTGTGTCCTATTTCTTTCTAGGTCTCCTATGTAAAAGCTATTGACATTTGGATGGCAGTGTGTCTTCTGTTTGTCTTTGCTGCTTTGCTGGAATATGCAGCAGTCAACTTTGTATCACGGCAGCACAAAGAATTTCTGAGGCTTCGAAGAAGACAAAGAAGACAAAACAAGGTACAACTGCTCTTTACCTGGGGTGACTGGGTCTGCCCTGACAGCCCTGCTCATGTGCAGTTGATTACTTGCCTCATTTCTTCTTGCCCTTGCAGGAGAGTCTCATTCTAAAGTTTCCTTTTGAGTGATTTGCTCCTTGATAAAGATCTGATAATTGGCTGCTGGGTTTATTTGCAGTTCATGAAGTTATTGAACATCAGTAATTGGTCACCAATTCCAAGAATTTTCTTCTCTTTGTGCAATTGCTGAGGCAGCTGGACCTCTACAAATGCTGTGCTGCTATGTGGAACCACCAGTGGATAAGGAACTGTTGGGTGCAATGACATAGATAGAGGAACAGTATTATCCAGATGTGCTGTCATCACAACATGCCTGTCTTTTCTAGTGCTGCCTCAGCTAGCTATGCTAACATGGGAGATTCCCTAGGATAGCCAATTGCAATGATTGGCAGTTCTGCCCTCACTTTTAGACCACCAGCAACTGGTGTCTTTCCCAGCTGAAACCAGGAAACACAGCCATTTTAAAAAAGGAAAAGGATTAGGAGGGTTTCCTCTCTGGAATCTATCATTTCACAGATTGCCACTGATGTAAACTTCAAAATTTTAGCAAAAGACGTATCTGTGAGTGTCATTTTCACATAATTTTATGCCAGTGACTGAAATGTAGAAGAGGGGATTGCTTGTAACCTAGATGTCAGTCTAGAAATAATTTTAAGAAGTCTGTCCATCTGTCCATCTCTCCTGGATTTTTTTTTTTTTTCAGTTAATGGGAAGACAAGAGTAGATATTAAATTGAGTTTTAGTCCAGTCATGATCATTCCCACATCTAGGGAATGTGGGAACTGTAAACTGTACATATACATTTGCTAGGTGAAGTAAATATTTGCTTGAGCTGCACGAGTGCTTCAAGCTACAAATAATGGTTTCCTTTACAAGAGAGATGACAACACTGGCACAGGGCATTTGTGTTTTGACAGGTCTGTCTAATAAATGTTCGGTAGCCAATGTAATACTTGATGGATGCTCTGGGAAGCAATCCATTGCTGTTCTCTAGTTTGATATTATTATCAGATGAATTGAGATTCCAATGAAGATTAGATTACAGGAGAAAGGAGAGATGCCTGCCTGTTTACAGGCACACAGACCACATGCACTGCCACTGGAAGCCTTTGTTTTCAAACCCAGCACGGCAGCAGCAGAAGCTTCTGTATGGCATCTGTAATTTCATTTTTGGATGCAAGGTCTTTTTTAGAGGTGAACAAGTAGGTAAGAAGCCATCCTTGGTAAGTAACAGTATCTAGTGACATTACTCAAGCTTATGAGATTTTGGTCCATGGAAGTGGTCCTTATCTGCTTCAAAAACTATTATTTTGGTGGCTATTAAAAGAAAGTTATTTAAAACCAAATCATCAGAAGACTGGTGCTTATCCTAAGCCAGGTGGTGCATGGATTCTTTGCAAAATAGATAACGACCTAATTAAATACAAGGAAATATGCAGCCAAGTAAGAGACACTTGTCCATTTGCATAGGGTTGCTTTTTCCCTATGAATCTGGTTGCATGAATTTCAAAATAGGGAACAATGTTACTAAGGCAGTTTCTTTAGGAGGTATTTTCTGCATCTCTACTTGATTTTGTCTCTCACGATTTTCTCAGTTTATTTTGCCTTGGAAGTGATTCTCACTGTTTTGCATGATGGTCTTCTCTAACCAAGCCATTCTTCTCTTTGCCTGTTGTGTGTGTGTGTGTGTGTGTCGTCATGTTGCTGCTGTGGTATTCCCATTCTTGCTGCTGCTATCTATGCTGACACTCTGGGGACAGGCACAGACTATGACTGTTGGGAATGAGAGCGTTGAGTCCATGCGGCGCATGAATGGCTTGCGGAGCAAAGAGTCATCAGCTTACGGGACAGTGAATCAGATCGGCAATTCAAGTTTGAGGGTAAAACTGTAGTGAGAAAGAGAAAGCAAGAGAGTTTTAGTATGTGCAACGATGTCATAAATCAGCAAAATGGATCATTTTGATGGCATCACTAGCAGTCTCTTGCATTCTCTTTGCTAAATGCCCCCACAAAATACACAGTACTGTCCCCAGCATGAACAGCAGTTTCATGTACATTCTTATGGCCCATCCTTATGCTTGCTTTTTGCTGTGGCTGGGCTATGCCACCCCAATTCCAAACCTCTTGAGGAAAGTGCATGGATATTCAATAGCTTGGTCCTGTGTAAAGATAGAGTGAATGGGGTGGGGGGACAGGGCCATAGGAAACGCCTTGAGGCAGTAAATCCCACATTGTGTCATCTTTCAGATGAGCGTATTCCAACAGAATTTGGTATGTATAAAAAAAATGCATTTTTATTGGTGTGGTATTTATTCCTGAACTGTCAACCTGCAGCCCTCCTCGTCATGATGTCCTGAACCCTGCTTAGTGGAGTATGAATAGCTATGAATGAAAAAAGTATTTCACTGGTTTCTTTTTATTTGCTTGGAGACGAGCCATGAGGCTGAAATCTTTTACACAGTGTAACATGTAGCAGATCAGAAGCAATAAGATAGCAGCTGATAGATCCAGATTACGGGTGAGCTGTGGAGGTAATAAAGTCAATGACGGAGAAAAAAAACGAGCTTAACGTGCAGGTCATTGCTTACTTCTAGTGGCTGAGGAATGAAATGTGTTCATTTAAATAAAATGGGACTGGGATTTTAATCTTTCACGACTTGATTTCCCAGAACAAAAACATTGTCTGAGTCACTTTTGAGCTGTAAAGGGCCTCTAACTTTGATCAAGCTCTGTAAAGTCATTTGATTACAAGATGCAGATGATTTCAGTGAATTTTATATATTGTAAAGGGAATTAGTAGCTTCCAAAATCAAAGCAAAACCCACAGTTCATCTTACACAGCAAAATTAATATAGAGTGTTCACAATACGATAAATCATTCACAGTCAGAGCTACAATAGCAAGCAGTAGAAGAGCGCCTTAATTTCTGGGTACTTTCTATTGTAGAAATAATCATATTTGCACATATACCAAACTGAATATAAAAAGAAAAAAATCAGGGTCTCTCTAGGAGATATTACCAGTATTAGTATGCTGCCACAGAAAAGCTGATGCCATAAAACTACAAAAGCAGTCAAAGTAAGTACTCAGTGCTGCATGTCTCACCAGTCACAAAGTGCTGGTAGTCCAGCTAAAGTTTGTGTAAGTTGTGGTTATTCTCTCCTTTAGGGAAGCTTGCCAAAACCTCTCTTTTCCTTCTGAATATTGTGTATTACACAGTCAGCCAGGGCAGTACACAGAGGGGCCATGTCGCTGCAGTGCTTTTGCTGCAGAGCCCTAAGAGCTGGAGCTGCTCTGGCATTGTTTTCCCCTGGAGAACGCCCATCACATAAGTGACGCACACTTGAGAGGTCAACAGAGGAGATGTAGCAAGGCAGAGGTTTCTGGAGCAATGCTGCCATGGTTGCAACTTGGTCCTCTTCTGCTCAAGAGAAGGATGTTTATGTGCAGAAGAGAACATAGGAATAGAGGCTGTGGTGCCAGAAAGAGCCTCACAAGCAGGGAACTTGACTTGTTGAGGTATTACTCACTGAATCAAAGCTTATGTTGAATGCACATGTAAGTCACAGTCAAGAGAAGACAGTGTAAGAGTCTGGTTGAATATCTGTACTGCATCACTTAGTGCTAATCTAGGGAGAGAAAAAAGGTGCTAAATCACACCTGGCCATGATTCCTGGATTTGCAACTTGATTTACAAAACAAGAAAATACCTGCTCTCAGTTTTGTAAGCCTGTATCTCTGGCACTGCTTTTGTTATTGCTTGTGCTGGGATTGTTCTTCTTAGGGCTGCAACCCTCAGACCATTGCATGAAAGCATATATCTTAAGAGACCATCAAATCTCTTAAGTCAAAGATCAAATTCTTAATGTTTTTTCTAGGAAAAGTCTGGGTTGTATTGTGAAACATCCAGAAATTGTAGTGCAGATGAACCATTTGAAAAGATTTCTTTACCTTTTGGCATCTTCCACACAGACTAAATCCCTATATCCTCAGGTTATTCACCCTGTCTGTCTTCCCCATGCAGTTTCTCTTGGAGGAAGCATTCAAAGTTTGTCCTAAAGGTTCATGTAGTCTTTCTGTTCAAGTTAAATACACCCATCAGTAGCCATACTTGATTGCTGAAAGAAATGGTTGCCTATTTCTTGTATATCATGATACACAGAGAGATTACAGGCTGCAGAAGCCATGAGTCTAACGGTACTGAGGACGTAGTGAAGTTTCATTATATTAAAATCTGAATTTTCATGGTGCCAGATCACTTGGAAGAAATTAACTTCTTTTTAAAATACGATTTTTAATAACCAAATGTGATTTCTTAGTTTTCAAAATGATGGGCTTCCAGGGAAGCAGAACTGTTTACACAGTTCAATCATTCGTTTTTGAAAACAGTAATTATTATATTATATGATCAGTAATCAAAATAAGTTGTGGTACACTAGTATTCATATCATCATCTCAAAGATGGCTTCCTAAATTTTATGTGTGCTGGTTACCACTGTGACCAAGACTGGGGGTTAAGTTGGGACTGTTAGTGTTAAAAGCAATACTTTATATCTTGAACGAAAAATTGTGCAGCTGGAAGATGTGACAGATATAATCCCATGTGCAGGGAACACAGAGCAATACAAACAACAATGCTGCAGCCAAGGGGGTTCACATGCATGCAGATTAGCAAAGGGAGGCACAAATGGTGTTTTCAAATGAAAGAGCTGGGACTGGGACTAAGTGATTACAGAAGCAAAGGGTAACTCCTCTAAGCAAAGCTAGAAGCACCTGGTCGAATGTTGCAGAGAATTGCTGGCCTTTGGATGGAGCTGCCAGTGGTGAAGCAAGTACCACAAATGCAAAAACAACGTTACTGAGATAATACAGTATTTCTATCTTTCAAAAGGAGAAGAGGTATGCATTGAGTAGCACCAGCTTTAATAGGCCATCTCTATCATTTTAATCATACTGAAATCCCTCCGTCAGATCCCTCAAATAATTTTCTAAGATTTTCTAGACTTGCCCATTGAAAAAAAATCAGTGCCTCCAGCATGACTTTGCCTTTAAAGCACTTGGCACTACTGTCCCTGGTGGGAATGTTTGCCTGCTATCGTCCGTGTGCGCATCATTTGGTGGGAGGATGTGTACGCTCCGCGTTATGTAAGGTGCCGCATCATGTGAATAATGGAAGTGCTCAAGGAAAGCCCTTTTGCCTAGCTATTTTTGGAACTCACTGAGCGAGCTCAAACACGAGTTTCATTGTGAAAAACAGGAATCCGAGTCTGACTGGCTTTTTCTCTCTCTCTCTTGTCTTGCTTACTTAACAGATTAAAGAGCATGTAGCTTCTGCTGTAGATAAGCACCCTAAAGATACTGTGGTTACTTTTATTTCTCCAGGGCAATTGCATTAGCACTTTAATGTAACTGTGCAGAAAAAAGCCAATAGGAGATAAATACACTAAAACGATCATTTAGCTTGAAGTTATAGTCCCACATACAACTGAAATGAATATTTAGCTGTAGTTAAAAAATAGACACAATTCATTGCATCATGTTGCCATGTCACTTTGTGGCTTCATCTGAATGTCCTTGTCTGTCTTTTTATTGTGAGCATGAATAGGCTAGGAATGGCCCTAGTTAATATCAGTATAAATATGTGTATTTTTTATAAAATGGACATACCACATTTACTTTAAACATTTAAACAAAAGCATCATCTCAAATTTGAAAATTATCATTATATAAATCCTTAGTCTAGCTCTAGGCACAAGTCTAGAGACAGGAGTACCCAAAGAAAGAGCAACCTGTAGGAAGAAAAGCAGTTCAGCCATGGGGGTGGTATCCAAGCAATGGATCAAAAAATTCTAATAAGAGCAGTCTGACCAGATGGAGCAACTAATCTTACTGGAAATGTAGATTTTTCAATGAAAAGCAAACACAGACAAAGAAACAGGGGAAGAGAAAAAATGGGTTTTCTAGTGTTCTGTTTACAAGTGTAATTGAAAGTGAAATGAAAGCTTTTCCCTCCCTTATTGGAGGAGGGAAGGTTAAAAATTCTAAACAAATATCTGTATTTTATGTGATTTACTGCCTCAGACACAAAAAGATGATGGACTATGTGGGGTGGATTTTTCACCCCAAACCAAGAAACAGAAGAGAAAAAGGGTAGTTTCATTTCAAGGGAGAGAATTCTGAAAGCCAAATAAATACCCTTAAACATTCTGTAATAAAAGGCAGACTAATTTATGGAAGATGTCACATGAGTTCCTGAGAAAGACCTCCACCTATCAAATCCCAGATATCTAAACAATAATTGAAGTGGGTAGAGTGCCAGTGCACAAGCTGGAGTAATGGAATCCAGGTACCAGAGTAGTAGAAAAACCAGGAGAGCAAAATCAGGAGAAAAAAATTGGAATTTCTGGGGAAAAAAAACCCTGAACAAACAGCATCAAACCAAACCAAAAAGAAACACAACAAACAAACAAACAAAAGAAACACACAGAAATTGATGATAGGGAAACCATGCCCAGTCTAGAAAGGGTGGAAACTGGAGAAGTGGATAACTGGTGGGGAGTAGGTAAGGCTGCAGAATGATGACTCTTTATACCCACTGAACTGATCAGTGGTACAACAATGAGTACTCTGTGGGACACAGGACAGATATTCAAACTGTAGGGACCAGGCATGGCACCAAAGCAGCAAGCAGGACATGTTACAGTATAATGACTCATGTTGGCCAGCTTACAAATACTTAAGCAAATTATTCCTTAAGGTTAAATAAGATAGGAACAGGACATAAACTACAGAACATCACTATTACAGTATTTCCAGTCTGGGGTGATGGAGTGACTGTGTGCTGTGTCACCTGGGACAGGTAGACTGGAAAAGTCAGATGGAGTACTGGATAAAGTTTTTTCTTGTTTGCTCAGTAGCGGAACTTTGCTTTAGAAACTGAGTCCTCTCTTGTACCTACCCAGCATGCCATGGCTAAAAGGATCAGCCCTGAACTGACAAGCCTTAGGGACTGAAGTTTGCACTTCACTTGAGTGAGTTTGTCCTGGTAGTTACTCATGAACAGCAGGAGACATGCCAAAAAGGAACGCTGCAGTTTTCCAGCTCATGAAAGGTACTCTCCAGCTGGGTGCAAATGTCTTATTTCTTATTATACCTAGGGGAGAGTGCAAACTGAAAATAGGGCAGAGGAAGTTAGAAAGAGACAGGATATGGTGTTCTTATTTTTGCAGCTTTAAAGCAACAAGAAGTAGCTTTTCAAGAACGATCTGCCACAGGCACCAGCTTTTGTTTTCCAGATAATTTTAGAAGATGGTGATTCTTTCATTGGATGTGTTCTGGCCCACCTCATTTAATGGAAAAAAAAACCCCAAAACAGTGAAAAAATTGTCAAATATGTGTTAATGATAAAAAAAATAAAGAAAGTAGACTTCAGAAGGAGTATGTTTAACCTAAGTCGCCCCTACCCAAGACTCCAGAAAGAGAGCGAAAAGCCATCGTAGTCCCGAGATACAGGCTTAGGCAGCACAAGAGACAACTTTGCCCCAAATTGGTTCCTACGTTCTTTCATTGTAGGTAGCTCACCTTTATTCTTTCCGTGCCCAGAGTCAGGACCTAGGCCTTGATCTCAGGCTGCTGTGATGGCCAAGTCCTCTTTCCAATGAAGGAAGTGAAGACACCAGCAGGAGAACAGTTTCTGATCCATCGTTGCTGGGGGTCTGTCGTGATGCTTCATATCAGTTCTAGTTCTGTCCCGAGCCTCATTTTCAACAGCGAAGTATTTCAGTGTTATTAAATATAAATTAGTATTTCTACAAGAGAGTGAAGGGGTCGAGCAGTTAGAGCCAAGCATAATGCAGGCTGAGAATGCCAGCACTCTGTATCTGTGTATTCCTACCCTCACTAGCAGCCGTGCTCACCCTGTGGATCTCCAGAGCATACTACACCAGTTGTATCAAATTACATGGTAAATTGGTGAGATGGGCAAGTGTTCAGTAGGATCCATGAAATGCATATTTACATCTGACCCAATTAATCCCGTTCTCCACAGGGGATAGAAGCTGCTATTTGAATGTAATTAATTGTGAAGCATTCTGTAATGATGTTGTCCAAATGACATTGTTCAAAACCAAATTGTATTAACTAGACTGCTGAAAGCTCATTCTCTCCTAAGCCTGAAAAACTTCATGGGTTCCAGTAAAATCCAGTTTTTACAGTACTTTTAAAAAAGTTATGTTGAAGCCATTTATTTCTCCATCTTTTTTTTTTTTCCTGAGGGAAAACAGCCTTGTTTATAGTCATTCATGTTCAAGTTGACAGCTTTTCTGATGGCAAACTGATCACTCAGAGCCTGATTCTGACACATGTGGCTTGATTTAACGATCAGATGTGTTTATTTCTCGTGATCCACTGCTGGAGAAAGATGATATTTACTGTAATACAATAATTTGTAGTTGGGTATTTCTCTTGTGGTCTGATACTTTAATTCTTTTGATTATTTGTTTGTTTTTGGGGTTTTTTTTTTGTATTTTTTGTGGGTTTTGTTTTTTTTGTTTGTTTTATTTTGGGGGGGCAGGGGGATAACACTAATCTTGCACTCCGTGTTACTGGGAGTAGATGGATAGGTGAGGAAGGAGATTTTCTTTTCTATAACATGAGGAGGGGGCTAGGGCTACACCTTGAAACCCTACATATTCCAAGCACTTGTTGCTGACTTGTTGCTGTTATCCCCACAGAACAGCGAAATCACCACATGAATCCAGGCCAGATGATATGGCCGAAGTGACCTCGTTTAATCACCCATACCTTTTATAGCATGGTTCACAAAAGAGGAATTACATGATTGGCCTATTGACCCACCACCTCTGAAGGTGATAGGTTGAGCAGTAAGACACCCATTTCCAAATATTATTCTCACAAGACTGAAAACAATTCCACTGTTCTCACAACAACCTGCAGGTGCAGAAATGGTTTACATTCCCTCAAACTGTTGTCTATCCAATTTGCATGAGAACGAAAGCTTTCACAGAGAAGCTGTGGGAAGCTGGATTTCTCTAACTGCTTTCTTATGAGAAAGAAAAATTTCACAGGAAAATTCCTCTGCTAGCCCTTGCTAGCATCCACACTGACTCTTGCCAGAGTCCTCACAAAGACTTATTTAAAGTTGGGAGCACCTGAAAACTCCATGCCAAGCCCAACCATAAGTCACTAAGAATTTACCCGCTTCCACTCTCTGTGATTAGACTCTCTCAATGGTATCTCAGAGCTGTCCTAATAGCTCTTCCCACACTATACATCTTTGCTAGAGCTGGATCAATGTCAAGAAGGACTTACTATTGAAAAGCTCCATTTTCCAGTGGCTGGTTGAATATATCTGGCATACTGAGTATGTCAGAGTGTTTTTAGCTCCCAGAGAAGCAGATTGAAAAGGTCAGAAAAGGCTGCAGTGTTTGCAAATACACATGAAGTTCCAGAAGTCCAGAATCCTACCTGTGAATTTCTGCATCGATCCTGTAGCTTCTCTCTGGCAAGGACATAGCTTTTAAAGTAATTTAATTTCTGACTTGTATATGTAATTTTTCATGCAGTTACTGTGTGTGTGTTTGTACATACAAATAATCTACCTGCCTAAGTGCAAGTTTTTTACCAAGGGTCCAAGGTTTTATTTTCTCTGCAATAACATGACAAGACTCTTAGGAGACATGACACCCTTGTTTTCATGCTTCACCTCACTCTCTTCAAGTGGTTCTCCATGTAGTTTTCCAATATAACCCTTTCTGCTAGTCATGTGGAAGTGCTCTGCCTGACTCATTAATTTTTCTGTTAAGCCTTCCCAAGCCTGCTGGTGGTAGAAACTTGCTTTCAGGTTCTCTGTAATCTTCATCTGTCAGAAGAGAAACTACTTTAGAATAGAGATCACAAACTTCGTTTGTTAGAGATTATCTGAGTTGCACAAATGTGAGATCTTGCACACCATTCTAGTAAAGAAGGTTGCACATTTCCTCTTCAGGGTGTAAAGTCTTACAGGCATCTGCAAGTAGCAGCCTTGGCACTCTCTAGCACAAACTTTCCATGAAATTTATCTATCTGTGTCTGTTAGCTTATGCCAGCTTTCTTTTTGACTTCTGCAGTGGGGTCAGACACCAAGTCTACTCATTTGCCCCATCAGCAGAATTTTCATCTTCCAGGCTTTTTTTCTGTCCTGATCCTCACAGGCAACAGAAATTCTAGCAAGTCTGATCAAGTGTGATGCCACTACAGGCTGGTGAGATAGAGAGAACTTGTACATCACAGGATGCTCTTTTACAGTCCTTCATATCTTCTGTCTGGAAGAACTTCAAGGTCCTAATGCTCTTTTTTCACCGTGACATACCTAGTTAGATGAATTAAGGTGTATTTGTCTGGTGCAAGTGTTTCACTGCGTGTCCAGAATGCGTGCATATACACCAGTGAGTTCATAATCAAGTCTTCTGAAAATTGCTATGTGCTCTTGTTCAGTAATTTTCCTGCCCTACTAATCGACTATATATGTTTTACTTATAACTTTCCAGTGACTCTTGCAGAAGACAATGGCCTTTCTTTCAAGATTTGCAAGCTCTTGCCCCATCCTTTCCAGAGGAACAGTGGCAAATTATGCAGCTATTTGACTGCAATTTCCTTGTTTGACCATAATGTCAGCTAATCTTCCATCAGACAGGTCCCTCTTGGGGTACGGACAAACACCTCCAAGGCATTTGTTTTGGAACACATACTTGTATGTGTGTGTGTGTCCAAGACAAAAAAGCAGAGGAGGCATAACTCGTTTTAGATATTATTTTTCCTACACTAGCTTTACATTGCATTTTCCCATAGAGGTCTCTGGATTTCTTTTGTGTCTGTCTACATAGTAATTGCCAGTTTCCCCATGTATTGGCATATTCTGCCATGCCTCGGCTTCAGCTTTCCTGAATTTGTTAATTCTAGCTCTCCTTTTGAGCATCTTACATTTGGGTATCATGCTTCTCACTCCAGGTAGCCTCACCAATATTTCTAGCCATGAATTCTCTGGCAAAACTAAAGAGGATTAGGTTTTTTAAAAATTTATCTTCTACTTTCAAAATTATTGTTCTATATAGCTTCTTTTTTTAATTACTTCTCATCTCTTTCCTACCAAGCATGAGCTTAGATGCTTGTCCTAGTTTGCAAATCTGTTTTTTGGTTTTTCAACCTACTCAATGTGTTTTTCATGTAGCGTTTGTTTTCAGCTTTACCTTTCTACCTAGCAACAGTCTAATTTCTTGTCATGGACCCCATAAAACTGGATTCCTATCAGAAATAAAATATATCTCTGTTACAGATTATTTTTTGAAATGCTTGTAAACAATTGTTTTAGTAATGCCTATGGAAATTCAATAACATTGAATTTGGATTCTCATTTTCAGGTTTACATCTTAGGAAAAACAGACTTGTCACCTTTTCAAGCTAAACATGCTGCATCATAGTCATAAAGCACAGCACAGGGATTTGGTAGGAACATTTATTTGGGTCATTATCCAGACTTTTAAGTTAAATAGCCAGTGTAGCTTTGAAATTCATGAGGCAGTTGTTCAGCAACTGGCCGCATCTCCTTGCTGTGGGAAGCTCCATCTGGAGCTTACAAACTCCAAGAAGGCTGTCCTGTATTGGGCCAGGGCTCTGCCTTGCACAGGAAGCTCTGTGTGACAGCAATGTGTCCTTGATGCATTCTCCTGGGCTGCAGGACTTTGCAGCTCAAGGACTCTCTAAACCAGAGGTGGTATTTTTGTGATGAGCAGCCTTTTCTGTTTAGGATAGAGCAGTCAGTTCAATGTGATTATTTATGAATTATTAAAATACATTTCTAAAACTTGCTATGAGTTGTTCTTATTAAGTCTGCAGTGCTTGTGGCACTAGGAGTATGTATGGCCACTGGAGCCAACAGGAGTGAACGCTGGGAGGGAAAAGGGTATTGCAAGTGGAGGAAGATCTTGTGTGACGTGAATTCAAAACCAGAAATAACCAAAGCTGTGCATTTGATGACAGCAAACAGGATGACTAATGGTTTTGCAAACTGTAGTGGATATTTGCAGCATTCAGTGGGTATTTGTCATGAGCAAAGTAAACCTGGGTTCAGTGACTGGGCCTGCAAGGAGGGCAGTGTTGAAAGAGACAGGAGGGCAGGTAGTTGTGCTAGGTTTTTTTCCTTATCTGATGTATTTCTGTTTGCACAATTACACAAACAAGAGCAGGAACAAATTCAGCACATTTGGGGATTTAGAATAAGACAATTTCATTCTGCCATTTCAGGTTTCTCAGATGGTGATTGGGGGGCGACTGGTGGTCCTTAGCCCATGCAAAGAAGGAAAAGGAATGGGGAAAACAAGATTATTTGCTCTCATAATTAAAAACATTAAAAAAGAAAATCATTAAACACTAAGTCAGTGCTGCTGTTCCAAATCTTCACCTTGGCTTCAGATTTTATGTGAAAGCAATTGATTATCTAGCTGTTGCAGTTCTCTTTTAAAATGTCTTTGAGAAGTGCCATTTTGTTCCTTACCTTGAAGATGTCCTAGATTTGTCTGTCATGAGCTCTGGTGGAGTCAGTTTTGTGTTTTTTGCTAATGGGTTGGTCTTTTATTATTCTGCCCTTACTGTTATCTGTGCTGGATGTTCATGCAATGGAGACACAAACTATACTTTTTTCATAGGGACCAAACAGGAGTGTGAAGAAAAAGTAATAAAAAGTCCAGAGAGGGTAGCTTTTTTCAGGCACAGAAAATGTTGTCTTGCTTCCTAAATGTAAATACTCCTTTTTTTCAAGTTTGCACAAAGGATGTTTTTCCCCAAATACATGACAGCTCTTTTAAGATGCTCTGGTGCTGTATGCTGCTGTTCTTTTACTTCTAGATACTGGGGATGCCTGTTTATGTTGCCTGTCTCTTATTTGCTCTTTGATCTTTGTTCACTTTCCCTTGTGGCTTATATCGTGTTATTTTGCTGTAAAAATAATCTATTTAACTTTTACTTTTTGATGCATGGAAACTGATGCTTTTGTCACACTTCTCTGTACCATTACTGCTTTCCTCTTTGTTTGGTGAGTTCTCTTGTGGGTATTTGTGTAGCTGGGGTTGAATATCAGGCTTATATCATGACAATGGATCTTTATTATCAGATGCTGTATTTGAATCTAACAGCTGCTATTTAATGAATATTTTTTGAGCCCCATGTCAAGCTTAGTGATGTTTTTATTGCATGTGGCATCCCAGCCAGTGTTCTCAGAGTCTCACTTTTTTTTCCTGTCACTGCTGTATATTCATTGCTGCCACACCTGACTCTTGTGAGTCTGTCAAATATTTGCCTCCTTCAGCTATGAAACCAGAACCCTGTTCTCCCACGGTGAGGTCTTACTCATCTAAGGGGAGATAGAAAGGTATTTAGCCAAAAGCACTATACCCCAGGGGTACAAGGGTACCCAAAGGGTAATCAGTATGACATGGTGGGATGTAAATTTGGACCTTTCTTTTACCATAAGTCATCCCCTCTTGCCTTTGATTTCAGAGTAAAGTTGTCTTAGGAATTGGTACCATATGAATCTGGGGATCTTTTCTGCTGGCAGCTTTCAAACCTTTGAAGCAAAGAGGCTTAGACTTTAGCCTCTTTGCATTTTGAAAGCATTACAATTTAGAGGAAGATGTTTGGCCTGGGCGGTTATTGATTTCTATTTTATTCTTCAAACTACAAGCACAGAATTGTAGGATGGCAGGGAACAGGACCAGTAGAGCCCTTGAGAGCCAGCTGGCAGAGCCAGCACCAGGCAGTACACTGGACAATTTACAGTTGCTGAAAATATTAATCAGTACTGTTAAACATTCTTCTGTAATATGCCAAATATATCAGGAGTGAGTTTAAGAGAGATTTGTCAGGGGTTGCTCCTCAGGGAGACTGTGAGCTGAATTACATCTCTTTGTGGATATGCTGACCCATAGCTGACTGTTTCTGATTTACACCCTGTAATTCTCTTTGACTTGCAAGTATTTCTGGAACAAAGGTGAGTGAAAAAGTCTCTGAACAATTATTTACCATTCTGGACAGGAATAGTGATAGGCTCTTTCTGTCCTAAGAGTGTTTGGTTCCCCTTCCTTCTGCAGCAACACAGCTGCAGATATGCTGCTGAAATACAGCTACACAGGTTTGTATTTATAGCACATGCCAATCTTCTACTGAGGTGTCTGCTTTTTTTCTCTTGGACCTCATTCTTTTTTAGTTGCACTTCACCCTTTAGCCTGTTTTAGAGGCTGCCCCTGGCTTTAACTTCTGTCTGGACTGAAGAAGCAATTTGTCGACATGCAGATGAGGAGCCAAGATTAATCCAATACTTATTTTGACAGAGATATATAACCCATAAATGTATTATATAGTCTAAAAACAACCTGCCTGAGCAATTAGCTCAGTAATCAGACATTTTAAAACAGTGGCAGAAGAGCAGAGCTATGAATTATAATGCATAATGATTTATTTTATTTAATAGAAAAGCATGCAGAATTTTAATTACAATCAGGAGATTTTACGTTTGCTGCAAGTACTTATATGGGTTGCTAATGTGACAACGGTGGTATGACAAGGAGGGACCACACAAGGTGAGACTTGAAAACTGGCAGATAGGAATACAGAGACTATTTCATTTCAGGTCTGCAAGAGAACACATTTCTGAAATGAATATGTGACAAGAGGGAAGTATTGGATTTCTGTGTGAGGAGCTGACAAGTCAGACAAACAGCAGCCATATATTATCTGTGATGGTGAAAAGATCACATCACTTATAACCTTTGAAGCAACAGGAAAACTGAACGCAACATCATTTTATAATGATCTAAGAGAGAGCCTTCTCTTTTTTTTCCTTCCCTGGTTATATATAGCTGTTAGAGAGAGCCCTGCTGAGTGGAAAATGGAGCATATGATCAAGGGCAGTCCAGTGAGTCAATTTACTGACTAATACTGTAGATTATCATGTCAAATATATAGCACCCACAGTATGAGCAATAATGAAGCCTAGTTTATTTCTTTCCTGCAAATTGAAATGAAGATGTGATTGGAATTGTCACACCTTGGATATATGAGCCAGATTCTCCTAATCATCCAAAACCAATTGCCTTATTCTTTATAGTGACATTTATTTTAGGACCCATTCCAAAACTGGCAAGCTGAAACCATCTATTTAAATGTGTCAAACACGTTTAAAATATCCTGTAGACCACTGTCCCCTCAGGTGATGGTTCAATGGTCTCACACTTTGAAATACCTGCTCCCTTCAGACCCAAAGAAGGGATAACTCAGCCTTTCATCCTGTGGGAAGAAATCATTCAACACAGCACCATGCAGAGACACTCTAAATGAACTCCAGTATCAGCAGTAAAAAGCTGTGAAGCAAACAGGGCAGAACGCTCGTGGAAACCCCAAATGGCCATTGAAGGGAGCCTTTCCTTGCCTTGTTTTCTATTTTCCTGTGTCTCAGAGTGTCAGTGAACAATTATGAGGGGGATATTGCCAATATTGTGCAGTCTCCTTGGGCCAAACTGAACACTGCCTGAAGAGAAGGTACAGTTAAGAAACCTGGTAAAAATTCCACTCCAAACAGAAGGAGTTAATTTTAATTTAGCTGTACAATACCAGACTTCTTGTATTTTACTGGTGTCAAAGCTGCACGTGAAAGTCTGATTGCCTTTGGGTCTGTCAAAATTTGAGCATGAGCAAAAGCTTAGGGAATCAACATTTGAATTGCAAATCACTGCCATTCCTTCAGGGTTAAGAATTATAATCAATGTTATTGATTTCTAAAGTCCTTTGTCTAAGAATAAAGATGAGTAACTGAAGAGACATTTACTAACTGCTTGCTAACAGTAAGTCACAAAACCCAAATATTGCATGTCTGTTAAGTATAATTTCCTGAATCTGGTGAGTAAACTTTTACAGAAATTAGCACAGTGTTATAAATTTAGCACATATAAGGAAAAGCAGATGGTACTGCTGTGATTGGACATGTCATTGGAGTATTCCAGAGCATGCCAAGTCTTTAATCTATTACTATTTGCATATACTGCCACATTACTCAGTTTTCAGTAGACTAGGACAGCATGTGCTATGCACAAACAACTCTTTCTTTCTGAGCTTTAAACCTAGAATAAAAATGAAATTCCATTTGCTGGTTTTTCAGCACTCGTGATCACTTTCCAAAGCTTCCAAAAGGTTCATGTTGCACGTTCTGGGCAGTCAGAATACAGTCACATTGCTGTGTTACATGGGCCCACACACTCAGTGATCTTCAGCTTTCTGTGCTTGTGATGGGACAGGCCGTGTGTCATGAACAGAAGATCAAATGAGGAGCATCATATTTCAAAATGCTTTATGGTATGGGAAACTCTTTGAGCAATTATCAACTCAGTGGATACCCAAAAGCAGAAGGTTTTAATTAGAAAAAAAAACAAAAGAAAAGAAAACAAAACTTATTTCCTGGCTATTCTTAAAAAATAGAAAAACAACTCTCAGTTTAAAGGTGGTCTTGGCAAGGTGGAGTTCTACTTTTATGGCTTGCCTTTTCTTTGGAGGAAGATAATTTAGCTGCAAAGAGCAGAAAGGGCCAGAGCACATAGGACTTAAGGAAGGAACTGAATTTTGCAAGCAGAAGGTATAGGCCACATATAAGGAAAAGACTGAGGATGAAAGCATCAAAGAGGAGGTAGGCAAAAACAGGTCTGGGAATTAGTGGGGCAAAATGTGTGATAGAGAAAAAAGTTAAAAAGGAGTTAAGAAGAGAAGAGACAGTTGCAGAAATAAGAAGACAGGGAAACAGAAGACCAGGGGTAGATATCAACCTGCCTGTGTTTCACATTAGGGTTTCTAAGACCCCATTCATATTTCTAGCTCAGAGGACAACAAATCAGTTTAATGCCCACCTACTGTAACTGCACAGCATGTGTGATATCCTACTGTGCAGTACTTAGGTTGTCACCAAACACCTCATCTTGTCTGGTCTGGGCAGAATGCTCCTGCCTGGTGCTCATGATGCTCTTGTATGTTCAGTGAAGAAGAAACCTGTGCTGCAAGGTCTCCCTTTCTCTCAGGGGGCTCTTGCTTTGCTTCATTCCTTGGCTTATTGGTATATTTTCTGAATACAATCCTTCCTCTGGTGTCATCCCTTCTCAAAGCTGGAACCTCAAGGTCAGGAGGTTGTAGGCAGTCACGGTGAGTCCTGACCTCTTCCATGTACCTAATGACAGGCTTCTCCAGGGCTCTGGCACTGCAAACACTGGTTTAGAATTACTCCAGGACATAAAAGATGAAATATACAACATGAACATCTCAGGAAGATGACTGGTATAGCAACCTTTTATTTTTGTGTTATTCTTGTGCGCTCTTTTAGATAAATTGATTGGGCATTTCTTCTCCTGTTTTCCTTGATATTCTTGAACAAAACTTGAGTTCACATAAGTATCTGAGATTTTCTCCCAAGAATACCCTTTCCAGTGCTATAGCCATTCTTCCACATTTCATCTGTGTGTACCTCTCAGTACTGACTTTCCTCATACACAGTTAAATCTCTTGTTTCAGGTTATTCTTTTATCAGTGTTGCCAAGTAATAAAAGGCCATCACCAGGAGATCTGTTGCTTAGCTACTGGCCTGGGCAGATGGTCCTTCTGGAGAAATGCCAGCACCCCACCAAAGAGCCTGTTTATGGACAGAGAGGGAAGGTTTAATGGCCCTTGCCCATGTGTTCTGTATCCTTGCTCCTCAGAACTACTGTGGGGGAAAAGCTAGCATAAAAGTTAGCCTTTTGAGAAATTACTAAAAATTAATAATTAATAAATGCTCTGGAGAGTGCTTCCAATCTTAAAATGGAATAAAAACATTCTCACTAGGTGAACTTGCCACTAACTAATGCCTTCAGGGAATACATTAGAGGACTAGATTAAGTAGATGCCCACATCTATATGTAGGTACAAATATCTCCATGGATGGGTGCATGCAGACTGTGTGACTGTGTACACTCTTGTGTCTGTGTCTGTGTGTGTGTAATACAGCAAAAGAAAACCTATCAAACCCATTTTAAATGAAATATTATTTAATTTCCACTATATGCATACTTCCAATGACCTTGTAGAAGTTGTGGATTTATTACTTATCAGATGAGAAAAAAACACCCCAACAATTCTGTGTAGAGATTGTACTGTCAAATTGCTATAGCATTGAGTGTCATCAATTTTTACCTCATGATGAATGTTCATTTTCCTGAGAATAAATAATATCAGAATTTTATAGAGCAATCCTCATAGAAGCAAATAAAAATGAAAATACAGAAGTCTATATGTGTAGTAAATTTCTAATACATTCAAGTAGTCAAGATGTTTCTAAGATGCAAAATTTAATTTTGGAAACAAGTTTGAAGGGCAGATAGCAGGCAAATATTTTGTTTAACTCAATGATGCTTTGGACCTATGTAAGAATAGCTAGAGAAATCTAGACTGAGATCTTGACTAACAACAAGAACTAAATTATGTGGAAAGCCAGAAAGTGTAACTTGTGTAATAGAAGATAAGAAAATAAAATCAACCCCAAAACGTTATTTATTGGAAGCCTAGTATTAAGAACTGATAACTGGAAAAGAAAGGCTTGTCCCTTCAGGAACAAAAACCACTCAAACCCAAAACCAAGGAAACAAACAAAAAACCCCCCATAGCCTTCCCCCCCAAATTTATAAAATTTGCATGTGAACACTTAAGATTATTCAAATATTCTTGACTATTTTTAGCTACAGAATTTAAATTATTAAAGTAATTTGCAATATTTAATTCATTTTGTTCAGTATTTGCATAAATTAAATGCATGAATGTCTGAGAAAGCCCTGGTAAACTCTGTCTGCATTTGCTGGGATTTGTTCTGGGTGTTTGTTGTAGAAAATGGCTTGGAGGAGAGAATCCACCACCAGAGAGGCAAAAAGCCTTTTCCTCTTCCTTCCCTTTGCCCATCTCCTTCCTCTGCCCCTTCCTGGCACCAAGCAGGAGACCTCAGCAAGGAGTGCAGATGCCACAGGTCCCAGCACTTCATCCCCATCCCTGGCCCAGGCAGGGAGGATGGTGCCTGCAGCGTGGGCTGCAGATCAGCCCCAAGAAGTGGGGGAGCTGAGGCAATCAAAACCTGAGCCATAAAACATCCCCAGCAATATACTGTTCTAGAGGGTAATCTGCATGACTCCAATCATGGGTGCTGTTTATGGGCCCTGTATGGCCTTTTTTTCTTTTTTAATTTTGACTGACTGGCTAATGAGGTACTCTGAAATGGCACAGCCACGGCACAGGAATGGTCTAGCAAAGTCTCCCAGGACAATTACAGTTAAGGCAGAGGCCACTGAGAAATTTTACAAAGGTGTGATAAAAATCATCGTCCCCAAAGTATTTAAATCTGCTTTGAGAAAAGGACCAGAGAACCTGATGTGAAAAATCCTGTGGAGTAGGATGCTGAGATATTCCTGTCTGTGACTGGGGTATTTGAGCGTGGGTGCCCCACCTGTTGTGGTGGCAGTTCCCCCACACCTGTCACACACCTGGGGACACTGTGTGCCCTTGTCCTGTGATGTTGGCCCTGCAGCAGGTTTCAGGGAGGGAGAGCACTGAAGGCTGAGGCTTGGGCTTGAAGACTGCTGCAAGGGGGCAGGTGAGAGTCTGCACATCTCTCCTGAGGCAGACATCTTGCAGAAAGCAGGAGAAAATGGAGTAAGTGAATTTTAGGTACATTTCCATTGATGTTTTAGGTTTTTGATCTTCTAAAAATTTAACAAATGTAGTCTTGCTTTACATTGTTTAGTTTGATGTGCCCATTAACAGATATTTCATGTTCTAGATGAAATAGTCACATTTCAAACGCCAGCTTTGCGTTTTACTCAGCCCTGCATGCAGACAGAATGAGCAGAAGTCAGTTGCCCTTTATCCAACATATTTCTGGTCAGAGCAGATTATCCTTCAAATCTAGGTCACTAACATATATTTGTCTGATGTAGAACAAAATAATGTGCCATTCCCACTGATACACTGGCCAACCTCTTTTTTTCTTTGGAGAGAGACTGGCAGAAGTTACCCAAGAGCAGTCAAATCTCCAGACTTTACTGTCCCAAGAGAATTTAATATCCAGTCAAATTATACCTGTAAGACTCACAGATCATCATATGTGGGTATTTTAAGGCATTACTTTCATTTAAAATAAAGGGGAACCAGGAAATCAAGACTGTGTCAGGAATCAATAATCTGGTTTTTTAGGAGGAATGACTCTCTATCATAACATTTATGATGCTTTGCAAAACAGTAGTTCATCTGGTTCTCCCTCCCCCAAAATTAACACATTAATTGTATTATATATAAAAATTGAAATTGAATAAGAAGTTTTCATTAATTTAGAGATTAAAGCCTTTCTTTATTAAAGAAAAAGGATTTTTTTTTTTTTAAGAAGCCAGTCACCCTTACCGACTGTATAATCCATATTATTAAACTAATTCTTGAAAAATTTAGATTCTACTTAAAGATATTTCAAGCCAGGAAAACATTTTTGCTCACAACATGTTTAAATTATGTTACTCTTTCAGTTGGATAATGTTCAATTCCTTCTTGAAAAGGGCGAAGCCGCATTAACTACTATTTCATTATTGCATTAGCAACAGTTCACTTGCTGTTCTTACAGACTGAGTAAGTAAATCACTCATGCTTCAGAGACTTTTCTGCTGTTTATTGGAAACAGGACATACTACTAAACACAGATTTCCAAAGCAAATCTAAATTTGTCCATTGGAAACCCTCACCAAAGACAACAATGACCAATTCCTCTTCCATTAATTAAAATGCCTTTTTATAATACAAGGTCTGTTTTACTTAGATTCCATAAGGCATGAGGGTTCAAATGAGACCAAAAGCAAACCTCAGTGAGCAGGAAAATTGCTGTTAAGAGAGGCAGAAACAGGGTGAATGCCCCTGTCACATGCAGAATCATGGGTCCTGATGGAGTGTCATCTTGCAGTAGGATTGGTCAGAGACTGTTTGTGTTTTTGATTAAATGTCTTGATGAATATTTAGGAAAAACAATGTTTAAACAAAATCCTGGGAAGTATTTGGTCTATACTTTGGGCAGTATTTGGTCTATACTTTGGGCAGGATTTGGTCTATACTTTGGTCTATACTTTGGGCAGGTGAGAAGGTGACAATTTTACATCACCTTCCGCTCCTCTGAAGTCTGGATTAAGGAGAAGTGGGAATGACATCTGGCATAGGTGAGCTGGGATCCAGAGCTTTTCAGGCAGCAAGAAATCAGAGAAGTTTGTTAGTATCCTGTGATATCATCTTCCAAACACAGCTTTTCTAAGATGAGGGGATCTCATTAATTTTCTTCTTCCTTGTGCAAAAAAAGGCTTTTATCATCCTTCTCTGTATTTTATCTACTTCCGCTATGTCTTCACTAGGTTTGAGTGACCAGAAATACCTCTTGTGTCGAAAAACTGATTGCACTGTGAGTAGATGAAATGGCAGAATGGCATTTTCTGTTTTGTTTGCCCCTTGCTTGTCTGCTGCTTAGCAGAAGACTAAAAAACCCCAAACCATTCTGAGCCCACTACCTTCTATGTATAATTAGGGTTGTCTTCTGCAATGCTTTACCTTGCACTTATAAATCCTGTATTTCATTTACTGCCATTTTGTTACTTAGTCACTCAGCTTTTAGAAGCCTTCTGGAAAGCCTGGCTTAACTTTATCTGCTTTGAATATTGTGTTTCACCCGTGTACCTTCCCTTGGCAACCTTTGTCCCAGCTTATTTATAACTCAGTTCCTTCTGAGGGGTTCTCACACAGATTCTCAGAGATCCCCTCCAGCGAATCCCCCAGTTATGGAATCGATCTTTTACTCCTAAACTCCATTACTGCCTTTTAGACAGTTAGTCTATGAAAAGACCTTCCCTCTCATCTCCTTACAATTGAATTGAATTGAATTGAATTGAATTTTGTAAGAGGCTTCTGTGAGGAACCAAAGGGGATTTGAAAGTCCAAATATGCTTCTCAGCTGAACTATCTTTGTCCACATACTCAATGACTCCTGAGAACTGAAACCATGTAAGCATGACTGTCTGCAAAACCACGCCGTGAATTCTGTAAAGTACTGAGAGATGGGAGGTGTCTCAAAGTCATAAAGATGATTTAAGAATGAAATCTCCAAAGGTATTTTGGTGTCCATTCCCTAATGATTCCATTTTGCATTCAAGTCTGAATTGATTCTGGGTTTCTAACTTTGTGCTTATGAATACCAAAAGGAAAATTTCTCTGATGTTCTCCATCCTATACCTAAAATTAATCATCTATGTCCTTGAAATTTAATTAAACCAGATAGTCTTTTAAATAGTTTTTCCACCATATGTTGGAAAAAGAGTAGCAAAATTAAAAGAATAAATCACATGAGAGAGTAAATTAAATACACTGTTTGAAGCCAGCCTCTCTGTCATTTTCCTCATTGTTAAAACTGAGTCAATGCTGGCAATAAGCATTTAAAAGTGGTGAAGACAAAGCACTTCAAAATGCATTGTACAGAAGGCTGTGCTTGGAAGGCATTGAATGGGTTAGATTTTCTGAAGTGTTTTCCCTATTTCTGATTGCTTTGGTATGAAACTAGTAGTATGAAATACATTCCAGACCTGATGAAGTAGAAATAAAAGCTTTACAAAAATGAAAGATGAAAAAAGCCATTTCAGAAGTATTGCCCCCATTTATATGTTGCTTCTGTAAAGCTAAGTCAAGAGACTTTAATGCCATCACTTCGTACAGCACAAAAAAATCACTAAATTCATAAAAGGTAATTAAATTTGAGAAAAATACGTAATTCTTGTTTGATGGAAATTGTTTAAAGCCAATACCTAAGCCTGTTCATTATGACATCGTAGACAAGACACATAAATGTATGTTGTTGAAAAAGCATCTATAGAAAGCATTTGCTCAAATCTCAGGAAATATAATTAGCTTTCAAAGGATAAGTCTTCTAAAATACTCAGGGTGTGAACACCTGAAATTCTTTTCTGTTTCTCATACTAGCTTATGACCCTTTTCCCTATGCCTTAATCAAAGACAGATGGAGTTGTGACTCCATATTATGTAACACTTCACATCCCTTTAGAAGGATAAAGTTAATGACTTCAATGGCAGTGGATTCTGCCACTCCAGTTGATGTCCATTGTCTTCCAGCTGCTCTTTGATTTTGGTTTTAAAATCTGTAAACACATAAATATTTTGGGATTTATGCAAGTGACATCCTCTCCAGGTTAAAATTAATAAGTTTTAAGGGTGGTCTGATTAAAATAATGATAGAGATGTTTGAAAAAGTCATTTGGACTATTTTATCAGTGACTAAGCTAGTGAACAGGTTGAAGACTGTCAATGGATGAGTGTCCATGGTAGATATGTCAGATGGTATGAACCGAATATGACCTTGAGAATGAAGAGTGACTCTGCAACCCCACCAGAAGGTACCAAGGTAAGTCACTTAGTAGTTCACCAACCCTCTAGGTTAAAGGAAGACATATCCACTACTTGAGGGAAAGCACTTGAGGTCAGTTCTTCATCTCACATTTTGAAATGTAATTTAAAAAAAGTTTCTTTATCAAAGTGTATAAATTTTTTTTCTTTCTCTGTGACTATTCCCCCAGGTCCTTTATATGTAACAGGATGTTGGAAGATTACCTGAAATGTCAAATTGTAGTTTTGTCATAAGATTATGGTGGTTTAGAGACAGATTTTTTTAATTACATCCATAATGCTAAAGTAAATCAGATGGAGGATTTTATTGTTCCTGAGGCCAGATATCACCATGGCTCATGATGGCAGTGTGTAGCATCAATACCCAGTGGAGCAGATTTTTCTGGGATACAGCTTTTTGGTATCATCCACCCCAGAGTGAGCTAACCCACAAGCAGCATGGACAATGAACTTCCAGCACATGGGCTGATTCCCTAGCTCCCCTCAGCAGCATGGAGGAAGCCTTTCTGTCCTCTCTGCTTCATTTTGGGTGGAACCAGTTTAGGGGCTCAAAGGGTCAAAAGGACACAACCCCACTTCTGCAGTCTCATGGGAAAAGTATCCTCTTAGCACAGACGTGGGTCTTGGTATGTCCAGGCTTTCATTGTTAACTTTCAACACTATTAGCCAGTTTCATTGGAAAGGGAAGAGATCTCACCACCCTGAGGTCAGGTGATGTCTGGTAAGGTAGGAGAGCTCTGATGGGGTCAGGTCTTGCCTGTGAGACCTGGCTATGCTCAGAGTGCAGGCACATGCCAGACTGCAAAGCCCCTTCAGCTGCTGGGGGATTTTACTGTTAAAAATCCCATGGTGGTTATGGAGCTGTGGTATCTCCAGGGTTGGAGGTCAGGCTGTAAGGACTCTGGCTTTCCTTGCTTCTGATGGTACTTAAATGATCCCAACAGCTACAGCTTAGGTGTCTCTAGTGCTGTGTTTGTGTAAATCCATAATATCAGACAGTAACAAATTGAAATAGCAACACAAAGCTATATTCTTAATCGATTATTTAGTCTTTGAAAAAGGTTTTTCTGATGCAGGTTAAAAAACCCCTACATAAACACATATTTTTTTTGCAACCAGCCAACAGCTCCATGTTGGGAAAACAGTAACAAACTTCTCCAGATATTTATCAGGGAGAAGGAGATTCAAATCTGCTGAAGCAGAAAGGGAAACTGAGCATGTATCACTCATACCCCTCATGAATGCTGTACCTCTTGTACCCAGGGTAAATAACATCTACTGCAGTCCTAAATAAAAAACTAACATAGGGACTGGACACGCTTCCCTCTGGCTTTTGTGAGAAAGAAGTGACACAGACAATGGTCTGGGTGGGAAAAGCAGGGCTCTAGATCCCATTGGGACGTAAGTGGCTTCTTACAGTTAAAATCTGGGTGCTGAATACCTAAAAGAATTTGATTTAAACATCCCTGTCCCTAATCTCAGGTGGCTTCCCGCTCAAGTTGCCACAGTGTAAGCCCAAAAGGAAGGCTGTGACATTGAAGATGAATTGCTCAGCCCCATGTGACAAAGCTGTGACCCACCAGGGCACAGTGGAAGTCAGGACTCTCCAAGCTTGTGTTGAGCTCAGTACTTTTTATTCTTACCACAGATCTCTCAGGAGCAACAGAAATTAAATTTTTAAAAAATGAATGAAGTACATATGGCAACACAGCTGCTGAAAATCTGTTACCCTTTTTAATCACCTCTCATGTCCTGGGCATGCATTTTATCATTCAAACTCAGTAAAATGAAAAACACTGAGAGGAAGGCATCTCCCTGTATTATTGGGGGACTTGGTAGTGTTATTAAGTCATTAAGTCATGCAAGAAAAGCCTTGCCTAATAAGGCTGTCCAGAACTTAGGCCTCAGTGGGTTCATCTTTAAAATACTTTACATACTTATAATCACTAGGACAAGCAGAGTTTTCAGAGGTACTGCAAACTGCAAATAATTAAAATTGAAAAAGGAGAGGACCATCCGTCTTTGTCTTACTGATGGTGAACTTTTGAAATGAAAAGGTTATAAGCCCTGGATAAGTGCTCAAACAGCCTTGCAATGACACAATGTCCCACCTGTTTATGGATACACTGTGGAAAAGTCCTTCAGGCTGAAGTGACAGGGTCTCCAACGCACTGTTTACGGCCTACCCTCCTTCCATAAACATTCAATGCCATAAGCAGTCAGAGAGACTATTTCTCATTTGGTAGCCTTGAATCACACTACTGGTTATTCACCTTTGCATGTCAACTCCAAGGTAAGGAGAGAAAGTTGGGTGATATATTTAATTCCAATGCTGAAGCTGGGGAGAAAGAAAAATGCAACTATTGAAAGAGGTTCTTCTGTGAAGGAGCAGTGATTTACATCCTGAATAGATGCAAATTATCCTCTCTTCCCACCCCCAAGTTCAGCCAATATACTCATTATTCAATAACTTGCTGCTGTGATGCTTTTTTTTCTTGGAGTTTTTGATGCTCTGTTAAATTAAGAAGGCTGTGGTTTAGTAAGAGATATAAGGGAGCATTTCCTATGAGGGATTGGGCTCCTTGTCAACCCAAGAAGTGGTCATTTTCTGCCAACAGTGAAGCATCTGTCAGTCAAAGAAAAGGTCTTTAACTAGAACAAGCTCCTGAACTTACAATTCATCCCTGCTGGAATGAAAAAGAATAGAGCTGCTTTGTCTGTTGGTTTTGAATCCTTCATGGAGAGCTGCCAGTGACTGTTAACTTGTGTATTACTGTGCTGTCAGACAGGAGAAACTTCAGGCAGAATTTACCAGCATAGTCACAAGCCTTTCATCACACAGTTATTATAGTGATAAAGTTCCATGGTAGTTACTCACCTCTCTGAAAACAAATATCACCCACTCAGACAAGAGTGAATGGATTTCTGCAGGGTGCTGCTACATTAGCTCATGCTACTGCACCTGACTCCCAGCTCCCACTAAATCCAACTGCCCAGTGCACTTTGAAGTATAGATTGTCAGAGCACTCCTGTGAGCAAGGAGGGACCATGATCTACCCTTGTTTGTAGGTTTGAGATGGAGCTGTAAGGCTGCTGCTAGGTCGAACGATGGAAACACATTGCCATGAACTTGGGTCCCTGGATCTCTGGGTCATTCAATTCAGCCTGGCTGGAGCAGACACCCTGCTACCAACATGACCGTGTTTCCTCCCCACAGAAAGCTCAAGGAGAGCAATGATAAACCTGTGGAGTCAAATCTCTTCCCTGTGGGGCTGGGATACAGCTTGCTGCTCAGGGCACTTGATTTAGACATAGCTAGAAAAATTAAAGCTCCGATTCACAAACACTGGAAGTCACCTGATTTCCACATATTTTTACATGGGTTTTAACTTCTTGTTTGTCATTAAAACCCAAACCTTGTATCACTGCTTAACCAGGTGATCTGCTGAGGTACTTAGGAGGGGTGCACCTCAGCTGCTCAACTATATGGTATGCTCGATAGACAGGTGATTGTGTGTCTTATTTGTCTTCTTTATCCTCCAGGAAGATGAAGTTGCTCGTGACAGCCGATTCAATTTCAGTGGCTACGGCATGGGCCACTGCCTCCAAGTCAAAGATGGCACAGCAGTCAAGGCTACGCCACCCAACCCACCCCCAGTACCACCAAAGGATTCAGAGTCCATCAAAAAGAAGTTTGTTGACCGTGCAAAAAGGATTGATACAATATCCCGTGCTGCGTTCCCACTCGCCTTCCTCATTTTCAACATCTTTTACTGGATTACATACAAAATTATACGGCATGAGGACATTCACAAGAAATAGGCAACTCTGGTTCTCCAGGACTTCTTAGCCAAAGTGATCCACATGTAAATAAACAGTGAAATGTCTTTCTGTTGTCATATGGACTAAGGATTTCTTCCCCACTCCCCCAGAACACTGGAGAAAAAATTAGCAAAGAGGAAAAGAAGTGTAGAAGGAAAAGTGATTCCATGACAAAATATGCTGTGAGACCAGTCAAGAGGCTCTCCCTATGTACTCCTAGTGTATTCTTCCAGATTCAGCATTGATCAGACACCTGTAATTGGGGCCAAATTTTGCCCAGCTTTATCACCAAGATATTACCTTTCAGAACAATAGAGAATCAGAAAACAAACAATTCTCCTAAAGCATCTATCAAGAGACTGTGGTGGCTACAGTACAGTGAGTTATAAGAGGACCAAAACTTTTCAGGATAATGTTGCCTTTCTATTTGAAACAAGTCTACTGAGCTACATTCCATGACCATGTCTGTAGGTAGTGGTTTCACCAAGGAGTCCTTTTGTGGGTTGTAAATTATTTCTACTGATAGGGGAGAGGGAAAAAAGAAAAGAAAAAAAAAAAAAGATTTATACTTTACTATCCTTGTGGGTGTGCATTTTAATATTATCTTGCTTTACTAGAATTGTAATTTTGGGGTTGAACTTGTGCGTCGTGTGATTTATTTGATAGTTGACACTCCAAAACCAGTGAAACTGCCTGGTTTATTTCTGTTGGGAGACAGTGCACTTACTTCATTTTATTTCTGCTGATTTTACATGCAACTTGAGGTGCCAAACTGTATTTTACCTATTGTGCTGCCCTGTACCACACTACTTAGTAAGAACTTGTTTCCTCAAAGGTGTAGCTCAGTTTAGCATTGAGTTTCTATTACCGCTCTCATTGTAGCTGCAGTCAATAGCTCTATAGGTAAACACAACTTGTTTACAGACCTCTAATTTATATCTTTACTCAAAGTGGCTATCATTTTAAATATCATTAATTAACCTAAGAATTTTAAAACTGTACTGTGATTTTCAGAACCTGTTACCTTTTGGTGCCAGATCTGCGTTATTCAAATCCTTGCTACATGTTTTAAAGTAGAAAATTTTAAAAAATTTAAAAAAAAAGAAGAAAAAAAGATGGTATTTTTGCTTACATGGAAGAAGACAACCTGTAACATAAGATGAGTAAAACATTAAAATTTTACACTTGCTGTAAAAGAGTTTATTTAAAAAAGGTATTTGTTCAATTTCAATAAAGCTAAATGTGGTACTAACATTTCTTCACTCTTTTCTTCATTTGCAGCAGCAGCAGCAGCAGCAGCAGGGCTGCCCATGTCAGACCCCAGCTTTTCCACTTCTCTGTCAGCAGAAACGGTGACAAGCAGCCTTCTGCTGACCTGACTTAGCACGCCAATTTTTGCTATCTATTCTGCAGCAAAGGGACTATTGCAGCCCCTGGGAGTACGTCAAAGAATGTGTCAGAAGTGTGGTTAGGATATGATGGGAGCATTTGTAGAACATTTGTATGTGCTGAGCCAGGCCTGGGGGAGGAGGGACACTGCTCCCCTCTCACAGCATCCCTGCACAGCAAGAAATACAACCCAGCCTCACATGTGCTGTGCCTGTCTTGAGGGTACCCTGAACTTTCTTCTGACTTTCTTACAGCTTCACCACTTGGGTGAGCTGAAGGAGATGCTGAGCTGGCCTATGCCAGGTGCCTCTTGTAGTCACGGGAATGACCAATAGTTTAAAAGCAAATTAAAAACTGCATTCACTTTTCTGCCCTTCCCTTGTGAGGCTCAAATACACACCCTGTAGCCGCTCAGTACAGACATTTATTTCCCACTGTCCTAATGAGATGTGGTACTGAGACATACTGAACCTTCAGCACCTCTCACTCTGCTTTCACTCCTGGACCAGCTTCTGCTGAGAGGATACAGGTTCCACAGCCTGTCTGAGCCTGTATTTGTGTGTCTGTGTTCCCATCTCTCTCCACATGGCTCCCTGTAACTGCCAGGCTTTGTTCCTCTCCAGGAGAGGGGAGGGAATCTAGAGATCATGACAACTCTGATTCCTGAACAATAAATTAATGGCAAAAAGCCAGTCATGCATTTTATCTTCCCATACCCTCCTGAGCTCTGTAGACTCTTCTGTTGCTTACACTTCTGACAGAACTGGCAACATCACCTGTATCTCATTGAGACCGTGAATCCAGATGTGACCGCCCCAGGAAGGGGAACCAGTGAGAACTCAAAACAACTGTCCAAACTATTCTGCTTTGAAAAAAGCTTCTGATACAAATTCAAGTATCATAATATTTCCAATTTTTATAGGATCAGATTTGCTTTTATTCATTTTTAAAGTGGAACAGTATTTGATTATAGATAATATAGTAGAGGAAAACTCCAGCACAATCCTAGCACCATGAACTGTGGCAGGGTGAGGACACCCAGCTGTAAATCATGTTTGTATGGGAAGTTAGGAGCCTTCACTGGTATGTAAACATTCAGAGCTCACTTTACTAACCCCTTGTTCCAAAAACTCTGCTTCTAATGAAGGTGTAATGCCAGGATTAAGGTTAATCCTCAGTGCCCAGATGTGTTGCTAATGAATGTCAGAGCCTGCTGCTCACAGTTGCCCCAAATGACTGCAGACCACTGCAGTAGGAATGCAAACCTACTCTCAGCTGATGGATACCTTTGTGTCCCTTTCTGTGGTGAAGCTCATGTTCCTCCAGCATCCACACCACAAATTCAACTGCACTCTTTGCAGTGCTTGGCTATTAGCATTTGCTAAATAGTTTAATAAAATGTCTTGCTGATCAGAATTGAGGTTTGCTGACAGTATCCATGGGAAGATTGCTCTGCTGTTGCCTTCTGTATAAACTTTGGTCCAGTCATCAGAATAATCTGTGCATAAAATTTGAATAGGTCTCTCTCTCTCTCTTTTGAAGACAGAATTTATGGCTACATGGCAATTAATCAATTAGTCATGAATATTGAAATTACCTAACTAAATTTTGGAAACAAAAAATGCATGCAGATGGACAAGGTCCAGCAAGCACGGCAATTAGGAATGGCCACATGATAGAGAAGAGTTGCCACAGGCTGGCTAGTGGCCTGTGAACCCTCTGACATAGAGATGGTTTGATACTGACCATCTATTAAAGAACCTTCTCTCAAAGAACATGGCTGGCACCAGAAACTGGTTGAGAAACTGCGTGCAGATAAAACATCAAATAACAAGGATAGCAGGACTTACAGGAGGACACTACTTTCCTAAACAAATTCTCATTAGGGTTAACAGAGAAAAAAGACTCAAAAAATGGTCATCTTGCTCTCAAGGAAGCAGCAGTATTAAATAGTGAAGCAGTTTCATTTCAAGACACCACTGCAAGAGAAAAAAGAATGGCTTAGAAAATAACTCCCAGACAAATAGCCTTTGTGAAACAGGAGACACAGCAGGATGGAAGGAAAGAGACCTGGGATTAATTCTGAAGAGCTTCCACACATATTGGAAAGCCTGCATGCTACAATTCTAGCTGGTAAAATAAAATTAAGCCCTAGGGCATTTAAACTACTTGCATTTAGCTATAAAACAATTATGATGACTTCTAATTTAACAAGAAATCTTAAAAAACTTTAAGCACATCTTTAAAGGATGCAACATCAAGTCAGATCATTGGCATCCTGTTGTTGCAGGCTGGACCTGAGTGGTTCAATATTCAAGAGGAAATGTTTAGCCATTTTTCACCAGATAGATGCTGTCAGGTGCTGTGATAAAGCCTAATTGATAAAAGAGATCTTTAAAACAAACCTTATTACATTAGGAGGAAAGTGAAAAATAAAAAAAGTTGCAATATGAAATGAGAGATCTCTTTGTTACTCTTTCCTGGTTTTTTTCTCTCCATATTTCTTTAGGTGTCAGAGCCATCACTTGTGATGTACTGAATCAAAGGTGGTGTAGCAATAGAGGTTTTTGGAGTATCCAATATCAGGTATCAGCAATTCATAACTGCTGGAGGACAACTCCAGGATATGCAATGACTCTGGGGTCAGATTTTTTCATTTGCTACAGAGGTGAGGAGTAAGAGTGAACCTCATCCACAGACATTGAGATTTTCTCGCTTTGATTCCTTTTTTTCCCAGCATGAGATGTTGAAAGCAATAGGAAAGAGCTGATGGAAAAATGATTTTTGTATACTGCAGGCTGAACTGCTACAGCTCTTCATCTTTATGCAAACCTGCCTGACATTGGGGACACAGGAGCTGCTGCCCAAACCAGCCACAACTTACAGTCTTTTGTAGCTGATGTTACTGAAATTATTGAGATTATGGTAATGGGCATTTCCTGGGAAGGGCTTTCATTGGGCTGAATTGGTGTCTGCCTCAGCAACAGGATTCTGCATCTGCACCTGAAAGTTGCATTTTGTGAACATATTCAAAAATCCAACTCAGTCCAACAGTGGCACTTCTGTATTTGGAAATGTATTTCTAAATAAATGAAGAAATATATTTAATGTGTGGTTGTAAAAAGCATATGCACAGATTTCTAATTCATTTAAAATTAGAACGCAGCAATAAACAAAGAAACAAAATCTTTGTACAAAGATGAGCTTTGTATTACACAAAGTAGTATGAAAATAATTTTATTTAATGTATTTGTGTTCATTATCTATATTGTAGTATCTGTGGAAAATTCTCTTCTGCCAGACTTTGAAAGTAATTTATTCTAATGGTTTTTGGCATAGAAGTTTGTGTCTTACAATGTTTTGGAAAACTAGACAACCAAAATCAAGGCTGCGTAGAGAAATGTCTGCTTGGGAAAATACTCCAAGCAAGAACATGTTGTGTCCATAAATGCCCCTCACAGATTTTACATTAAAAATTAATCTTCTCTAGTTTAACAGGAAGATAAAAAGAAGATATTTTTGCCATTTGAAGATACATTTCCTAATTTTGCAAGGCAATTGTGAAGTATCATCACATTTAGGGCTTAGCTGCAGAACAAGAGAAGCTTCACCAGTTCCAGACAAGCTCATCCATCCAATTTACTTCCAAATCCAGTGCAGTGCTTACTGAAAGCAGAAGGAAAAAAAAAAATCTTCAATAGCTTCTAGATCAGTTCCTAATAAAGGATCGGTTTCCAACACTAAGCACTAGAAATAATCTGAGAGGGAAAATATTCAGAGTGGATTAACTCTCTTCCTCTCAGGAGGAATAGAAACTTGAGTCAAAATAAGCATCTCAGATAATAATTAGGAAAACTGACTCTGTGATATACACACACTGAAATAAACATGCTAAATAATTATCTTTGCTATGGAGAAATGCTGTTGAGGCAATATTAGGAAGAAAGTAATGAATCCTGATCTCATTTTATTTCTGCTAAAAATGGGATTTTACTGGGACAAATTATATAATATCCTCTCTCGTCATCTGAACAGCTGTACAACTGATTCAAAACCAGCTCCTTCAGATTATCACAAGGCTTGAATCTGATGTCCAGCAGAGTGGGTTCCTGTTGTGAAGATGGTGGACAGTGGGTGCCATGCCAGGAAGATGGCAGCTGGTAGCATCCCTCCTCTTTCCACAGGAAAAACAGCAAGATCCCTGAGAGTGCACACAGGCAGTATATTCCATAGCAGTGCTTAGTGAAAGTGCTTCAGACAGAGCAGTTGAAGGACTCAACAGATTTCCACCTTACCATTGCTTTGGCATGAATCCGTTTCCCCTCAGGTGATGAAGAGTGCTACCCTTGACATCACAGGGTCAGGCCCGTGGCTGGACATGTCACATATTCATATCCTAATACCTTCCCTGTTTTCCCTTTAGTACAAAAGAGAAAAGAGCTATGCCAATATATGAAACATGAAGTAAATTCAGTGCATTACTGGTATTTGCATCAGTGCTAAAAACCTTGTGTGAGGATGTGTCGTAGCAGCAGCCAGGACATTGTTTTTCCCTGACCCAGAAGAATGCAGTGAGGGATCTGAGAGCCACAAGGGCTGGTGCAAGAAGAAAGGGAGCTCAAGGGCACAGGCAGTGGGGAGGTGTGGGCATAAGATGATCAACACAGACACCTTCTTGGGCTGCTCCGCAAGCCTGGACTGAGGCAGGAGCCTACTGTGCTCAACAGTGTCCCCTGGGCAGGACCAGCCAAGGAAAACAAGGAAAGGGGACTCCCAGGGGTGGGAAATGGCCCAATAACAGCCAAGAGCAGCCTCCCAGATCAGACTAACAGGATGGGGGAGAACTCATCAAAGATGAGTCAAGTCTAAAATATGTATTTACAGAATATCTTCTGTCTCATCTGCTGGGTGCAACCCCATTATAAAAATCCAAATTCTATGGCAAAATACTTGATTGGGCACCATGCTCCAAACAGGAAATCATATAGTTGCATGTGGAACCAGAGAGAGTCTTTGGTAGGGTTTTCCAGTGAGAAAATGAGAGCACTAATCACTTAATTTACACTGGAGACACTACCTCCTCCTCTCTCTGCATTGTCAGACAGAGATGTTATGAAAAGGCATGAGAGTCTGGCAGTGAAGAAACTGCCAATGTGTGGTTAAAGTTTTCCTCTTAGCCATGTCTTGGAGGTCAAAGGGACGCATGTATGGCTGCATTTGGGGGAGACCAAGGAGGACAGCATGGACAAATGTCTGTGATGAGCTAATTAACCTTTAGAAAAGGAGAGCGAGCACATTTTTCCTGTAATAAGCTAATGAACTCTATCCTCTGGGAGAGATGAGGGACATAATCAATGAGGCTCGTAACAGGGGTTTGCCAAAGATGCTCTTCAGAGGAGGGGTGAAGAGCAGGGCTGTTACTGAGTCATTAGCTTAAAAAACAAGAGCTGAAATGGTTGCCTGCTGCAGGAAAATTGGGTTCCCCTTCCATGTGTATTACATTACATATAAAAGGGCTCTGAAAGCATACTTTCTGCTTGGAAGAATATCACAGTTTTCCACTAATCCATGAAAGAAGCAAAGCTAAAAAAAGAAAAAGTACTTTTTCTTGACAATTTTTCCTTATAGCAGCTCAAGTCAAAACTAAGTGAAACTTTTATGCTGGCCTTCAATGTAAGCCAAGCTGTTACAGGTTGATGGTGAAAATTTCAATATGGGCAGGGTCTCAGCCTACATCTTATCTGTCTGCTGTTATGGCACATTTGGTTCTCACTTTGGAGCCCGGTGACTTTGTTTTCTTGAATTACCACAATGAGAAGTTTCATCACTGACCCTTCTGGTGCTGCAAGTGCAGTAAGTGAGGTCAAAAATGAAGAATTTGCTAAAGAACATTTAGAATTTTCCTCTCATCAGAATCTGTGTGTATAATAGTCTTTCAAAGGCCTTTTCAAAAGGAAACTGGCAGAGGCTAAAGACCATTTTAATGTTTCCTTTGATTTATTAACACTAGCTCAGTTTTTAATTTGCAGAAAAGAAGTGCTCCATTAATACTCACAGTAACATTTCACATTAAACATCCTAAATGTGACCTAATCTATTTTTAAAGGAACTAATTCCCATGCATTGGTTGACTTATTCCAGGCATCACCAAGGCTGAAAACATGAAGCCTGTTCCTGACATGCAGCAAGGTTTCCTTGAACAGCTGCACTGTTATTCTATCTGTAGTTTTCTGTAATAATATCAGTGGGCAGGGTTTGTTTTATGGCACTAAGGAAACAAAGGAGGATATTTTAGCATAAAGGAAATTTGCATATTTGCTGCTATAATAGCAGAGAGAATTTCACTGGAAATTGAGAGTTTCTGGAAATTAAAATCTTGTATTGCATTTGTGCACACACATAAAGACACACACGCACACACACACACTCCTTTCACTTTGCTTCCCTTAGTCTTATTACAGTATTTATTTGACTGATATCCCTGAAAATTTCATTTGCTACACAGCACTAGCTAGTGTTGTAGCACAGATGAATATCTACCTTCTTTTCCTCTGACCTAGATGTGGAAAAGGTCCAAAAGTTATCTTTAGCCTGATTAATCTAAGTCTGATCTGCTAATATGCTGCCATGGATTAAATATATACATGTCATCTGAAATAGCTGAGGCACAGCTCAGACATCCTGTAAATGGCAGTACTGGGACGTATCTGCAGTGGGTTTTGCTAAGCAGGCACTCTGCCCAGTGCTCTCTGATAAGGTTTCTGGGTCACATCTGAAGACTTCAGCAGAAAATGTGATTGTGGTTACTACTGATGGACATTTTTTCTGCAACTTAAAATTCAACCTGATCTTAATAAATCACAGAGGAAACATGTACTAAAAAGGGAGAACTCTTTAACTTCTCCCTCTGCGTGGTGTAGGCACAAGAGCCACAACAATGCAGAAGGAGACCATATGCCCCTTTTGCATCTGGGGAGGGTCTCCATGGCTCTGGTGCCTGGGGAAGGAATCCCAACCTCCCAGACATCCCACGGGGCATAGAGGGGCTGCATTGCAGCAACAGACAGGTCAGGGGACATCCAGACTTCATTATCAGCAATGTTCATCCTTGGAGCAGCCCAAGAAGAGGCTACTTTACAAGTGGTTTATTCTCCTCACCACAGCTTGATCAAATTGTCTTTTCAAGGTGGCCCAAGCCCTAATGTTCACACTTCTGTTTTCAAGCTGAGGTTAGGTGCCCACGTGGTTACACCCTGGTGGCTTTTGCAGCTGCCTTATGTACATCTCACCTCTGGCCATTCCCTGAGCGGTTTTCTAGCTGCCCTCCCATTTTCGCTAGCTATTCGCACTTCAGGCTGGACAGAAGAAGTGTGCCAGGTCCTCTGTAAAACAAGAAAGATGGAGAAAAAACCTACCTGCCAACACCAAACCACCCAGAGAGCTGCTCCTGATCTCAGCCACTGAGGCTTGGGAGGTTCCCTATGAGCTGATGAAAGGGCAAGAGGGTGCAGCACTGTGTGTGCAAAAAAAAAAAAAAAAGGTGCAATTGGAAAGCAAAGGGGAGCAGGTTTAAGAAAGATCTCAAAAAGATCAGAGACTTCAAGAAAATTCTAACAGCAAAAGGAGAACTGAAAACAGAGAGAAAGAGTCCTCTTTCCCATTTCAATGGTGATATGAGTAAGACAAGCAGATCTCCACCAAGGATGTTGTCACCAATTGCGTTTATAATGAAAATTGCCGGGCAGATCCCCAGTATCAGCTACTCACTCAGAGGGGCTTTTCTATTATTAGGACAGTCAGCTGGGAGAATGGCCAAGGTTTACATTATCCCCATTACCAGCTAGCTTTGATGGGTACTGGAGAGCATCTATGATTTTTGGAAGTATAACTGCATCCTTTGGACAGTACTCCAATGTTCCTCTGTTTCAAGACGGTCAGCATTGATCCTTCAAAGGAAAAATTAAAATCCTAGGCTGAAATAATGAAAAATCAAAGTGTGAATGACCTTAAGAGACTGCAAAATCTACTTTGGCCTCAAAGGGACTGGCTGAAGATGGAATACTGGGTGTGTGTCCCCTGGAAACTCCTCTTAGTCCTGCCCTGTCTCATAGCAAACTTTTTGTTGTGCAAAGCATTTTCACATTTATATATCCCCATGAGAAAAAAAATCAGTTTCTCCCCACAAAAACATGCAGCATCTTTACTAACTTTTCCTGTTTCATGGGGGTTTACAAAAGCAATTATTAGATTTTAAAACACCAAAGTCATTCAGCAAAGAAACAGTTTGATACAGAAAGCACCATTCAGCTTTTTGGTGTTGAATATACAGGTGTTTATCCAAGCTATAGAACATACTTGGTTGAAGAGTTCCTGAAACACCATTGCTCCTGCTAATTCCTGTAGATCTGTTATTTTCTAAACTGCTGCATCCCTGTTCTGGAGTAGTGGCTTATTGGGAGATTTTTTTTCTCTTTTTTAATTATATGTTTCCAATTATGATCACTGGGCTTCAAGGACAAAGGATTTTTTTATTCTTATGCTTTTCATGCATCACTGGAGCACCTAAAGAGCTTCCAACAGATTCAGAAAATCAGGCTGCCTGTAGTGAATGAATTCTTCAAAAACAGTGATATTATTAGCTCTTCTGTGTCATTGAACAGACAACCTAAATGCTAAAACCAGAAATTTCATTAAAGATTAAAGAAATATCATTTCACGTTTCACCTGCTCCATTAATATCAAATATGAATTCTATCTTTCATGACACAACTGAAGTGCAGTGTAAGATTTCAGATATACCATTATTTAATCTCTTTCAGAGAAAGAAAAAAAATGTTCGAAATCCTTAAAGAGCTGTGTCTGAGCATGACAATATGCTTTGTCTGACCATTTCAAGTCACTAAAGAATATCTTGGCCTTGTGATTTTTCAACAGCTCCTGTTCTTCATGCACCACTTGAAATATGTTAATGGAGACATAACTTTCAGGAAATGCCAAGCACTTATTCTCTGAGTGTAAGGTCTCCAAAGACTTCTCTGTTAGAATACCCAAGAAGTGAGGCACTCAAAATCATTAAGTGCTTTTGGAAATCTCAGTCTTGAGTATTATGGTCAAACTACTTTTACCTGGAGTTTTTCCTGGTCATTTACTTGCAGCTCCCTCTTTTACTTTCTTTTCCCAAAGAGTAGTTTCTGAGCAGACTCCTGGCCTTTTCACCAGAGGCCAAAACCCCCTGGGCACATGGTGAGGGGTTTTTTTTGTATGTCTACAGTAAGAAGAGGACTGTAGAAGTTGCTTAATGGGAAAAAGAAAAACTGGAAAAGATGCCTGTCAGACATTTTCCTAAGAGCAGCATCCTAGCAAAAAGGCAAGTTCAGAAGGTAATTCCATCATGTTAATGTTTCCTATGTACCTTATAGCAGACGATTAAAGAAGGACACCAAAATCTTTCCAGAAAACACATCCCCATTTGTTTCTGAATCATTTTCAGCAGAGGCTTTCAGAAGCAAGATTTTAAAAGAGTTACTCTCTTTCAAAATATTCAATAGAGTAACTCTCCCATAAGTGGAGTGTAGATCTCAGTTTTGTCCCCTTCCTGGAACTATGCATGTATGTATTTATCACATCAGTTCCGCTGTCCTCTAGCAGGAGCCATGGGGTGCTCTACCATGATTCCCCATGTCACCATGTTTTGCACTTTCCCTGTGTTTTGGACCCCTGCTTTTTCCAGTGCCACATACTGCTGTCACCATAGGGCAGGCCATGGGGCTTTTACAGGAGAGAGGATGAGCCTCCTGCCGGGGAAAAAAGAAACCTCCTGAAAGCACCATCATGCTTTTGAAATGACTTTGGTTTCCACAGCACCCCTGCAAAACAACACAGCCAGGGTTCCTCAGCCAGTCTTTCCCTGCAGATGTCCTTATCCTGGCTATGGTAGAGCTGTACAGCTTTCCAGTCCACATGCCTATGCAAAACATCGAGTCTCTATTTTAAGGAAAGAACAGCACTAATAAATAAAATGGAAAAAAGGGTAAAAGCATTTATTTTTATGAAGCTATTGCCCCAGGGCAGCTTTACAGAGACTGAGTCTCTGGAGTGCCAGAAGTGGCTTTTAATCTCTGTTGTTCTTTGGGCAAGTGGTTGCCAACCCGTGGCTGTGTATGACCTGACGGGTCTGTTCCTGCTCCTCCTCACTGTCCTGGCCTGTGAGCACATGTCAGATACCACCAACATCCCCCCCCTTTTGCTCCAGCCTTCCCTGGGCCAAGGTAGAGCTGACCTCATGGGGGCTACCCCTTATTTCAGTTTTGGCTTTCCTTCACAAGGTGGGTGCAGAGATGGCTTGGCCACAGGCAATACACCCTGTCCCCCCATCCCCCCTGAGCCTGTGCAGCCCCCAGGGGCAGGGGCCAGCTGTCCCTAAGTGCTCCCAGCTGCCTTGGCCACATGGCTCGCACTTGCTGGGGCAGTTCAGGCAGCACTGCCAAAGCCGCAGTGACAGGTTATTGGGCTCCTACAAACGGTAATGTGATGTTTACTGCTCACACTGAAGTGCCACATGGGCTGCAAGCTGTTTTCTCTTGGCTGAGAGCTCAAAGGGAGACAACCCCAGCTGCCTGGTGAGCAAGGACTTCTTCCCGGCTGCCGACCAAGCAGGGCAAGAGCATGTTTACTTTTTGTTTTTAGAAAACTCCTGGCAGAAGTGCATCAACTTTATCTCAGCTCCTCACAGAAATATCTTTCCTGCAGGTACTATGTGAAGCAAAGATTTACAGAGGAAAAGACTCTCGAATATACAGCCTTGAAAAAACCCAACCAGATCCCAGCTCCCTGGCACTGCAAGGAGCACAGGGACTTTCCCATGATCGATTTTCCCAGTTGATCCTGAACAGATACAAGCATTCCTGCTACTGCAAATGACTTCCACAATATTTGCTTCCAGTCGAATTCTCCTGGCTGACTTTCAAATCCTTTTACAAATATTCCTGATATTCTCACTGCCCTGCCAAAAAGATTGCTGGGATTGGCAAAGGTCTGGCAAGCTGAGCAGACAAAGGAGAGCAAGTTCAGCTGAGCTCCTCGATGGTCCCAACTTACTTCTCAACCCGCTAATTGCTCAGCAGTACAAACAAGTGGAAAACAAACCGCTCCTATTGGAGAAGGGCTGTGAGCAAACCTAAATTATTTGGGAAAGAGAATCCCTTCAGGGTCCCCTGTTTTCCTGACAGAAAGCAAGCTGAAGAATTGTAATGGAAGGAAAGCTTCCTACTGGGGTTTCTACACTGAAGCTGCCATCATTCAAAAACATGAATTTGAGGTTATCCAGGAATTGTTTCACAATCCCTCAAATAATCTTTTAAATCCACCTACAAACCTAATATTATCCTTCAAGAATGTATCAGCAAAAGATTTTTATTTTATCAGCACTGAAATCTTTTAGGACTAATAAATTTAACCTTCAGTAGTATTATGGCAGTCATTAAAAAAACTGAATTAATATTTTGGTAGTCTGAAAAGGTTATGTTAAAAATTTTGGTTTAAAACTTTTTAACCTGCTGGTCTGGCAAGGCTAAGTGAGGAAACATTATGGATGGGAGCAACCTGGTCAAAATACCTCTCCCAAGGACCTGATTGATTCCCGGGTGTATAAAGACTCAGGGAGTGGTCTCCTTGGGCAACATGCAGGATACGTTTGAATAACACCAATTTCAACTGCAATCCTTATTTAGGGCTTCTTCTCATGTCAGCGCCTGGAACTCTGTCCTTCTGTACTGCAAAGGTTTGAGGATGGCAGAGATGCTTCCAGGAGTGTCTCTTTCCCTCCTGAGAAGACTCCCCTGTTCTGCTGTAGAAGGAAATATTGGGGTATAGAGGAAAAATAAAACAGCCTCTGAGGGTAATAAATAGGTAGTCAGGAAGGTATAATTTGTGTATAAGACATGCATAGACGTTCATTTCAGGTCAATACCTAATTGACCTCCTTTTAATTCAAAAAGCATCACCCTTGTCGTATTTCAGTGAGATTCCATGTTGGAGAGAACCCAGAAACTCCTTCAAATTTGCTGTCCTTTGTAGAATGGCTAGAAGGACAAACAGGCACTCTGAAATGCTGTTGGACTTCTTCTTTGGAGCCACTATCAAAGGACACTTTTTCATCATTGATCAAGCAGACTGAATTCTTTCCTTTACCACTTGAATCCATATAACCCTCTGTAGATCTGGCCAAACTCAACTTTCTTAATTACATTTTCCAAGGCAGAGTAGGCTTAAATCAATAATTAAACAAAAATTAGTTAGCACATTTCATTTACTTTGCATTTTTCAATGTAGACTTACTGAAAGCTGACATAATTTATGGACGTCTCCTTCATGCATGTACAGTCTAAACTATAATTTAAATGGACTGGAAAAAAAAAATTACTTCTATGAGTTGAATCAATATGTCATGAATTGGCATACTGCATTAAGCAGGGCTAGTAAAATTGGATAGAGCTGTTATACATCCTAGAGTACAAGGTGACTGCTGTGTTCTCCGAACCTCAACATTTGCACCTTCATGAGTGCTGAAGAGTGGAACAGGGCTGGGTAACTCAGTTGTCTGCCTTTATTTTATGAAAAGAAAAAACATCCTTACTTTACCCTGTGGTCTAAGTCTGGGTTGCTCTGAGGGACTTTTTAAAAAAAATCTACTACGTTGTTTCTCTCCAGAGAAACATTGAGTTTTCATGGGTTAGGATGCTTTTCTCTTCACAAATGAATATTTTTCTTTTTCTTTCTGTTTTTTTTTCTTCACATTCAGAGCAAGTTCCTTCATAGTGGTTGGCTCTAATGAGCTTGATAAAGCAATGGCATAAATTACTCAAATTTTTCATATCTTACTGAAAACGAGCACTTAACCATGCCTGAAGAAACTAAATCACAACTTATATAACTGATTATCAGTATTCACATTTGTTATAATCATAGTCAGAGACAGTTAAATGGTATATGGCCCTCTTAAATTAGGCTGCTTCTTACACTTATTATAAAATCCGAGGTACTCATTGTATTGCACACAGGAGCTAGCTTTAATGTAGTGCACAGGTATGACAACAACCACTGAAACCTATGCTCTGGTAACACCAAGCTGTCCGAGTCATCTGAGAGCCTGGCTGCCTGGAGAGCAGCACAGAGAGGTTATTGTTGCTATATCTGCACTGCTGTTGTTACTCTGACTGAGCTTGTACCAGCATTGAATTGCTTGAACTTGTCACTATTGCTGAATTAGGGAGGTTAAGCTTGCTTGTATGTGCAAGCATATAGAGCAATCACAGCTGTGGCTGCAATTTAGACATAAAATTTGTAGGTTCAGGGGTAGTAATCTATGATGATTTTTCCTCAGAATGATTTGCACATTGATGCTTTCCTGGTCTGGTGGTGACTGCCCTTCTAGACTCATCACTCTGGGCCAGTCTGGCCCCCAGGCTCTGTACACCAAGGGGTTTCCATTCTTCATTTCTGTCCTTTTACCGGGCAGCAACCAAATTTCACAAAAGCCCAGTGTTAAATGGTGACTGTGAAGTCCACCTGCCACAGAAGGTGCCTGCATGTGTAAAGACAGGAGGGAGAAATCCTGATGAGTGTCCACTGAATAGAAATCTGCAGGTAGGAGTCTATTTCTGTGAAGAGGCTGTTGGGGTCAGTGCACCCCTGTCCTGCTGTACAAGAGTAATGTCATTTGAGAGAACAGAACCAGAGGGTGAGAAAAGAGGTGGCTGGAGGTATCTGAAAGCTGTCAGGGGTATGAACTGGGGGGTGTGAACAAATTCTCACTAGCATGTACACCCTATGAGCTAGGATAGCAGCCACAGGGAGGACTTCAGCCCACATCTTGGATCAACCTCCAAGTTCTGCTCTTGTATTTAGATTTCAGTTTAGAAGGTGATTTTAAAAATATATTTAAAAGAAAGTAATTGGAGACTGTTATATAACATGCATTTTGGATTGTAGAAATAACCTAAATGCTGGTATTTTCTAACTTCAGAATGATTGAATTATCACTCTTAAAACACTCTCTTAATATAGTTAGTGAATGTAATTGGATCACAGAGGCTGGCTTAAAACATCACCACAACTGCATCACAAGGGGAGATGCTCAGCTTAATAGCTCCTCATTTCATATCTCTCTATGCATCAGCCCAGTGTGCTTTAATTCAGATTCCCCCCGTAATACCCACTGTTGATCCAATCACTTTTCTGAGAGGTAGCTCGGACATTCTGACAGCAAAAGTAGCAATGTTAATATCTTATTGTTGTCAACATCAGGGAAATGTCACAAGAAGGAGATGAAGGGTGCAAGACAAAATGCAGTCAGGGGAAGAGGAGAGGTAGAAACAAGATTCCTTTTGCTCCCACTCATTGTATACTGTACTTGGTTAAGCAGGTGGGACGAGAAAAAAAATTAAGAAAGCCTGGAGTCAAAACATCTAGAAGACAGGAGTGGAATGAGAACTGCAAGTGAGAACTACCATCTCCCACTGAGACATATTTGAACTTGACATGCATGAAGCAATCGAGGCTAAGGTGGGCCAGTTCCCATGGCTGATTTCCTCTGTCGCTGCATCTGCTAAAACTGAGGTGAATATTTTTGGCAAGCCCCATCTGTGATGAAGGCTCTTGTCACTAGCACCTGGATGCATTATGTATAGGATATAGAATTACCAGGGGGCTGAGCAGGTACCAACCCAAGTACCAGAAGCCTCCTATTCACTTCCATGCCAATAGAGTACTAGTTCCTTTATAAAGGATGCTTCAATGAGGTGTTACATCTTCTCACACACCTCTGCAACCTGTATATGAGCAAGTAGATAAGTGATCTTGCAGGATCTGAGTCACACCAGAAGAAACTTCCCTAGCACATCTCCTGGATCATTTTTATGCATTAGCTTGGTGTCCTAAGAAAACGATGCTTAAGAATCACAGCTCTTGAGCTCCCTGGCTAACTGCAACCAAATGTGGTGGTAAGGTCCATGTTTAAAATACTGTAAAAGATATGTGAAAACTAAGATCTCATGGGGAAAATTTAATCCCTTCATCTCCCTGATGAAGAGTTAGGCAGATTTCAGGTATAACACATACCTGTAACAGTTGCTAGCTGAGCCACTGGCATGTATTTTGCCCTCAGAGTGAGTTGTCACAAGGGACAGACAAGGAAACTGAACTTACTGTAAAGCAGGGAATGTTTATGAGTATAAGGCTTTATTTCTCCTTGCCAGTAGAATAACTGATTTTTTCCTTTCACAGACTACTGAAGGGTCCTACCAATGGCACCACTTGAAGACAAAATAATGAAAAAAGTGTCCATCTCAATGCCTGTTCAGCAAAGAGGCAATCACTCTAAGTAAGGCTGTGTTGTTCTCCCTAAGCCCTTGACCACCTGCAATGCCAGGTAAAGAGGTAGTCAGTGCTGATAGCATCTTGGATTTAAGACTTTGACAGAAAATTAAGGGGTTCTGGAGAGGGGCTTCAATAGCAGGCAGCAGCCCTACTGCATGGACAAGAAGGACATGTGATATCCCAGATCAGCTTTTCTCTGGTACCAGCAAGAGAGCTGCTTTTACACAGGATTAAATCTTAGGCATTCACAAGTGCTCCTCTTCCCAGATGAAATATGCAAAGATGGAGAAAACACAAAGAAGTAAAGTGAAGAAGAGTAACATGAAGGAGACCGACATCACATGGAGATGTTGCATTACCTTCAAACCATGCATTTTTACCCGAGGTGTTTATAGTTAATGTTTTATTTCAAAGAAAGGGAAACAATTTCAGGAATGAGAATACTCAGCTGGTGACTGTAAACAGCCTTAAGTCTACCCTGCAGTGACACCTTGAGGGGAAAACATTAAAAATAAATAACCAGAATGTGCATTTCAAATCACTGCTAAAGAAACAGGAAGCACAAGACTACCTGGATGGACAGCTGCCTGGTCTCCTGGAGCAGCTCATGACAGTGTGGGGCTTTATGGCACCACTCCTGATGAACAGCTTTCTGTTAGCTGTACCACCTCTCAACTTCTCCTGTACACATCCCATATTTCTACAGTTTCACTTGCCTTTTCCTTTTTCCTCTTCTCCAGAGGAGATACAAGTATCTCATGATTTTCAGAAAGTGTTTTGGATCAACATTTGATTTTGACATTTCTGCAACTAAAGATGATCTTACACAAAAAACTGGGGTTTTTTCAGAAGAGGCCATCTCTTATTCCTTGTGTCATAGAATAAATTGGTTAGCCTCCCGGAGAGCAATGGCAGGCCCCAGGGTGACCTGGAGGTGGCTTCGCTCTGGGAGCCTGGTCTGGCCTGGCTGATTTGGCGGTGGGGTCAGCCTGGTGGCTACACCCATTTGCTCTGGCCCCTCTCCTACTCACTCTTTTTGTGGTATGCTCAACACTTGTCATAAATACAAGCCCTTACAGAAGCTTTCTGTAGACATGACCCAAGAATGTAATCAGAAATGTGGTCCTGGAAATGGCCCCCACTCAGGGCTGTGTGGCCTCACCTCTGCTGAGTGCAGAGGCAAATATTTCGGGAAATGTCCCCTGTTTTAGCAAACTACAGTGACCAGCCATCTTGGGTGTCTGAGGGATTGTTCCTTATGAGGAAGAGCAGCTACAGATGATCACTGCTCCTTCCAGAGGGCATTCATATTGAGATGAATACTGGTATAAGACTTCCGTATGTGTGAGCTGCACCTCCATGCTGTGTGGTGAAATAGCAAGTCAGCACTCGAAATGCTTTATAACACCTCCAGCAGGGCTTTGGTTCAGTGAAGTTCGACAAGGGCAACTGCAGGGTTCTGCACCTGAGAAGGAATAACCCCAGGCAGCAGCACAGGCTGGGGGCCAACCTGCTGGAAAGCAGCTCTGCAGAGAAGGACCTGGGAATCTTGGTGGACAATAAGCTGTTCATGAGCCAGCAGAGTGTCCTTGTGGCCAAGAAAAGCAATGAAATCCTGGGGTGCATCAGGAAGAGCACTGCCAGCAGGTCATAGGAGCTGACCCTGCCCCTCTACTGCGCCCTTGTGACAATCACCTGGAGTGCTGTGTCCAGTTCTGGGCTCCTCAGTACAGACACAGAGCTCCTGGAGTGGGTTCAGGGGAGGACAACAAATATAATTAAAGGACTGGAGCATTTCTCTTTCAAGGATAGGCTGAGGCAGCTCAACCTGTTCAGACTCTACCAGAGATGACTGAGAGGGGACTTTGGTTGTGTTGAGCAATAGGACAAGAGGCAAGGGGCAGAAACTGATGCAGAGGAAGTTCCACCTGAACATGAGCAAGAACTTTTTAATGTGCAGGTGACCAAGCACTGGAACAGGTTGCCTGGAGCGGGTGTGGAGTCTCCCTCACTGGAGATATTCAAGAACCTTCTGGCTGCAATCCTTTGCCACGTGCACTGGGATGACCCTGCTTGAGCAGGGAGAAGCCGCTGTAGTCCCTTCCAACCTGACCCCTTCTGTGACTCTGTTTTAGGGACCAGGTGACATGGCAGGGTCTGTGTAGCTTGCAGGCTTCATGATTTGTGAGTAAACACAGTCAGTTTGAGTTCAGCTTGGCAGAATGGGGAGAGGGAGGGCTTTTGTAATGCTGTTGCCTTGCACAAAGCAAGAGATAAGATTGTGTGTTTTTGCTAGGGAGATAAAGGGCACAGGCACAAAAATTTATATGTTGGTTGTTACGTGCTCTGGCATACTAATATGAATAAATTTTAATTTCTAATCAGTATGTTTAATTTGCAAAGCCTTAGAAAATGCAATTGATGTCATTTGGGAAGGACACATACTAAGAAAATGAGAGGTTTTGAGTAAAAAATTCATTTTAACCCTGCCTATGGAGCTGCTCCTAACCTTCAAATTAAACTATCTCAAATGTCAAAAAAACCCCCTTAAAATACAATTAAATTGAAGGTTTGTGAGCTCAGTCAAATAACATAGTCAGTACACTGTTTGCTGCTGCATGTATGAAATTCTACAAATTAAATTATATTCAAGTGTAGGTTTCGGGGGTTCTGGGGTCCAGTCGGGACGGCTGGACGTAGACGGTAACGGATGGAGACGAGAGATCTCTATAGGCAGGTCTTGGGACACAGTCGGTTTATTGTAAAGGGCGTGGGTATTGGGGCACTGCTCAGAGCTGCTAGACTCAGCTCTGAGCAGGCCCAAGAGAGCAAGAGAGTGAACGGGTGAGAGAGAGAGTGTAAGAGCAAGAGTGGAAGAGAGAGCAGGAGAATAGAATGGAAGAGAGAATGAGAATGTCTGAAGTCCTGGTTACAATACAATAAATCATCTTCTGCACTGAATATTCTAATTGTCACTAACCAATCTAATACAAGATACAAATCCTATAGCATTTACATACAGCCTATAAGAGTTCTTATATTACCATAGAGTGTTACATCTTAACTTCTAAAAACTACTCTTTGGACCCCTTCTGCTGAGCTAGTAGGGTCTGCTCTGACCCTTGGACCTGTTTGCAAGCAGAGGGTATTGTTCCATCAAGAGGGGATTACTTCAGTGGCCATACCATTGTTTTCTAGTTGTTCAGTAACTAAGACCTGGTATTTCAAAAGTGGCTTTCATTTCGATGTTGCCTGTAGTTTTCATATTCCCAAAATCTTTTGTCAGGCAATCATATTTCCAAGGCTTTCCTGTTTCATCTTCCCCAACATTCAAGACAGATGGTGTCACCACAGCAGTCATATGTGTCCTGCATGGGCTGGCACTGGGGAAACGGGAAATATTTTTTTTAGTCATTGCAAGATTAGTCTCAATTACCTTAAAATGAAGCTACCAACAATATCATCAACAACAAAAATGTCAACCTCTTCTTGGTTTGCACTTACAAACCACAGCAAGTGGCTCTGCAAGGAGTTAATCAATAATCATAGACCATTATGGGATTCAGCAGGTCAACATGTTGCTGACAGCCCTCTCTAGGAAATCCCACAGGTGTGGAACAAGAACATCAGGCACTGCTCCTGCCTTTTGCACATCAGTATCCTTCACTGGTCAGCCAATCAGGCCCCAGAGAAAATGGAAGTAGGGTATTTGATCTCACCCCAAAATACCCATCCCTTCACACCAGTGATGAACAAGCTCTATCATAGGCATCTCACACAGAGCCAGGTTTATTAGGTGTGAACATGACTATATTGTTTCTAAGAGTGCCTTGAAAAACAGATATGCCAATCCAGCTTGGTGAGAAGCCTGGACCAAACCTGCTAAACCCAAGCTCTTCACATACAAGGCCAGCCAGGGGCAGCTGCCACATGATCCCTACAGCTGGGCAAAGCACCAAAAGCACAACTCACCCATATCCAGCCTGCCTGGGAAGCAGCAGATTTATTAAACCTGAGCACATGTGTATACTTGGATGGAAATCAGTGGTACAAAAGTTGGAGTAGAATATGATGGAGGGGGAGGTGATATTTCTTTACAAACATCTACGAGAAAGTCGGTTACCTGTCCACAGCCATTCCCCTATACACTTTATTCACACATTCTCTCATTCCACATATGTACAAGCAACAAGATGTCTGACCTGGACCACTTGTGTATGACACCAAGGACAACGAACACAAGCTGCTAAGTCTTCCATTTGTCCCTGGAGTTCTTCTTGAGGGACATACATCCTCTTTTTGGACAGATCTCATACCGTTAGGAACTGTCATCTCTTATGGGGCAGTCCCTAGTACAAGCATTGTTGATTTCAGGTCTTTAATCCTTAAGCTAGGTTGCTTTTTTTTTTTGGAAAATATTCCTTATGATCTAATGGGAAAAAGCACATATGCAATGCTATATGGGATCTGTTGCCATGTCGATGCCACTCTCCTGTTGTTAGGATGTAGGGTCTGCTGTGGAGTTGGCTGGGCTGGGCTCTTTCATAGTGTAGGTCTTCTGGGCTTGGTATAACCACCCTTGTCTCCATTTTACTACTGGAAAGGGGTTTTTTGAGGGGAGTATCTATGCATTTAACCCTTTGTTCTTCCAGTCCTTCTGGTGCCCGATCATACTCTGTTCCTGCCAATCTTCACGTTTCTATTACAAATCTCCCCATCCTTTGGGCTCTCCCGGGCTCCAGGCAGATCGCCTACCTGAGATGAGGCACAATGCAAGCACAGAGGTGACTTGTGCAGCTGTATGGCTGGCTCCCATTTCACCTAAATGATCCAGGAAACACTACCCTCTGGCAATGGCAGCAAGCGATCCACCCTGGCCTGGGCAAGCTGTTTGACAGCTGAAGAAAGTGTTCACAGGTATTTGGAGCTGTGCTGAGCCTTAATAATGGGGGTCTCTGCAGAGCAGCCTCCTTGTTCCCTCTGAATGGTGCAGCCCCCATGGCTGTGCTGTTTACGAGCAGCTCCCTCACTGCTGGAAGCAGCTGGCCCTGGGAGCCTCACATCTACACGAGATCCTGCAAACCCATGTGGCCAAATGCACGTGATCATGCTGGGCCTTTTCTGTTCATTTGTATGGCTTGCCTGGGGTCAGCTCCCAGTGACTCATGTGGCCTAAGTGCCATTGAAACTCTTCACCTTGAGAAAGGGGGTTGAATGATAGCCAGAATATGTTCTGGTTTAGTTTGGTTTGAAGAAAGATATGTTTCTTTATCACCCTATACTTCTACGCAATTGGCTTTTATGCACTGCATGGTCCCCTGTAAGCACCGTAAATCTTTACCATCTGTGGTGCCTTCAGCACTGCAACACAGCCTTACAAACTGAAAATTGTCATTGCACAACTCAGATCTGTATTACTGGATGAATGGAGCTCCAGCCTTCAGAAACTATCATTTACAATTTTCTTTTGAGTGAAGACTACTGGGTAGGCCTTTTAAAAAGGGTTGAAAATAGCTTTGAATTGAACAAATTGCAACAAATAGTGGCTAGTTGTATGTATGCCAGCCTGCGCCACAGGGAAGGTAGATATTACAAATGCTCTGGGACTCCATCCTTTTATAGTAGCTTTTTCTCCACCACTGCATCCTCTCCAGTAATGGTGTTAAATAATGCATATGTAATTTTGTTATTTTATGCTGTGTTTTGCTTCTAACACTGGACTGAGACTGTGTTTCCCTTCCTACTCTGAAATTCAGTTGTGGATATAGAAATTCTATCATTTGTTGCTGCAGCATGTGAGGAATTAGAAATATTGTTTGGAGCACACACCACGTCTCCATTGGCCTCTCTTGACTGAATCAGATGGTCAGACACTGTCATGCCATCTGTAGTAAGCCCTGCAGGTGGGTGTGCCATGCCAAGAGATTTTGTTTGACAGCCTTTATTCATCAGATGGTTTTGCAGGCAGCTCATTAGAGAATGATGAACCTGCCTGTTTCTGGTTAATTATCAACTTCACAGTCCACTGGGTGAGATCAGCTCTCTTATAAGTAACTACTGATTCCTGTAAAAAGGATTTTTTTCTCTTTTTACTACACCATTTAAAAGTAAACTAGCATTTCAGCAGCTTTAATCACAGGTGTCTTTCAGTCTTCTATAGAGACATCTCCACAAAAAAAAAAAAAAAGAAAAAAAAATTGCAAAAAAATTGTTGATAAATACTTGTACAGTGTACTGGTCATCTTTGATAAATCCTTTGTTTCTGCTCTTAGCACATTCACACTATCAAGATGAAAAGCCAAATCCTCTCTTCTTATAGCTTCCCAACATCAGAGAAGTTGCACAGAGTTTGGCCAGGATGAACTAGAAATATTTTTTCTCTCTTTTGTATGTGATTAATGATATAAATATAAAAACTAGTTTGAAAAAATCACGAATGTCTCTTTTAAAGTTTGTGCTGTTTATTTGAAAAGTTTACACCTTTTCTTCTGTTGCTGGAGAGCATCTATTGCATTCTGGATACTAGTTTATTTTCAGAAATTATTGGGGTTTTTTCCAATCTTTATCATTCAGAGCTCAAATTCATATGAAGGTGGATGAAAAATTCCTTTCATAACATCTTAATGTGGGTCAATGCAAGAGAAAGAAGTGCAGAGCAACAGGAAATTGCTTCAGGAGCAGTGGTGCATTGAGAGACCAAGCAAAGAGTCAGATGCCACCAGATACAGTTCTCAAAAGCACTTCTCATGCCAGTAGAAGATCAGGGATGGTATTTTACACCTGGAGAAGTACTGGATTTGTTGACATCACAGCAATCACTCTGTAAATTCGTTAAATTTGTATTCCAGGCTGGGTAAGGGCAAGCGACCAGGCTGTGACTAGAAAAGCATCACAGAAAGCTGTGTAAGGGAGGAAAAATTGCATCACTGGTCTCACTCATCACACAAGGCTTGATGAAATGGGGTGCCTCATGCTGCCCTCTCTCAGCAGGAGTGCTGTGACCCAAGGTGCCAGTGCAGAGTTCTGCCGCTGTCCCTGCTCCCCACAGTGCCTTTCCCCGGGGCACAGCAAAGCCCCCGATGCCTTCCTGCTCTCCAGAGGCCAGAGCCTCTCTCCCCACCCTGCGGGGCGCACGGTGCCAGGCAGGCGGCTCCAAGCCCTGGGCTGCACAGTCCCTCCTCTCTCGGCGCCGAGAGTGACACGATGCACCCGCAGGCACCGGTCCCGACGGGAGGCTTGGCTCCCTGCAGAGCCAGCACTGCACAAACACTGCTCCCCATGAATGCGGGTGTACCCACAGGGCTGATGGAAATGCTCCTAGTTGGTATCGAATAGGGGAAAATTCTGTTTAAAAAATGCAGGTTTGAGAGTGCAGTAGCCTGGAAGGGAACTCCTGGTATGAAATTGTGAGAGGTAAAACAAAGCATTTTCTCTCTACAAAATGGGTTCTGTCTTCACATTACATCTCCAAACAGAATGACTCAACAGTGGAGAAAACACACCTTTGCAAAACACAAAAATACCATGCTCTTCCATAATAGAATTCTGGGTGGATTTTCAGAAATGGCAAAACGTCACCTATGTAGGAGGTAAAACAAGTGTCCCATCTTATCCAGCTGGTTCTCCATTCTGTCTATTGCAACATATTCAGAGGCATCTTGGGAAATGCCTTTACATGCTATGTATATAAACTATAGTTAAAATGGACTGAGAAGCATTTTCCTTGGGAAAATACATCCCAAGAACATTAAAGGATGCTTCACAACTGTATAGGGTTCTAATGAGGAGCTAAGAAATTGATTTACTCACAGCAAATGTTGATTTTATAACAGAGTTCTCTAATCACAAAGTTAAATTATCTGTTTTTTAAAATTATTCCGGCAGCCAGTTTGTTGCATGTAATACAGCAGTGTAAGCAATTATGTGCAATTCCTGCTGTAATCACTGGGTGGCATTTAGATGTGTTGGAAGAGTTCAATTTTGGATGACAAATGAAACGGAATATTGCATTTTGTACAGAGTAATGAAGTGTAAGCAGCAGACCAGTGACAGAAGTAAGAATGCAGGTAAATGCTAGATATAGATTCATAAAAATTCTAGAATAAATATATAAAATAGGTCATTAAAACACTTTAAGATTACTGTAAGGTGCTTGGTGATAAGTAGTGTCACCAAGGCTAATCTCAGGATAAGCTTGTTATTGAGAGAATAGTGACTATTAGTCTTGTGGCTGTGTCCCAGACATCACCCCACTGGTCAGGTGGGATCCAGGTACATTGCTCATCTCACCCTTAGGCTCACATAAATCATGGAACAACAAACAACCACTGGGCTCCCACGATGACCCCAGGCAGCCCTGGGTGCACCAGGATGGCCCCACACAGACCCAGGTGCAGAGGCCACATCAGTCTGTGATGCTGCTCCTGTACAGGTCAGACTCCCATCCTTCCTTCCTTCCTTCCCCATTCCCTCCCTCCCTCATGCATATCCATCTTGGTCACTCCTCACCAGACTCAAAGGGCTGTAAAAATGCAGCTGCCTCACCAAATGCAGCAAGATCACAGTGAAACAGGCCCTACCAGTTAGGAAACAACTGGCATCAAGTTCCTCTCTTCCCTTCTATTGTACAAACCACTGCTTCATACTGACAGAGATGTAAGCGCTGCTGAGCCCTTGTGGTCAGTGAAAGTATGAATTCAGTGTATAATGAGGTGCCTTCTTGTTCCAGCAAAGGATTAGAAAGAAAGAGATCAAGTTTTGTTTGTCATTTGAAGGACAAAATCAAGGAAGAAAAAAATCTTTTAGAAAGAAAAACTATGCTTTGTCTGCTCTTTGAAATGAAGAAAAACTAATCACAAACTGCCTCCTTCACTTTGCTTCTAGAATTATTTCTAGACAGAAGGGAAGGGGGCTAAGAAGTTTTTCTGTTTTAATCACAGGTCTTGAAGTTTTTACCAGGGAAAAACAAGGAAACTTTATATTATTGTGAAACTGTAGAGCAAAAAAGTTGGGCAAATAAAATGCTATGAGGGAATTAAACATTTTTTTTACACAAGAATGCACCCTCCCTCATCTCTAATATGGAAACCTGGGGATTTTGTACTGAGAAGAAAAGTACCAGCAAAGACTTAAAAGTATGTAGCTCCCATCAGTATTTCCCTATTCAGTCATCTGTTGAGATGACCCTTTCCTTAATATTTGCAAAAATGGTACTGCTGGATGTAAGTCACTGTGTATTTATTAATCTGAACAAATATGCTTTAAGAGGACAGCCCCTTAGTTTCCATCAGAAATTCTACTGCCACAATGCTCATTATAAAGGAGCCTGTTTTATATCCAAGGAGGAGGTTGTTTCTCAGAAAAAAGTGGCCACAAGTCTTTTATTGAGCCATTTATTTCCTCTGCCTCCATCATCATCACCCCTTTTCCAACAAACGCAGTCAGGGCCATGAACACCAATTGCTGAGTTAGTAAAGTTGCAGAATTATGATGATTTGCTACTTACTGCTTTACCTCCCTCATGCTGGACTCTTTCTCTGGTAAAAAGCAAGAATTGAAACAGGAGGTCCACCTAAAGGGAGACATCTGCATGAGACTGATGCATGAACCTACTCACCACAAATGATCCCTGCTGCATCCTAATCACCACACGAACACGACCGGTCTCCAGTCATGATGTCAAAAATGCTCCCTTCCTGATGTGTTTGCTCTTCAGTCTGCCACCTGCATCCACCCACTGGCATCTGAGTGCTTCACAAATGGATCCATCAACTACTGCTGGGAACAGAAAGTCAGTCAGTGGCACTCCCTGTTCAAACTGGAAATGGAGATGTTTATTTTTCAGCATTGCAAAGTTATATCAAACCACCCACCTCAAAAACAATTTTATTTGCTTCAGGTCTGAATCACAAAGTCTCTGGGTCATTCCCAGCCTGGCAGCAGCTGCAAAGATGGGGCTGTCCAGGCCTGTGTGTCCTGGTCCTCTGTGTGCAAACAGATGAATCAGTGCACAGCTCTTTCTCTGGACTGCTTGTAAAGGTACTCCCAAACTGGAATCTGCTCCTTAATTTGGTAAACTTCATTTTGGTGGCTATCACTGTAGGCAAGAAACTGAGACTGATGGAGAAAAACAAGGATTTTTATGAATCAGATTGTGTTGAGGGGGCAAACAATCAAAATAACTCACAGCACAAGCCAGGTACTCCATTATGAAGCTCGAGGCACTTCCACAGATATAAATAAACCCACAGCATAGTACCCTGCCACCATCATTTTAGCAGAGTGTGGAGCTATTTATACATGCAGGAGCACTATTTCTGCCACCACACCCCCGCAGCATTTCCTCCGGGTGAGAAATGCCACCAGAGCCACAGCTGGAGCCACCTCCCGCAGGCTGGGGACACGCTGCAGGGCACAGAGCATCCCCAGGACCACCAAGTGCAAACTCATGGGGAGAATCTCCCAGAGAGCAGAAAAGTCTGTGAAAAAGTTGTCTTAAAATTCTCTGTGCAGTTTTAAGAAAGACATCCGCTGCACATAAACACAAACAATCTCATGGCATCATCTCCTACTTTACATATTCTCAACGGCAAGCTGCAGACAGATGTGCTTCACTTATTGGCATCTTAGTCCACCAAAAATTATTAATCAGCAGACATGCTTTAGGCTAAAAATAAGTAAATACCAAAGGGAGATTTAAATATAATTTTTTTCCCTCCATATTTTGCCAATTTCAAATAATATATTGAAATCACGTCTGCTTTTGGAAATAATATGTCATTTTTCAGGTATCAAATGACCTTCACTATTCTTTATTTAGTGGTACAGTCTTGTTTTTAAGACAATATAAATTCAATTTTTTTTTTCTTTCAAAAAACACGATTTTGCAAGTGCTTTTGTCATGGCAGGATGTTAGAAATGGAGAAGCTCACCACAGTTTACTGAAGTAAGATTTGCTCTGACTCATAATAGATTGGGAAGGGATTCCAGCACAAAGATGAGGTAAATCAATACACATCACCTGCAAAGAAAATAAGAATTGTAAAGCAAACAGGGAAGAGTAAGCCGTGTTTAAATGTATAAGACACAACTGAGGAATTTTTTTTTTTAGTAAGTAATCTGAGGTAACAATGTTGTTTAGAACCAACAGATGTCTTTGAAGCATTTTATCAGGATCAGCTATCTTGTAGAAACTTCTTAAGCTAAATAAGAGATTCTGTACTAACATCACTAGCTCCACAAGACTACAGATGAAGTATATAAAGAATGCCTCAAAGCAAGGAAGCTGATTTCCAAATTGAAGTCTCACAAATCATCAAAATCACCTCAGAGTACCCTACAGCTAGCTTGTTGGTGGCCTAATGCTTCTGTTCTTCATCTTTCAGACTCATAAGATAGCCTATATAACTTAATTATGTTCATTATTCTAGTCTCACTTTTTTCACTTAATAGCACCTGTCACAAGGATGCTGGTGATTTTTGAGTAGAAGGGTAATGGACAAAGAACTCCTTATGTTTTGATTGGCATACTCAAAATAATTTGGTAATTCCTTTAGGAGATGCTTATTTGAATATCTGTAAGGACTCTAGCTTTCAAGTTACTTTTTGTGTCTCTAAAGCTTTATGATAGAAGTTGGACATGAACTCACAGGGAAACATGAACAATTTCAAATAAAATTGAAGCATCACATCTGCTGCCATTGTAAATATAAAATAAGTAGGAACAGAGACTCAGATAAACAGTGCCTAACTGCAAGATAAGTACAAGTCTGAATTTATTGCTCTGTTTGGAATTTATTAGTTCTCTGCCTTTAAATTCAGAAATGCAGCCAAGTTGTACCTACTAAAAAATTGCACTAATGGCTGATAAAAGCCTGGGCAAGGAGTAGAATATTTGTGAGTCTGGGTCTGTGAAACCCACTAACTCCCCTGTTAAGAAAAAAAAAGCAGGTTCTGAATCATGACGGGGATGTGCAGACCTTGGAAGCTCTTGGGAAGCCTCATCACCCTCTTGCATGAGGGCAAAGTTAGGTGTACAGCTGCCATGCTGGCATGGGGGTACACGAGGTGGGTGGAAAAGGCCATGTTAGGAAGGCATGAAAACCAGTACTGGGCAAGATGATGGCTCATGAATGGCACACAGTGGGGTGAGAAGGGAGCTCTCCACAGATGAGCTGTATCACTGGGTAGACTTACAGGGGTATGGGCAGGCTAATATGCAACAAATTCTTAATAACTTCCAAAAAAAAAAAAAAAGGCACTTCAGATGGAGTTAAAGGAATCATTACAATAACCTCGGGCTATCTACAGCCGCTTAAATCATTCAAATCCTGGATCATTCTTACTGTTAATGTGCTACTGTTTTAGACATGCTACTCATTTATAGAAGGTTAATGTGGATTGTTGAAGAATTCAATTCACTCTGGGTGTTTTCAACAGCCAGTAAGAAAGAACATTTATTGTAGAAGGAATCAATTTCAAAATGACAGGACTCCTCTATTCTTTATCCTCTTTAATGTTATAACATGCCTATTTATTAAGGAAATACACCAGTTTACACAAATTCCTACCTCTTTAGTGGGAAAATAGAGGAGGGATTTATTCTTTCCCCAGGTCTTTTTATAATTTTTTTTTTTTTTTATTATACACTATATAAGATTATACACTTTTTTTCACTCGGTTTCTTAGTTATAACTTCACAAGACAATATAATCATGTTTGGGGAAAACACAATAAGCAGGGATCATTTATCCACCCTATTTGATTAATTCTGCCAAGTCTACTTCATTATCACAGTCCTACAAAATACAGGGAAAAGTTTTTAAATTAGCTATTCCTTTCTGAAGTTAAACACACCAGTACTAAAGTATTATGGATTTTATACACTGGGTCACATGCATCTGTCTATATATATTCAGAGCCCATTTTGAAAAATTGAGATACTTTGAAATGAACAAAACGAATATATTCTTTCCAGAAAAATACTAAAAAGCTGATCTGTAGCTAAAACCAGTCACATTTATTGGCAAGGTGGGGTGTAGTATTGAGGTACTTTGCATTGGAATAGTTACTTACTGCAAAAGTAAGTGAAAAAATAAGATAGTGCCTCAGGAATATATATATTTTTTTCATTTCTGCATTTACACAGGCACTCCTCTGTCCAAGTGGCTGGTAAAATATGGAGTAAACTGAAATTATAGAATTCTTGAGCATTTTAGTAAAACTTTCACAACAGAAACACCCTTTTAAAGTAGCTAAATAGAAATCATGTACTTTGAAAACAGGGACATCATTAGGGAAAAACTATCCCAGTAAAACCATTAGCATTAGGTCATAAGTGATTATTGCCCACTGGAATGTGTAATCTCAGCTCTGTTGCTGCTCTCCATAGGGTGGTGGTCATATTTACCTTCCTGTCATTAATTCACAAACAGTCTTTGGATGGGACAGTGGAAGAAAAGTCCACTCCTGTGTACAACACAACAGCTACACTGACTCTCCAGCTTGGGGAAGAATTCATAATCTAATGAATGTGATCACAAATGAGAATTAATTCTCACGGACACTGCGTATTCTAAGAAAGGTCATGAGATCTTCAAATTCAACAGCTGCTCTCCTGGACTATTTTAGCTTGTGCTGACAAACAAACAAAAGCTGTCAAACAGGGAAGATTGCTGAACTGGCCTGACTGTCTTGTATTATTTCTTCTTACAGTTGTGTTGAAAATCACATGTAGCTCCAATGAAACAAAATTTTCTTTGCTTTCTCTGATGTAACTATCTCATGCAGTTGATTTGGGGTGATTAAAGAAGCTGGTATAGTATCTGCATTCCAACACATATAGATTATTTGATAATTAGGAGATTTCATACTACTTTGAAAAAAGAAAGGAGATTCTGATAAAACCCCCAGAAATTCACTCCTTTCTGGAAGCTTGTGTGTTAACAATTCATATCCAAATACAGTTTAAAAATTCTAGTAGTATACTAACCCATTCAATGAGTGCTGAATTTTCCTAAGTGAGGTTGAGAAGAGGCAAAATTAAAAAAAAAAGCTTAAAATGTTGTAGGCAGCATTAAAATCTATTATCAATAAGTAAAGTGTGAATGGGATTCAGCTGCAGAAATCTTATAAAACAACCAACCAGCCCTGTGCAGCTTATCAGCATAAACAGTCATGAGGAGCTGGTAGAAAGCTCAGGTCAGGGCTGTGGAGGGGAAATGCTTTTTTCTGTGTTGCACAATTACTTATAACACTTGAAAATTTCATCCAGTTTGTTCATGACTTTTGTGTATAGGTTCTGTGATTTAGCAGTTTGGGAAAGAACATATACCTGCTTCCTACAGGACAAAGTAAGGCAAAGTTAGGGGTTTTTGCATTTTAGAAGTGATTGTGGTTTTAGTTTTCAGTATTTGATCACTGAGGCGAGGGGAAGAGAGAAGCACGAAAATACACAGTAGAGCCTGTGCAGAGGGAATAGTACACACTTTACAGAAACAGCCGACTCCCACCAACCATGAATTTTGGAAGTTTTTGGCAGTTTCTGTGTTTCTGCTCTTGCTTGAGAACATTTCAAAGGCAGGATTACAAAAGAGGACATCACATGTTCAGTTCGAAACTGTAACTGGGGCTCCGGGGACAGGGATGGGGCAGGTACAGAGGCAGCGCACGCTGTTTTGAAGGACTCGCTTCAAAGCCTTTCCTTTCTAGCTCTGTGCGCAGGTAAGGATCACAGCCCGGCACATGTCACCGCCTCTCCATTTAGACAATAAGGAGGAGGATTAGTTAACCTGGGACTGCTTTACCGACCTGTGCCTCTGACCTAAATACCACAGCTAAGCACCAGGGTTCTGTGAATGTAGGACTTGAAGCAGGAACTGGACTGATACAAACCTGGCACTGGTCAGCCTTTGCTCTAACCAAGCGCTTTATGAACAGGCAGCTGCTGTCTTGCACCTATGAATTATGAATTTCTCAATATATTCACGGGGTAAGGCTGTCACATACCGCAAACCTGAGGTCGCAGAAAAGACCAAAGTAGTATCACCTCGTTAAAGCAATAATTAACATGACTAAACAAGCATTAAACCTCCTACTCTTTTGCTTTTCCTCTGGGAGGATTTTATTGGCTAGAAACTCCTGCTAAGTACTCATGTTCACCTTGTCCTTACCCAAGGATGATGCATGCCTAGAGTGCAGAAAAGAAAGTACTGAAAAAAAATGCAACCAAACCCCAAAATAAATGAGACTTGGCAACAACTTAAATGCTCAAATTTATAATTATTTGACATTTTAAATCCTTGCATTAATTTCTGATTTAATCACTTTCCACTGCTTAAAACTTCATTTCTCCCAGGGAAGTAGAGAAGGGAAGAGAAGGAAATTACCACTGTTTGAATAATCCTTTTGCTGAGCCTATCATCACTGTTAATAGCCTCTAATGAATAACTCACTCAGGGATAAACATGCTACCATCATTATTTTGTCAGCAGAGTCAGTATGACTCAGAAGAGAGCAGTCATATGACTGTCACAGTTCCCAAACTGTCAAAAGATGTGGGAAAACAAAAATTAGCAGCTGAGAGAGAAGGCTTAACTTTCACTATGAACAACTGAGCAGTCTGTGGCTGATTTGAAATACATACACACACAAACTTAAAAAGGAAGTATTACTGTCCAACAGAAACCGCTCTAGACCAGTTAGTTTTCTTTTTCCTGAGAGGCCTTAGAATGACAGAGAAAAATCACTGTAAGTTAATCCATTTGTTACTCCAACTTGGCCAGAAAAACCAGAATTCTTTGACACACAATCCTTCTTCTTAGGATCTTAAATCATACTGACTTTAAAAGTGCTAAGATGGACGTAAGAGTGCATCCAGGCATGACAGTTCATACTTCCTATGTCTGACTTCCCTTTCGCATCCCAGTCTTTGGAAACATGTAATAAAATAGTCATTGCAAAGTAAATGTCTGCACACAGAACACTGCCATGGCCAGAAGACTGGAACCATTCCCATAGATACCTGTCAGAAACCACTGACATCTGCTGGTTTCCAGAAATCAGAACTATTGGGGGGGTTAAGACAACCTGATTCTGGACATAATTTTACTGCCTTATCAAAGGCCCCTTTGTCTGAGTTCATGTGACAGGGTTCTCAGCTCTGGAGGGAGGAATGTTGACCAGCAAGCAGCAGGCTGAGGAGATTATTACATGCTGAGAAGCAGCATGTGAAAGTCTTCCAGGACTGGTAAGCTCTGGAGAACAGTCGTTCTGTTAAATCCACCAGAACTGATGAATTCAGAACACCAGGAGCCTGCTGGCTGTGTACAAAGCCACAACACACATTAGTATCAACGCTGGGTTGCATTAATTTGGATCGTGCACAAACAGGTAGTGGTTGCTATGTGCAAACAAAAAACCCTACAGGATTACATATACACACCCGATGAAGCAAAGGGCTCTTCAAAGGACTTTCTAACCTACCCAGGAGCCAGAGGTCCCAGGGTGGGGACTGACCTCCCAGCTGTTAATCCTACAGAGTAGTTATATGTGTTAGACTAAGTGAATGTGCTATCATGGAAAGGGGAATTTATTAACAGTATCAAACATCCAACTATTTCATCAGTTATTTCTTGGCAATACTAATTCCCCCATAACTAGGACTGCTGTTTCCACTGATTTAATTTCTCAAATGACTTGTTCAAGAAAGTACTTACAAAACCCACTTTATGCAAGATCTCACTTCCAAGAGTTTCTTGGAAGTCCAGAAAATGGGACTCCAACTGCTCATGACAGAAACATGGTTAGCTTAACCATTTTTCTAGTCCATGCAATTTAGACTTCTCATTTGAACACCAGCATGTGCAGACATTAATCAACAGGAGAGATCAAATAAATAGGTTAACACCTTTGGTTGCTTTTACTTGTGAAAGGCAAGTTTAGGAAAGCAAATACCTCTAAACAAAATGCCTGCTGCTGCCACTTGAAGATAAGGTTCTAGAGAGCCTGAATCTTTGTTAATTTTTCCATTATTCCTGGCCAAAAAACCACACACACCAGCAGAATCCTTTCAAGTGTTTCCAGGAGACCCTTAGATTTTGGCACATAAAAGTATGGCACAGATGCAATACACCTAGCAATTGCATCACTACCACTCAAAGTTGTGCCATGCTATTATGCATTACTAGTCAGTTGGAGAACTGCTCCCAGGAATCTTAGAGCTGTTAGGAAAGTGTTTAATGACCTCATCGGGATTTACAAACCAAGCATTCATGCCTCAGGAAAGTCTCTTTAATAGGAATGTGTAGTTACTATTCTACTCTAATAATTTCACTTCTAGACTGCTGTGATTACACTGTTTGGTTCTTTAACAACTCCATGGAATTAGAAACTGGCAACATTTGTGCTTAGCAGCTTCTCTTCATTTGTCCCACTCTGTTAGTTCAATAAAGGGATGTGAAAACAAAAGGAAGTTCCTGTTTAAAGACAGACAGACCAATGATGGTTAGTTACAACACAAGAGCAGGCTGCTATAGTAGTGCTGACAAAAATCAACTGCTGGAATGTTTACACTGCTTTGCAAAATCTCCTTCAAGTGCCCTGAGCTGAACAGTAGCTTTGTTGCTCTGAGGGTTTCTGCTCAGATGGCTTAGCAAGGTCTTGCCCTTAGCTGCAAGCTACGGGATTGCACTTGGAGATTTTTCGCTTCATTTAAGCGAAATATAATATAATCAGGAACTTCTGGAAATTCCAGTGACAACTGACGGCCAAGCCCTAACAATAGGTTCTTAAGCTTTGACTATTGCCTGACTGTGTCTTAACAAAGAAGGAATTGTAAAAAAACCTCAACTTTCTCATCTAGTAAACACTGAGTTTCAAATGCTCGTGACAATTTCTTAAGACATTCTTGACATCTTAATGGAAGATTTCCCTTCTGTGAAGCTAAAAAGGAGTAATTTAATACTTTGAGTATCTCAAAAGTGAAGCTGTATCACTAAACTGGATTGAGCTTACAAAGCACAGTTCTCTTATTTACTGTTTCTCAAGCCAGTGTTTTGCATTTAATGTGCATCAGTTCACTCCTGTTGCCAGTATGAGAAGATGCCTTGGACTGAGAAACGTCACCACTTAATGCTTCTAGAGGCCGTACATACGGAAGCTGAACCTTCTGATGAGAAAAAAGAGAATTATTCTGAAACATCAGAATTTCTTTGACTCAATAAATATCTTCTACTTTTCCTGCCAGACTTCTGTTGTCTTTTATTTTAGAGAGTTCATGCTAGAGATGTCAATTATTAACTCTGTTTGCAGAGAAAATGAAAAGCAAAACTCAGACAACTTCAGAAAAATGGTGACAAGCAATAGGAATATTTTACTTACATAAAGCAGAGATCAAAGGAAGCAAATTATTGTGACTTGGGATTTTCTAACCTTTCTGCCCCTCATGAAACTAGTGGGAAAAATTTGATTAAAAAATTACTATCTCAGCAAGTAGTACAGGCCATTCTCTTCCTGGAAGCATAAGCAGGATCTTCAAGATAATGAAGGGACAAATAATAGTAACAAAAGAGTTGCCCAATATTACTTAAACTACTTTTGAGATAGGCCAAAACCACTGAGCAGCTAGCATCAGCAGTCATCTGACTCTGGAATTGAGCAAGCTAATCTTCTGACACTGAAGCAAGGTTAACATCCAAGGAAGGACAGTTTCCTCCCATATTTACTAGTGAGATCAGCCCTACCACTAAATTGTGTGGGAACGGACCTCTCAAACCTGAAGCAGCCTTATTATGCTTGAAATTTGGTCAAGAGGCCTGATCTGGTTCTCCACCTCCAATAAATACTCCATGAATCTGAGGGTGGACTCCAGAAGACAGGGCTGAAAGGTACAGAGTTTTCTTCCTCAAGTGGTATCACTAGAAGTTATTTAAAAGGTTTGACATATCATGAAGATAAACTGCTTCTTCTTTGAATTTGTCAAACTCCACACTCAAATTATGAATTACAATTGGTTGTATAACTTAGGTCTTCCCTATACATGCCATAAAATTTCTAAAAAGGGCTTACATTTTACATGTGTAAATAGTTATCTTTCAAGTTCAATAGAACTATTTTAAAGACTACACACTTATTAATTTTGTTTTATAAAATAGTTCTTTTTTTAGTCCAAGAATTATGATTTTGGAATAGGAATTATTAGAAAATATCTTAAGAATGTATTTTTAAAATCTGTAAAAAAAAAAGACTCAATCTTTAATATTAAATTCTTCCCATAGTCATTAATGAAAATACCAGTATTTATCTGTAGAAATAACACAGAAATGCTATAGAATACAAATCAGTATAAGTACCCATGAAAATATGAATATTATTTAATAGTATAACTTTAATAAAAATTTTCTCAAAATAAATTTAGTCAATAGTTTCTAGGATTTGCTCAGTCTCCACACAATCATATCTGAACTGAGCTGAGCTTCTGCTATGTTCAAGGCCGTTTTCTGGTAAAGGGCACCATTCATTGTTTGGTTCATAGTTTGCACATTCTCTTCCTGCTCATTCTGAAACTTCTTTCTGAATTGCTGGACTCCTTCCTCAGTGTCCAGTAAAGAAGCCAGAGGAGAATTATTGATTTTCTTGCCAGACTCATTCCCCCATGTCAAGCTGTTTTCAGCTTTAGTTTCTTTTAAGAAAAGAGAATTCTTCAAGGTGAGCATTTCCTTTTCCAAAGCCAGTGCTAACTGTTCAGTAAGTACTGCTTTGCTTCCAGATCTCAGGAGTTTTACACAGCAGCTTGGAGGGAGAACTCTAGTAAGGCTGTGAAGGCACTGGAACAAGATGGTCAGATTTCTGTAAAACAAAATGATGATGATGTCAGAAAAAGAACACTCTGTAGTTTGCACCTATCACAGAAATATCCTAGCCAGATAAAAGATCAATGCAAACACAGGAATAAAAGATACAGAAAATACAATCATAGTTAGCCCATAAACACGGGGCTCACTGTTAATGTGAAATGGGATCAAAAGTGAATAGTACCAAGAAAATCCCTTTTCAAAAGGAACCAAAAGTCTTGAGACTTTAAATTTTACTGATTGATTTCTTAAACATTTCAGCCTTTCTTCTTACATAAAGGAAATCAACTCCTAATTTAAGGAAAAGACTGAACCTCACTCCAAAATACACTCTTAAAAGTTACACCTTTTCTTTTTTACTTTTTAGCTTGAACTCTTCAAAAGAGCAACATTTGTCAATACTCCAGAAGTACTTTTTATGTTATAAGCCTTATCCAGCTAAGTCATAAATTATGGCAGTATTACTAACTTGATTAACCTGGTTTAGGAAATATTTGTCCAAGAATCTGCATAAGAAAGGACATCAGTGAGACTTCAGATTATTTCCTTTTCATAATCATGGTAGGTAGGAAATAAATATAGCAGAAATATGTACAAAATGAGACTACATTTACATTGCAATATTAAACAAAAAAATGACCTAGCAATAAATTTTAATTTAACATAACTTGGCATTTGTGGTTTGGTTGCTTTTTTGTTTTAATATTCCCTTAAGGATTTTTTTTTTTAATTAATACACAATGAAGAAAAAAATTACATATTATACTAAGAATAATGTAAAAAAAAAAAAAAATAAAATTATGATGCAGCAAAATGAAGAGAAGGAATAGTACCAAGCAGGTATTAATGGAGACTAGACTTATTTGTAATTCTGTGTTCTAGCCTGGACAAAATTAAATAACACAGTTCATGTTCTACCATAATTCTGATCTGAAAACAGGTCCATTATTGCTGATTGTTATCACATCATCACATTGGCAGCCTATTGGTTACAAATTTGGTTGCTGTTTATGGTACCAGTGAGAAACATCATAAAGTTAAAAAAGGGTGTATGGAAGATGAATATAAGCGATGCTTTTCGAGTGATTTTACCTGCAAAATATTGTTAGAACGCCTTCAAATGGATTTTTCAGGGTCCAATTAAAAATTGTACCATGGACATTTCCTGCTTTATGACAGAATATGTTGCCCTGGCATTCCTTAAAGGGTGTGCACTCCATTTCTCCCAGTAACCACGAACTGACTGGAGTCAATGTGAAGTCAGAAGACACAATCTGAAAAGAGAATCTGACAGACACTGCAAGGACAGCAAGAATATCTTCCACAGAACCTGCAAGAAAATACAGTAAAAAAAGGTATTTGAACTAAATATTTTGATCACGCTGCATGCATTAAATGAGCTTAGATTTTTGACTCATACTCCCAGTTTTTTTGAGAAGCATTTGCACCTGAATCTTTGGGAATTTTCAACTGAATTCTTATCCCTACTCTGTCAAGCAAAACAGTTGATTAATGGAGCACCACCAATATAATGGAAGCACTTTAGATAAACATCACCTTGCCAAAAGAAGGCTATTAATAGCCTCCTGTGATAGTAAGATGACATGTTGGCTTTAGCAGTGACACAGCATTAAAGGAAGAAAAATTAAAATTCATTGCAAACAATAAAAAGGATATTTCATTACCTGAGCAAAAGCCCAGCTCAAAATCAATTCAATCACGAATATTAAAAAAAAAAAGAAAATAAATTACCTTACCATACATGTAGATGAGGAAGAGCTACAATTATTTTGGTATTATTTAAGAGGTAGTAGTATATCAGAAAAAAGCTTATGTATCTAATTACAGTAAGTATCTTATTTATAGAAAAAACATAGGCTTCAGCATTCTGTACTCAAACTTATCTTCAAAATTATCCTTTCCAGATACCCTTCATCACCAATGCTACCAAAACCTTACAGCAACTCATTAAAACATTTTTTCTATTTTGAAAAAAATTCCATCTCCTATTTTACTTAGCTTTTAATTCACAAAAGGTCTATGCAGCTTGTGTTCAGAGAGAAATTTAAACAAAAGAATCAAATATATTTATTTATAAATCCAAAGGTTATAAATCCATTTACCTGTACAGTAACTATTATCCCTTAGCATCTTTACTGAATATCTGCCATTTGAAATATCTTCCAGACTTAACAAAATTTTCCCACAGACTACAGCAATCTTTTTGCTCTGCTGTAAACTATCATTCTGATGGTTTTGCTTCCTGGCATGCAGAAGAACTACACAGCACACACGATGAAATGCCAACAGTGGTGAAAGGCTGGTGACAGCAGTGAGTGTCCTTGCTCCATCCAGATGAATACTTGAAGATCTCTTAGGAAACTCTTTTCTCAGATAATTCTTGCTATGCAAGTCCAATTTCATCTTTTTTGGAGGAGGTTCAATTTGACTTGAGGAGATAGCCAATGCTGAGAAGGCTTTGTTCAGCTTAATGATTTTACTTTGACATTTGATAATTGGAGAAATCGAAGAGAAGTCTTGATCCATCACTAAAGATAAACTGACTTCACTCAGTGACCTGTGAAAATCCATACAATATGACTGCACTCCCAGTTCACATTTTTGTCTTCTGACAAATAACCACAACTCTGCAGATGTATACAGACACTTAAGACTAAATTCCAATACCATTCCAGATTAAGTCACAGACTTTGCAAAGAGGCTAAGTCCTTCACATGACTGTTTCATATAAACTCAGGATAAAGATTTTTCAAAATGTGGACTGAATTTTCAAAGAGCTTCTAGGAGTTAGATGCCTCATTTCAACCGAAATAATTTGGATATTTAATTCAGCCAGAAAAAGTTGAAAATTCTACATAACCTATACAGATAGTCTATGACATTTATAAATTATTTTCTAAAGATTTAACTTTCTTTTTAATAGAAAATGTGGCAAATATAAATTCTGCCCTTTTGAGGACTAAAAGCTCTTCTGATGCTGTACATTTATATAGATATTCAAACAAAATTGAATGTAGAGTAAAATAAAAGGTTTAAGACACCATTACATTGAACATGCAGCAATTTCCTGAAATGTATGGAGTACTTCATTCAACACAGGGTTCTTTCAATGAAATCCTAGTATTAATGTTTCAGATCCTCTCTCAATGAATATATTATTCTGTCAATCAATTAAATCTCAAGATGTCACTGACATTTGAAAGTCTTATGAATGTCTAACTTTCTTTACAGAGAAGTATCACCATCTCATAATGCAATCTATGATATCACTGCAATTTCACACTAGTAGGAAGCACAAAAATAATCAATAAAGAATTACAGTGATGGGAATGGAGAGAACACAAGCCTTTTTCCCCACAAACACAGGTTGTTGTACACAGTTCTGAAACGGAGCCCAGAAGACCCAGTTCTGCTGCTGGCCTGCCAGGTAACCTTGGACAAATGGCTTCTCCACAGATCTTTTCTCAACTGTAAAAATGGGGGAGAGGGCTAGATTGCTGCTGGTTGTTAAAATCTGCTGAAGATCTCTGAAGTTATACAGGAATGAAGCGTTTCACTTCAAAAAAAAAAAAAGCAAAGGCATCATCATGAAAGCTAAAAGAGCAAACACTAAAAAGGCAAAAAACAATCTTTTGCCTCAGTGGCTCTTAAGAGAGGCTGTCAAGAGGATGAGGTCAACTTTCTTGTAAAGTTACAGCAATCTGGCAGTTGAGAAAGAATATACCCACAGCTCCAGCAGAATGGCCAGAGGGCCTAACAGGTCAGCTCCCTCACAACCACCTGAGTGATTTTCAGTGGCATCAGTAGCCTTTGAGCTCAGCCTAACAGAGTCTCAGCTACACTGCTTGTGGGAACATGGGTCAGAAGGTAAGTTTATATTACACAATTCATATTATGTTTTATGTAATCCTGTTTTTTCACATTGTGTTTCAAATTAGTTCCCTCTCTGTAAGAGAAAATTACAGAAGTCGTATTTACAACAAGGACTGAGTAATTAAAATAAACAGAATAAACAATTAAAAGATGATAATAAGAATAAACAAATTATTTTGAAGGTTTAAGTATTGTATGGCTGATTGTTCCACATAATTTACACAATATGCAAGCTTTGCAAATATTTTGATTAGATACTTGACTAGAAGAGTTCAATTCAAAAGCTAAGTATTTACTTAGTTGGCAAGAGAATTTAATATATTTTCTTTTGTGCTTCTTGAAGCAAATCAGGAATGGCAAGTCACTAGCAGTAAAGCACCAGGAACTAAGCTAAGACAGAGTTTTATTTACAACACATACTGATGTCAGCATTGCTATGTCAACATGGACTATAAAGAACCATAACTTTTGTCAAAGAAAACTCTTTTGTAAAAAGTCTCCAGTAATGTTGCAATTATACTCACACAACTGATTTCTGCCTGTACAACATATTTTCCTACACAGTGCTAGAGAGAGATAAGCAGCAGCAAGAATACTGACAAAGACATTTCCCACACTTTACATGCAGATGTTCAAAATGAGAAAGTTCAAATTTACTGCAGACCTTAAGCTACATATTCATTTTCTATAAAACTACCAATGAAATTATTAGATAAGTGTATATACTCACAAGTAAAATGATTCAGTTAGTTTTACTCCAACCACCAGGCTGTCACCCACAACACGCTGCCACAATTCCTCTGTAAAGTGCTCTGGGACTTCAGACACCAATGCTGTCTCTTTACTAAGAGAATGAGGAGGATTTTCTACGTCATCCCAGAGAGACACGAGGCCTTCCTTACAGAAAAATGTGGTTTTTTAGATAAATTAAGTAGAGATGGTTCTTTTTATACTGCATTACTTCATGTTTTACCACAAGTGACTGCTGGAAGAGCTTTTAAGATACACAAAATGAAACATATCTATCAACTAGCTTATTCTCTAGAATAAATAGAATTGAATTTTCTTAAAACAGATGATATCATCATGTAAAGTGTAACTTGTTCTCTTCTTGTAAACATCACATCGAAATCTTGACCTGTCATATAATTAATTGTCCAAATATATAAGATGGTAGAATTTATCTTATATCATTGCATTTAGTTGCTCAATACTTTGTTGTCCAAACCTGGAAAACTTGAAAGATATCACAACAATAACTGAAAGGGAGATCAAGACCATTTCAATTAAATTAGGAGCCTTCTTTTGAACAACGTATTAAGATAAAAATTTTCCCAACCTCCATCAGCTTCTCAGCCCACAGTTCACTCTGCCCCCATTATAAAATCAATTTTGCTCACATAGTTCTATGACAACTCCCTTTCTGTAACATGTTAGATTACAGACAGGCAAATGTGCCAATTAGAACTGTACACTCCCCTCGTGTTTGTTGCTAACTCCATTAGAGGTTACTGCTCCATACCACTCAGTTGTCAGGAGGCATTGTGCATGTCAATTTCAAGTAGAGACAACTAAATTTACTCCTAACTACATATACTGGCAAGTTAAGAAAATGAACCAGATTTAAAAAGCAGACTAATGAGTTTTGATAGTGGCAAGCCCTACAGGTGGAAGTGGTAAGTGGTTGAGGGCAGCACCCTCTACAAATGGCTTGGCAGAATTCAGAAGTGATCTGGCCATCTCCTGCATTTTACCTGTTTTGCATTTGGTAGAACATGGGTTCTTTCTTCAACAAGATCTATTAATGCTCTGCAAGACTCAAGAATAACCCTCTTTTGGAGTCCTAAATGCTGCTGTAGCTCTCGAACAGAAGTCCAACCAGCCTGTAAAAGATAATCATTAGACTACTGCACATAAGAAAGGACACTGAAGCTATCAAAATACCTTTTGGCTTTCCATTTTTATGCAAGTATCACAAGTAACATTTCTAAAAAATGTTCAAGTCAGGCTACTCTGTTTTTAAAATATGAATCTCAGAATCTTGGTTTTTCAATATTAAGCCTAGAGTTTAAGATAAATATTAAGGTAAACTTTATCAAATTATGTAGATATTCAGATATATTTCTGTAGATATCTTTTATTATTAATCCTGCTTCACTTTTTCATGGATAGAAGTTTCATTTTGTAATGATTATTGACCAAATAAATATACTGAATAGTTGACAGACTTACAAACAGACACACATGTTGGCTATGTCTCAGTTAAACAAAATACAACAAAAAAATCCCCCAAAAAACCAACCAAAAAAGCCCACAAACCAAACAATAAAGAAAAAAAATCATGCCAGCTTCTCAGGTTTTAAGAAAGCTCCTCAAAAGCTATTATCTGGAAAGCAAGATCCTGAGAAGTCCAATGCTGCCAAGGAGAGAACAAACTCACCTCTGGAATGCAAAACCAAACTTTCCTCTTCCTCATTCCCTTAGAAAATCCCCCCAAACACATAACACACAAAACACCATTATAAGCCTGAATAAAAAAGCAGTTCTTGTAAGTGACGTGATGTCCTCTGCTCAAAGGCAAAGGGCACTTAGACCAGCAGCACTCTAATGAAAAGTTTTGTAAAAGAATTATCACCTATCAAACTGTGAATCTAAGCATCAGATTCCAAGCAATAATCCACTGCCAGACTTGAGTCAGGAGACAAAAAGGAAGAGTTAAGAACAAAGACGAATCTACAATACCTTCCTAATTTAGGTCATCAGGATACTAAGCCATCATTTACTCCCATTGGGGACAAGTCCTGAATAAACAACTGAGAAGCAGAAAGCAAATGGGGAAGCACAGATGCCGAAGCAGTCAAAATCGCCAAAAATTCACTGTTGTACACTTGCTGACCTATCTGGCTTTTGCAAGCCCTTTTTCCTCATAAGCAACACAAGAAAGAGGCCTGAAATTTACCACATGGCAAACCCAAGACTGAGTTGTGTCCCCCATCAACTCTCTGTCACAAGTGACAGGCACATCCTTCCTGCTATATGCCAAGATGTACTGCACTACAAGCATCGGCAGGAGTTACAAGTTTTGTGCTGTGAGACCCATAAAATAAACCAATAAAATAAACTTCTGAGAACAGAAAATAAACAGGAACATAAAAACAAGGCAGTCCAGAGCCAAGTAATAGAGCTGTGAGTAAAACCAGAATTATAGTCCTTACAAAACTGTCAAGTAATGGGGGGAAGATCAGACCAGTGAACATTAAGACACTTCTCTGTTTCTGCCAAAACAATCAACTAAAACCACGAGAAACCCTGTAACCTCAGCTGTTGCAATGTAACTGCAGTACTCTGCCAAAGGATGTCTTCCTCAGAAGATAACTAAACACATGTTAAAGTGAAAAAATCTTCCAAGGAGAAAAGGCTGGATTCAGGTCCAAAAGAATGTATATACACAGTACAAAAATGCACAAACTGATCTATTTTTCAATTTCACTACCTGCAAAATGCAATTTATATATATTACTGTGTATAACTTAAATGCAACTTACTTATGCAGTGGACTGTAATTCATTCCTGCCAAAGTTCTCAGGTGGCTAAGAAAACAGCTGTGCAGATGTGAAGCAAGGGTTAAGGCAACAAGGATGAAAAAGGGCTGCATCTGCTATTTCATTTTGCTCTAAAACACAAGATTCCATGGAGACTGTGAAAACTTGATTCGATAGCAAATTTCTAGAATACCTGAATTTTGATGACAAGTATCAAGAGGAACCACTCCAAGACTAAATAACCTTTGGAAATTCCCAAGCTAAGCAGAACCCATGCAGTATTGCTTCAAAACAAGCATCCTTGAAATTCAATTACACATTAGATTATAAAAGCCAGCAAGAGTACTTTACTGTTCAGCAAATATAATACAGAACAATGGGGATTTCAACAAGGAAGCAACTGCAAGGTTAAAAAAGAAATATCTGCACCTACTTCCAAATGCACCAGCTTGACAATTTCAAAGATTTACAGCATTAAAACACAGTAAATTTCCAACTTCCTTACAATCTTGTGCTAGCACGTAGCTTTGAAAATTAGAGATTAAAAAGATCTAAAAGTATAGAAATAAGTTAGGTCTTATGAAGGATTCTGTGTCTGTAAGAACTGTACCAGCACACGATAGATAAAATATCCAGCCAGTGGCTTGTTTCCAGCAGAACCAGTAGAAAGTGCAAACCAGGTAATTCATTTGATCCTGACACAGATTCAGAGAGCTGTGCAGCTGGAAGCCACTTGGTGTATTGAAAGAACAAAGTTATGGAACATAGAACATACAGCTGTCAATGGCAGGGTGGACAACCTTCATTACAATTGTGGAAGAAGCAGCAAATGAGACACAGAAACTGATTTCTGTTTTGTAGAAGAGGAAAGCAATATAAGTGTAGGGCAAGAATGCAGCAGTAAGGTAAGTTTTAAAATACGACTGTCAGAAAAGAAAAAAACTGCAGAAACAGAAAAAGATGCATTTGGAAGGAAGATTGCACTTCTGCACGTTAAAGCCAATAGGGCTCTAACAAGCAAACTGTAAAAATGTAGGATTGGAAGGGATCTCAAGAAGTCCTCAAAATTAATCCAGCTTCTATTTTCTTGTGCCTTCCATGAAGGAAAAAACCATTTTGTCCACTGTTTTCCAAACAGCTTTTATCTGCACAATATCTCTTTAGCCATTTTGTTATTAGAACTAGAAAAGTCTTTTCTTTTTCAGTCTTTTCCTAATATGACCTAATATGTTATTTATTAACTGGCAAACTATTGCCAATTAATTTGCTTCATGTTTAAAGGCTGGAAATAAAACTGCCATGATACCCTACTTAGTTTTCACTCATTCTCAAGTGACAGGAACAATTACCTAATATCTCATCTTTAAAGCACCCTTAGCAAACTAACAATAACCTCACATCATTGACTCAGTATGAGATTTACATTCTCTCCTAAAGCTTTTTTTTTTAATAATCTTCCTATTTTGTCAATTATTAGGTATAGCCTAATAACACACTGCAAAAGCACATATTGGTGAGTATGCTGGGTGGGAAGCTCTAGCAAGTTTCCCCCAGTTTGTTTTATAAATGATGCCAGTTAAAAGAAGGATACATTTTAGCTTTATCTACAGTACTTTTCAAAATTATCCTTATAGAACCACTAGTAACAGGAGCACGAACATCAGAAGGTGGTAAAATAAACACGATCACCAATTCGTGCAAATGCACTCACTGGGAACATGCCACTACATGATCAGAAATTTATATAATGGGGAGCAAAAGAAGTAAACATTCTAATTTTTTAAAGCTGGCATTTAAACATCTATGAGTAAAATGACTGCTAAGAAGCTCTGATAAGATAGCTTCAACATTATTTCAAACTTTTAATTAAAATTAAATTAGACCTCTACGATTACCTAAATGCACTTATAACAACAGAGAGAACTGAAACACAGACTACCACTGATTCAAGAATAAATACTTAACCATGTTGTCCTTTTCCCTGAACCACTTCTTCAATAATAACAGTATCATTAGCCTTACCCTTTAGATAATGTAATGATACAGAACAGTAATTTATAGAAAACATGGAGGCAGAACTGTTGAGTACCAACCTGTAATCTTGTTTCAAGGGCTCGGACAGTAAGCAAACCATTCTCTTGCAATCCTTCTGCAGCAGGAACATCATGTTTATAATTGATACTACTCTGAAAGAAAGAAACAAAACCAAAACCCTGAATGAATTAAAAAGCTGAAGGTAAGGTACAGGCTATTACACAGCATTATAAAAATCTGGGGGAAAATACAGCAATCCAGCAGAATCACAGTATGTCTTTTAAAAGAAAAATCCTATTTTCTGAAAGCAAATACAATTTGATAGTACATAATGGAAAGACCCAATTATGAGAAGATAATTAACAAGCACTATGGCCTTAATTAAACTAAGAGTTCTCAGCCAAAAGGTAAGAATTGTGGCAAAACTGTTATGTATGTGAAGCATTTGCAACTGCATTAATTTCCCAACAGAATGTTGATACAATCAAAGAAGCAAAATAAAATCTTCAGATAATTTAAGATTACAGCAGGAAATATTGTATTCAAACTTCAGAGCATTTCACAGCACACATCCAATTTCATTTTGCATCAATACTTTAATGATTTGTTGGTTTTCTTAATTTAGTAAGCACAGACTGAGTAGCTGAGAAAAGGAAAGCTCAACTTACTGCATAGTTGACCTCCCCAAGATCTGTTATTTTGAATGTACTTAACACGCCTGTATTGGAGTCATCCTTAAAAAGCAGTAACAGTTGCTCACTTCCAGAGCCAATAAAATCATCCACCAGAATACATTTCACTTTTGGCCATTTGGAAGCCACCTACAGTAGAAGAGGTTTTAAAATACATTTATTAGAATAAATCTTGTATTTGAGATCTCATTTTGATGAAGCGTGCTCTCCATTAAGAGGGAGCCTGTTCAGTTGTGTGAAATACAGTAATATTTAGAAGTTTCAAGCTCTCACTCTCACTCCATCATTTAGAGCCTATGTAACTCTGGGAAAAATTAGCCATTTCTCTTTAAAGAACACTTTCCAAATTACAGGTTGCAGAGAGGATGACAACTTTTCAGTGTATTCAAACAGCTTAAGAGCTGAATGTTGTAACATTTATTTAGAAGCAATAATACTTGAAGATCAGTTAAAGGCATTATACCTTTGATATTGAGACATATCTTTGTTTCACAGAAGACTTAAATATGATTGAAAGTTAAGAAAAATTTTTATAATAATGCCAACAACTAAATAGTACAAATTTTTGTTTCCTAAGTTATACAAGTATTCCTGTCAGATTATTACAAAACCCTTGCAGAAACTTTGTCTCTCCTAATTTTAGGAGACAATAGCAAGGACTTTTCTTGTCATTTTCATAAAATGACATTTTCTAGAAACAACTTTTTGTTATTAGGAAATGACACTCAATAAGCTTTGATGTTCCAATGAGAAGTTTATGCTTTGCAATGATATCAGGTTACTTCTAACACAAATCATCTAGGCACACTCACAATTGTTTTACAGCTTCAAGTTCTCCACTATTGCAGTTTGCAATTAGCAACAGAAGCTTTGGTCAGATTCATAAATGTATTACTAAATGAGAGAATCCCAGCTTCATTTTCAGATAAATAAGCAAGCAATGGAAGCAAAACAATGTCATACTTTAGACAGGTTATTTTACCAGCAGCAACAATAATAAACAAACAAACAAGAAATCTAAAGAACTTAAACATGCAGATTTTCAGTTGCAGGACTTTCAATAAGACAATACATACAAAAAATGTATGGGTAAAATGGAGCTGTTTAAAGCCATCAGTACCTGTAAGCTGTCTCTCCTCTGTACAACACAGCTATTTCCAGAGGCAAAATACACAACAAATAGCAAATCATTGCTACTGGTTACAGCTGGTTTTACTGAACATGGCTTTGCATAAGGAAGCTCACAAACACCTTTAGGGACACCATTTTGGAACCAAATAAGCTGGTTCTTGTGGGTTATGGCAACAAGTGATATTCGGAGCTGTTTTTTCCATCTCTCACTCCTGCAGATGTAGACAGAAGATACCACTCTGCTGTAAGCATGAGGCATGAAGCACGTGCCAGCCAGCATTTTTTGTGTTTCAATTGCGTATCCAAAGAACTCACTACCCCAGATGGCTCTATCTGAAACAGAAAACCCATCTGCATCTTCAGTCTCTGGCAGGCAAGCAGTTCTTATCCCTAAGACAGCAGTGCCTTCATCTACAATTTCACCTGTCCACACTACAGAAGAAAGCTGAACAGGAGCACTTTGAACCACGCAGGTGTTGGAAGAGATGTAGAACAGCTTGTTGGCCTGTCTCCACAACACGGATGGGCCAGTAAACAACCTGATGTCTTCTTTCAGCTCATAATCCAATTTAAAATAAAAGGACTGCTCAAATTGATTTGAACTGTGAAGCAACAATACAAAGTATTTGACATTGTTCCGTTTTTTCTTCTTCATCAAAATGCAAGGAAGAATAATCCCTGTTCTGGAATCTGTTGTGCAGCTACAACAAATCATTTCAATTTTTGAGTCACTGGCATGCATGCTGAATACTCCAGAAGACTTCTGAACAAACAGCTTAGTGTCTCTGTTGAACGCCATCCTTCTGACACATAAATTCATTGTTTTATCATCTGCTTCCTCTGCATGCTTTGGTTTTGACAGCTGAAATACAAGGACTTCGCCATTGTAGGACAAGAATTGATCTTGCTCACTCAGAAGCATCTTGATTTATCTTTATGTATATTCCTCTACACGAAAACCATATGTGTCCCCATTTCTGTCAGGCTTATTTCTTTGTGGAAATTTTAACCTATGTGGACATTTTCCATCTACAAAAGCAAACAAGAAAAAAAAAGTTAAATTGTTTTGGGACTAGCTGAATAGATCCTTACGAATAAGAAAAACTGTGCGTTGCAAAGCAATAACATAGAAAAATTTGAGAACGACGCCAGTATGTGATTTAATCTCACAGATTAATAATGGTGGTAACCAATTTTGTACTGAGAGATTTAAGTAACAGAAACATTTCAGAAATGTTTCTTTACCGAAGTATGAATTCTCTGGTTATCAACAGCTGCACGGCATAATACAAATTGATAGAAACCAAACCACACACTCACAATTTGTGTGATTGCATTGAAGGTGTCAGCGCCACAAATACACTGATCACACTGCAAAGTAACGGTGCTTTGAATTCTCAAGTTAAAGAACCTTCTCTCGGCCGTAGTGTTTATTAATAACTATAATTCATTTTTTGTTAAAGTTATAAGGCCTCGAAGGAGCAAGTTCTCTGAAGAAGCATCCACTCATTTTGCGGGCAAGTAGGCTACCTCCTTCTCTCCCTCCTCGCCCAGAGAGGGCCCGGGGACCCCGAGGGAACCGCAGCCGTCTCACCAACTTTCACTCAGCTTCCGGGGTCCGCAGCGACGGCCCTCGCCCGGCTCAGGCCGCGCTGCCGCCCTCCCTCCCTCCCTCCCTGCCCGGGCCCCGCGAACTCCCGCACAGAGACCGGGTACAGAGAAGGGCAGTGACCACGGGCTCCGCACCGGCGGAGCCGCTCCCGGCTGCCCCGGCGGGGCCGCTCCCGGCGGGGCCGCTCCCGACTGCTCCGGAAGGGCCGTGCCGCGGTTCCCGGCCGGGCGGGCCGCTCCGAAGCTCCCGCCGCGGGGAGCACGACGGGAGCGCGGGCGGGGGTAGAGCCACGGCGAGGGGCGGGGCGGGGCGGGGCCTGTCCGCCGCCGGCTGCCCTGGGGCCCCGCCCCCCGGCGGAGTCACGCGCCGCTCCATCCCCTTTTCCCGCCGCCCCTCGCGCTGCTGGAGCCGTCTCAGTGCGGGCGGACCCGCTGGATCATGGCTGAGGTGAGTCCCTACGCCCCTGCCCCCTCACTGCTACCTTCCTGCCCGCCTGCTGGGCCTTCCCTCACTAGCTGCCGTCCGCAGCCGCCCGGGGTTGGTGGTTTGGCGGGACGGGTGGCCGGGCCCTGCCGTACAGGTGAGGGAATGGGGCTGTCTGGGGCCCCGGCCTTTCCTTTCACGGTCCTCTTGTTTCTTTCCTTTCAGCAGCGACAGGATAAGGCGGCGCTGATAAGCGAGACCCGGCGGCGTTTCGAGGCGGAGTACCTGCCAGGTGAGCTGGGAGCGGTGGCTGTGGGCTCTGGGGCTTGTCCACTGTCGCTTTTCCTTTCGGGTCGCCAGGTATCTCACTTTCCCAGCTCTGTGAGCGTATGTGCCCTTTCACAGAATCGACTGGATCGGAAAAGGCCTCCGAGATCATCGAGGCCAGCCTGTGACTGAACACCTGTCAACCAGACCATCTCACTGAGTGCCACGTCCAGTCTTTCCTTAAACACCTCCAGGGACGGTGACTGTGCCACCTCCCTGGGCAGCCCATTCAAACATCTAATCAGTCTTTCTGTGAAGAATTTGTTTCTAATGTCCAATCTAAACTTCTGGTACACTTAAGATGTCCAAAGCCATGGACGGGTACGATGCACAGCAGGTTTCTTTGCTGGCTCTCGGTGCTCTCTGTCTGCTGGGTCGCTCTCTTGGGCTGCGGGGTGTGTTGGGGCAAAGCTCTCAGTCGTTTTCTCTTGCAGCTGTGTTTGGTTAGCTGTAGAGTGGGGTCTGGGACACTGCTGTGCTTGGTGTTCTTTGGATATAAAACATGGCAGGGAAGGGAGGCATTCTGACCTTGCCGAGTTTGTCAAAGGAAGAGTTGTTTTTCTGGAGTAATTTGCACTTGAAATTTATGCAGGCCATAATTAAGATCATGCTGCATGTCCAACTCGATTCTTAAGTGCAGGTGCATTTAAATTTGTAAATGAAGGCCGGGAGATGCTGGGGATGCCTGGGGGAGAGGGAAGACTGGGGTAAGCCTAGCGTGGTTTCCTTTTATTTCAAGGTTAATTTGCATTGCTTATGTTGGAAAAACGTAGAGTATGCTAACAACTGCAGTAAGCAGTATGTTTCATTATGACTGTCTAGAGACTTTCTATTGAAAACATGCTTCTGTGCAATTTTTAATGCAAATACAGTAAAGTCCAGTAATTGTGTTGCCTGCATCTCCTTTAATAGGAGCCTCAGTTCTGCAAACAAATGCCTTGCTTTGATGTTTCTGATCAGAATTATTGAGGTTATCTAGCTGTCACCTTTATGTAAGGGTTACGTGGTTCTATGACTTCTTTGCAGTGGGCTAGAACATGCTCTTGGAAAACTTTGAAGGTCTTGAGGGTGGTACAACTTTGCCTCATATGGTTACTCTGCTAACTTTCAAAAAGGAGACTACTTTGGCCTTGGTTTGAGATGACCTTTATTTCTGATGACAAAATTTATTAGAAAGTGTTGAAGTAGAAAGAGCTTATTTTACCATTTATGAGTGAATAAAGGTATCTTTGTAAAGATCAGGCTTGAATGAGTGGAGGATCATCTTAAATGCTAACTTTTTCTGCCTCTAAAAGTTTTCAATTAGTGTATAGTTTCATATGGTAGGTGATTCAACTTGCTTTGGATTTTATTATCCCAGAGTCACACTCATAAATGATTACTTCAGAAGGCCTAGGACTGCTCTGGGACAGTAGTTGTGGAAAAGGAGTATTACTCCTTCAGTTGATCTACCACTTAAAATCTTGAAATTCCACAAGTTTCTCCTGTTGTAAGGATGCCTCTGTTGGGCTGGCTGATACAGCCATTACAACAATTGAATACTGTTGCAAGGTAAGCTGTAATCCTATTTGCAGTATTTTGAACACTTTTTCTCAGTAAGCCCATTTTTGGGTCATGGTTTAGGGCTCTTGGCCCTTTCAAGAAAATAGGATTAAGACTTTTTTGAGTTTATGTTTTTAAGATTCTGCCACAAATTTAGGAATGCCACAAGCAAATTAATGTTCTCATGACCACATTCAAGAGTGCAAAACACATGATTTTAATTTTGTACTGGTTTATTAACCTTTACTGTTTATGTTCTAAAATGTATTATTTTATGCTTCTTAATCAAAGGAATGTGGGGGTGCAGGTAGGCAGACACCCTCAAACCTGTGACTTTGTGGTGTAAAGGTACAAATGATTGCTTCACACCCAGCAATTTTAGTCTGCTTTCAAAACTAAGAGCACTGCCAGGCTACACTGAGAAGCTGATCCTTCCTGTAAAGTTTAGTGTGGTCATAGAGTTGTGGGCCTCTACAGAGCAAACTCTATTCCATTTACAGGTGAACTGCAGTTGTTAAAGTTCGAGAAGTTTTCAGGCAGTTTTTTTTTCTGGAGGTTGCAGCTGCCACTGTTTTGTTTTCCCTTGGAGGAAAACTGTAACTGGTTATTCTAGAAACAGTGATTCTGATCTTCAAAAGTGAAGTAGTTCTTCCATATTCTGTGACTCCCAGTTACTGGTTTCCCTCCTGCCCCTCCTCATGCAGGAAGAATTGGTATTGGTCAAAAATACTGTGATGGTCTTACAGTAATGTTTATTTTTGTTATGAAATGAAAACTTAGAGGGTCTTTGAAATCCTACTTTTTAATTGAAATTATTTATTGGCAGAATACAATTTTTAGATTTAAGTAGAATCTACAAAAATATACTATTATATAGATGATTCAGAAAAGTCTAATATTACAGCATGTATTATAATTATTATTATAGTAATATGCTGTGGCCTTGATAATTTTCAAGGTTGGATGGGAAAAGTTCTGTTCAGCAATTGAAAGCACCATAAATCTGTTTTTTTTGAATTATACAGTTGTTTCATTTATATGACCAAATCAGAAAATGCTTTTGATAGTCAGATATAGTGTGAAAGATGAAGTATCAGAGAACCTCGCTGGCTCATCTCCCCAGAGTCTGCAAGAGAAGTTTCTTGCTGAAGTTGTTCAGCAGATTTGGCCATTGAAGTGTTCTGGAAGGAAAGCTTGGCCACTGTTGGATGTTATCTGCAAAGCAGTGTTTAATATTAACGGCGATCTTGTGGTGGTTTTTTTTTCTCTTCAGTTAACTGTCTAGCTGGGTTCCAAAGACAGCTTCAGCTCTTGTGAGGAATATATGTCCCAATAATGAAACCTTTGCATTTAAAAGGTTTATTTCCAATAGTGGAAAGGTCATGTTAGTCCAATAGACTGGCAAATGCTGTCTGATGTGCTAGGCAGATGGCACTTTGTCTTCATTGGTTTTGGGCCTAATTTTTGTTTTGGCTCTTTGGATTCTTTGTCAGAGTTGGTGATGTAAATGATTTTGCTGGTGAAAGGAACAATGAAAACAAAAGATTTTTTTACTAGTACTGACTGGCACTAACAATGTTTTCTATCAAACAAGCATGTCTTTTTCTATAGTGAATTTCCATTCCTTAGAGGATTTCTAAAATTAGCTTTTATTTCTGGGCTATTACTTTCTATTTTAATGTTACAGTGGAAATTGTTTAAAATCAAGTCTTGTTAGACTTTTTCAGTAAACTAGTTTTCTTCACATTTCCTTTTGTATATTAACCATTTCTAATTGCCTGTTATTTCCTGGCCCTCCCCATTAACATCGTTTTCCTTTCTTTTAGGCAAAGCTTAATTTTTGAAAAAGATTTTGCAAGAGAGGTTTCCCATCCTTCCAATGTAAAGGATTAAATTTCATCCTGACCTTCTTTAAGCCAGTAGCAAAGGTGTTTTGTTAATCATATGGATTGATTGTAAATAAAATTTTAGACATATGGGACACCCTTAAAAAACAGTAATAAGACTATTGTAGAAGACTCTTAAAGTAATGTTTTGCATACCTGCATGTATCTTTTTATGCTCTGAAAAGTCTGTTTTCCCTGGTTCTTGGCTTTCAGGCTGAGAATGGTGGAAGGATAAGATGGGAAACATACTTTCATAAAAAGTTCTGTAACATTAATGATTGAGGTTTTTATTGAAAGTAATCTTTATTGTCACTGAGAGTGTTCAACTTTGCGAAAAGTTTGTTTATTGCACTTTGTGGAGGCAAATATTTTATTTATTGCTGCTTGAGCTCATTGAAATAATTCTTTATTGGATGGAAATGGTATTCGGTTTTTTCTTCATCCCTGTCTCTTTATGGCTACTTTTTTTACTTCTTAAATTGTTTCTAGTCTTGCTGATTTTTCTCATCTAGCAACTGAAGGCACATACCTGGATTGTTATAGTACTTAGCTTAATGTTTGGCATCAACAGCCAATTAAAATGGGTTTCGTCTTTGTAGCCAAAGTCAGAGAAATAATTGTGACCATTTTAGACAGAGACTTCTTGGCTGAAATAGCTTTAAGACAGCAGTTAAATTGAGTCTCTTTGTGTAATGTAACACTTGACATACTTTTCTAAGTTGCTTTTTTTTCCTCTACTTTGTACAATTAAGTTTTTGGTTTTTTCTCTATTAAAAGGCATGCAGTTGCTGTCCCTACTTAGCTTTATATATGGCTTGTTCTGTAACTCTACTTTTCTAGATAAGAGTTTTTTCTGAAGGGAAGGGTCATTCAAGTTTTAAAACTCTGAACTTCTCTGGATTAAGTTGGTGTGGGACTTTGCTGTTGTGCCTGGTTTTGAGTTCTGTAGTTATTCTTCTATATTCCTGTTGAATATTCTCGAACTTGTATTATATTTTCTAAAGCGTGAGCACTAGAAGAAAACACAGCAGCACAACGCTGTTCTCGTGGTAATCACAGAATGGGTCAGGTTGGAAGGGACCCTAGTGGCTTGTCTGGTCCAGCCTGCTCAAGCAGGGTTATCACGGAGCACAGGGCACAGATTTGCATGCAGACAGTCTTTGGATGACTCCACACCCTCTCTAGGCAACATGTTCCAGTGCCTGGTCACAACAGTAAAGAAGTTCTTCCTCATACTCAGGTGAAACTTCCTGTGCATCAGTTTTTGCCGTTTTCTCGTGCCTTATTGCTTGGCACCACTGAGAAGAGCCTGGGCCCATCCTCTGACTTCTCCCTTCAGACACTGACAGACATTGATGAGGTCTCCTCTCAGTCATCTCTTCTTGACGCTGAGCAGGTTTAGCTCTCTCAGCCTGTTCTCATAAGAGAGGTGCTCCAGTCCCTTAATCATCTTTGCAGCCCTCTACTAGACCTGCTCCAGGGGCTCCTGGCATTGTAATTAAATGGCATTGAAAAAAAAAAAGTGATGTAAATAGAAGGGATTTTACAGTTTCTGCCTCAGAGAACTTAATGAAACCTTCTAATGAAAGTATTGCAGTGAGATTTGTGTGCGGTTAGTTTTGTGTAATTCTGCAGTTGTTTTCAGAGCTGTTGTCTGTGTTACAGAAGATCCTTTATGTTGAAATGTAGTAATTAAGTGATACAGTTTCACTGGAAGCTTCTCAGCTTGAAGAAGACAACTATTAAAAGGGCAGGATGTGCTCATGGAAAGAACAGAAGTCCTCACTAAAGCAAAAAAAAAAAAAAAAAAAATGGAAGGCAAGTAATATAAGAAGTTGCTGTTCAAACAGAACTTTCTTCTTCCAGTCTTTCCTCTTGACCTCAAATGCTCAATGGGAAAATGAAAGTAACTTTAACCAACTATTTCCAAAATAAAGTTAAATACCTGATCAGTTTTGCTCACTCAAATTTTCCTGAGGAACTTTCAGTTAAAGGAATAAAGAGGGCTAATAATGGCCACATCTTGCTACTGTCACTCCCTTATGTGTAACTTTGAATTTGGCAGATGATGCTTTTTCTTGCATTTTTGTATCTGAGTCTTGCTTAGTTTCTACAGTTTTCTGGGTCAAAAGTATTGCAGCATCCCAGTTTTGCCTCTTCCCTGGGCTGTGGGACTGTTCTATGATTCTATGATACAGAAAGGTTTGAGTGTCTTGGACTGAGGGAGCAACCAGATTTCCAAGCCTCTGGACTATGAAATGTTACACAAAAGTCTGGCACTGCTGCTACACACGTAACCACGTGTTAGTGGTTACAGAAGTAAAACAGAAGTAGCTGGTATTGCTGTTCCTTGTCTTACCTTTGGGGCAAGTGATGTGTGTTCCAAATACCTTATGAAATTCTGTTCGTTATGGACTTAATTACAGAGATGTCTCTCTTCATGAGCTGAGGGGGCCTAAACTTAATGTCTCAGTGTCCTAGTGGCAGTCCTGCAAGTGTGAAGAAATAAGCACCTCATTTTCCTTTGAGAAAAGCATCAGTATATGTTTACAGGTATCTTAAATGGATAGGCTTGGAGGTTGTCTGAGGTAAGTTACTTCTGTTTGTAGTTTCACCTGAATTTCCATATGGATGCCTCTCAAACAGTGTTTCTTTTTTGGCCTCTTAGTTGTGCAGGATGTATTTAAATTGTATTGAGAATCCTAGATGTCTTATTTTCTTTCAACTAATTCTCATTTAACTCCAGAAGTTTCTAATAATACAGTAACTACACTCAAGTGTTCCATGAGTTATTTAAAATTAGAAACATTCTGATAATGTCACAGAAGTTTGAAAACAAGATTCCAGATGTCTGTAGAATTATGCGACATACAGATTTGAAGAGGAATTCCTCCTCTGAACTGACACATTTTCAATCACTGGGTTCTTGGAAGGATTCCATCAATTTTATATCACTCTGCTTTTTGTGTGTGACATAAAACACCTTTCTTTTGGACTCACATTCTCATTCTAAATTTGACCTAATTTGTAGCAAGAATTGGATAAATCAGGTAAAAGTCATTCAGTATTCAGTACTCAGTACTGTTGTTCTGTCAATCTTGTTAGGCTAACCTGATTCAAATACTGGCATTCTGCAAGTGCTTGTGGATGCAGAACTTGACTAGTTGTTTCCCCTGGTTTTAGGGGGTATTGTAGCATATATGTAAATTCAGATTACATGTGCCTTGTTGAAAATTTAGTTACAGAAGAGAGGGAAAAGTACTTTTTCAACTATCCCTATCTTTGAATTCAGCTTGCTTTCCATTGATGTTGGAAGTTTGGATTAAACATTTTCTGTTTCACTTTCATTTTCTTAAAATATCCACAAAGTTAAATGTGTTTTTAAAAATATTCTTTAAGTTCAGAGTTTGGGACAACTTGTTGGTGGCCAAGAAATGTGTTCTGAGGTTTGTTCCATGTAATGATATGTCAGTTTTAAATTACAGTTTGATACAAGATGCACAATTCTCTCATTTTGACAGATGTGCTCTCAAACAGATACTGAAAGCAAAGACAGCCTCAGAAAGTGGTGAAATGATCTCCTGTTAGTTTTTACCTGGTAGTGGGTTTTGTCTTTACACAGTACCCAAATTCCTTATTTATATAAGATATATGTGGGACTGATTTCAGCAAAGTACTTGGCTGATTGATTGGCTGCAGTCACTCATAGCTGGAAGCCAGTGTGTGTTAGAGATTATTAAACCAAGGTGAAGTGGTTAACTTGAAATAAGTACTGTTGCTTTTTCTCAGACAAAACTTCCTAAATCATTGGGGGAACTACGAATTTCAAATGAGCTGTTGAGACTACAAAATTTCACACCCAGGATTTTTACAATTCTTCTGTGGTTCCTCTAGAGCCACAAACGTTTCAGTCTGGTGCTGAGTGATCACTTCACTGGGCTTAGTCAGAATATAGGAAATCAGTTGTCTGGTGCAAGTATGGAAATGAAGAGAAAAGGAACTTCAGTAGTTAAAAGTTTTTAGTGGATTAGAGGCTTTTGGGCAGAGGAGAAAGTAGGGGACTAAGATTAAGGAAAGTGGGATTAAATTCTAGGTTTATCTAAGGAACAAAGTAAAGTAGTGGGATGGGATCAAGGGAAGGAGAAATTTGAGGCGTAATGAAGAAGGAACGTGGTAGATGATGTATGTGAGAAGCAGACATGAAAAGATGCATTGGGGGACTGTAACTATAATGACTCTTAGTGAATGGACACATTTAAATTAATATATTCTTACAGTTACATTGACTAATTATAGCAGGAAACAGTATAATTTGAAAGACAAGAAAAATAGGTCATAGTTTTTGCATGGAGGCCAGTAAAACAATATATATTAGCAGAATTTAATGGTGTCTTTTTCTTAACTCCTTCCTCAGAGTTGTCTGGTTGTAATACAGATTCCCAAGCCATCCCATCGCAGTTCTAAACAGTTGTAAATGGCTCTGAAAGCAGTTTATTGCTGCTGATAGAGGAAGAGTCTTTCCAGTATGTGAAAATTAAATCTCTTTTATTAACAGCCTTAATTTTTTCCATGGTAATCATGAATTTAAGTGAATAGCTTAACAGTTTATGGTTTTTTAGTAGTTAGCAGAGATGTGTATCAGTGTCTATTGCTTTCAGAAGCCTGTTTCTGTTATGGGCTCTTGATTTTACATTCTATTTATACCAGTTTCTCAGAGGAGCATTGATCTAAAAACTGAGCCTTTGTTTAAGCATATCTACAATAGAAATAGGTCCACTTAGCATTTGTGTTTAAACTTTCCTGTCTAAAAGTGAAAAAACCCAGAGCAGCAGCAAGTCTTGTTTCATCTGAAGCGCTTCCAAAAGCGTTTAAGCCTGTTACTGTGTTGCTAATATGATACAAGAAGATACAAGAAGCCTTGGGGGCATTTGTGCTAGAGTTGCATGCAGTTTTTATTGTGTAGCATAAAAATTTGACAAGTGTAAGCTGTAATTTTTTTTAAAGAAAACAATTTTGTTTAATGCAATTATGTATAGTGCGTACTCAAACCCACACATTTTAATAGTTGTTGTCAGACATTTTATGGTCTAACATGCTGATGCCTATAAATTTGAGAGCTCAAGCATGTGCTAGTGATGTTTAATACATACATTCATCAGTACACAAACTCTAAGACTATATACTAATTCATGTTAATTACAGAAAACTGGTTTGAGGAAAATATACCTGTCCCAAATGCATCTTGTTGTTTTCTAATGTTTTTTCTTTGCATAAAAATCACAGAAAATATTTTTCTAGTAGTGTTCCTAAATATCGTTGCAGAAGATAGATGGTTTTCATCAATTTATCATGCCGTGCCTTGTTTGCTTGAATTTGAAACTGCAAGAGAAATCCTATGTACCTAGTAAATGCTTATAGACATACACTTGACAAATCTCTTCAAGTTTTTGTAGCAAATGCTATAGACACTAACTTATTTATTTCCTAGATAAATCAGATAAATATGATTCTAGAGATGTGGAAAGACTTCAGCAAGATGATAAATGGGTTGAAAACTACTTGATTTGGCGTCATGATGTTGTGGATGATACTTTAAAGATGATTGATGAGAGCTTTCAGTGGAGGAAAGAATACACAGTTAATGGTAAGCTATATTACATAGTGATTTTGAAGGTGTGTGTTGCTTTCGTATTGAGCTATCATTGACCTCTACATGTAGTTTTATTAAGAACCTCTTAAAGGCTTGCAAGTACCACAGAGAGCTAAGCAAGAACTTAAAAATTAAAAAAAAAGAGAGAAAAATTACTGCTTTTTATGTTGACCAGTAGTCTCTCAGTTTTGTTGTGGTTCCATGTGTCTATTGAAAGGGTGTTTAAGAGGAAGGAAGGAAGGCAGCTATCTCGTGTTATGTCTTTTTGCATCATAGAATAGAGTCCTAAAAGACCAATAACAAAAAACCCCACAACAAACAGGGCTCTCTTGTTCATTTTAATAGCACTGGTCTGGTGCATTAAATAAGAGATCTCATTTTTGTGCTGTGAAAATATTTTGAAGGTGAACACTATCTACAGGACTTCACCCTCTGAATTTAAGGATAGAGCATGGTGGGGGAGGCTTCAAATATGAAAAAAATAAACATTTGCATCATTTTTTTCTGTAGATTTTTTCTATTATTCTTACTTCATAAATAGATCCTACTCTATAGCATGAATAGAAGATAGTAAAGATTTCAAATTATCTCAATATTTGCATTAGTTTAATAAAGGCCTTGGAAAGAGGCTTATAAAGATGTTTTTGTATTTTTTGTTAGGCTTTTGCATTTTTAGTGACTTCTGTTAAGTTAACAATGTGATTATTAATATGATTGCTGAAATAATATTTCATTTGGTTTTGCAGACTTGTCAGAATCTGTCCTTCCAAAATGGTTATTTGAAATTGGTGCTCTCTTTCTGCATGGATATGATAAAGAGGGCTATAAGTTATGTAAGTTATACAGAATAGATGCTTTTCAGTCATTGATCGTTATTTTGTTTCCAGCATTTTAAGAACAGACATAGGTATGTGTTGGTTACTGTTTTTACTTAAAAAGGTAATTGGGTAATAAAGTATTTTTTTATCATAGAATACACTGAGTTGGAAGGGACCCAGCAGAATGATGGAGTCCAACTCCTGACCCTGCACAGGGCAGCCTCAGAATAACACCATGGGCCTGACTGTCAGACAGGCTTGGTGATGTGATCGCTGTCTCAAAGAAGAATATAATAGTTTAATGTACGCTCTATGTTTGAGTAGGGGTTTATCTTAATCTTGAAATATGCAGTGTAGCTAATGTGCTGTATTTAAAAACATTTGTTTCTTTGCATGAAACAAAGTACTATTTACTTTAGTTTTGCATTTGGAAGTAAAAGACATGGAGAAGAAATCTGGTTTTTACTAAGACTTTCCGAGTTTCAGGGAGAAGAATATTGAGCATATCTAAAATTATTTTCAGGCTTGTCTAACTTTGATATTGTAAAGGTCGTAAAAATGAAAGCCACTCTTCACATTACTGCCCTGAATATTTCTTTTCTCACTTATTGTATAATCAGTAACTTGGTTTCAGACATTTTTATAAAGTCTTTTTACTTTGAATTATGCCTGTAGGGGTTTTTTTCCATAGAAAAACAAGTCTCTGTATGACTAATTTTTTTTTTTATTCCAGAAGAATATGCACTGGGCTTTCATTTATACAATGTTGCTCACCTCCAGAAATTTTAAATTTTATTTTAGAAAGATCTGTTGCTTTTTATATAATTCTTAATGTGTGTATAATTAGTTTTTCAAAACACATCAACTGCAATGCTGTAAAAAACCTAAGCAGAAAAGGAAACATTAATTTTGCAGCAATACTTAGAATATATGCTGAATACAATATTGTCTGAAGACCGTGTGACTTAATTTTAAATTATGAAATGCTAATCTAGGTAAATAGTCTTTAAATACACAAAAAGTGGTTTTCTGCTTTAATGTTTCTTCTGGAGTGTAGTTCTTTGTATTTTCAATTTTTAAAAAGTTACAGTAAAAAAAAGTCAGGGGTATGTGAAGAGGTGTACAGTTGTTTTTCTGGCTGTTCAGTGGTCACAAAGTCAGGACAAATGTAGAATACAAACTCAGAGGTGTTAATACATTTCAGTGCATCCTCTATAGTTATTTGCATGATGTTTTCTGTTAGCGTGGATCTTTTGTTTCAACTTTCGTGTGTGTTTTTGTCCAAGTTTGGTTCAAAGTGAAACATCATACAAGAGATCCTAAACAGCAACTTGACAAAAAGAAACTGGTCGCTTTTTGGTTAGAACATTATGCCAAGAGAGATCATGGAAAGCCCTTAACAGTGGTATTTGACATGGCTGAAACTGGAATCAGTCACATAGTAAGTATTTTTACTGTCTTGTCTTGATTGCTTTTGGGATTATATTACCTGTGTTCCTAGAAAAAAGGAAGTCCCTGTACGGTCATTGACACCTAAATAACTTAACAATCATTGACATTAGTAATATGTAGGGCTTTTTCCTATGACATGAGCAATTTCCAAAATCTTTTGTTACATATTAAACTTTGTCTTCTGCAACATGCTGAAAACTTGATTTTAGTTTGGTGACTGAGCTGAGTCAAAGCTGGTTTAGATTGCAAGGTTGAGATCTTGCCTATCAGTATATCTTTATTGATTTAATCTAATAACTAAAAATCTAACAGATTGTCTGTAGGTTAAAAACCAAAATGTATTTCTACAGAATAATTTAAATTTTCTTATCAAGTGCCATGTGGTCCTGTTATTACAGGAATGGCTGAAACTTATATTTTTGTGCCTTTTTTTTTTTTTTTTGTGGTGGTAGTATGGCAAGAATGAATTTAAATATAAGCAAAAAAACCCACCCCCAAACCCATTTCCAAAGACTTGTTTATACCTAGCACAGGCAAGATTATTATTGCATTTAGGACCTTGCAGCTCTGCAGTATAGGGCCACCATCTTATGAGGAGGTATTTTGACAAATAAATATGGTGTGATTCTGTTTTGTGGGGTTGGTGCTCTTACCTGTGCAGTGACAGCTGTCTATCCATACTCCTAAAGATAATACTGGAACCACAGCTTTATATAACAGGAGTAAAGGATTGTAATAATTTCCTTGGTGTGAAAGACTAATCTGATTTGGGTTTTATGGAGCATATCCTGAAGCAGCTTTTTTTCCCCCCTGTCTTTGAGACTCCAAAGACAAAATCTCAGCAAATGCTTCTGTAATTGTCCTGTTGTACAGTCTTCCTTTGTCATTAGTATATTTATCACGGAACAGGAATATATTTTTAATGGCTGTTCATAGCCATGTGGAATAAATGATAAATTTCTCCTAAAAGAAAAAGAACTTGGATATCTGAGTTCTTTTCCAGAACATGCCTCATTTGTTTGTTCCATTGCTATGGATATCTACTATATCACTTTTATCACTGGTATGCAGGAGATAATTCTGATAGCTCATGGCTTGTTCCACCAGTTCAGATAACTAGAATAGATGCAGTTATTGAATGGTCTGTGAAATCTGCACTTCTAATACCAGACTTTCATCAAAATAATGGATCTATCCTTCTGCTGTCTGGTAGTGCTGCTTTTGGATAGGCAGCAGAATAGAGAGCAGCATCCTGATTAATGGAGATTCTCCTAATCATTCTAATCTATCACTGTGTTTATGCTTTTAAATGAAAGATACTGCATTTAGTACAAGCAACAGACAGTTGAGATAAATGCTTCTATTAGAGGCCACCTTCTGCCTGTAAAGATGTCAAACTTTCAGTTAGTTTCTAGTTGCTGAAGTCACTTAAAAAGCTTTCAGGTTGCGGGTAGACCTCTTACACAGTGTTAGTTTTTTGAGGTTTTTTCACTCTGTCCACAAATGTTTTGATAGTGTGTTTACATCAACCTAGGAGCCCCTTCCCCATTCTTACTGTTATGACAGGCTTTGGATCCTCAGCCAGAAACACTCTGTACTATTTCTGAAAGTAGTAGTAGTGGTCACTTCTGTTAAAAGGACTGGGGAAAGTACTCATGGCAGGCTTCCCACCTGAGTATCTTATTGGGGTAAGGTATTTCTTACTTTGTTTCTATACCTGTTTCATAAAAAGCTTTCCTTGCCCTTTGCTGTGTAGCCAGTTCCATTATACCTGGATTTTGCAAAGGAGACTGACTGTACTATTTCTGTGCAGTTGCTCATTGGCTAGAGGCATCCTGAAAATGGGTGGTATAGAAGCAGCTCTTTTGAGTCCCCACAGTTTCTCTGCATGCCACCAATTAATACTAAACCAAACAATTCTCTTCAAAGGCAAACTTATTTTTTTTTCCCTTTGTAAATACAATACTGAGTGCAGTAGTACATTGAACAGTATGTGGGATAATTATTGATGGGAAATTTCAGTATATTTAGTACTCTTCCATCTGTCAAGCTTCTCCAGTGCTAAAGGTTTATTTTTCCTGTATCTTTTGTGTACTTCTTAAACCCTGTTGAAGCTCTGCAGTAATTTAGATATGTTAGTTATTGCACTGATCATAGGTCTATTGACTTCTTTCTTAGATCATAAGGGGAAGTGTGGCCACAATCTTGCAGCAGTTTAGTGAAGGAAAAAGCCTTGCATTGTGTTTTGAGGATGTTTGTAGTGTATATAAAATTTGAACACAGTTGGCTACAATATAACTATCTTGTGCTATTCACTAAATGCCTTAACTAAGCCTGTATTTTTTAATATTTTGGTTTGCTTTGCATTTATGTTGTGATTTATTTTTTTTGTTGTTTCTTAGGACTTGGATTTTGTCCGGTTTATTGTCAATTGTTTTACAGATTATTACCCAAACTTCCTCAGTAAGTATTGTACATTAAATATTAAGCATTGTAGACTTGTGTAACAAGAGCATTTCATAATATGGTAGAAGATAGGAAAGATGAAATGTTTTTTTCCATGTGTTTTCTGGAGTAACTTCATGGAACATGTGAATATTATAGAGTCAGGATATTCTTGCGTCCTTAAGTCAACACAACTTTGTATTGTGAATAAACTTTACTTTCATCAAAAATCAACCGTCTTTTTGTGAAGTAATAATCTAATACATGTTTATACATAGTTAAAATTATTATAAGCATATAATAGAAAGGAATTGACTTGTTTTCCTTTGCTCCCTGTTACTTGGGTAGAAGCTTTACAAACTTTCATGACAGCGTGTATCCTTTACAAGTCTTCAGGGGTCAAAGAATGAAGGGCTCTAGAAAATTATGAGGGGCAGTGATTCTTCTGAACATGAAAATGGTTTATTTTGAAAAGGCATTTTTGTGTGCACGCTTAGAAAACCCTGCATGCTTGCCTGATAACTTTTTTAAGCATAGGCAAACACTGCATAGTTTATGCTAGCTCATCTTAAATATGTTGTAAATTTTAGGTGAAAATGTCTGTGAATATTGAAAATCCATACAGCAACTGCTTAAACTCTGAATATTAGATTTCAGCTTGCTGATCAAAGTTCAAAGCTTTGATCAAATATCAAACTTAAAGGCAAGTGCAACATTGTTTTTTTTATCTTGACATTCAAGAGGAAAAATAATTGGGACACAAGTATTTTCAAATTTCTATGCTAAAATAAAGAATATTTGGAAAAAATAGATATACAAAGACTTATGTTTATTTGTTTCTTTGTGAAGTAGGGGGTGCTGAATGTACTTGTTAAACTTTCTTCTGTTCAGTAGCTGCTTTTTTAGGTTGGATTGAGATCTTGCCTTTCTTTGCCTTATTTGGGAGATGAGTTATTAGTAACAATAGGTCAGAAAAGTAATATCCCAGGAAGTATATGAACAATGTATAACTTGGAATTTTATTACCTGTTTTCCAAGCAAACAGCTAATGTTTCTAAATAGCAATAGGTTTGTACAAAATTGCTTATACAGGAAAGTGAACATGGAGGTTTGTAAAAGTGAATATTTACTTTTTACATGCATATTACTGCTCTGCTTTCTCTTAAACAGAGAAATACCTAGCATGTGGTATTCAGATTTTTTTTTTTTCTTTTTAGCAAAGATAGTAATATTTGAAATGCCATGGATAATGAACGGTAAGTTGTTTTTTTCTTTTTGGATTGTGATAACTTTTAAAATACAGCAGCATAAATAAGAAGCATTTTTCTGCTCTGTGTAGATACAGATGAATAATGAAGTTTGTTAAACATGCATCTTTAAATCTGTCAGTTTAAAGGTTGCATACTTTTTATTTTTCCTTCTATCACTGTATTTTGGATCATACTTTACATGAAGTTTGTATTTGTCCTGCTGTTTTTAAAGGTTGGGAGACCTTGATAAATAATTTATTTCTTGAATGCTTTTTAACTAGAATCCTTTCAGCAATTCAATCATCAGCAGTGATGGTGACTTATAACCAGCTCAAAACTAGAATACACAGTTTAAGTTAGATGCCTGACACTGCATGCTGTAACTGTGGTTACATTTATTCTGATATGGGTATTTCAATAATTATCTGTAGCTATAGCATACAGGATAGATATATTATTCCTCTTCTGTTGTCATATGAATACATATTTTTATGTTGGATTTATATTTTCGTACATATTCATGTTTTACTATCACTGAAATAACAATGGTCTTTGTAGATGCTTTGTAGATCTAAACAAATATCCTTTAAATCAGCAAAACATTTCAGCGACGAAGAGTGTGTGTGTGTATCTTTCCCAACCTCCCTCACGCAGATTTGAAAATACAACTGGTTTTACCCACTCTCTACTTCAAGGGCTAAATTCCAAGACAACAGAGTTGTTAGTTATTAAATCAAAGATACTCTTTCCATTTTCTCTGTAAATAATACCTTTTTTCCCTTGCATTGCTTATTCCAATCATAATAGATACTTTCAGAGCAGGTTCTGTAGTATCTTGAGGAATGCAGCTCACTTGTGTTGTGTAAGATCTACCAATACACTGAAAAAACCCTACAAAAACAACCAAAATAACAAAACTCCCTTCCTGACGTCTTCTATATACCTTTTGTTTTGTTTGGTGTTTTCTTTTGTTTTTTAAAGCTGCATTTAAAATCGTGAAGGGTTGGCTTGGCCCAGATGCAATAAGCATGTTAAAGTTCACAAACAAGAGTGATGTGCAGGAATACATCAGTGGAGAGTATCTGCCACCTCACATGGGGGGAACTGTAAGTATAGTAACATTTCATGTTTCTGTTGTGATAGATTGAGACACCTCTATAAATCCCATATGTGGCGTCGAGGGTTGGCACTTCACAGATGAGAGATTTCTTGAAATTGTTTTGCCAATGATAATTTTAAAGTCATGGTAATATAAAATAGGTTAACTTCATGAGAATTTGGTATTGGCACTCTTCAAGTAAAGAACTATTCTTTTCTGAATCATTCATCCCTTTATAAGTCAATGGAAACCGCTTAATTTTTCTTAAAGGTCTGAAAAATTATCTTTTTTAAGTGTCATTCTTCCTTGTACTTTTATTCCTCTCTGATGAATTAGAGGTGGTGTTTGTTTATGAAACAAGTTCTATGAACAGAAAGTAGGTTTCATGGCCCTCTGGGAGTTCTAGTCCTGCTCCAAAGCTATAATTCACTGAAGACAGTTATATTGTAGCTATTTTTCCTTTGTTGTCTCTAGGGCTGCATTTTAAGACATGGCTGTAGAAGATTGTCATCAAAGAGTATAGTAGAGCTCCAAAGTGGTACAAGCAGCATCAGTTTAACAGAATCAGAATCCAGTTTTAGTGCAATCTAAAGAGTGGAACAGCACAAGCAACTTGTACAACAGGTTTCACTCTTCACAAGGCTAGTAGATCAGTATTGCATAATCTTTAGAGTAAATTTGCAGAAAAATGATGCTTTAAAATGTTTATAGGCCATTTATGGTAGTAGAATAAGCCCATTGCAGGGGAGTTACTTTTAAAGTTTTTTTCTACCTTTTATTTTCTGAAGTACTTTTGGCATTATGGCAGTAACAATTTGGAGAAAAGGAGGGTTGTGTTTCAGCAATAGTAGGGGAGGACATGTTCCTTTCTATATGAGTTCAGGGTAGTGTTATTGTGGCCAGAACCTATGAAACTTGTTTGGGGAACATAAAAAGATGTTACCTTGATTTTTATTTAACTGAGATTAGCAGCCTTTAAAAAGCGCATGTGATTCTTGAAGAAAAGATACCCTTTTTCTCCATGAAAAATTGCTGCCCCAACTCCTAGTCTCATGTAAGAACTTTCTCAGGTGGAAGAAAGCTGAAATTGCAGCACCACAGGAGTGGGCATTGAGGGAAGGGCTGATGATATCTGAAGTGGTTTCAGTAAGGAATGTTATTTAGCAATGGTTCTGGGCCTGGCTCCTGTGGTGTTGTCCTATTGTTGCAATAGAGGGGCAAGTTTTTTTCCTCATTAAAGCTGAGTATCTCCCATCTGCTTTTTAAACTGTCTTACCCAATAGTTCATTATGTCTTTAAAGATAGAACCTGTGGTTTTGCTAAATACCCTGCTGAAGCATCTGATGGAACATGCAGTCTTGTAGTTATCTCTAATCCTGCCTTGGGCCTGAAAGGTCTCATTGCTGATCAAGCTGGCTCCATGTTGCTCGTCTTCTGAAAGCATTAACAAGTTTCAGAATCATGGAGGCAGCTTATCCAAATCATTTATCTGGGGTAGGAAGTTGCAGTGGCAGAAATAGAGTAGTGGAATAGTAGTAAACTTGCTTGACAAGGACTCCTGAGGTTTTGACAATTTCAGAAAAACAGCTGTATCTGCCTATTAAAAGCCCTGTATTTTGAACCAGCACATGCTTTGTCTAAGTATTGAGTTTCACTTGATGGGTGTTTTGAGCTTTTAACCTCAGAACTGTCATAATTTGGAAGAATCGATAGCAAATACTGAGACTCCAAAATTGTGCTCTGGATCTTTCTTCCCAAGGTTTCTTCAGTGTGTACAATAAAGCAGGATCTTTGCATCTCTCTAATAGCAAGGAGTTTTTCAGTGACCAGACAACAGACAATTTAATGCTTTTTCTCAGAATTTAACTTTTCTTGATGTGATTAACCTTGGCTTCTCTTAAAGCGACTAGGTAGAGTACAATGCACCATTATTAGTATTGTCAGGCCTGGCATTTTTTCAAATGCAGTATCTGACTTGCACAAATTGATTCCTTCCATTTTTCTCTCAAGTGTTTGGTTTTGTTTGCGAGGGACTTTTTTTTTTTTTTTTTTTTTTTTTTTTCTTTTTTTTTTGCCTTCTTCCAATTCTCTCTCTGTCATCTTTGATTTCCACATGTTTAGTTACAGATCTTCATATTTGCAACGAGCATAATGCCAGTGAAGAGCACAGCATATCTGTGCATCCTTTGTATTCAATACAGTGGCTGTGACTCATCTTTCTGCTGTGTCCCCTACTAGGATCCAGCTTTGAAAAGCCAGGTCTTGCCAGATGTACACAACTAGTGAAGCAGATCATTTGGTGGATACCAAGATTTGGAGAGATACCAAGATTCCACTGCACTTATGTTCTTTGTGTTCCAGAAGAATGTTAGAGACTAGTTCTGGAAGTAACAAAAAAAAATCCATAGAATTAATAATGTTGGAGTCAGTGACTACTTCTCTTGACTAAGGGAACTGTTCTTTGTCTCTGTTGGAAGCCTCCAAGCTTCAATGTCTCACTGAAGTTATCTTTAAGCATGTTTTAAGTCTGTCTCAGGGTCACTCAAAAGATGAACCAGAAACTTTCCATAGCTTTAAAATCCTTTGATCGACTGTCAGCCAGCTGAGAAAGGAGGAATATTACAGGCTTGATTTGAGACAACTAGTGGGCAAAGGTGTCTCCAGAGTATCAAAACCATTAAAACTAATTATGGAAAACAGAAACTTGGATTTTGTAGGACTTTGGAATATGAATTTGATCTAAGTTCCATTCAAGTCCTCATCAGTGTCTGTTGGCTGTGGCTATTACCATACTGCTAATCCATACATGCTATGCACCACATGCGTGGTTCTTGTCCTTAATGCACAGAGGTTATTTTCTTTATAGCAGGTTTGTTTTGGAGAGCTTGTCAAAATTGCCCAAGACAGATCTAGGAGCTAGCTAATGCTAGGCAGCCTGGAAAATTAGGGTTAGATGCTCAAGAGCCACTTGGTAGTATACATTCGTTACTAAATGAAAAATATTAACGTAGTGTTTTCTGGCTTTCTTGTCTATTGTATCACACATTCTGCCATTTCCAGCTGATGGAACAGTCCAGTTCTTAAGGCATACACATTTCTGACTGACCAGGGAGATTTTTTCTCTCCAAGACTATTGTACATATAGTGTACATTGTGATGCAAGGCGTGTACACACAGTAGGGTTTTAATTTGCTGTTTTGCTCAGTCTTTCTTTATCAGAAGATGGATTTAACAAGGATCAAGATTCCCTCAACTGGTGCCAATATTGAACAATGTATGCAGCTGCTGTGCTCTTCACCTGGGTATCTAAATTGATAGCTCACAGGTTTTCTTGGAAGTACCTTGTATAGGTCAGTGGCCTGAAGTTAAGACATGGCTAAGCTTGCATATGGCTTCATGACTGCTGTATACATGTAATCTTTAAAAATAGGATTAAGACACCTCTACAAAAATTGCCAAAAATAATAGCATGAATTCTCTAGATCTGCTATAAGAAAGAGCCGTAAGTCTATAGAATGGATGTATCAGGCATTGAATAAATCCGTCTTGTTTACCTGGCTGAGGTTTTCACCCTGTTAGTAGATATACCCATGTCACTGAAACTCAAGCACTGTAACTATAAAGTGTGGGACTTTGAGTTGTCCCACCGATGAGATTTTGTTCAGCTGTTGAAGATATCCAGCAGCATGGATTAACAAGGCCAAGTAAAGCATGCAGCAAAATTAATTTCCCTTTATTAAGGTCACTCGTTATATGCCCTTCATCCTATGCTGGAAGGGAGTGAAAAGGCTTTATTGGTTTGGATAAGGGGAAGCTGGATATCTCTGTCTTGTTTTTGCAAATGGGGGATGTCAGTGTTCTGCAAGACTACTGGAATGTTTCTAGCAGACTGGAGTCTTTTCTTCTAATAGTGATTTAGTCTGTAACTGATACTTAAAGCTTGTCCTTCAGGCCCTTAATAGGATATTGTTTGAGCCAGGGAATACCTGTTTCATTCAGCTAGAGGTCTTTGACTGTTGCTACAGCCTGAAGAATAGATGTGATTTAGGCCTTGATTATAGATGAGCAGGAAGTATGCTGTTTTGTTTGTGGTTTCTTTGAATGGTTCCCTTTAAGACTTTTCCCTTTTAATTTCTCTTAGCATCACATTATTCCTTGTTTTGAGAAAATGTACTTGGTTATGGAGAGCTCTCTTGGAACACCTTTTTGTAACTCCCTGCTGAGGGAGGCATTGTTTGGGGAGCGGGGGCATTGCTCAAGTCTGCCTCACAGGAGTCAAAGCTATGTTTCTTTTCTCCATTGGAAAAGCTGACAGACTAATTCAGTTTACTCAATGCTTAAAACTGAAAATGCTGTAGGAACAGAGATCCCCATTCAAACACTCTCTAACATTACTTTTAATGAAACTATTTTGAGAATGTTAAGAGAATTTCTAGTTAGCAAAAACTGTTTTTTACTGATCTTCCAATGGATCTACCTTTACTGTAGAGTCATTGAGAACTTAAGTATTCTGCTGCTGCATTACTCAGATGTCTTAAGTATGGTCTTTAAATCGATTTGGCATTCCAAAGACTAAGATCTGAATTGCAGGATATGCTAAACATCCACACATTATGTTAAACTTCAGGGATTATTTGGGGTTGTTTCATGATTTTGGGGTTTATTTCCTTTTTTTAAGCAGACCATTATGAAACTAACATACAAGGAACAACTGATGTTTTTCATCACTTTTGTAATATTTTTAGAAATAGCTATCATAAGTTTTAAACTACATTTTTGAGAACTTAAGAAGAGAACTTCAGCAATAAGACTCTGAATGCTGATCCTTGATAGAACAGCTTCTGCAGTTCTGCTGTGAATATAAATAACAGTTATAGTTTACTGGCTTAATTGGATGACTATTTATTTGTCTGTGGATAAAATAGAAACTCTTGGTGTCAGCTTTCTGTATAGGGGTGCAACTTGAAATAGATAAATGAAACAAAAGTAATGTGAAACAAGAAACAATGACAGTATTTCCATTTTAAAAACCCTAGAGAAGGCACTTCTAATCCTCTTGAATAACTCTTCTGTTATAAATCTCTTTATCTTTTAGGATTCTTTCAAGTACAGTTATCCTCCATTGGTTGATGATGATTTTCAAACTCCTTTATGTGAAAATGGGCCCATTACAAGTGAAGATGAGCATGAAAGTAAAGAAGAGATAGATGCAGACACCAAGGAGGCTGGGGAACTGAATGAAGCACAAAACCTTAATCAGAAAAAGGTATCTAACTGAAGATTTAGGCAAGACTAGCTAGATGGTTACAAAGTGGGACAAGAGGCATATAATTTTGGTTACTTGTCTGTCTTTGTGTTGTACTTTTTCAACAGTTTTTCTGTCTTCCAATTTGACAAAAGAACTCAGGAAAACTGAAGAATTATAGTTTCAGTTTCAGCGTTGATTCTTGGTCTATTAAGCCAAGTTTCTGCTTCAGAATGCATAAAATGTGCACTAAATATTTAGTGCACATCTCTTGGAATATAGTGAATTGTGCAGTAAAATGATAAAAATTTCTGTACTTTGTTTTCAAAGGCTGTCTTTCTAGTTGGTTTCTTTTTAATCTTGGGATATCTAGTGGTGACCATGTCAAAATATATCTCGTTTTCTCCGAATCTTAAATCAGTATGTACATGAGAAAATACTAAGTTAAATATTTATGCACTACTGGATGTTAATTTGTTATCTTAAATTATTGATAAAATTTTAACATATGAATGTTTTCATTTATTGTCAGGAGAAATTGGAGTATTCCTACTCCATCAATCATGTTTTGCAACATAATCTTCCTGCAGTGTTGTTTATCCAGAAATAAAGGCATTGTTTTACACAAGTTCGTATGAAGTGATATTTAGGAATATGCAGTAATAGTAACTGGGGATATTGTTCTTGAAAATAGTAGAAAAAAATTTGAAATTCACTAGCTTATTGTCATAATTAATTTTGGAATATGACTTGCAAAACTTCTGTTTAATGGAGTAGAATACAGTTTCATTTACCGTTCCAGGTTTGTCAGAATAATTTGAAACGTGTAGCTCACTAAGTATTCCAGCTGTTATTTGCAACTTGGCCAGTTTTAAAAAAATAAAAAGATAATTTCACTGACCTTAAGGTCAAAAGGAAGCATTACATAACCACAGTTAGACTCAGTAGCTTGTTTTGCTTGTAGCACATTTTTCAGTGTATGATTCTTAGATATGGAAACATGGAGAATTTCTGCTCAGTGTGTGAGTTCCTTTGGTGCTTAATAAGCCTCAGTGTTTGTTGGCTTTTAATTTGCTTGGGTGACTTAGCTTTCTACTTAAGGTATTTTGGCTTTTTTACTTTTTTTACTCTTGAAATACCATAAAGCAAATAATTGTTTTCACTTTTATACAGTGTAACCAAGGTGCTACTCATTTTTTTTTCAGTAGAGGGAATCATGAGTGATAAACTTGGTTAGTAAGTGCCTGTCCTGTAGATGCTTCCACTTTTGTGTCACCCCAAGACATATAGTAATATTTTTTCCTGGTAGTTTATGTAGAACAAAGCCCAACATATAACTAGTGCAGTGTATTTACATACTAACCTTTTACTATCACTTTTATATAATTAAACAAAAAGATGCTGTGTGGGTTCTTTTTATATAGCCTATTTCATATAAAGTTTTGTATTCCTTTCATTCCCGTACTTCAAACTTGCATGAACTGAATTCTCTTCATGTCTTTTCTCTGTATTAAAAGTGGAATAAAAAGGAGGCTAAACAAACTCTTCAGCCAGCTGATCTGGAATCATGATGTCACTAATTCTTTCAGTCTTCTGCACATCCCCCCCCAGCACCTGCCCTGTTTTGCATGTATTTTCTTAATGTTATGGAAGAAAACCCTCAGAACCTAAGATGTACCTGCAGTTTTGAAAGCACCAATTCAATCAGCATTATTTCTTTTATGTTCTGCAATACTTCAGAGTCTCATCTAAAAGCAATGAAGATACGTTTAGCAACCCTGCAATGCAATGAGTTGTGGAATTGGTACTAGGTTTTCTGTTCAGTGATTGTGTTGGGGCATCTGTTTTAATTTTAAATTGCAGTGGATGAATAATACCAGTGCTTTATAATCTTAGATATTTGAAGTGCTATAACTTAGTGTGTCTGGAGTTTTCAAAAACTGACCTGGGCAGCAGGAAAATACATGGGAAAAAAACAAAGCAGAAGTTTTGTTTCATGCATGTTTAATGTGTTATGTAACTTCTATAGTAAATCATTTTATTCAGTGGACTTCAAGCAGCTTCAGGGAATGAATATATATAATGCTTGGTCTGTAATATGTAAACTGTTGAAATAAGCCTCACCATATTCTTTAAAATACATGCATGGTTCTGTAACATGTAATCCAGGTTTCTAGTTAATCATTATAACTATCATTTTTACTCAGATGAATTCTATAGAACTAATTTCCAAATCAGAGGAAACTGACAAAACAGAGGTCAAACCAAAAAATGCAAAGAAAGCATTAACTACTTTTAAAGGACCTTTATTACATATCAGGTAATAATAATTTTCTTTAATTTTCTTTTTACAATGTGCCTTGGACATTTGAATACTTAACTCTAGTTGGTTTTCAAAATAAACTTTTTTCAGACTATTGGAGGAAAACAAATTATAAACAACTTTTTAAGAAGGCTTTTTAAAAAACTCAAAGAATTTTTCTAGTTTTACAAGATTATAGTGAATCTTCTGGTGTCACCAAAGATTGGCATGCTTTTTGTATGAATAGATGTATATTCCATAGAATTGTAGAAGTGTTTTGTTTATATTGAGAAACCATCTGACTAAGCATGTCCTTACCTGTAGTGAGAGCAGTGGTTGACATTGATTGCACTGGCTTAACAAAAAACCCATGTTTCATCAAGCCAGTTTTCACTGTTGTATCTTGCTTGAATTCTTTTAGCTTATGATGATATAAATGTCTACACTAGTAGTTTCCTCTAGTTAAACTTAAGGAATGGGTCCAATTCATTTTATGTGGAAAGGGCTCTATAAATGACATATCTACTCAGAAGGTTTTGTTGTCCAAGATGCTACATCTTGCAGTTAATTTGCTTTTTATCATTAAACTAGGAAAAAGAAATCAATTAGCCAATATAACTTTTTCTTTTCACTGCCTTTCAGGTTAGGATGCTTGTTTAGAATTTGATTTAGATGGTAACTTTTATTTTCACTTTCAGTTTGCTATTAGATGAATGAAGAAAATATCTAATTTTTGGGTAATTTCTTAGCTAACTTTTTAAGTACTGTATTGATTAGTTTTGGAATGAATTTGAATAATAATGTGCTCATTAGCATAAATATATTTTATATGTGTAAATTTTTCCTAATTTTGAAATGAAAAACCTCCTCTGTATAGCCTTAGTTTCTTGTATGGCAAGACAAAGGCATAGACTGCAGAATTGTGATTACAAAGAATGTTAAACATTTTCTGGAACAATCACAAATGTAGATGTTTTTCCATTCACTTTTTAATTAAAAAAAAAAAGGGGCACAAATCATAAGCAGACAACAACAAAAAAATCCAAATAAGCTAAAACACTTCCAACACCCCCAGAAACTGCCTTTTTTTTTCTCTTAAAATACTTCAAGCTGTCATTGAATAGAAGTAACTTACATGGACTGCAGCACCTGGAAGAGTAAACTTAGTCAAGAATAGCGGTGTTAATACTTGTAGTCTTGCTGTCATGGAAAATAAAATACTGCTGTCTCCATTGTCCTTGCTGTTTGTTTGTTTTGTTTTTAAAGTAAACTCCTGAGTGTAGCTGTTGCTCTTCATTAATGCTCTCCCTCTGTGGAAGCTAGAACTAGTTTTCATTTTCCTGCACTGATTCACAGGCCATCGAACTGAAGGTGATTGAACCAATAATATATAGTGCCATTCATAGCCAGTTGCAGGCACCTATCACAGAGACCATAAGCTCTGCCCCCAGGAATTAACTTGCATCCTTGCTTATCTCCCAGCATTGTCCTGTGAAGGGAGCAGCCTGGAGCCTGAGCACACAGCTGAGGCACTGCAGCTCTGGCACCATAAAATTGTGGACCAAAGCTGGGCCCTTGTGCTCTTTTGTTTCTTGTATTTGTAGTCATGCTCCTGAGTCAGCTGTCTCCCTCATTTAGACCACAATTGTATTTGCCATGTATGCCTTACAATGAAAGGCTGGCGCTGACTTTCCTTCTCCATAATTGAATTGTTGGTCAGACAAAAAGCAGCAGTTTCCTTGCACTGTCTGGAAGAAGAGCAGCTTGTGGTGTGTTGTGGTACGAGAATTTCTAGTACAAGCTGGTTACATCACACACATCAGAGTATAGAAATTTTTGCTTCTGTAAAAATGAAAAAGCTTGGGTGTTTGTTTAAACAACCCCCCCCTCCTCATGGCTACATACCAACTACCCCCAGTGCTGTGGAACTTGATTTCACAGACAAGAGCCATACAGGTGTGGTCCCCAAGCCTTTTTTTTTCCTTTGATCAATGGCCGTAGTTGGTAGAACAAGAGAGATCAGGCTCTGGCAGAAGTTCCTTCCCTTGATCTCTTTTTGTGGCTTGTTTTGATGCTAGTTAATGTTATCTTGTTTCACGTATGGTTCATCTTGCAATTGCTGTTACACACAGCTGCAGTAGTACAGTATTAAGATAGCTAAAATATTTTGTAGCTACAATCCTTCCATTCCCTAGCATTGGTTACTTAAACTGAGAATTTGGAAATGAAAAAATACTGAGAGGAGGAGGGAATTACCTGTTTTAAACCCATCAGTTTTTTGGTTTTTACCTTATTTGGCACACTTCCTTCTTTCCCACCACAAAAGAAGTAGTCTAGTCATGTGGACTGACTAATGCGTTGTAAAACATCAGCACCCTATCATCACAGTCGCCTTCCTTCCGGCATGGGCGTTCACACTTGTCCTACAGCCCCAAAGGGTTTTCTTCTCAGCTCATACACTGGTTTAAGTGGGAGGAGAAAGAATGATTGGTACTATAAAAGGAGGTCTTTTGAGGAGGAGGTCAAAGTAGCATGAATTTGGCATTCTAAAAAGAGGACATGGGGGAAAAAAATCACATGTTTTGAAAAAGAATATGCAGTTCTGTAGTATGGAGTAGTACAGCAGTTCTTTGTGTGCTCCTAATGTGGCATAATGAAAAAAAGTTCTTCACTTGCTACTCAAGTTTCCTTTCAATTTGTATTATATGAGCATGCCCTGCCTTTTACCTACTCGTGTTCATTTGAATGCTTATCCAAAATGAGTTGTGTTTGATGTGGTTTAAAATATCTCATGCATGACTCTTAATTGTGCAAGAATATTAAAAGCAGGCAGTAACTTTATTTATGCATGTGATAGCACAAGTATGTGAAGACTGACTCTTAAGTACAAGAGAATTCAGCTGTCGTGGTTGAAATGATTGCCAGTCATGGATATCTGCCTTCTCTTATGTGTGCACTATATCCATGACAAGGACAAATGTTTGAGGTGGAAATTACTCCCTGTCTGTGACACCTTGTATTCCTTAAAATGAGTCTAAATTAAAACCAAGGATGCTTTCCCTTAACACACTGCCAAAGGATTAAGCAGCTGACTGTATATCTGTTGGCTGTTCCTGCTGTTACAGATGGCAGAAGTCAAGGGCAGTAATCAGCTGAGGCAGCTAGTTCCACTTGTCACGAGTCAACCCTGAGCTTCACTACAAAATCTCTGCGTTTTGTTTTCACAGCTTTTTTTCATTACAATCTGTTTATGCTGACTGTAGCTGCAGGGTAGAAAGTATTTTATTTTCTTGGAGGTGTGATCAGGTTTTTTTATGATCTGTTTTAAAGATAATCTGAAGAAACTAATTCTTTTAAAATTTCCTATTAGCCCAGCAGAGGAGCTATATTTTGGATCCAAAGAAACCGGAGAGAAAAAATGTTTGATAGTTCTCACAAACGTCACTAAAAATGTAGTGGCTTTTAAAGTAAGTGTCTTATGTGTGGCCTGGTTTACTAAATGTGTAGCTTTTTCTTGTTTTGTGTCAGGAGGAAGGATACTATTAAATCCATTTTATAGACAAAATTTTTTATTGTGTTGTGATGTTTGAGGCAGGTTAAAGAAATCTGGCTGAATTTATCCCTATGATGTACCACCTTAAAGGGGATAATTAGTATTACAAATCTTTGGAGCACTGACTAAAAAAGAGCTAAAGTGATGGTTAGTTTTTTAGTGAGAGTAATACTTCTTGAAAAAGAAAGGCTTGAGCATTAAAAAGTCACCTTTTTAGAATTTTTAAATATTGGCTGGAAACAAGTTGCTCTGAAATGATGCAGATCCATCTGCAAATGTCACTATCAAAGGAATTAATAGTTATATTTGCTTCAGAAATACTGAGTTTACATGCATCTTTGTGGGGTTTTTCCCATCTTTTGCATTCTCTGCACATTAAAATAACTTAAAGTTTTCATATTTTCATATTTATTATAACACATTCTTGGCTGGTTTTAAATATGTATGCAAAAGAAAAATAGCAAATGCAAGAAAACAAAGGATAAAAGCAGTTGAGAGAGAGGAAAAAGGAATAGGCAAGAGTCCTATTATGCCTACAAAATGATGTATTTTAGAGACTTGTCCTAATAGTGAAGCTTTTGGGGATTTAGTTATTACGGAACGAGAGGAATTATGAAGCAACCGTAGTTTGTGGATGCACTTATTATATCCTTCGTATTTCTTGTTTATAGGTGAGAACAACTGCACCTGAAAAATACAGGGTTAAACCCAGTAACAGCAGCTGTGAACCTGGCACATCATTAGATATAATAGTCTCTCTTCATGGTGGTAAGTAAAAAAATAGGTTTTGTAAGAAATCTGGGCAAGTTGTATTACTAGACTTAAGCTCTAGACACTGATGGTTGTATGTGCTTGCTGCTGTAGGACTGACTGGTGCCCATGTCTACTTGACTCTTGTATGAAAATGGTACTATTTGTTACAAAAACATGGGTGTCAGAAAGGATTTGAGTGACTGGCTGTACTGATTTACTACTCCACTCAGGCATAAGCAGCTGTTGTCTGCAACCCCTTTTGTTTCATATCTTAAAACCCAGAAAGTTTGAGTGGCAGTTGTCTTGCTGGTTCATTATTACAGTGGGAGTTTATCTGCAGTATTCCTAAATTGTTGCAAGCACAGGTGAATTTGCTGGAGAATACACTCTTTACAAAATTTTGGGTTGTCTTTGAGCTATTCAGATGAAACTAGTTCTGTTAAAATAAACCTATATCATTTTTTGAAAACTGTAATTAGAATTATTGAGCTTTAGAGAATGATTTCCATATATTTATTTGTAGTAAATCAGTGTCTCGTGTCCTGCAATAAACAAGCTTTCATTTTATGGTACTTTTGTGCAAAATGCTTCTCTCCTCCTTGTATTATTGTCATTTTATCTAAGCACACTGTTGCCTTTTTTTTTTTTTTGTCTTCCTTGAGGGCAGGTTTCGCAGCTTCTTTGCAGGATCGTTTCCTTATAATGGCAGCAGAAATGGACCAGTCTTCTGGAGCAGGTGGGCCAGAAATGACTCAGTTTTGGAAAGAAGTCCCTAGGACCAAAGTGATGGAACATAGGTAAGCATATGGTTTTCTGTTAACAGGGATTTGGGGGTTTTTTAGCTTTTATTGCTTGGCTGAGTTCTAGCACTTGTATAGCATAATCAATGAACAATTCTCCAAACTCACTTGTGGGCTTACTGACCAAAATACATTACTGAGACTTTTGCTCTGTTTTAACTGATTATCATGGTATTCTGTACATGCTCTTCTTCTTTTCTTGTTGTTGTTCTTGTGCAGATTAAGAGTTAAATGGAAAAAATAGGAATGTATGTGACAATACACATGGACAGTAGGGGTTTTGGTTTTTTAATAATTTAATAAGAATGTGTCGCTTGAGTTTTCTAAAAGGAAGCAATCAAGGAAAGCAGACATATTAAATGCAAAACTATTTTCTAGACAATATTAAAAATATTCCCTTTCTACTGGGGAAAATCAGTATTTTATAGAAAAAGTCTGCAAAACCTATCACATGTTCATATGTGTATTTTTGATATTTAGTAGTGAAAAAGTCATCTAGAAAAATCACTAAAAAAATACATTTCCCCATACACTTTTTTGAATGTACCTGTTACTCTTCTCTCTCATCCAGTCACATTGGGTTGTATCACTGAACATGTCTAGGAAAAGTTCCCTGCAGTTTTGACTGGTTTTTTGCCTTAGATTTTTCCTGGGGTTTTTCTGTGGGTTATATTTTGCGGGGCTGGTTTTTTTTGGAGCTGCCTTTACCCCCTCATGGCTAAAACTACTGTGGAAAAAATATTTTGTGAGTCTTGATGCCTAAATCTTGCTTTGTGTTTGCTTAAAGTGCTTATCCTGTATTTCCCTTTTGAATAAAATCTGCATCATGTGAGTGACCTTACGCTTCCTTGCATAAGTGTTGTAGTTTATTTGGGTTTTTTTAAGACAGACCCTGAAACAATAGAGAGAGGCTATTTGCTTACAAGTGTGCTGTGTACATTAGTTACTGATGAATACAAACCTGGCCTTTACTTTTTGTAAACCTGGACTAAATTTAGTGTAATTATAATTACTGTCTCTTAAATTTTAAATGTGCAGGTACTTTATCCACTTAAGATGGATTGTTTACTGTTAATTATACAATGTTGCATTAAATTGTGATTTTTGGTGTGTTCTTGTTCCCTTTTCACAGGCTCAGATGTCACGTCATAGAAAGTAGTAAGCCCTCTTCTCTGACATTAAAAGACAATGCATTTAATATTCCAGCAAAAACTAATGAAGATTTACATATACAGGTAATAGTGCATTCCTTTGTGCTCAGTATTCAGCAAAATTATAGAATACACTAGAGATAAAACTGAACCTTTTTGGTATTTTGTAAATTATACTGTTTGAACATCTCAGCAATTGAAAGTAACTACATCAGTGATAATGATTTAATTATTTTGTTTAATCATAATGATTTAATAATCATCAAATTTTCAGTGGAGTTTGCTCATTCTTCTTGTGTATATACAGATCTGGCATATCAATGAGCATTAGTAGTATCTTTTGCTTCTAAGTGTAAAGATGTCACCTGCTTGATACAGGCCATATTGGTTATCCATAACTTAAGATATGAAGCTCCTTTAGTAGAACAGATTCCTGAAGTATGTAGTGATAGAAAAAGTATTGCTGTGATACTGCTGTGAGAAGGCTTTTTCTTTTCTGTGGTTATAGTTATTGCCAAAATAGCTCAAAATTGCCAAGTACTTTCAAGTGCAGTAATTCTAACTTAATGAAACTGTTCTATTTTCAGCTAACTCATTTACTGCAGATTAATAAAAGACTTGAAGAGCAGATGAATCGCTGCCTCTGGTTCCAACAGCTGTCAGTTGTTTTATCACTGCTATCAGTTACTGTTGCTGCCTTCTGCTTCTACCTGGCCTATGCCCAGAGAAGCTAAAAAGAATTGCTGTGCCCTGGATGTGCCGCTGCCTATCATGGTTCGTTGGAGTCGAAAAGATTGCAGTGCTGCACTTGGATTCTGGAACTGCCAAAATGAGGTTTGTGAGCCTACAGCAATGAACAAGGAACAGTTTCCTGGGGAAAGAAAAGATAGAAGAAATGAATGACCAGCAAACGAAATTACTGAAATTATTCTCTAAGTTGACACTTACAATAGGGCATGACGAAGTTGTTGAAGCTAGGACCTATTTTCACTGTACAACTCAATAAAAACTACTGAACTGGGAGGAGGAAACCAAATACAACATTATTTAAGACTGTTTTGCTTTTTTTTTTCCCCTCTATTCAACCACTTTAAATACAATATTTCATTTCTTTTCATCATATTCATTCTTACATTCTGAATCACTCCCATAGAAGATGCAAACAGTCAGCTTAGTGTAGTCCAAGGTTAATCTGTTCATCTAGGAAAATTTACAGAAATTATGTAATACAGGTGGATTTTTATATAATCCGTGTATGTACATGCACATAAAGGAAGATATTTGTTGTTAGTAATTATTTTGATAATTCAGACTCATTGCTTTCTTTGGTTAAATTCCTTATTTTTGTGCTTCTTCTAAATGAAAAGTTATTGTAAACATTTCTTACCAAGTAACACATGAACAAGACGACACTATTCCTATTGGGTTTTTTTTTTTGGAAAGCAACTTGTACTCAAATTACAGAAGGAGTGTAGGAGTTGACTTCTTTACTGTGATGGCTGATTATTGGTTCATTAAAAGGCTATTAGTCAGTGTAAGAACTTACTCTGAGTTGTGCAATATGGTTAAAGTACATATGAAATTAAGAAAAAAGCAAGTCAAATCGGGAAGATTAAATACACTTGAAGGCAACATAAAAGTATTGCATCTGCCATTTCACAGAAATGGTGCAAAAAGCTAGAAAGAACTTTGCTAACAAGGATTCTTTGTACTCATTGCTGTAAATATGTATATTAAAATGATAAAAGCTTAAAAGGAGACTGATGGTATCTTTCATACATTTAAAATTTTCATTCTTTAAGAGTTTTAAAAATTTAAAATAATTATGTTGCTTGGATTAATTTTTGCTCCAAATTGGCTTTGTAAAAGATTTATTAGTTTTGTCATCTGACTTCAGTAGATGAGAAGTGATTATTAAGGAAAAATAAAGGTCATACTCTACTTCTGTCTTTTTGCTTACAGTGTGTTGGTGATGTAGGATCATTTCTAGGAAGTAGAAAAGGGCAGTTTAAAACAATAAACAGATTAACTAATAATGCCAGCAATATGATTACTAAAAAAATGCCATGTAAAAAGCAAGTCTGCAGAAATGTTTGGTGCACAGTCTTCTGTCCTCTCTTAATTTATACAATGGTTTACCACATCTGCATTTTCTTAATTTTTCACTAATCTTATTTCTGCCTAGTTTGTTTCTCAGTATTTTGTATTCCTAATGAGTTGGCAATTTATATTGTTAACTGCTTATAATGAAGCTGTTACTTGGGTTATTTTTATGTGCATGCAACTCAAATTCTTTGCTTCCAACAAAATGGGTTGTTGTCTTAGTGAGAAAAGAAACAAAGTAATTTTTAACATTAAGATAATAATAACCATGCTATTAAAATGCCAATTCCTTAATTTGAGTGGATTGAATAGCACTTTACTGTAAAATTGCCAGAAATATATTCTTAGAGTCTTTGCCAATATGAATATTTTAATGTTTTGGTGCTTTCATATATTTTCAGTATTTTATTACTTATTTTATTATTGGTATTTTCTTTGTATGAATCAGATGAACATCTTTTCTATTTTAATATGTTTTAGAAAAATACAGTTAAAAAATAAATATGAGGAAATACATAGTCTTGAATGTTTAGTCATTTAAAAATAGTGGCATCTCCTGAGGTTTTTGCTTTCTTGTTAATCTGCAGATATTTAATATGGGAGGGGCCAATATGGTGATGACCCACAGTCTGTTGGGGAACAGAAGTTGTGATGGTAGTTGTCAGACAAATATAAAATAGGTGATGATGGCTTCTTGGACAGAATGCCTGACATAATCACATAGCACATGATACTGGCATGTCAGTGGCTCCTGTCACTATGGCACAAGTGATGCAAGTGCACACAATACTAAAATATATATGGATCTTGGTAAAATGAACTATTGTTTAAACATGACACAGAAAATGGAAAAATATAGATAACAAAAAAAGGGCAAAGTGACAGTAGTGTATTTTAACTTGAAATGGACAACAGTCAGTTTGTATTTTTCTTCTTTGAGAACATCATTGTTTCCATCATCACAGAGTATTTTCCCAGTATTTTCAAAGCTTTCAGTTGTTAGTTGGTTCAGATTTTGTTTGCCAGCCCTTGGAAATGGGTCTCAGTGTAGAAAGTTTTGTGCTTAACACACGCTGAAGTTACAGAGTACACACCAATAACAATTTGATACCCAAAACTGAGATAAGAGACAAAATATTTTTCCAGGGTTTTGTTGGTTACCCCCCCCCCACTACAGGAAACTCAGTTTATAAACCTGGGGCATTTTAGAGCTTAGACAATTCACAAAATAGGATTTGGTTACATGAACTATCAAGATCTAAGATTTAGTTTTCCTTTCCCTCATTGTAGATTGGCAGTTACTTTTGGCTTTTACAGACAATTAAGAGACAATAAAGATTGTAATCCTAAAAATTAGCAATTTGTGCTCCAAAAGAGCACATACTCTTTTTCCTAGCAAGGAATTTTTGTTCCCTGCTCTGAGCCTCATTGTTTTACTTTACTATGTAAAAGATCAGACGTTTTGTAAAAGAACAAAAAAAAACCAACATGGGGGTGCAGGGCAGCAGGGACAGGAGCAGGGGTTTTAAATTACCTTTGTATTTCATCAGTGATTCCCTGCTGTAACTAATTTGTCTCTACTGTTTGCCCTCAGAATCTCAGTTTGTCCCTATTCCAGGGTTTGCTGGTTTATATGGGGTTTTTTGACTATATGGGGTTTTATGGGAGAACATTTTAAGTCTCTGCAGTGTCTTGGTGGTCCTGTGTATTGCACTGGCAGCATAAGGGTGTAAATGCTGTTCTGTTGATAAGCACAGTGTTAGTTCATTCATTTTTTATGGCTTTGTTGTGAAAGTGGGCATTCAGTCAGAATACAGAACATCAAAGCCCATCACAGGTGGCTGTAAGGATTCACTGGTTTAGGTCTGTTATAGCCCCATAGGGTGTTGGGGTCAAGACACGAGGGTGTCTATGTACAGTATGTGTATTGATTTAGGAAGAGCTAATCACTTCTAATTAGCCAGGAAGAGCAGGTTGTGTCCTCATTTCTGAGGTTAAAAAAGACATCTTCAGTCAATTTCTGCATGCTTTACTTTCCCTGGAAGATGGCTCACTGAGGAATTACAGCCTGGTGTTTCGCAGGTGCTACATTTCCATTCTGTTTGTGGTAGCACAGGTACATGATGGTAAGTGATGATTCCAATTAGGCTTTTCACTATGCCTGTTTCCTTGGCACATTTCAGCGTCACCAGCTTCTGGCTCTGTGCCTCCTGCAGCTGATGAGAAATAAAACCTCCCCCTTTCAGTTTTCTCAATAGTTTCAGTGCCTCTTTTCAATTGGAACCTCACTATGCTTGCTTTTGACCCTTTTATAGTGGTTGCACACAGTAATAAAATATATGTAGACACAGAATACAGAGGCACAACTCAAAACATAAAGCACAGAAAATCCATCTCCAGGAGCATGGCAGGGGTGAGAGGTTTCCCTTCTTTGTGGAGGAGCTGAATGAAGTTCCCCTTGCTGGCCTTTTCTGGGACTGATTTAGGCAGCTTCCTGGTAGATCTGTGCAATTACTGCTTTGCTACTTCTGAGCAGAAGCACTGAAGTTCCCAAGCTGTATGAGCAAAAAGTAAGCAGCTGGACATTTTTGCTGGTAGGTATCTCCTCTCCTGGCTTACTTTATTCACAAGAGTGGTGCATCAGCCAGTCTGTTTGTCATGCTATAAGTCACTTCTGTAAACACTGAAAGAAGCACTGTGTGCTCAATTATTGCTGTATGATTGTTTTTTAGATTGCATTAGGCAATTCATTCTGATGTTAATAATAAAGTCCTTATACAAAGCCCTTGAAGGGAAAAAACCCAACTATTTATCAATTGCCCATTGTTGTCGTCACCATGGCCTGAAGTGAAGCAGCAGCCCACCCAAAGGACTTCTACAGTCTTTCTCATGCCAGTTTGGGGTCTCTTGATCTGTTAGTAATTCTTTATGGAGTTTTAATTCTCTTAATACTAGTTGTGCTATACTGTATTGGAGTTGGTTGAAATGCTGGAAAACCTGGATATGGAACAAGAATCTGTAACTTTTGGTTATTTATCTTTCCACTTTTTTTAGGCTGTAATAGAATGTACTCATTATTTCACTCTCACTTGGTGGTTTTGCACAAAGTATTTTTGAATGTTTTCTTTTCTCTTAAAAATACCTTGTTAGAATGGTGGTAAATTATGTGTTTCATTCATCTTGATTAATCCATAAGATAGGCCAGCACCTGATGGTGATTCAGCTGGCAAGAAACAGGGATTTCTTTGAAAGCATTCAAAGTTTGGTTTTTTTTTTTTCATTTTTGCAAAAACAGCTCACTGTGCTTGTCTTTTCTTTAGTCCTGATAGAACTTCCTCCTGAATTACACAAGTTTACTCAACCAAGGAGCAAAAACCTCGACCTGTGGGAACTTCCCAGAAGGAACAGATTGTTGGATATGTACTTTCTGTTACAGATCCAGCTACAAATAACAGGGTTCCTCTACTCATATTGTTCCAGTATGTGTCTGTAGGATACTGGGAGGTAGCCTCACAATAAACTTGCATTGCTGCTCAATGAGAAAATTGACCCCATAGTCAATAGTCAGGAGGGCAAAGCGGAAAAATGCTGCACAAGGCTCTGGTCTTCCCCAGCAGTTGATATAAGTGGTCTCTCTAGAGAAGTGTTCCCCTAATTAGGCCTCAGGAAAGGGATCAAAAGCAATCTTGACAGGTTCCAATCCACTGTGTTTTCATTAAGTTTGCAAAGAAATGTAAGACAAGAGACCTAAAGTCCAATCTCCACTATCAGTCCCACCATAACCATAATCCCATTTTGTGTTTATGATGAAATCTAAATTAAAATATCCTCTGGGCAACCATGATGTAGTCTAACAAATCCTCTGTGGCATTTAATTTTTCAAAATTGCAATTTTCTTGTATTTCCTCAGCCCTGTGTCTGTTAAAGTCATTGCCAGTTTTATTTTTGACAGCTTGGAGCTATATCTGAACACCTGTTCTTCAAGCCGCAGGGAAAATGACAAAAATAAGGAACACCATTTAAATAAACATAGATCACAATAGTAGTGTGAAAAAAGAAGCATTAACAGAATTTCTTTAGCTTTTTTTGTACAGAATGCTACAATTGATAAATTGCTGAAAGGAAAAGTGAGTCTGGGCAAACACCACAGATGCTTCATTAATCTGGTACAACTAAAACTTACAGATTGATGCTTGACCTCCTGGCATCTGAATTACTGTAATTTCCATGCCCTGCAGTGCACTTTCCTCTACCCAAGTAGCATTTATCATGTTTTCTTTTTTTCTTACAATTTTGTTTGGAATTTAAACTTGCAGCTGATGGTGATGATTCACAAAAACATTTTTTAGTCTGTTCTAAAGAAAGTAGCATTTTCTTCTTGAGTTCATGGTTTCACAGGCTTTCTTCTGCAAAGAGGATGTATAAACATAGGTCCTGAGTGCAGTCTGGAATTACAAGGGGCACCTCAGAACAGGAATGTTCATTCATGCTAATCTCTTGTGAATTTTAGCTACAATCCCAAACAAATATGTGTTGATGTATATATAATCCCAGATACTGCTGCTCTAGCAGGCATTGTGATTGACATGATGTGTCTTCCTACCACTCACACTGGATGTGTGTTGGAGTTCAGACTAGGTGTTAAATCATATGTTCCTTACCCATACTGAAAGTAGACTCCAGTATTCCTATGCTGGCTGTCCTGTACTGGTATATGGATGAGGAATATGGGGAACTGGTACAGCAGCTCTGTTCTGAGAGTCTTCAGAGAGAGCATTCATTTACTCCAACAAGTTCCCAAATTGAGCAGAATTTGCAAAAGCATCAGAGAAGAAGAAACTACTTTGTTTCACTTTGCCTAAGTGCATCTGCTGGAAAACGTGAAGTATTACAAGATAAAGTGAAGTAGCCAAGGAATTGCCTACTCTAAACTGCACATTGAAAAGACCTGGTAGACAAGTTAATTTTATACTTTGCCTATTTTCAGTGAGATTTACCTTCCATTAATGATTCCACCTTGGAAAAATATCTGAAATTTCTTAGTCACATAGATGCCATCTCACAGCAAAAGTGTAAGTAGAGCATATCACATTACAATCAAACCACAAAGTAACTCATTTGGAAAGTTGTATATGATGTACTTTAATGTTTTGCTTGGCTGCTGCTCACTGGGGCAGGTGAGAGCCTCCAGAGAGGTGGTGCCACTTTAAGAGAAGCAGTGTGTGTGCACAGGGGGTTTCTGGGCTGCAGAAAGGGAGAGAGCAGGAGCTGGAGTCTTTGGGGAGAAGAAGTTGAATTTCCTTTGCTTGACATGATGCAAAGAAAACCATGAAAAATTTGCTCCAGTTAGACTGGAGGGAAGGCCCTGACCTACAAACCAGTGACCCAGGGCAGGGAGTTATTGCTGAAACTTTTGTTTCCACCTGTCTCACCTAAAACCTCTTCCTTTCCTGTTTGTGTTATAATACACCAATAGAGGCTGAAAATAGTGAAAAGTGTTCTTGGAACAGTGGCCATACAGAGGAGACATACACAGATTTGTGTAAAAGCTCTGGATGATTTGGAATTTGGTCATGACATGCAAAAATCACAGTGCTTTCCTTACAGCTTACAGGAACTTTTCCAAGCACTGTTTTGCCAGCATGTGTGAAATTCCCATTGGGAAGGTACCCAGTAGAAAATGTCCTAGTCTGGCCCTGCTAATGAAAGTCCCTGCACAGGCAGAGTGTGCCCTGTGTTTGTTGGCCTCATGCAGGACTGAGGCAGAGGCTTTCAAACTTGCCCAAGGGGGATGCAAGCAAGACAGACACCTTCTCATGTTTGCTGTGTGCAAGCATAAAGTAGCTTTGGTGTCCTTGTGGAGCAAATCAAACACTCTCCAGGAAGAAGTAGTCACAAAAAAAAAAGTGGATATTGCTTTGGTAGCCAAACTGAAAATTGTTTTGATCCATGCTGTGAAAATGTCTTGACCAGCAAAGTCATCTCTGTGTAATGATGGGCAGGTGTCCATGTGACTGCCCTTGCAGGTAAATTTGTTGTCTCTCAAAGCAAAATACATGTGAGGGGTTTTGAACCATATTCTTTCTTTCAGGATCTTTCTTGCTGACCTGTCTGGACCAGCAGGCAGGACACCTGGCTTTACTGCTCTCGTGTTTTCTTCCAAAGAATTTCAGCCTGGAAGAGGGATGATGCTTCAAATACAGCTCTGTCACACCAGCAAAAATGGCCTTCGTACATGTATAATACTGGACAATTTTTAGGCTGAATAATGAGTTGATCCTCAAGAGAAGTAAAAGGAGAAATAGGGGACTATTTAGTGATCAAATTGCCAGTTTTTTCAGTATTTCCCTGATATCAGTGTAGGCAGTGGCTAGATACAAAAACTGTATGTAGAGGACTACAATTTTAGCTGCAAGAAAAAATAAATCATATAAAAACTGTAAGTACTGAAAATTGTATTGACACTTCTATCTATCTCAGCTAAAAAGAAAATAGCAGTATTTAGTAGTAACTAGCAGAGCTGGTTGTGCCTATACTGATACTATTCACATCAAGCTATGATATGAATGGGGAGTTTTCAATTTTACAGTAAGTGAAAATAAACTACAAAAACAACTCACTTGCTGAAAAGAGAGATATGCCTGAAACTCTTGCTCTTCTTAAGTAAAGAACTTGATACCAAAATGTAATCTTAACCATCTTATATGAACTGATAACCAAAAATGTAAGTAAATTATTTTTCAAGGTTTTTTATTCTGTATTAAAACATCTTAAATATTTTTAGGTTTTTTGGTTTTGTTTGGGTTATTTTTGGGAGTAGTATTTCTAAATGGGTGTATTTCTTCTCTAGAAAATGTAGACTTCTGCATCAGGAAAATGAGTTGCCAACTCTCCATCTAGAGACACACTTTTTTGGAGTAGGGATCTGTGTCTTCTTTGAAGTTAGGGATATATTGTGCTGTTATTTACAATCAGATTTCCTTCCAGAACACATCTGATAACTCATAGCAGCTCTGCCAGAAGCTGTGGGAGAAATTGATAGACAATTCCCAATATAGTTCGCAACACAGTGCTGGAGGATAAGGCAATCAAAATATTATGGAGTTAGAGAAAATATTTAATAACTAAAGGCAGTATGTTGCTAGGATTTAGACCTGGGTAGGGCCCTGGGTAAAGGTGGTAGGTACTCCAGGAATTCTGGAGGGTTGGAAAGCAATTTTAGGTTACTGAATGTAAAGGGCAAATTGTTTAGCAGCTGAAATTAAAACAATAAGCACCTTTGTTCCATGTGTCTCAAAGGGGCACTTGGGGATGCTGAAGTGAAGGGCTGGCACACACTGCAGGCTCCCAGGGAGGATGGGGGCTAATGGCCCTGGGTGCAGCTTTGCAGGCCATGCCTAACTCGGGAGGCAGAAGGCTGTGTGGAAGAAGGAGCCCAGCAGGCAGGGAGTTGCCTGCAGTCTTTTTTTCTAATAGCTCTGCATCATTTTATGTAAATTGTACTATAATTCCTGGCTAGGATAATCTTCAGCACTGAGGGTGATTGAAATACAAGGCTGACATTAAAAATACAAGGCTGACATTACAAGGAAGTGATTTACCCTGCCTGGGTAAGCTGGTGCCTGTTGGAAAAAGGGAGCAGTTCCAGACAACTCCATCACAGTAGTGCTGTAGTGAAAAGCAGCAATTTTCCAAAATGCACGCTGAAACAGATCTGAACTGCCCTATCAGGTCTGCTTTGCAATCTGATTGTATAGAAAAAAGAAACAATTAAAAGGTCTAAGTCTTAATAAAAACCCAGAAGAGACAGGACTGAGCTCTATTGATACCATATCTGGAAACATTCTATGTAGATATTGCATATAATAGTCATTTTACTGCCACAAAAGAGAAAATATTTTTGCAGATGACTAAATTTTCAAGGAGTGAAGGAGAACCTCCCAGTTTACTGCTCCCTTTCCGACAAGCCTGGTAAACAACTGGGATTATGCTTGCATATACACTAGTGATATACTGATGTTGAGTGGTCTGTCAGCACAAATCAAAGATTTCTTGGCTGTGGATAAGCACTATTCATAATTTATAACAATCACGATGCTGCTGAATGCAGACCTGTTTATTCTTCAGTGTGAGACTCAAAACTCTGGTATGATGAAGAGCTGTTGGGTCTCCCATTGCTCAGCACTCTGACCGCAGGCTCTGACATGTGCGAAGAACAGAGAAAATCTCTCAAAGGCATGACAGCCAGTAATGTTCTTTAAGTGGATTGATCTAAATTAGACAGATGGGATTTGCACAGATGGAATGCCCAGCATCACTGGCAAAAATTACTCAGTTGCTTTACTGGAAATGTTGAAACCCAAAGCTGAGTAGTACTCTTGCCATATTCACCAGGAGACTCTTTGTGCCAAGCGAGTTTCACATACTGCTCTCTGTTGTATCAACAAAGCCTGTGTGAAGGCATTTGATTTCAGAGAGATTTGCAAAACTGACAAGCTTGGGAAATGAGTGCTCCTTTGCAATGCTTGTTGGCTGTCAAAGAGAAAAGCTCTTGGAAAGTCTAGGAACTAAGAAAACCAGTGCTAAATTTTCTGATGGAGAGTGAATATGCTGAAGACTGCAGGCTACTTGGAGATGAAGAGTGGGTAAGCAAGCTAGCTTTCCTCACAGATATTTGTTTTTTCTCTTTGTGAGCTTAATATGTATCTCCAGGGGAAAGATTGCCTATTGCAGTGCTGCACAAGGTACTTTCTTCTCTCATGAAAAATATGTAGACTTCCACACAGCAATATAAACCATGGGGGTTTTTTCCACAAATTTTCGGAGATGAAACTTCTTCCTCTTAAATTCATTCAAATCCAAGCCTGAGGATTATGAGGCAGAAAAGAAATTTCTGTTCACTACTTCAGACATGGGTGCTCACAAATGCAGGGTGCTGGGATAGATGGACCACCTGTCTGACCCATGGCTGGGAGAAATTGGGCTACAACATCAGGAGTGAGTATCTGCATGTTTTACTGTATGGAAAGCTGGCCCACCCACCAAAGACGCTTCAGTCTTCAGTCTGTGGAGACCAGATTAAAGTCCATGCTCCATTCCAGAGGAACTGCAGTTCCCCCAGGCAGTCTGTGCATCTGCTTGGAGGGGAGACTCCCAGTATAAACACAAAAAAATGAGGGAATTTCTTCACACTGCTGCAGGCTTTGCTGCCATGCCACAGACATCTCGATGCTCACTGCATGTCCTGCTGCTCCCAGAGCTGGCAGGAGCTGAAGTCCTGCAGGGCAGGTGGGGGGCTGTGAAAGAGGAACTGAGTGAGCAGGGGAAAAGAGTGGAAATTCCCACCCCAGACTCACAGGAGATCCACACCTCTTCCCGTGTCAGATGTCTCCTGTGCTCCCAGTGGAGACAGGAAGCAAGAGGGAGCTCCCATTTTCCCTACGAACAGCATGACCTGTGACCAGCACTGCTGGTGCTTGTGCCAGGACAGAGCAGCACATGAAGGTCTTTGGGCCCAGGATGGAGGCTGACGTATCTCAGTGTGTTTATTGCTACTGGATCAGGGGATGCTCAGCACCTCTGAGTAATCCTGCTTATCCTGGCATGCATTTGACACCTAAGGAGTCTCGTCTTCCCCAGACCCTGAACAAACCTTGCTCTTCTCATATGGACTCATAGTTTTGCAGAAATCAAGAGTAACATCGGGGCTGTTGCATATATTCTGTTCATGACTATACAGGTACGTATGCATACATCTGTATGTCTGTCTCTATTTACCTGTGCACTTCTATTTGCATAAATACTTCATTTTTACCCATTTCAACAGACTCTGTAGCATAAATGTCAATGATTTCTGGCATTGTCTTTCAGCAGAAAAAGAAAAATTGGGAAATGGCTGTCTCTCTGAAAAAGCTTTTGCCCTGACACCACTCTAGTTCTGCTGTTATTATGAGAAAAGCATTCAAATCCCTTTTCAAGAGACTCGTAACTGAGACCCACAGTGGCTTGCTGCTGTTTAAGAGGTGCAGAAGTATGCAGAGTGCACCAGACATAAAACACGACCTTCTCTTGCTCTTGTCAAATGTAAGCCAGCCTCCCCCCAAGCAGCTGGAGAGCTTTGTAGACCAGCTCAGAAATGTGTCTCACCAGCCTGAGCAGGTTTCTGCTGTGTCTGTGCTGAGTGTTTCCCCTGGGAGCCCACAGTGAGGCTGGTGGGAACAGATCCCTTCAGCATTTTAGGTCTAACAGGGTTGCAGTGATGACAGGGAATCAAACAGTGCCAGGGCCTCTGGAGACACTCACAATTCTCACTCCTTACGTGATTCTGGCTGCAGCTGAAGCCCATTATTTCATGAGCTGTTTCAAGAGGCATCAAGGACCATCTGGGTGCTGGGGAGAGAACACCCTTAGCAGGACACCTTTAGCAATGAGACAGGTTCAAAGGCATTGGGGTGAGGTGGTGATGGCATTAAATGGAGGTGAAAATACTTTCTCTTCGAAGGATGAAATGGAGGGCAGAGTGGGGAGAGGGAATCACAGCAGGAGCCAGGGAGACGGCCTTTTGGACACAGGGATGCAGGCTGGAACTGACAACTCCTCAGATGGCAAGAAGTTGAAGGAGATACCTGGAGATCAGAAAGTGAGTTTGGGTCAATGAATTAGTCTGGTATGTGGGGGAGAGCACAAGCACGGGGTTTTCCTTCCACAGAAGGACCTGAAACCATTTACATGGAATCCAAGGAAGGAGAATCCAGCCGTATGAGGAAAGGCCTGAGCCACACAGAGTAGCTTCACATTAATGTGTGCTACAAACACTACTGAACATATCTGGATAATTTTGTCTCATTTGAGAGTGGGTTCAAATTCCCTTATTGCAATACCTCAAACATGACACTTATATGGGATAATTTTCTTCCAGCTGCAAGAACTCATTTATAATTTAAGTTTTCACCAAATTGAAATATCATTCAAGTTCATATGAATTTAATGTACAGTGTGGAGGGAAAATAAATATCAAAACATTGAGAAAGGGCAATATTAAAGTTCTAGGGGTTATGATCTCTCCTGTGACAACCTGACATCATTATTTGCAGTCATGCATATCCTATTAGCTGAATATATTTGGATGCTCTGGTTACTTGACAATCCTAATCAGACACAGGGGGCTCCAAGCTGTAACTGCTAACATATATAAAAAAATCAACCAAGCAAAGAAAACCAACCCGGGTTTCCCATAATTTATAACTCAGGTCTATCTTGTTTCTGCAGCCTAAATAGGGTCATGACTGTTCTCTCTCTGATTGTCCTGCAGTGTTTTGCCCTTGGTTGGCAAGAGTGGTACTTTGAGAAGAGCATATCCAGCTAAAAACAAACCAAATACAGGATATGATTTCCTCTGCCTCCTTGTGCAACTTCCCTTAAAGGTTGTGTTCAAACCTGTTTCTTAAACAAGAGTGTTTATAACAGCATAATGACTCTATCTAAGCCTGGAAAAGGATAGGAAATTTACAGCAGAGACTTTTGCTCTGATATTTGGAAGTTATTTCACATTACTGTTCTAGTGGATTCTTTATCATTTGGAAGTTCAGGAACACAAAGTTCATTGTCTTTGGGAATGGCTTCTGACATCCTTGTCAGATATTTGCTGCTTCCTGGCAATCTTTAATATTTCCTAGACAGATTTACTTCTGAGCTTGGCTTCAGAAGCAACTTACTGGTGTTTTAAAAATCTTCAATGAGGTTTTTCCTCTTGCTTGCTGTAATAATAAAAGCTGTGTCTTACAGCATTTTTTGTAAAACTACTGGCCAATCAATATATTTTTTGCATTGCTTTTGTTTTTCATTTACAATCCCATTAGTGTTCTCTGGATAAGGCAGTTGCAGGATTATCACTATAGTTGTTCATTTCACCCCCTAAAGTGAGGATTTACTGGGAAACACTGAGCACCAAATATTTGAACAGAACACAGAAAATCTGTCAATTGAAGAGCTGTTCTCCACAGGGTGCTGGACTGCAGCCATCTCTCCTCAGGTTGGACTCCAGGAATGAGCCAGGTGCGGAGCCTGACTGCTCAGAGGAGGATGTTTCACTGTAGACCATGGGATACTGTGGGAAGCGGCCAGAGACAGGCAAGGAGTCACAGAAATCTGCTATACCTCCTGGGATGAAACAAGTCTAACTGGAAAACATCTTTAATATTCATGTGAACAAAACACAGCAGAGCAGCCAGGGCAGCCACAGGAAGGTAATGGGTAAGGCCAGAGCTGTCTCCTGTATCCGCCAGCCAGATCAAGAGGGAAATGGAGCACTAAACTCACAGACACCTCACAGAACAACCCTCAATAAAATCAGTCCCATGTGGATCTGGATATGACTTTCACTGGTGCTTCCCTGCATTTAATACTCTATTTTTTATAGTGAAAATGAAATAGGGGGTGTAAAATGTCTTCTTCTTCCAAATTAGTTCTTATAATAGAAATGACAGACTTCAAAGGAGTCATTAAAAACAGTGCTAAAAGCAGCCACTGGGTTCAGAGTTGATGGGAAAAGAAGAAAAGAAATTTAAAAGGGTGGTGTGTGTGTGTATGGAGGGGTAGGACTGCAAAATGACAACTGTGTCAAATGTAGTGGGGACAAGGACAGTCATTCCCTTGCTGATACTTATAACACGGCAGAATTTGATGTTAATGAGTGAAAGCAAAGTGTATTTAATTTCATGTTCAGAAATATTTGTCGCTGACAGAAGAATTAAATTCATAAAAAAGACATGGTAGGTATCCCTTGGGTAAGAAAAGTATTCAAAACTCTAATTTTAACATAAAGGCATGGTTGTGGTGCTTACTTGAGCTTGTTTGAAATTATACTCTTAATGATCGTTTTAAAGAACCTTCCATATTTGGATTGGCTGGCTAACTTGTAATTACAAGTAATTGTAACTTGTAATTACACACAACTAAGTCTGATAGTGTATTGCCTTTCTTCAGTGTCCATACTTTGTTCAGACAGAAATCAGAGATAACAGAATCTATTACAAAGCTAAAAGGAGAGATTAAATTTGGCTAAAAAAGGAACAAAGTGATATAAATAATGTAACACGCATTTTTTTTTCTTCTTTTTTTTTTTTATAAGACTGTGAAAAATTCCATATCCTGATGCATATAACTTCTACTTCAGACATCTCACAGCCTTTTAAAAGTACTGGTTTTGATGCACGTTATCAGGTAACAGATACAAAATCAGCTAGGAAAAATATGAGAAATAGGAATGCCAGCAAGGGAAAGGGGACTATAGAATAAACCTTTTGTTATTACATGGGTGTATATAAAACCATCTGGTCACAAAATGTGGGGGAAAAGAGTAGTCTGGGTAGCCTACAAACAACATGTATAGAAATATTGAAAATAACCAGGTATTTTATGCATGTATAATTATGTGCAGAATTAGAGAAAGATGAGGAAAGAAATGACTTTCAAGGTTTTTGTTTGCCATTGACATAAGATCTGGACTGCCAAAAAGGCCATGCAATCAACATTACTAACACAGACAGGATTATGGGCTGGGGCAGCACTATTGAGACAAATAGGGTAGTTTCACACACCATTTTTAAAATAACAAGAAAACTGAGGTAAAATTCATTTGGCATAAGATAACAGCATCCCTGTGAAAAAAGAAAAGAGACTGGATATCAGTAAGGCTTTGTCTTGTGTTCCTGTCTTAATTTTCTTGATTTGTGTAGGACATGATAGTTTTCAATTTTGGAAGAGACAGAGCTCACAGGACACTTTGAAAATGACATTGAGTCAAGAAAGATGAAGGCAATGTCATCAAGAGATCGGACCAGAGGGCTGCACATCAGGAACCTCTGCATCTGTTACTGTGACTTCTTGTGAGACCTCACTGAGCTTATTTCATCTCTGTGTTCTGACTTCCACTTTTCCCGGATATCACCTTTGTCAGTAGATTGTTTTGAAACATTTTGAAAAGTGCAAAACTTTAATTGATTGAAACTTGACAAGAACTCCTCTCTTTTAGGACACATACTGTGAGAGAAGATAAAGTCTAGTCAGTCGATACGGTCAGAAGTTTTATTTCAAGTCACCAAGATCTACCAAGGAGAGTCCCAAAATTCCTGGTACACCAAAGAAAATTCACTGGTCATACCAAGAGTAAATATATCCGTGTGTTACGAAAAAAGAGGAGAAACACTTCCCAGGTCTTTGCCAGCAGCTTGATGGTAAAAACACTGTTGCAAGTCCACTCATTTTCCGGGGCAAAGGACTGGGCTTTGAGCTCTGCTCTGCAAACTGCTTAGGCATATAACAGTCATTGGTAATTTTTAGATTCACAAGCCTGAAGTAATTTAAAACTTAGCTCCATATTCAGTGACTAAGTGGAGGTGAATCTCCCAACCTTTTCTGAGGATGCCAGTCTTGTCCAGTCAGTGTCCTGCTGGCATGAAGGAGGTGCAGGTGCCTCTGGTAGGGGATAAAGCAGCATGAAGTCTATCTAACCTTGAAACAACTGAGAATTTTAGTTGTGCAACATATTTTTATGGTTAACTAAAATGTATAAGAGGCAAATAAATACAAAATTTCAAAATGTAGGAACTCTGCAAAATTATGTTCTGTGTATTGTGTACAAAATTTTGTACTTATGTATTGTGTGCAATAATACAGTTTCAAACACTGAGTAAAATCCAGGCCTACTGACTTGATGGCACCACAAAAAAGCATACTAAACACTTTTAACATCACCACTGCTCTCTTTCATTAAGTAGGAGGAAAACTGTGTTGTGAAAGATGCTGCCACCTGCTTGGTCAAATACCTAACCCAGAAAATTCAGGGAATAGAATAGAATAGAATAGAATAGCTCAATTGGAAGGGACCTACAAGGATGATCTAGTCCAACTGCCTGACCTCTTCAGGGTGGACCAAAAGTTGCAAGCATGTTTTTAAGGGCATTGTCAAAATGCCTCTTAAGGACTGACAGGCTTGGAGCAATGACCATCTCTCTAGGAAGCCTGTTCCAGAGTTTGACCACCCTTTCAGTAAAGAAATGCTTTCTTGTGTTCAGTCTGAACTTCTCCTGGTGAAGCACTGAACCCTTCCCATGCATGCTGTCACAGGAGCCCAGGGAGAGGAGGTCAGCACCTCCCTCTCTGCTTCCCCTTCTTGGGAAGCTGCAGAGAGCAACAAGTTTGTCCCTCAGCATCCTTCTCTTGAAACTAGACTAGCCCAAAGTCTTCAGCCACTCCTCACAGGACATTCCTTCCAGCCTCTTAAAACATCTTTGCTGCCCTTCTCTGAACCCATTTGAGTTCCTTTACATCTTTCTTAAATTGTGGGGCCCAGAACTCCACACAGCACACAGGTGAGGCTGTGCCAGCTCTGACCACAGTGGGATGATCACCTCTTTTAACTGACTGATTATAATATGTTCAATGTGCCCTGGGATGGGGTTTGCCCTCTCGGCAATAAAGAAGTGACACCTCTTGACCCAGATCAAAGGGAGAGGCAGGAACAGTCTTGAGGAGATGCATACTTGCAGTTTGTCACTAGACTAGAGTTCTGCTCACCACATTGTTCTGAACACCAGGCAGCCTTTGCCTTTCGTGGTTTAAACAGACAAGTAATTGGTTCAATGTCTTCTTCAGTGACAGCCCAAAAAGCAGACTCGTAATCTGAAAAAGCAGGCACACACAAGCATCAGCCATTAGATTTCAGATAATATCATAGAAATACAAGTTTCGAAGCTCAAAACTTTACCCTCTGTTTATAGCTACATGGGGAAAAATGCCATAATTTCTTTTTTGTATTTTTTTACCTTTGGTGATGTGCTGCTTGGGGGTATCTGCTGTCCTACACCTGGATGAATCACTACAGAGAGTCACAATAAATCATTGACAGTACTGCAAGGAACCATTTATTATCATCCAAGGATATTAATTTTTATAGTATTGATAGATAATAAAGGAACAGGAAAATCTGTGCTGCTATGGAGTTATCTGGCTCACAAGCCATAAACAGCATCACAACTGGAGGTCAAAACCTTTGGGACCAGAAACAGTGCACAAGGTGCAGAACAAGGTAGCAACCTGTGCTTTTTACAGACACACTGCCTCTTTGGGAAAGAGACAGAATGTGCTTCTTAATGGAAATTGTCTCATAATGGAATTTTTTAGAGAGAGATATTTCCTAGTACAGGCGGTGAGATGCTTCCACAAACCTTGAGCAATTGTCTTTTTTAATCAAAAAGGCTGGGAGGCATGTTGGATAGCTCAGAGAGTATTGTTCCTTCTCCTTGACAACTGAACATAAACAAAGCAATATCACTTCATTATTTTATTATGTAACTATTAATAAGAACACCAAATGACCCAGGGTAATATAAACAAAGTCTTTGCCACTTCCCACATTTTAGCTGTCTCACAGTTTTAACTCTATCTATGAAAATCTGTTTATTCCCTAAAGAAAAAACAGGATTTGACACTAGCAATAAAAGCTGAATTTCCTAATATTTTCTACTCAAATGCCTGACCTTAGACTTGCAAATAACTGTCCTGAGGTATAATATCAACATTAGCTGAATTGTCCACCTCAATTTTTTTTTTTCTAAGAAGCCTTTTTTTCCCTTACATACTAGTTTGTGGCTGACAATCATCCTTGACATTGATTGTCAGGTTGATTTATATTAACAGGATCAAATGGAGGCTTTTCCTAGGCTCTTCCCTGTGGGATATGTCACTGATTTCTGTAGCAACACTGCTATCATTTTTAGGATCTGCTTCCACCAGCAAAGATGATAAATAACAATGACTGCACACTGTAATGTTGGTTTTCTTGACTGTAGGTCCCTGTCATCACAAAACTATGTTTGTGAAAAGCCTTAATGACTTCAGTGAAAACACCTTCAAGTAACTTTGTTGAGTGCTGAGGATAAAGAAAAGGAGAAAGAAAAAGAGCAAGGAACCAACTTTGTGACACTTTGGGTTACCTTAACTAACTTGTCAATTACTCATATGTAATAACAAAAAACGTAATGTCTTCCCTAATGTCAAATATTGGAAACCTCACGCACCATTCATCACACGTCTATGCATCTAAATGATAAGCATAAATAATTTTTTATATACTGATCTCTTTTTAAAAATCCAGACAGTCATTACATGAGCTTAATTTGAGAATGAAGAGAAAAATATCTCACCCATTCCTGGCTCCTTAATATTCCTGAGAGGTCGATTAGATGCTGCACTAACTTAAAAAAGTATTGCAAGTCCTTTGATCTTGTTGGATCAGACAGATCACCAGCCCATGCAATGGTAGATATATTCCTTGAAAGAGTATCTCATAAGCACAACCAGAGGCATAAAAAATTCGTTAAGTTTGGATATTTTCCTCAATGTGCAGGCATCAAGTCATGGCAAGGACAAAAGAAAATGCATGCAAAAAGGAACTGCTGGGCTTGAGAAGAATGACAGGTAACTTTTACAAAGGGACTTTCACCCAACAGCAAAATTGCAACCTAGTGTAAAGACATATTTAAGACTTTGAAAAATAAAGTAATAGGATATTTTTTTAGTATCTATGTATCTGTATTGCCATTGCTTTTAATGGAATTACTTTAAGCAAAATAAAAATATTTATCTTTACCCTTAGACCATCACAACTCTTAATTACTCTGTTGGTAATTGCTTTTGTTTGAGGTTTTTTGTTTACATATATTATTATGATGAAGTTTTGGTTTTGATTGTGCTATGAGGTGCAACACAGACAAGTGCAGGAAATCTGTTTGAAGTGTAATTGGGGCAGAGAAAACAAAGTGCCCAGACCAAGGAGCAGCACTGCAAGATGTCCTGTTGTACCCAGTCCCTGGTCCCAGTGCCCTCGGTGGGAAAGCACAGCTGGCCCTGGAAGCACAGGCCCTGGAAGCCCTGGGGCTGTGGCACAGCTGCCTAGCACAGAAGCAGCATTTTCAAGGCAGTGTGAGGCAAAGCTGTGGAGCCAGGTGAGCACAGGCCATCCAAGGAGACTGGGACTTTTGCCACTCCACGAGTGATCCCAGCAGCATCTGCTGCTCATGGCTGTAGTATCAGCAGACCAGGGACACCAAATTGGTGGTAAGAGTCCATTGCCTACCTGGAGATGACTGTTGCCCTTGGAGATGAGCCAAGGTGTCCAGGATTTTGTGGCATAAAATGGGGTCACATGACATAAGACATGTGGGATACCCCATGTCCTCGTGAGGGAAGCATTAAGGGCCAGGCAGGAACCACTTGAGGCCCATGTTTTGCAACTAAAATGTGCCTTGTGTATCTGGATATTGATTTCAAGCACTACTAATCAGAGTAGTGAATTTGGAAAAGTAGCTGAAGACAGACATGAGAAATTATGTCTTGTTACAGGCCAGCTGACCTCTTTGGGTCTCTACCTGCATAGGATTTTGTGAGGATGGAGGAAAAATGGTCTTTTAAAAATACAAAGAAAATATATGCAACAAAGGTCTTTAAAAAGTGTAATAGCATGTTCATGCTTGCAGTAGCTAGAGTTCTCCCTTGCAGATATCTATTGACACATTGTAATAACTAGGCACAACAGGATACCATGGTGATGAAGTGGAAACTTTAGGACTGAGTGCCACTGCTCTTGTCTGCGAGGCTTTGTTCATTTACAGGCTTCTGCCTTCTCTAATATTTCCTATATCAGAAGATGTTTGAATATTTTTAGAGCCTTCACTGAGAGAAACAGCATAGCCAGGAGAACAACAAATAAATCTTATCAACCAATAGAAGCTTTTCCAGTAGCTGGAGCAGTCTAGGATCTCCCAGAGGAGAGCAGGGGGGCACATAGGAATGCTCTCGCCATCAGCTGTGCATAGTGGCATGTGCTGGACTCCTTGTTTTCCTACCTCTTTATTTTTCGCCTTGGCTATTTTGCAGAGCTGGTGACTTGACCTCACATTTATTCATCACTTACTACAGAGATATGCCATTTCTCATCAGTTACAATCAACTTCATCCACACCAGTATTAGTGTACATAACAATAGACTTCATTTCAAAGCTAGCTAAAATAATACATCAGAGTGAGAGGTTATATGGATGTGATTAAATATCCATGTCTTCACCTAAGTATCCATGTAACAGTAAATCTAGAAAAGGAGGGGTGTGAGTTATCCCTGCTCATGTATAGCAATTGTCCCAATATCTGAATGCGTCCCTTTTATCAAAGTGAACTCTGATCAGTTCTCCTAGTCAGAGAATACGTCATTAAATTAATTTGTCATCTTGAGAAAACTATGTCGAACAGAGTCTCAATGATAATGTTATCTGAGGACTTCTGAAGAATTTAATCTAAGAAAATTCAAAACAGTATTTGGCATTTGGATAGTGGGAATGGCGCGTTACAGTGGAAAATGTCTAAATCATGTTGCAGACAGTTTGTGACTTCATAACTAAATGAAAGTAGTTAGTATGGTAATAAGCTGCCCTCTGATAATTCTTTCCACTAAGTGACAAAACATTCCTAATTTCTCCTCTGTAGCATAACAGTTACATTACTCACAATTAATTACAGCCCTTCTCCCATGAGTGTCAGACTTATATTAATTGTATAATGAATTATTTGGCTTCCCACCATGCAGGGGCTTGAGGTGGTGTGCAACAGCTTAAAACCACCAGTAGGAAAAGGCACTATGGTCTATAAAGTGTTTTTGTCTGAGGTAGCAGAGAGGTGCTGGTGTGCGCAGGGTGTGCTGCTGGTGCCTCCCAGCATCCCTGAGGAAGACACACACTTCCAGGAACCAGGCGAACTGTGGCACATAGAGCTTATCCCTGCAGCAGCCAGCCAGACCAGCAGCACCCCTCACCATCCCTTAGCACACAGTCTGCTACAAAGGACACAACGGGAGAGGAGGATGCCTTGTCCTCCAGAGAAATTTCCTCTGACTCCTCACAAGCACTACTGTTTCCTGTCTGAGATGTGCAGAACAAAATACAGCCTTTGTTTCAAAGTTGTAAAGTTAGCAAGCAAAGAGACAATGCAAAGCATCTCGAGGGAAAGAAAACATTCACCTGGAATCCTCCTGAGTACGAACTGGATTAAGAAGAGGACTCTGTGGTGTATTACATTTGCATTGTGCAGTGAGAGTTTCCATTTGAAAGACACAGAAAACAGTCCCTCTTGGTATCATACATATTCTTTCAATACCCCAAGGCTGCCATGCACTCCAGCCATGCATGCACCTGGTCTCCAATTCACAGGGACTCCCTCTGGGCTTTCAAAAATTGTATTTCAGGGAGAGAACTTTAATAGCTTTTTCTTGAATATTCTCCACATTAGCTATGCAGCAGTCATTTGTCCCAAAAATTGGGTAAGAAAGACGAAAATTGAAATCTTTTGCTAAACTATACATTGAAATCTTTTGCTAAACTATACAGGCCCCAGGCCTGTTTCCCAACTGCCATCAGGCAATGTGAACAATGAGTCAACCTCTTATTCACCTGGGAAACAAGCATCCAGGCTAGATAAGAGCAGCAGCACATCCTTCATTTACATCCTTGAACTGGTTCCCCTTCTGTTGAAAGTCAAAGGGCTTTCCTGAGCATTAACTAACAGGATGACTACAACAGGATCCCCAAATCCATTCCTGCTTTGGCTCTAATGAATTAGTTATAGATAGATCTTTACAATGCAAATTATATGTTGGGAGAGGAGCATGGAAATGGAAGTTTTGGTGTTGGTTATACATGCAGAATAAGAGATTAAGGATTTTTAAGATGGTGTAGCACAAAGAAGCCGACAGACATTCAAGACTCAGCTACTACCAAAACAGGATGGACAGAAAGTTTTCATGTATTCTTTTTGGAAAGGCTGTCTTTTTTAGGGAACCTAACCTAGGTTTTGTACCAACCCTCACCCAAAATCCTTTCATCTTTGACATAAGTTAATGTGTTTTTTTCTCTTTACATCCTCTGCACTTCCAAAAATATATATTAACTCATGTACAGCAAAGGCTTTGTTATCAGTTGCAGCCATCTAACACTGCCTGGAACAATAACTCTCAGCAAGATGTGCAGCAAGGTTTATGTAGCTTCTCTTTCAAAGCTTCTCCCCTTTCCATCATGGGAGAAAGAATAATATTGTCAAAATAATGTGACCAGCCTTGTTCAAGCACTGCACTGTGGAAATGCCCACCAGCTTCACCTCTCATTTTTGGATATGAGCAAAACACTGGACTGAGCTTAAACATCCTAGTGTTGAACCAGTGGGACTCGGAAGGTTTCTGTTCCTTCATCTTTTTTCTTCCCATCCTGTCCTTCACTATGTTACCTGAAGCTGATGTGGGATGCTGGGACTCCTACACTGTATATCACATTTGCATCCATGTGGCTGCTGAGTTGTTCCTCACAGGCTGGACTCTGTGTCTGCCCAATATCCAATCTTCTTTTATAAGGCAGAAAGAAAATATTGTTTCCAAGAGAATTAGCCACCAAAATATCACTGGAGCTTAAACAGGGACCAGGAGTTCCCTGATTTTTAATTTATAAGAAAGGTGGAAAGCTCCATGTCTATTTCTGATTTTTTTGTTTGCTTGTTCGTTTTTTGTTCGTTTTTTGTTTGTTTGGTTTGGTTTGGGTTTGGGTTTTGGTTGCTGTTTTGTTTTGTTTTTTTCTTGTTACAGACCTGGCCTGGCCTTCTGGACCCCTGTTCATCTATATTTAGGGTTTGGCCACAATCTGGTTTTGACAGCCTATCCCACATTACCACTGATGGGGAAGGACAATAAGGGGGAATAATGAGTGCGTGTCAAAATCTAGATTTGATATGAAATCCTAATGTGCCCAGTGCGGCACACATGAATCTATTGTATATGTGACATGGGTTAGGTTTGAATTTAGGTTTAGGATTGGGTTTAGCATTGATAGCAACAATACCATACAGCTATTTGGTTTAGGAAGTCCTGTAAAGCCAGAGTGAAGTTTGGTGCTGGAGGGGAAGAATGGCTGATGGGCAGCTTTGCAGCAGAAGTGGATCTATAGCGATGTGACTGAGTCATCTTTGGGATTAGGAATAAAATTGGGAAAATTGAGGTATAAGCCTATTTTTAGGCTTTGCAGGAGAGGAGGGAATAAGCTGTAAGGGCAAGAGAAAACCGAAGAGTAAATTCTATTGCTGTATCGGCCCAGGTATGCAGTTCCACTGGACTCAAGTCAGGGTTAGGGGTACTGTTCAGGAGCTTGTCCTCCAAGATCATCAGGGCAGTATGTGACATGATGCCATCAAGGGTTAGTAGCATACCTCAAGTTCTAAATCAAAACTTAACTGCAAAACCAAGATTATGGTCAATGCCAGGTTACCAAAACATTGTTCATCCTTGCCAAGAGAAAATATCAATGTGTCCCATTTAAACAAAACCAATTCTAAATATGAATCTGGAATCTGTCTCACCCTAAAATAAAGTTTCTATTATGAGCCACAGGAAACTAACCCCTTGGCCTGCCCTAAATGGGCTGAACAATGTTGATTAATCAGAATTGCTTTTCTCAAAGAATGCCCTTAACCACAGCCTTCAGATATAGACCCTAATATGGCTCAGCACCATTGTACTGAACCCCGTTTCCCCATTTTGAAATCTTGCAACATTTCTGTTTGGTTGGCAAACTCAAGCCCAACACTATTCCATTTGTTATGCTGCCAGAGTTGGAGGAGTCACAAAGGAAATGGTTCTTCAAGTCCTTTTATCCTGAATACTGACCTAAATCCCACAAAAGTCAAGAGATTTTTCCCATGCCTGGTGACAGCAATACTAGTTTCAAGTGTTCTCATAAAAAAGCAGTGCTATAATCTCCATGGACTGAAATGAGAAACATAGCCACAAATCATTGAAGGCTCCAGGCTCAGTATCTTTGAAACACTATTAAAAAAAATGAGAAAAGCTGACATCATTGGTCAACCAATCTTTCAGAAATCCACCAGAAGAAAAAAACAACCACTCTTTCAGACTTGTTACTCAGTTCTTTTCAAAATCCTTGACACTGTAAGACTTACAATAGGTCTCTGGACACTCTGGATAAAGATCTAATGAGCCTTTAGACTCCAGTCAGGATAGAGGTGGACAAGGTTGAGTAGGTTAGTTAACAGGGTCCCATGGTTAGTCTTAGATAGGTTTTATTTGGGATTATAGCCTTTGTGTAGAGTGAAGGACTCAGCACACACTAAACCACCTTGCTTTTTAACCTCATTTGTAATAGGCATACATACAATATATCCCAGTGAATGCTCTAGGAACCCCTAACAACAATAGAACTGAATCCTAACCTTTTTTCCAATATTAAAACTTTAAAAATCTATCTATCTATCTATCTATCTATCTATCTATCTATCTATCTATCATCTATCTACCTATCATGAATCCAACAGCTTGAAAAGTATTTCTACCCCAGGTGATCCTACTGCAGCTGGTCCTCATTTTAACCCAGTGCCTTCTAGCAGATTCTGGATGTTTGCTCATCTCACCATCACCCACATTCAGCACCCAACCTTTCATTTCACGATTACCCTTGCAACCTTTCTGGCAATTCTTCACCCTAAACCAACCGTATCCTTTACACTCCAGTGACTATCTTAAATGCTAAGATGATGCCATTTTTGCCTGTCAGTATCTGCCATGCCAGGTAACAGTAGCAAATCTTGCTCCTTTACCTTTGCTCTCTCAAAACCTAACAACATCCTGCAATGAGTGTGAAGTAATTTACCCAGAAAGAATCTCACTGCAGCTGATCACTTCTCTTGGGAGCAAGCTATAAAATGTATTCTTCAATTCTGTTGTTCTAAACCTTTGCTTTTAAAACTAAATCTAACCTTTCCTCTAACATCAGTCTGGCAATCCTTGCCAAAAAAAAAAAAAGAAAATAACTTTATACAATTAAATTTTATTAAGCCCAGACATATTAATGGACAATGATGAGCCAAATATAACCCTGTATCTTCTGTCTTTGCCATTTAAAAATCTCGCTCTAATCCTAACTTTAGATGTAAAGGCTGACCTTTCATTAAACCAACCTAACACAAACTTCTTTTCATCTGTCACTGGAAAATGCCATGACAATCTGGTGGTCAGCCCTTTTATCACTCCATGTGCTCTTAAATGCCTTCTCTGACCTGTTCTTTAAGACTCCAGTAGCTCTCTTTAACATAATTTAATTCACCCACACCACACCTCATTCTAGCTTTACTTACCTTCCATTTTCCATGGTAATCCAGCTGCAAACCTAGCTTTATATTTTCTCTAGCCCAGAGCCTAATCTAGTCCCAAATAAAATCTACTTTTAATATTAGAGACCAGTGATAGGCATTCTCAAAAACCTAAGTGATTCAATCACATTGGCATGACTTGCCAACAAGCTTCCTTCAGACTTTTACTGCCTGAAAGCAGGATGGGGATGCTGATGTAGTCCCAGCTCCAGTCTTAGCCATAGCCCATCTTGGAATCAACTAAAAATTACATGTATTTGTCATTGTCTGGCATCACCTTGTCTCTGCAGGCCTTTCAAAATCTATCAAAAAGTTGTCTGGCCCTGTTGCTCCTAAGGTTAAACTAATCTAAGCTCTTACTAAAATGCTGTCTGACTTGAACATTGGATATGCCTTCACCAGATACCTAAATGTAAGTAATTTTTTTCTGGAAATAATCCCTTTCAAACATAGTAAACTGTTGATGGTTGGTCAACAAATTTATATCATCAATACGTGGTAGCTTAACCTTCAATTTTGACACGTGTCTCTGTGTCACTGCCTTATCTCCAACCCCTTCTTATGGTTGAACACATCATTTACACTGTTTGCAGCAGCTCTTGCAGTAGGCCTGCAGACCATTCAGGGTCCAGCACCAATGTTACTTTTCCACCTTTTTCTGGCCATCATTCTCATTCTATCCCCAACCTTCACTTTGGGCATAAAAACAGTGCAGAGTCCCTGGACTGCTCACAGGCCAGAAGCTATACAACTCCAACAATGAGCTGGAATCCTCCACCTGTCTGAGCCCCAGCCAGTGCTAGTACTAATAGCACAGGCCTTTGGTTCTTACTATTTCTGTGGGACTGTAGAAAAACCATTGGCTGTTCTAAATGCAAATTTGGGTGTCATCGGTTTCTGACTTGGAGCAGCAGTAGGTGGTACAATATCTAGGATTTAGGATGTAGCCTTACTGTAGGAGATCCAGACACCCACCATCAGTTAGGAGAGCTGATGTCTCCCTAGTGACACAAAAACCCATCATACCTAATGTAAGCGTGTACCCAAGCCCAGGTTACCTTCTGAGGCCACCAGGTTCTCAGGATCCAGAGCAGGTGAAAGGGGAGTAAGTGACTACCTAAGAATTAGCAACACATTAACAATGATCTCTCACATAATACCCTGATGACTGCAGGATTTGTGAGGCTGTGAGACTATGACCAAAGTCATCTTTAACCAAAGGAGGATCAGATCCCACACCCAGAAGCTCAGTCTATGGGCTTTGGGCTGTTGGGACAGAGGACACTCTTCACATGAACGTGGAATATCAAGCACCCAGGCCTGTAAGGCAGATAGATGGAGGACTCTGTGTGTGAGGGTGTGTCTGCACCATGACACACAGCGGTTAAAGGGGGTTATTTGGGTGGTTTGGAAAGCTGCCTGTAGCCTAGATGACTAAATTTTTCCTGAGCCTCACTGAAGGAGGAAATTTTGTTAAGCAAGGCCTCAACCTCTGCGCCTAAACCTCTGTCTCTCATGCACATTCAAAAAACAAGTTAATTCACCTTGTTTCAGTACTACAATGCCTTGTCCCAACAGTTCTGATTTACCTCCACCATAGCTGACATAACTGCGTTCACCTTTCCTTCCTTGGAGGTGCAGAAGCTTTGTTGCCATATGCCAGGTGTCGATGTGCATCACCCACATCCCGAGCAGAATATGTATTTGAACTGGCAGTGTAAAGAATTGACACTGGCCACAAGTAATCTCTGTGTCAGGGTGTTGGCATGTCACCTGTCAGATGGTGTTCCTTAATGAAGCCCATTCCTTCTTGCCAGATGGGTCACTGGTGCAGACATCAGACTCCTGCACAGAGGCAGCTTGATGTTCAAGACCAATGATCATCTGGGAGAAGGGGGATTTTCATTATCTCAGAATGAAGAAAACAGCTAAGCCCTATTCTTGCTGAAGTCTGTGGCTGTCAGCAATGACCCTCAACTCTGGGCTGAAACCAATGTTATTACCTTTTTTAAAAAATAAAGAAAAAAAAATAGATAAAATGTGTCATTCAATCAGTTTTAGAAAACTGTGAAACTCAAGAAATCAAAATAGTGCTGTGGAAATAAGGGATTTTGGTCTTAATGACAACAGGTAGCTTCTGTTGAATGATTGAGATATTTGCCAGAGTGAAGCGGGTTATTTTTATCATAGCTCTCTTTCTACTACTACATTCCCTTTTGGCTTGGAGGATTATACCTATTTTGGATTGGAGGATTACACCAATTTGTTTTGCTACAAATTCAATAAAAATAAAAGCTAAAATGATAATCAAATCCAAGAAAGCTCAGCTGGAGAGCATGCAAAATTCCTCTTTTCTAATTAAAGTCTGTGCAAAGCACAGCTTTACAGAGGCATTGGGAAGGGAGGGAGGGAATAAAAGGAGCATGTTCCCATTAACACATTTATGGTAGGTACCTTTCAGGCCAAACAAATTACCACAGAATGTTAACTCGGATCTTTAACAAGCAGCAAGGGTTGCACAGCTTCCCCATTTTGAGAAGAGGAGGAGAAAAGTGAGGCTGAGTATGTAGGGGGTACGTGTACACCATCTCTTGCTGTTGGGTGTGAAGACCTTGCCATGTTCCCTGAAGACCAGTGAAGTTAGTAGGAACTGAATTCAATGGGCTTTGGATGACATCTATGATGTGATTAGGAAGGTACAGTATATGCCAGACAGTCTCCCTCTTTAGTCTGGGCAGCAGCAATTGGCAGATAGAGCTGCTGCTTTGGAGCCAACATATATGAAAGTGGGGGACTGGATAGTAAATAAACCCAGAGGCTTTCAGTGAAGACACCATGGCAGGCTGCTGCCTTCATCTCCTCATGCTGCTTCCAGTGCAACCACTGAGAAAAGCCACTGGCACTCCTTAGAAGCCAAATAAATAAATAAACAAAAGCTCCAACAACCAAAGCAAAACCAAAGAACTCTGACAATGTAAGAGAGTAAAATACAGATAGGCACAACTGTGAAACGACAAGAGGAAAGAAAATGAGATGCATGGAAAAAGTCCAATGAACTACATGGATAAAATTTTGCACTGCTGCAAATTGAATGTGACAGGAAAAAAAAAACCAGAGGAGGATACAGAATTTATATTCCTGCAGAATGGGTTGCAATACTGAATCTATGGACAAAGCAGACCACAGGCTGCCCTTCCATATCAGTACTTTTTGGTAGGTTATGCTGGATTGCTTTCTCTTAAACCCAAATTTACCTCTTTTGGCATGACAGCACAGTGTCTTCACAGTTGGCTGTCATCAGTCGGACGTGGTAAGAAGACACTGTTATTAATGGAAGGCTCTATTGCTAAAGCCCCTGTTTACCTTTAGTGGACAGGCAGAACAAGATTCAGTTTCCATATGGCTAATTCATTTTACATAACCAGTGCCCAGCTGGAGCTGCAAGTGATGAAGTGATTGCAGAACACCTGTGTCTGATGCTGCTGCCCTTTGAGCAGTCAGCATTTCCTACCAGTGAAATGAATGGATCCACCCCAGTTAGCCCTACGGACTGCAGAAGTTTTCAGGTCAGTCAGAGAGGTATTTTGCATCACTAATTTTACAATAAAAATGTTCCAGACGGAGTGCAAGCAACACTTTCCCACTGGAAATGCTTGATAGCTCCTGAAAACCAGGATTTGTACCTCTAAAAGAAGAACAAAGCACGCATGTTCATTCTGACAGGGGCTGTTAAACTGCACACCTGGCCACTCACACCCGGCTGTGAGGGAGCCGAAGCAAAGCCTGCTGGAGAAGGACACAGCTATGAAGGGCACAGGCTCATCTCTCAGGCATGTTCTCTCCATGGACATGCAGCTCTGCTGGGTAATGCAACCCTGGCAGCCACAGGAGAATCCCCCTAAAGTAAAGGTAAAGCTGTCTCTCAAAACAAGGATATTTAAGCTGACTACTTGCCTGCCTGCATAATTCGATATACACTGTGGGTTTTGCTGGCATGGCTGGCATGACGGGGAGAAGGAAGTTTTTTCCCCTGCTGCTTTCATTGATATTGAGCTGTTGGCAAATTTCACAGTGAAGACCACATTTAGGATTGCAAGATTATACTCTGCTTGAGAGAGCCTCAAAAAGGATGCCTCACGCATAATATTGGGATTAATGCTGATTAGCTAGTCATGACAAAAATTGTAATGAACCCTGTGAGCTCCAATAGAGTGCCTTTGCTGCTCGTCCTTCTCTAACAACGTGCTGGCGCAAACCACACAAACCACCTCTCCCCACTCCAATCTGCTGCTCTATGCATAACTCCAGTACTTAACCTTGACGGTCTGAAGAACACGGCTTTAAATTTGATATTGTGTTCATTTCTAACCTTTGCTGTCGAAAAATATTAAATCTTTCCTCAGCCACTTGCTTTGCATGGTGAAAGACAGATGGTTGTGTTGGATCATTCCACAGCAGAGCAGATGTTGTAATCGAGGACACAAGAATTCTGCCAAATTAATTAGACTCTTCCACTGATCTGGATAAAAAGAACAGCTCGCTGGCATTTTAAAGAGGTCTTGGTTCTAATTTATGCCACCCTGCCAGGTTATCTCCTGTGAAATATAGGTATGATGGGGTGTTCTGTGGCATGATATCAGATTATTTTGAAATAGAGTAGAAAGTTGGTAGGCGGATGTTAACTTTTTAATACACTATCCTAAAATGTATATAGGAAAATAATATTGAGTTACCAGGGTAGAAAGACCTATGACATATATGCTCCCATATCAAATTTATCTTTCATACTTTGAGGAGCAAAATTTCCTCGTGTCTAGTGTTTTAGCTTACTTCTTTGTCTGCTAAATTTGCCACACATAAATCCATGAAATATAAGATACATGCAGTTTTTGCAGAATTTCACAGTCTTTTCCATAACACCATGAGTAGTGCTCAGGGTTTGCATATCATTTTTTGCCTTGCCACAGCACCATCTCAGAACACCTTGATTCTTGGCATAGGGAAAACATGTGAGGAACACAGAAAGTTTTTGAAAATAAGGTTTTGTATAGAGTAGGTAAGGCATGTACTGGTGTGGCGTTGCTGAGCTGCACACTATGAAATAGTGTTCCTCCTTGTGGACCATATTTCTCCTTGGTGCAACACCAAAGATAATTCCCTTGGCAAGGCATCAGTATCCACAGGAAGATACCAACAGTGTTTGAAAAAAACTTGGTTCTAGAAAAACAACTCTTCAGTAAGAAACTCACTGAGAAGGAGAAAGGGTCCCTATGATTTCCCTGATTAGCTCTTGCACTGTTAAAAGGGATCTGTGTACACAGATAAGTTTAAAACTTCTATTTGTCTATTATGGCAAACAGAGGGACTTCATTGCACAAATGGATTTGCATGTCAGCATTCATGGGTTTTTTCTTCCTTAAGACTTAAGAAACTTATTTTCATTACTAGACAAACAAAGGCATTTCCCAGTACTGTCAAATCTTTAATGCTAGAGAACATAAATAATCTTGGTTATTCTAGAAATCACTTTTTCCTTACCTTATATTTCTAAAATACTAGCAAGCAATAAACAAAAATCCATGTATGACATTTTTTCATACCAGAGCACTGTTCTTTCTGTTTAAAAAGTGAAACTGAAGGGCAACACCTTCAAGTTGTGCAAAGCTGTGCAGTTCCATTAATTTTCATAGAACATTGTCAATTAATACAAACTAAAATCTGACACCTAAATTCTTTGTCAAGCTGCATAACCATCTGTCTGTTATCATGGCAGCCAGGGCTTAGGTAGTTTCAGAAGCTGTGGCATCAAAGACATATCTAGAACACACAAAAGCTAAGGCTGTAAATGTTGCCAAAATGCACAAGATTTACCAAGTGATGTGATTCTGTAGCTTATTGACTTTCGTTGTGTGTCCCATCTTATTGTCTTGGGAAGTTAACAGCAGTCAGGGATTTCTTGAGGAAGCATCTTATTTTACAAAATCCTATCCTTTCCCTGAGTATGACTGAACCAAGCCAGGACAGTTTCCTCGCTCCTCAAGCCTGAGTCAGTCTCTGCAGCCTGTGCCTGGAATACCTCTGATGGGCCATCCCCTTTGGGTACTCTCCAAGTTCTTTTCCCATCCTCTCTTGGTGACCACTCTTCTTCCTTGCACATGGCTTCATCCATGCAGTTCCCAAACTGCCACAGCTGGGGCTTGAAGAGGTCCCTGCTCTTCTCCCCAGGACACTTTGTGCTCAGCCCTTGTGGCAGCAGCACTGTTCTCCAGTCCAGACTCCAGAAGGAAAAAAGTGCTTAATTTCTTCTTGATCCAGACAGAAGAAAAGCTCTTCCATCAGCTTACGCCTAATGCCTCTTGTAGCCCAGGGATCATGACATTTTAGCTGTCTACTGCTAAAGCTTTCAGCATCACAGTGCTTCCTTCCTTGTCATCCATGGTAGAGTCCATTTCTCTGCCTACACTTCTGCCATCTGTCTAGATGCACTGTGTCACATCTTTTATCCAACAACACAGAAACCTCACCTGGCTGGAGATTTGGAATTTGCCTGAAACTGTAAGCATTGGTTAAACTGGATTCTGAATCCTTCATATTCTCCCTACAGTAGCTAAACAGAACTAGTGATGAAATTATTCCCTTCTCCTTCCTCTGGTAAAAAATCTATGTGCCAGTCACTGGCCAGGCTGCTGCTACACACACACACAGAGTGCCAGCATCTTCTGTTAGCTCTTCCTAAAAGACATTTCCTGTTTCCTCAGCTGCAGGGAAGGTGTGCCTTCAGAATCACCTCCAGCTTGAAGGAAGAGGGCCAGTATTGAATTCTACAGTGTTGTATCTTTTTGAGAAACAGGTCTGAGTTTGGTTCCCCTGCTATTCCTCAGGTTATTCCTCAGCAGCATGAGCTCAGCATGTAGCCCAATACAGGTCATTACAGGATAACACTTTCCCAGTTACTCATCGTGAGTCTGAGCCATTAAAACAATGCTTTGGGCAGCTGATCAGTCTCCCCAATAGTTCTGCTGTGTTAACTCTGCAGGGGGAAGCCTGCTATGAAAACACATATCTCAACAAAGTTAGTTGCACTGTCCCACAGACCTTTTTACTATATAAAGGCTGGTAGGTTGTAGCTTTTAGTGCAAATTAGCACAGAAGAAAACTGAGCTTCTGAAGTGTGTCCAGAGATAAAAGATTCTGAAATTAAAAGTCTCCAGTACAGAAAGTGAACCACATGTGAGGGAGGTATCAACACACATGGAGGGAGGGTTTGCTGACCTGGGCAAGAAGCTGGTGGCAGGATAAGGTGATGCTGCTGAAGCCTCCTCATCCCATCCTTTCAGACAAGTTAAAGGCAGCCATCTCATGCATGAAAGGCAGCCATTCAGTGCAAGCAAACACAAAGACAGTGTTTTCTGTTAAACCCACAGTACTGATTGGGAAAGGATCATATGTAAATCAATGGATTTTTTCATACACCAGCATGCAACAGTAATTTGTTTTCAAACTCCCTACTTTGCTGTAAAATCCATGAACCATGCCAGCTAAGAGCAATAACATATTTTCCTCCCTGACTTGGCTGTATTATATGCTTATTATATCTTCAGGGAAACTGGCAGTTTACAGAGGCTTCCTAGAACAGGAAGTTAAAGATCTATCAGAAAATATTAGCACAACGTGAAGGGCTTTCTTCCCCACATACTTTCAATTGTAACTAGTATATCCTTCCTGGTACCATATTTTGGAGCAATCTATCACACCTTCATTTTCATGAAGGAAAATCTGCACTTAAGTGCCAATGACTTACAGTACTAATCCATTATCAGAATGCCATGGAACTGATAATGCTCTGGTGTTGTAGCATAAGCCATCATGGAGTATGTGCCCTCTCTAAGTGTTTCTACAAGGTCCCTTATAAGCAGAGAGGATTTCTGCTTACCGAAAGCAAGCAAATTTTAGAAGAGAACATGTTTAGGTTCTTTTTCCCTGAAATTACAAAGAAGCTTCAGAGAGATGCAGAATTTATATTACATCACTATTTATTTTATGAGGTAATTTGAGGCTCATTTTAAAATGAGCTGTTCCAAAATCCAGATTTGGCATTAAACATAAATATTTGAAAGCCAGCTAATTAAAAATGTAGTGCAAAATGTCAGAGTTTCATATAATGAAAGATGTGAGAAGCTATGTTCTCTCCCTATTTCTCTTACTTCATATATTATTATTCTCAGCTGAATGCCTGAGAACAGAAATACTTTCAACTAAATGATGGTCTTGTGCAGTGGGGATTGTTAGTTCTATTTTGTTCTTTTTCGCTTTCTAGGTCAGAAGAAATTCTGGCAGATACTTAAAAAAAGATGCCCTAAAGTCTGGAATGTGCTTTGTCTTATCATTCATTCTGGATACATCAATAAAACTGAAAAAAATAGCCAAGTCCTGAATCCCAGTGTGGAGAGAAGCTTACTTCACTTCCCCTCACACTTTCCTGTTGTGGCATGTCCATGGCAGTGGCTGATGCAGGGACCCCCAGCCTGCTCCCAGCAAGGTCACTGAGTACCAGAAGCCACCCAGCTGCCAGGACAGGGCTCCTTTCTGGTCCATTTGCTCTGCTCCAGAGCAAGCTGCTCCTGCCACCCACGTTGGTTTGGGAATCTCCTCATGGCTCTTCATTCCTTACTAGTTTTTACACCTGGCACCTCCTTCTGCTCCCCCAGCTAGTGAGTCATGCTGTTTTGCATTCTGTACTTGGCTTTGCTTGTGCTGGCTTTTCACAGTTGCAATTCAATTGACTCCAGTGGCATTACTCCTGAGGCTAGTGAGGGATGGAGACAAAGGCATCTTTACTCCAAGATGAATGCAGATATGGATTCACAGCCTTCTCATAAGGCAGCTGTGGAAATGTCATAAATTAGGTTTACTAATCTCAAAGGATGTTTATAAAAAAATGCTGACATATCCATAAACAATATTTGGTTCCTTGACTTCCTAAGGAGAAAAATGCACCCATAAAGGAGTACTGCATCCCTGGATAACTTTCAATTAAATAGAGTATCCAGCAGCTCTGGATTCCTATCACTGACAGATGATTTTGAAGACTGCTTAACTGAGTGTAGTACTGAGCTCCTGGCATGCCTGGGATAAAGGATGTCTTCTGGTAGAAAGGTTTCTGTGTGCACTTGTGTTTTTCTGAGCTGGTGGAAGCCATGTCTGCATTTTTGCTGTGTCCAAATCAGAGAGCACTAAGCTGTATGGGAACAGGAGCACCTGAATCCTCCAGCACTGGATAAAATCTGCTATGATAATGTCTTCCTGGGCACAGAGGCTTACTTGGTCCTGTACAGATGGAGAAAAGGAAACAGATCCACCAGCCCAAGTGTGTGCCTGTAAATGAGCCAGGCATTCCTCTGAGGTCCCTGGTCCTGAGTGCTGTCAGGTTGGGTGGCTGCAGCCATGGAGATGTATCTCAGCATTGAGATGGGATGCTGTGCCTTTGCAATATGAAAAAACAGCCCTGAGTCTCTGGGACTGAAAGGTTTACTTTGCTGAACACTGAACTGACATGTTATAGTTGGTTCCTACCAAGAGGAAATTCCCACTGGAGCTGAATGGAAGAGAGACTGTGGAAGTCAAAGATCAGGACAAGGTGAGGAGTGATCCTGTGGCACGGCCTGGACCAGGACTCAGGTGACCTGAACTCCTGTCCCCATTCACCAGGGAAAATACTCAGTTCACTTCACATGACTCATCCAGACAGGAGACATTGAAGCACCAAACAGACACCAGTGGTTTGCTTCTTTTTCCTCTAAAATACTGTATTGCTTTATAAATAGTCTTGCTTGCACTGTAACCAGGTAGCCCACTGCCAAAATAATTATCTGCTGATTTAAAGCAAAAAAGATCCTTTAATATTCTGTTCTTATGACAGTCAGACCTAGGTACTCACATTGCTACTATGAAAGAAAAACTGAGGAAATTAAGGCAATAGCTGCAATTTTAAAGAAGACGGAAAGATTTATTGTTTCTTTTTTTTTCTCCCTATAGGTCTAGTAAGTGCTGGCAATAATCAAAAGTGCATTTAATAACTTGTGATGTGTTCCCTCAAAAAAGGATAGAAATCATATATGGTCCATGGGCACATTTTTATGGTAATATTTACTACTGTATATGCACATACGTGAGGGTATAGACACTGGCTGGTGTATTGATTATACAAGGGGTTCCCAGCAAACTACTGGTCAGCACTGGGAAGTTATTTCTCTTCTCTGAAAGAAGGCCCTGCCTAGATGATGATCTTAAGAATTATTTAATGATGACTGTTTTTAAACCCTGTGGTTCATCTTTTATTCTCCAGAACAAAATCCTGCCTTTGGTGGAGAACTACTCCAGTAAGGACTTACAAACTCACCGAGCTCCAAAGGATGGAGTTAACCAACCTGTTAACATTGTGGAGTTAGCATCATGATGCATTAACATCAAAAGTGGAGCATTTTGTGTGAATAACACGTCAGGAAATATCAGCAATCTTCAGGCAATGGCTTAAGACAAATGTGATACTCTGGGGTGATTTTTGAGGCCAGGTGAGGGACCTGGGATCACCTCCCCAAACCTTCTGTGTTGCACGCTGGGGAATTCCACACCAGCATCAAACACTTCCCCTTCCGACCCAAACAACTAATTTCTATAGATTGCATACATGGTCTTCCACAGACTCAGAAATATAGGCTTTGCACCACTTCTCTCTTTTTCACAAACTCTAATATGTTTTACAGTATTTTTTCCTATAAATACTTTTTTTCAGCTGGGGTCTGCATAAACCCAATTTAATTTTATCTAAGTGAAATTTTCCTTTGAATGCATCCACCTTGCACACTGCAGTACAGCGCAAAGAGCTCATTTTGTGGCAGCCATGCCCAGTAAAGCAGTTTAGCCATGGAACAAAAAATGCTGCACAAATTTACTCCACTGAAAGTCTTAGACAGTATGACTATGTAGCACTGAAGTTTATTTGAGACACACTTCCTCCTGTCATCTGTATCTGTGTATTTCGGTTTTGCTTTGTCAGATCTTATTAGCTGTTATTATAGAAATCACATTAATTTATGCTGAAATTCATTCTCTTGTAGAGGCAGAACTTTCCAGCACTAAGCATATAATAATACCACCATTACTGAGAAAATTACCTGCAAGCATAACACCAAGCAACAACATTATTCTATTTGTCAACTGGGTCCAGATAGATCAGATCAATAGATTCTGTTAACACTGGTTGAAAGCCCTTGTGCGGCAACTCAGTATATAAACCAGTCAATTTATTTTCACTGGAAGTTTTCTTGAATCTACATTACTTAGAAAGTGTTAGTAATGAATGCTCTTAATTTGAAGTTGAAATACCTTTGCTCTCACAACAAATTGAGATCCTTGAAGATGAAAGTGGTCTCTGCTGTTAGATAACTGGCAGAGCCTGTGAAAATAACGAGCACTTGCATTGAGCTACTGAAAAGGGACTCCAAGCTTGGAGTGGGTGAATAATGATATCATCCACAAAGTTCACAAAAATGCTTCTAATGACTACCCACAAGAAGTATCTTTTGAGAAGAAGGCGATAGGTTGATGCAAAGGATGAGTAGAAAGGACCCCCCCAAACTGTTCACCGTCTGACTTGGCAGGCACTCCACAGGCAATAGGACACAGACATGGATGGGAGAGCCACTGCCCACAGGGGAATTGGGTCAATATTCTTACAGGTTCCACCTCCTCACTTATTGACAGCCTGGAAGTGTTTGCTTTGCAGTGCTGCTAAGGTACTCAGCCCTCCAAACTGCAGGTCTGCTAGAAGCACAGACATCTGGAAAATGTCTCTGCTGTTCTGCTTGGAAAGCCTTCCCTCCTTGCATGCCACCACTGTCTTCCCAGTTGCTGTGCTTTGTTGACAGGATCCTGCCAGAGAGGGAGGAATGCTGGCAGGGAAATGGGGTATTACTGGCTTGGACCTATCCAGTGGAGCTGCCCTGTTCATGGGCTCCAACTTATCCCAGCTACAGGCTGGGCTCACACCACAGATGTCCCCACTGCTCCAGAAGAAGCCAAGCCACTCTGGTGCATCCCAGCCAAGGGACCATTTCCAGCTTTATCTGCCTCCATCACAGCTGACCTTGCCTCTGCCATCGCACCCGTGTCCCTGCGCTCCCAGGCCAGTGCAGCCAGGCATGTGGGCTCCCTCAGAGCTACCCCTGCTGCTCAAAGCAGTGCTGTGAACTGGAAACTGTTTACAATGAAATCATCTTCCAGCTTTTAAGGAAACAATCAGGTTTTTCCCTCCTTTGCTGCTATTTGAGTAGAAAGTCCTCTCCAGACCAGGGAGAGCTACGTGCTATGCAGGTTTTTGTGCCCACTGATGGCTTTCGTCACACCCCAATAGGAAACATTTTGCTCAAGAATTCATCCATTCCTCTTGTTCGTTCCTCCTCCAACTCTGCAATCCTTAATTTATGATAATTTATTGTCTTCTGACATGCCCAGTATGGAACTTGCAGGTCATGAATACAAGCAAAGAGACAGCACTTGTAGCCAGATTTGAGACCTACCCTGTGAGGACCATAGCCTTTCTTTTGGTGTTATTTTGGCAATTCCCCGGGTCCTGTGAGCTGTTGCACCTTTTCTCTAACATGTCAAAGGCTCCAATCCCAGTTTATGCCAGGGTTTGAGAGGAGGTCCTGTGACTGCAGCTTAGCTGATACCTTTTGTAGTTGCTGCTTCTAAGAATGTCCTCTATAATAAATTAGAGGCCGTTAAAATACTTTTACTGTCTCCAGCCTATATACCAGCAAATGAAATATGCTATGACCCTACAACTACCAACTCAGAAAAGTAACAGAAAAGTGCAGAAAACTTATAAATGCAAGGACCTTCTTGTTCTGAAAACACCCTTATTGATCTGTAACAAAAAAGACAAACTGAAAGCTTCAGAGGAATCAAAAGGATAGGTGATTCCTGGATTTCCATCACATCTCCTAGTGTATCCCAGAAAGGACAGAAGCACTGCATCACCCTTTTCTCTTTGTCAGAGGGGATTGATTTCTAGTATTAGTCTTGCACTGCCTTCAGTAACCTCTCTCTGCCAGGGAAAGATGTGGATATACACACACTGACTGAATATATCAATATAGCCCTGTGGAGCCCAAAGTAGCATATGTGTTCACAAACACCACATGGTGTACATGCTGGTGTATACAATACCCAGAATATCCCAAATCAGATACCCCTGGGGAGTGGCACACAGGATTACCTCTGGGGAGCTGGACTCTGATGCTGATGGGCTATCCCAGGAAGGCTCAGGCTTTAGGCTTTTCATGCAGGCTCTTATGTGCCCTGTTACCTAAAATCAAAAGAGAAAAACCCCCCCTGCAACAGTGTTAGAATAGTAAAGTAAAAACCAGACCTTTATTGGAAACTTCCAGGTGTCCCAGTGATGATGGGCACAGTGAGCACTGGATGTCTACAATTTTACAAGGTTAATTAATTAGGATATCTAACAGGTACATCCAATAGGAGATGCAGTTGCCCCAGTAACCCACCCCTGGGTCCCTCCCTTGGAGGTGGTCCAAGTGCTTCTTTGCCCCAGTTCTTGTCATGACTTCTCAGATTCTGGTTGGAAAACAAAATGTGCTTCTTGTAGGTCCTTTTCCTGAGAGTAAGACCAACCAGTATTTCAGGAATGTATGACAAGGTTAGCTTATTGTTCTAAAATCTAAGGGAAAGGGGTAGGAAAAGTGCTGCAGCTACAGCCATGCATTAGCAATCTACAAAGCTACAAATATATGGAAAATATATTAAAAGCTTAGGCATCAGCTGTAGGATTGAAGGCCTAATAGCAATATTTCAAGTCCTATTGATACAAGATGGCTTTGGCATTGACTTCCCTCTCAGCCAACAATACTTTATTTAGCAGTGACAACCTCCATCTCCATCAATATAGGCAATCAGGGCAAATGAATCACCAGTGTCTACGTATATAATTATATTGTTCTTGGTCTTGAATAGTTGAAAATAGATGGGCATGTTTTATATTCCAAGGCATGAAGCAGGTAGACAATGACTGAATGCAGCTGGGAATTCATCTCACCTAGTTCAAGCAACATGTATTATTCATGTGTAGTCAATGACAAGGATGAGTAGTCAAGCTTGAGAGTCCATTAAAAAAACAAACACAGATCTGTGCAAGCTAAATTGGTTGGAGCTGCTCTGTGTTTTTCCAGACTGTGGCTACAATGAGTGGCTCTGACTGAAGTCAAAACTCGTGATCCTTCTGAGGAGCTTTTGGGATTGGAAGGCTCGTAACAGTGGGAGACAGAGAGTCCTTGCACATAACAAAAACTCTAAAGAGAGTAAGGCATGACTGCCCATGGTTGCCTGAAGCCATTAAATTTAAATGAACTGTAAATAAAGTTAAACCTAAAGGATTAAAGAAGGTCAAGAACTGTCAATTCAATATTGGCAACGGAGCAGATGTGTTGCAGTGGGGATCCTGCAACACGCATATATCAAACCAGGAGTCCCGTGGAAAGGAAATATATACGGACAGACAGATTCTTGCTAGCTGTTTCAGAGATGTTTATTTCTCCAGCCGCATGGCCGGAGCTCTGCCCAGGAACTGTTCCAGTCATGGGACCAAGGGTCCTTCTGCCCGCGCAGGGAACACAAACCAACCAATGGGAACGAGGCTGAGCAGGGACAGGGTAGCCCCGTGTCTGTGCCCTCAGGGCCCCTCTCCCAGGGCTACACGGCAGGGGAGGGACCCCAACACCTCACCCGTTTTATTTTAATAAAAGGAGAATGAAAACAACTGGATAAACATAACAATAACAGTTTCAAAACAAAACAAGCCACCCTCCTGAGTCTTTAAATGTCCAAACAGATTCTGTGGAACATCTTAGGGCTGACAGAAGGGAGACAGAACTCTCTGAGCATGCTTTGTGGGGAAACTGAGGCAGGAGAGGGTTTAACTTCTTCCCTCCCCCTTTTCATCCCCCACTCGGCATTGGAAAGGGATTTTTGGGGAAACAATTGGCAAAAGCATGGTTTTGTGAGGGAAACCATGGGTGAAAAAACGGATTGGGAATACACTGGGGGTAATAGGACATAGGGTAAAAGGGAAAGGTGGGATTAGGAAAGGGAAACTGTAGGGGGGGCTTACAATGGAGATACTGTCTAACATGACTACGATTTTTTGCATATATACTGCCTTTTACAGGAACACCATCAGGCCCAGTGACCTGCGATGCTTGTAACCCTTTTCTCCCTAGTACAATATTAAATTCCACCACCTCTCCATCTCCCAAGCTTGGGATGCATTTTTCAGGGTTATTCTTTTTAATAGCAGTTCTATGCACGAATATGTCTTGCTGGTTGTCACACCTTGTTATAAAACCATAATTTTGCTTAACATTATACCATTTTACTATCCCTAAGGTCTTAGTTGCTATGATCTTTTCCTTTTTCCGAGTGGCTGCTGTTTTCTGTCTCGCTGCGTCTTTGCTGTCTCTTTCGGTCGCTCCCGTGTTGGAATTGTCGGGGCTGCTCGTGCCTGCGCGCTCTTCCCGGGGTCGCGTTCGGGGCTGCGCGGGCTGGGCCGGGCCGTGCCGCTCAGTTCTCCGTGCGTCGCCTCCTCTGGTCGCAGCTTCGCTGCCGCTGTCAGGCGCTGCACCCACGTCTCGGCCGGGCCCCCGAGCGACGACCCCCCCGCGCCCTGCTCCAGCGCGCGTCTCGGCTGGGCGCGGCTCCGCTCCACCGCCATCGCCGCCAGCCGCCGCCCACGCGCCGCCCCTCTCGGTCGGGCGTTCACGGGGCTCGCTCCACCACGCGCTGTGCTGCGCCGTGCGGGTCCCGCCGGGTCCCGCTGCTCCCGCCGCTCCCCGCTCCGCCGCCGACACTGCGGCTCGCGTGGCTCCGCCCGCGCGCGGGAACTGCCTCGCTGCTGCTCGCAGAGCGCTCGGCGCACGTGGCCTGGGCCGCACGGTCCCTGCGCCACGCTTCCCTTCGCCAGGACACAGCTGACATTGCTCAACAGTCTCGGTAACTAAATAATATTCGCGAAAATATTCTTCCATCGGCATATATTTTGACTCCAGTATTAACTGTGTCCAAACGGTTTTCCAAAAGCCCTTGGTAAGAATTAAATCCCAAGAAACATAGAAAAAGTTCTTAAACAACCATGCCAGGAAGTGTTTCAGTTCTTTTTGAGCTTGAATCAAGCTAAAATTTACAAATCGTTGTTCAAGAATCATTTTAAGTTTAAGATAAATGTCCATATGCGGCTCTGAGAGCCAAGAGTCTTCCCACGGTTCCTCCATAGTTTAGATATGGAATAGCAAAGCAAAACCAAGAAGAGGAATCCAAAGTTTCCAGGGTTTACTCACACAAATCAGTCGCTTAGGGATCGGGGATCGTTCTGCTCTCAAATCTCCACCATTTGTTGCAGTGGGGATACTGCAACACGCATATATCAAACCAGGAGTCCCGTGGAAAGGAAATATATACGGACAGACAGATTCTTGATAGCTGTTTCAGAGAGATGTTTATTTCTCCAGCCGCATGGCCGGAGCTCTGCTGAGGAACTGTTCCAGTCACGGGACCAAGGGTCCTTCTGCCCGCGCAGGGAACACAAACCAACCAATGGGAACGAGGCTGAGCAGGGACAGGGTAGCCCCGTGTCTGTGCCCTCAGGGCCCCTCTCCCAGGGCTACACGGCAGGGGAGGGACCCCAACACAGATGCGTTCAGGCAGCATCAGGTTTTGAAGCTATCTATGAGGATCAGGAGTCACACCAGCGGCAATGACTGCTTTTCTTCTCTTTGGCTTTCAACTGATATTCTCTCTGCACAAGTCAGAGCTTTTCTGGCATCTCTGACAAGTGTCCACAGGCACAGAGACACAGACAGTGACTGCATCCAGTGAACCCAACCGTTAAGCCAGCACTGCCAAGTCCACCTTGTCCCTAAATGCCACATTTACATGTCTTTTGAACACCTCCAGGGATAGTGACTCAACCATTTCCCTGGACAGTCCATTAGAATGTTTAACACTTTTCACCCTTTTGGGGAAGAAATTTTTCTTAATATGCACTCAAAACCTCCCCTAGCACAACCTGAGGTCACTTTCTTTCATCATGTCACTTGTTACTTGGAGAAGAGACCAACCCCCACCTTGCTACATTCTCCTTTCAGGTCACTGTAGAGATTGAAAAGGCCACCCCTGAGCCACCTTATCTTCAGGCTAAACATCCCCAGCTCTCTCAGCTGCTCCACATAAGACTTGTGCTCCAGATCCTTCACCATCTCTGTTGTCCTTCTCTGGACACTCTCCAGCACCTCAGAGTCTCCCTTGTACCGAAGGACCCAGAACTGGACACATGATTTGAGGTGTGGCCTCGTCACTGCCAAGCACAAGAGGACAATCACTGCCCTAGTCCTGTGGGTCACACGATTTCTGGTCCAAGCCAGTATGTCACTGGCCTTCTTGGCCACCTGGGCACACACTGGCTCAGTGGCTGTTGACCAGCAGCCCCAGGTCCTTTTCCACCAGGCAGCTTTCCAGCCACTCTGCCGCAGCCTGTATCACTGCAGGGAGTTGTTGTGACTGAAGTGCAGGATCTGGCATTTGGCTTTATTAAACATCATACAACTGGCCTCAGCCTGTTGATCAAGCCTATCCAGATCCCTGTCCAAATCTTTCCTACCCTCCAGCAGATCAACACTGCTTGACACCCGAGCAGAACAACAGCACGTGACACCTGTGTAAATGCTGTGGTCTGTGAGCTGTGTGCAACAAAGAATGAGATTCAGCTGCCTATGCCAAGGTGTCCAATACCACTTGAGGTGCTGTACGAGACCACATGACACCTGGGACCACATGTTTGGAGAGGTCTCTGAAGGGACCTTGAAGATCTTGTGCCATATCTGCTGGCCTAGCAGAGATCTCTCAGATACCCTAGAGCTGCCTGAATTAGATGTCTGGGTTTAGATATCTGATCCATTCCCCTCTATCTATGCCAGCCACTCTGGCATTCTCCCTCTGTGCTCTGCAGCAACAGACATGCTTTATCCAATCTGAAGACAGGATAGATGGGTGGCATCTGCGAGCTGGGTGCCATGTACAGAGACTGAAGCGACCTATACCAGATTGCCTTCTCCAGATGAAGAGTAGTTATTGTCCACTTCAGTCTCATAGTACTTAAAGGGGGCACATATGGCAGGAATTGCAGAGAAGCACAGCAAGACTTAAAAAATAGCCAAAGTTGACTTGTCAGGAAATTTTTAAGCTTTTCTATATTCATTATATACCAAAGGTCAGAGATAGATCTTGCTGCAGGTTAATTTCTATGTTAACTTTGTGTGGAGGGAGTTTATTTTGAGACTAGGTCTGGCAGATGGATGAATATTGTCATCAGTCTCTTTAAATTCTTAAATTCAGAGGACAAAAAAAATCCCTCTCTGGTTTGTAAAAAGGCCTGAAATATGTTCATAATATTACAGGTCTCAATATATTCTTCTATCAGCAGTTTATATTTTTCCCTTAATTCCCCTCCCCAGAGAACTACAAATACTAAATAAATGCCTGGACCAGAAGTCACCCTGTGTCACAACAACTGGCCCATGTAGGAAACATAATTGGATTCACTTTACACTCCCCTGAGGAGGTAAGAAATTCAGAATATAATTAAACTGAATTAATCTGTTTGGTATTAACATCCCCAGATTTAGCTTTAGCTGAAATAGGATGTTTTGCCTCATCAGATAGAATTTAGGCTGTCTCAAATCAGCCACCTGTTGTGCTGAGTAAATGACAGACCGAAATTCACAGTAGGCTGGATGCTGTGCTCAGCACATGCTCTGATTAGGGCCCCCTTTCAAGGGATGTGCTTTTCACAGTGCCTTGTGGCTGCAGAGTGAACGTGAACACCACGGGTGCCACCTGCCAGGTCATTGCCTCAAACCTCAGCACAGCACCTCACTTCCTGCCCAGGTTCCCTTTACACATGTAGTTGGAAAAAAAAGGCGTTAGCACAACCACACTGTTGGCCAAAAATAACCAGTGGGGCTTCATTCTCCAGCAGCAGGAACTCCAAGTGCCCTCACTACAATGCCTTCCTAGGCAATTTCTGTGTGTCATCACACTGAACATAATCCCACGGCAGACTGGCTGGGAAGAGGAGCACATGATGTGTGAGAAGAGGCTGAGGGAAATGGGCTTGTGTGGCTTAGAAAAAAAGAGCAGGCTGAGTAACGGGAATGGTTGCAGTCTTCTACCTCTTGAATGGAACAGATGATGGTGGATGGTGAAGAGGTAACACTCACAGGTTGAAACAAGAGAAAATTCCATCTGGGTATAAGGAGAAAAGTGTTTACAACAGCTTAAAACTGAAACAGTTTATGCAGTGGAGTTGTGTAATCTCCATCCCTGAAGATTTGCATACCTCACTTGGAGAAGGCTCTAAGCAGCCTGACATAACCTTGAAGTTGGCCCTGCTTTAAGCAGGCAGATGGACTTGTTCACCCCAGGATGTTCCTTCCAAAATTAATCTTTCTGTAATTTTATGATTTATTTATGCACACCCACACATGCCCTCAGTGAAATGGTTATGTGTATTCTAAATTATGATGTGTCTGATGATTTAATGCATAGTCATGCCTTAAACACCCACTTACCTGTATAAATGCTCATATCCTCATCATGTGTTTGTCATTCCCAGACCTGCACCAGTTTGAAAATGATCTCTGATCTTTCTGATAACTGGCAAAAATATATATGGCTGGCTGCAGAGCAGGCTTGACTCATCTGAATGATGAGCTTCTCGTTTGTCTTAGCCTGCTGGCACCAGCAGTACCCAGTGCTGCTCCATAATAATCAGCCCAGCTGAGCAGTGGCAGCAGACACCCTACCTGTTACTCTCACACCTTTGCTCTGTGGCCAGCACACACAAACGTAAGGCATGAGCTGCTGGAGTGGACTCAATCGCTGGTACTGAGGCTGACTGGATGGAAATGTGCTTCACGAGGCCTGGCATGCACCTTCAGCAGTGCCTTCTAGTCACTGCAATGCTTAAATGGTGAAATACTTACAGAAGACTCACCCTTTGGCCTTGCTTGTTAGCTAAGATGATAGATTTTGGCAGACCCTGTCTGAATAGTTATTTGTAAAGTATCTGTTTACTTTGTGCTTTGAGAGGTAGAGAAAGCAGGATAGGATGACAATTTCACACATCCTTTGTATGCTAATAATGAAATTTCAAGAATTTAATCTTATCTGACTATCTGAATATCATCTTATCTGAATATCTTCTATCAGCAGTTAATATTTTCCCCTTTCTTCCCCTCCTCAGAAAACTACAAATCCTAAATAAATGCCTGGACCAGAAATCATCCTGTGTAATGACAACTGGCCCATATAAGAGATATGATTGAATTCACTTTACAGTCCCTTGAGGAGGCAAGAAATTCAGATTATAATTTAATGTCTGTGAATATCTTTCTCCTGGCAGATACTAGCAATTAAAAATCTGTAGAAGATATTATTAAAAAATATGAAGGTAATGCTTCAAAGAAAATGTCTGTGCCTACTTCTGAAGCAACTGCATGAACCCAGGTAAAGCGTTTCCTCGATAGGAACCAACCATAATTCACGCACTTGAGAACATAAAGCAAAATATTTTCAAGAGTCATGCAGTGATTTTCCAAATCTTTTTTTTCCCAGAAAATTTGTTAAGTATAACATACCGAGGTGAAACATTAAAATTCCTACCAAAGAAAGCAAAACTTGCTTCTTTGCAAAATGGATTAATATAAGAAGAAGAGTTTAATTTTCTTCACTTTCCTACAAAGTACAGCTACAGAATTCTAGTACTTAGGTGACTGCAAAGAGGATGGAAGACCTCTATGCACAAGGAATCACATGGAGAAGAGAAGGGGCAACAGTACAAGTTGCCCAGAGAAAGGTTTCACCTCAATATAAGAAAGAATTTTTTTGCAGTGAGAACAATCACTGACTGGAGCAACCACCCCAGAGAGGTGGTAGAGACACCATCACTGGAGGTTATCAAGATGCATTTGGACAGGGCAATAGATAATATTGTCTAGGCTTCCTTCCCACAAAAGGCTGGATCAGATGATATCCAAAGTTCCTTGTAGCCTGACCTGCTCTGTGATTTTACAATTCTACTAACTCAGAGGAAAGTAAGCCACAGCAGTGTGCCTACTGAGGCTAAGGACACTAAAATACACTTTTCATTTGAAACAAAGTCTAATAAACAAAGCATAATCTGACTTTCTTCTAGTGAGCAAATTCTATCCATCAAACACATTTGATGCTCTCTGCTCTTGGAAAATAAAAAGATGAGGATCAGATGAGCAACTGTTGAGACAGAAATTGGTAACAGCAGGACATGAGTATAGAACTTCATTTTGATGTAGGTAATACATTTTAATTGAAATAAAAACTGCTTAAATATATGTATTTCTATTCTCAGAAGAAAGAACAGTCAATACAGAAAGTTAATTCCAGCAAGAAAATTTACTTCTAGAGAATAATGGAATCATTTGACTTCTAGTGAAGAGATAGAATTAATTTTTCAAGAATTTTCCTGGATATAAATCATGTTTTGTAGCTTACTGATAGTCTGATTGCCAAACCTCAGCTTTAAACTTGCCTTCACATGCCTGAAGAACATCTCCAGTGTTTGTGCCTCCGATCCTTTGGAGGTTCAATTATTAGCTCTTGCTCAATGTGGCTAAACCCAACCTCTGTCCCCTTCCTCCTCCACAATTTCTTGCTCAGTTATTATATTACCAGCAGATACTCCTGTCACCTGCTAACTTCTGTAAACCAAATCTCACCTGATGTTCTTACTCCCAGCTTCATTTCAGCATTGCTGCAAACCATCTGAACTTGGCTGCCTGTGCCCATCCACGTGGCTGCTGCTGCTCTCCTTTCCCCACATTCACAGGAGGCTCCACTTGCTCTTACATCCCATCCTTGCTCTGTCTATGCACGCAGAAATGTGGTTGCAAAAGTAACTTTACCCCATATTTTGACCTTGTTGCCCAACCACTGGTATCTGTCAGGGTGCAGAGGACTGAGGCAGGGCTGAGGTCTTGGGCTGGAAGTCAGGACATGAGATAAGGCATGTGGGCAAGGCTGCCAGGCTTAGGCAGGACCCAGGCAAGAGCCAGAACCAAATCACAGCTTCTGTAGAGGGAGCCATGCCCCATTGCCTGCAGCTTTTTCTCAGACACAGAGAACAGCATTTTTGCCACAATTAAAGGTCTCTTCTGGCCTACCTCACTTCTCTGTCATCTCTTACTGAGAATTAAGAAGATGATTTCTATACCCAAGCTTCTCTAATTCTATCATCATCATCATCATCATCATCACATTTTTAAACAATACTTTTTTCTTTTACCTACACAACTTTCCAGCTGTGGGATGCTTTCTTTGTGCTAAGCCACATAGCATTCTCCTAGAAATCCCTCCTTAATTATTTTTTGAGTCTGGAACTACTCAGAAATGCTTGATGTATTTTAGACCACCAGTGTGCTAGGATTATTGTCTGATATGCTGACCAATACTGACTTATTTTATCTTAGTATTCTCCAGACTGTCTACATTTCTATATTATCACTTCTCCCATGTTACAGTGTCCTTGGGCTAGATCTAAGCTCTTTCCTATCTTTGTTTGTATAGTATTTATCACAGTAGAGTCCTCCTCCGTGAGCAGTGTTTTTAAACACTTGGGCTATATAAATAATAATGCTTTATTGCTAAGGTTAGCAAAGCATCTCTTTGAATGAAAGCCAGGCATGAAACACAGGCAAGTCATTCTCAGTGATCTAGCTCTGAATGTGAACTTTCCCATTTCAAAAAGGCAATGATCAGGTGTGGGTTGTATGCTTGTGATTCTTCAAAGCAACCTGACTGTGGAGATTTATACTCCTCTTATTCCTACTTCTCTTCCAATCTGATAATCATGAAGCAGTAGCTGAAAACATTGATAGCACCTGAGAAGCCCAGCTGAGACTGAGTCAAGCATCAAATAGATACACTGACTGAAATCTTGATATCTGAAAGTCAAAAAAATTATCTTTGAGTACAGCAAAGGCAAGACTTTACATAGTGAAATTCAAGCCAGCAGTCATGAAACATTGCAGAAGAGAATGGATGAATTGGTGAAAGATGTGACTGAAAAGAGGATTACACCAGATGCCCTTTTGGAAACTCTTTAGAAAAAAATAAACTTCCAAATCTCTTGTGCCAAGGAGTGCCCAATCGTCATTTGGAGGTTAGAGATTGGAGTTGGGATAATGGAGAAAAATATGTTTAAATTAATATGTTTTAAAGTTTTGCAAAGTTGAGTGAAACCAAAGTCTCACTTTCCAAGTGCTAAGGGCTTTGGATGCCTAATTTCCATGGGCACCTTGAAGAGTTTGAAGCATAGGCATTCTTGAAAATCTTTTTTGGTTGCTACATAAAAACTTGGCCCTTTTCTAGACAGCTCTCATTGAAAATCACTATTACAACACTTTGGAAAAGTCCTCTCTAAATTGCTTTATAGCCTGAAAGAGAGGGAAAAACCAATACAGGAGATGACTGCCAGGATTATATTGCCCAGCCATACAGAGAGAAGCGTCACTGGTCACAAAAAGATATATCCAAGAACTGGCAAAGGGTGAGTCCAGCACTTGCACTGACCAGGACTGCATGTTTGTTCAGCATGAAATATTAACCTGGAAAACAGATACTGGTGTTCCTGCACTTGAATGGGACACAGGTCTATTTCTGGCCATGTTAACACATTGTATTAATTTGATAAGTATACACTCAGTTTACCTCACTGCTCCTTGTGGCACAAAATGTAGATGCACATTGCAGCCCAGGAGTGCAGAAATGAGAGATATTTGCTATGAAAAGTAGTTTCATACTCTCCCATGTATGGCAATTACTGTCTTTATGCTTTCTGCTCATTTTACACTCTTGTTTAAAATAAGACACTAAAATGTTACATGTTTGATTAAGGAGGTGATACAGATTATCAGTAGAAAATCAGATTTGAAGATTTTAAGGATGCATTAACATTCAGATACTCTGTTGCTAGCTATATGGAATTCACTCATAAAAATGACAGCAAAACACATTGTCTCACTCTATTATTCATTACTTGATAGAAATTCAGTCCTGAATAAAGGCTAGCTAGAAACTGAGAAAAAAAACCAACCAAACCAAAAAGCACCTAAAACCAGTGCTTCCTGCTTCAGATTAGGGCCCTGTAGACAAATCTTCAAGAGAAAAAAATGGTGAAACACTTGCTAAAATTTCAAGAGGAAGTGTCCTGGCTCCCAGACAGCTGGTCCCCTTGACAGTGGTTGCTTGGGGCTCCCAAGCCTGCTGAGTCCCTGGGAGAGCAGCAGAGCCCACAGGCTCCTGGCCACGGGGCAGAGGCAGCCAGCCCTGCTGGGGCTGAGGGACAGGCTGGGAGCAATGGGCTGCTGCCAGGCACGGACCATGGACGGGCATCCAGGAGGCTGATGGAATTTTGTGATTCTCCCTCGTCACTCAAGAGCTCTGAGTGATGCCATGAAGATTTTTGCTTTTTCTTTTATACCCCTGTTATACCTTTTTACAGCTTCTGTATTCCTAGTGCTTTTTGCCTACATTCTTGGACTTGTTTGTTAAGCTAAGAGACTAAACATTTCAGAAGCTTCATAGCTAGGGATCAGTGTGCCCCAGACCCCAAGGTCCTCTCCAGAACACATTCTGTAAACCAAGATAGAACCATCCAGGGGAAGGTTCCTTGGGGAGGGGGGCTCACTTGAGCCTCTCATTGGGGAATCTTTGATAGATATGCTAATTAGTAAAGCCTATAATGTTATACCAAATGTTGGGGGGGATTCACACACACAGACACGGGAGGAGAGAGACACAGAGACACAGGGAAAGACTCGGTGGGGTGCATCTCGATGCATATGACCTGGACGTGTACACCTAAGGATCCTTAAGAATAAATACCAAGGTAAAATCCCTTTTCCCCTTCTAACCGTGTATGCCTCTTGATTTTAAGACCAGGAAAAGGCATCATGAGCACTGAGTTAACTTGTCTGATTTTCAGTATTAAGGGGTTCTTACTGCTATTGCTGTTAAAATAGCTGTTTCTCAATACTGAATGTCAAATACATGCTGCAGGCTCCTACTTCCAGACATGTCAGAAGGCAAAGCCCTACTTTGCCAGCCCATGGAGAAAGGTAAAGATACCCTGATGGACACAGCTTTCTCTACATTAAAGGCAGCAACTCCTAGTGATTCAAAAGAAAAGGGACATAACTACATTTCCTCTTCCTGGCCTTTCTGAGGTGAGCAGGTACTGTTTTAACTGGCAGCTGTGCCAACCCCTCCTTTTTCTTTTCCAGCAGCCTCAGATTCTAGGCAGAGCCGAGGCACAGAACAGCCATCATCTGTGTCCGCAGACAGAAATATAAACCCAGCCTAAGCACCAAGAAGTCATTACTGGATTCTGAACTGCCTCGACTCCTTGCCCTTGTGTCTGCAGAAGAAAATAGGGCAGAAAGTTTGACAAGAGTGCGTGTGTGTGTTTGAGCAGCAAAGCTAAAGGTATCCCTGGGGTTGCTGGGCCTCTAATTGATCACTTTTCCCTGTGCAGAAGCAAATACACTGATATTTGCTGGCTGTGGATGCACCTGGAATGGGAGGCTTCCTCCCATTCCAGCAAATCCAAGCCATGCTTCCTTACAGGAAATATACATCTAAGGTATAAATACTTGCACAGACTTGAGCCTGAAGCATTGACCCGACAGAGACCTCAGCCGCAGCTGGACTATGCCCAATGAAAGTTGAATATTTGTTTTTTGTTTATACCTGCTTTTTATCTTGTTTGTTGCTTGGTTTTAGCACAGATGAATTATTTCCACTTTTTATCCTCTGGAGAAACATCCATTGACTGCAGTAACATCTTGCTTAAAGGAAGATGGTGCTGAGCAGAAAACACAGCTGCTGTGGGGACACAGTGCGTTGCTGTGCCCAGCTGCTGACTGCAGCCAAGGTATTTCAGTGCAGGTTTCTGTTTTTAGGACAGTAGAAATCTGTGATTATCAGAGCAGCTGGGAGAGCTGGGTTCATTGTGTCTTCCTAAGAGAAGGGTAAGGGGTGTGGGAAGGTCTTGCTGCTGCCTGTAACCCTCTAATGGGAGATTACAGACAAGACTGAGCCAGACTCTGCTTAGTGGTGGGATGAGAAACAGTGAGCACAGGTTGCAGCAAGGGAAATTCTGATTGGGTAGGAAGAATTTTGCACCACAAGGGTTTCCAGACACTACCCAGATAGTTTGCACGGATTTTTCCCATAGAGACTGTCAAAACATGTCAGGACATGTGGTGTTGTATTTCCCACTGATTCATTTATTGAACGTCTTTCACATTGTTCCCCACTTTCCCCTGCCCCTAGCCCTGGTCACTCCCTCTGGTTCTCCCTAGTGGTTCCTGTACCCCAGCTCTGCCCATGGACCGCCCCAGGCCCCTGACAAAACCCCCCTGCTGCCTGACAACGTGGTCTCTCTGCCTCTGAGGATTGCTGGTGGCAGATGTAACCATTAAAGGTCCTCTGAAACCCTCATGGAGGGATCCTTCTTGCCTCCTCTGTTGTTCACTGTATTGTGGCGCTGATAGCTGCTGGAGCAAGAGTGCAGAGCTGTCCGAAAAGGACTACAGGAGGACAGAAGGGCTGCCCTGCCCTAAGCAGCCCCGCTGAGCTCCCAGGGAAAGCTGCAGCTTGGTAAACCAAACCTAGCACTACAACAAGGACAAGCCTCTCAGAAATCTGATCTAGGTTTTACCATTATGAGCAGACTACCCAGCCTTCAAAGCCCCTCCCAGCATGAATGATCCTGTGAATCTCTCCTTAGAATTTCAGATACAAAAGGTAAGAAGATTACTTTCCAATAAAGCTGCACAGGCATAGATACACCTGGGTGATCATCCAAGATAGCAGTGAGGGAACTTTTATACAGGCAAATGCGTTTTTACTTGGCAGGTAGTTTCTCAAGGTACCCTCTCAGTGACATATTTGTCACAATCACCTCTGACTTGCAAAAGCCTTTTGCAGTCAGGTGCTGCGGTGAACCATGGCCAAAGCCAGGGTCAGCCGGATCAAGTGGACCCAAAGGTCCATTGGTTTGATGCTGCCACAGCCCAAAAGCCCTGAGCATTCATAAGGCTGTGAAAAATACATAAATCTGTGCCTTACCATTGGCTGCAGCCCTCCCCTCCCCGTATTTCTCATATTTGGTTGTGTTTTCAGAGAGTCAGGTGCTGCTGGGAGCCACGAGGCATTTACCTGGGCATGCATCACTGCCCAGAAAAGAATCTCTGTCTTTTCCAGCTTCTAGATCTGAAGTTACTAAACATGCCTTGAACTACCCCATGCCTCCCATCTCAGGGAAAACATACAGTAATTGGAGGGTAAACCTTTCACTGGAAGGTAAACTAAAACAAGTAACCATGTGTTTGATTTGGGCATGGAAAGTATACGAAGATTACTGCACCCCAAATCTATGTGTGACATGCATGTGGTTTGTGAGTCTGGCAACAACATTCATACCTTCTTACATCCTTCTGAGATGTTCAGTGTCTGTGCCAAGATTCAGTGGAAAGTTTATTTTAAAAAAATTATGCTATATTTTATCATTATATTTTTCAACTTTGTAAGAATTTTAGAGCCACAGAATTTTAAGCTAGACTTTTTAGGTGGTTAATTATATATTTTAAAAATAATATACACTGTTGAGTTTCTACAGGTTAGGAGGTTGTAGATGTGGCAGGTTAAGTTGTTTGAAAAGTCATTTTTGCTCTCACAAAGTTGAACAGTTGATTGTGGCCAGAATATGATATTAAAAGTAACTAGATTCATCTTGTTCTTGAAAACAGATATAAATCTTTTCTTGGAAGAGTACTAAAAAGAGTGAAATAAAGCAGAGTTCTGGACATATTCATACTTAATTCTCATGTTCATCTCAACAATTTCCATTTGTTTCTCCCCATATTTATGCTTCTTTTTTTTTTGACAAAATGTCCAGACATCGAACTGTAAGTAACTTGATGGGATCTGACATCCCAAAGAAATCTCCAGTCAATGGACTGGAGCAGGGCAGCTTACCTAAAAAATTATTTTTAATCTCTTCAGACTAGGGTTAAAAACAAACCAACCATTTGAGAAATTTATTTAATCATTTCTTGGGGAGGGCAGGGCAGCTCAGCGAGATTTCCCCATCAAAAGGAGGTGCAAAGTAAAGGAAACAATATGTGGAGAGAATCCCAGAAAGCAGTGCAGAGAGGGGGCACATCTGAAATGGTGGATTAGGAAGGGAGAGTGGGGTGTCTGCCATGGGATGCCAGATGTAACCCTGCAGCTCCATTTGTGCATGGTGGACATTGTTAAACCTGTATATCTGTGCTGGACTATTCCAACACCCGAGAAAACTGCAAAGCATGATTTCAGTGGCACACGATGCTCAGCATCTAAATATGGTAGGTGTGGTAATGTGGCACTTCACAGGAACAGAATTGCCTCATGACCAAACCCATGAGCTACACCTCACCATGGAGCACCAATGTGAATCGTACAGCACTCTGGGATAAAACACTTGTGCAGACAAGATCACTGTTGTACAAAATCAGGTTTGCATGTTTTAACCATTTTTATTTCTTTCAGTGAGTAGAAAAAATACCAGATGAGGTGACAACATCCACCAGATTGTGACTGCAGTCTGCTCTCTTCTCTCCACAAGTCTTGGGAAAAAATAAACACAACAAAACAAAACAGAGAACTCAGGCAGAAGGGCTTTCTCATCAACCAAAAGTAATTTCTCCTATAATGTGCTTTCCATGTTACAGATTTGATACTCCTAACTTCTTTGAAGCAGTAGGAAAGCAGGTGACAGATATAATATGCCTTAGGGACTTGGAAAGTTAAGGAATTCAGAGAACTCCATGATTTTATGTGTTTGAGTGTTTTTAAGTCAATCCTCCTAGGAAATTTTTGGATTCAGGAATTTACATTTTATTTTGAACAGATCATGAAAAGTAGTCTTGAGACAGCACACTAAACTTGCATTGCAGTAATGGGCTTGAGGTGGGGCTGAGTAAGAAGATGAAAGATGTATATACCATCAGCTCACGTGGTCTAAGCCTCTAAAGGCATATCAGATGCAGAAATAACCTTGCAAACCCAGGAGGAGTGTCTGCAAATGAACACATTGGTATTGTGTACCAGACAGTGCACTGGGTAATTTGAAAGTCACAACTGCTTTCTGAAATTCTGTGTTCAAAATTACACCTCATTAATATTTATATTGCAGTCTGATAAGACCTGCAAATATTTAGTGTTTGACTAGGAAATATTTTAATTAAGGAAATGTGCTTTGAAGTGCTATTTTGAGGTCACCTGACAAAGACTGGACAAAGCTTAATGTTTCTAATTATTCAGGCTGACTAAGCACACTGATTCACAGAGGATTGCAGAAGAGTGCTGTATGAACTTAGCTGACTACTGATGGATACCATGGTAGATGAATGTCACTTAAAAACTATATCTGAAATCCTTTTCATGTTTAGAATTTGCATTTAATCATTGTATCAATGTCCCAGTATTAACCATGCTAGAGTAAATTGTCTTTTGTATAGCATCAGCTAATCAGGGAAGATCCATAACATCCTTTGCTTGCTTTGCAAGGTCAAGTCTACCCAAAGAGCTGTTTCTAACAACAGCTTCAAATCCATCAGCGTTGTTATGATCGACAGGTCACTGACAGCCCTGAATGTCACAGCTATCAGATAAGGGCCAGTACCCGCATTTCCTGTCAAGGGACTCCTCCTAATGCCTAAATAACTGGCACAGCCCTTTCTGAGGTAACAAATAAGAGCAGCTGTAGAAAATGGGCTTGTGGCAGGTGACTGAGAATGAAGAAGGCTTTGGCCTTTGCTGTTGCAGCAACCTGAAAGAAGAAAACCCATGTGAACGTGTTCTTGTGTGTCTAATTATATACCACAGGACACAGATCTTCCCTTCGCCTCTCCCCACTTCTCATGGAATTGTTGTGCAGGAAAGTTGTGGATGCCCCATCCCTGGCAGTGTTAAAGGCCAGATTGGATGGGGCATTGAGCAGCCTGGACTAGTGGGAAGTGTTCCTGGCCATGGCAGGGGGGCTGGAACGAGACGATCCCTTCCAACCAAAATCATTCTGTGATTCTATGACGATACCCAGGTCTGTAAGTGAGGTCCGGAAGGATACAGAAATAGCGTATTCCTACTTAATTTTCCAATCCTTGGTAAAGATCAGAGCATATTCTGTGGATCTTGTCTGTATCTTCTCAGATATATTGAATGTGTGTTAGAAAGCACATTTGAAAAAACAAATGTACTTATTTCTTGTAGTTAATTCCCTTGGTAATGATGTACCTAAAATTAAATTTACTGGGCTCTATTAGAAAACTTATCCCTTTCTTCATTTTTAGTTACAACAGAAAGCCCATAAAGAATGGTACTATCTGCAGTACTCCAGAGGCTAAACCAGAAGCTATTAGGGATCTTGCAAGATGCCTACTAACTGCAAACCAGTGTATTATTTTCGCATTATATCCTACAGCTCCTACTTGAAATGTGCTAGAACATCCACTCAGCTGAATAAATTGAGCATAGGATATAAATCTCACAGATTTCTGCATAGCATGAACTTTCCTGTCGAGAAATGAAGGTTAGATGCACACCATGAAATATAACACTTCCACAGGTAGGAGTAGCTCTTTCAATGAAGTCCAAGTCAGAGGTTAAATGATGAAGTTTGCTACTGATTCTTCTTTAAGGTAAATGCAGATTAGGAGGGTATTTAAATTGGCAATAAGGAATATGCAGTTGTGAAATAATGGTGATGATGATAATGATGAAAATAGCAATAATAATAATGATGATAATAATATGTAATTTAACAGATATTATCATGTCCCTAGGTTGATGCATGAAATGACACATATTTACTTGGAGGACTTCCCAACCACTTTGCTTTTAAAAGTCAAATGAAAGAGAATAGTATCCCAAATTGTAGTTGGAATAAGGATACAAGAATGTGCTAGGGGGCATGTTATTAACATGAGAGTGACTAACATCATCAGCCAGATGGTGGACATCAGATAGGAGCTGTGGCAGGAGCAGTGTGTTGGAAACACCGTGTGTTGGCAGTGATGCTGCTGTCATTTATGTTCTTGCAATGAAATAGTCTTTTAAAAACTAGGGTCCTCGGTCTGTGTTTAAAGATAAGGCAAAAGCTTCCCAAAAAGTGGCTATTGAATGCTGATAGGCTCAGAAAGTTCAGTCAAATACTTACTGAGAAACACTTCCTGCCACACAAGAGCAGAAAGCTTGTGAAATACAGCTGTATTTCTTTTCTTTTCTATTTCTTCTATTCACAGCTGTGAAATACAGAAGTATTTGGGACCCACAGCACACACTGGAGTGAGAGATACAAAATGCCTTGTTTTCCATGGGCTATGACTGGATGCTTGGCCTTCAGCCCTCCAGACTGTGAAGGCAATGAACACTTACAGTCTGGGGAATAAAACCAGTCCTGATGGTTCTGGCCAGTCAAGCAATGCTCATTCTATTAAGTACACTGTAAGAGTAGATTTTGAAACTTTTTTTCCATTATTGGGTCCTGAAACACCATTTCATAGAGGTGTGGAATCCCACATAGAAGGTGTGAGCACATTGCCTGACCATTTTTTTTTTCCAGGAAACCCAGACCACAGCAAGACACGCAAGGACAAAGAAATTCTTATCAGCCTGCTCCATGTCATGGCCAAGGCAGCACAGCCTGACATCCTGTTACAGGGGGAAATAGAGAGGATGCCCTCCTTTTTCCAGAAAAGTGTGGGACAAGACACTTCATCCCTTTCAAAAAAAAGAAGCAGGGACTCTCCTTCTCACTGAGCAGCGAGGGTGCAGGTTTTATTTGGAAATCCTTTCTCAGCTGTGCAGCAAGTCACCCACAGCCCTGTGACTTGCCTGTGCTGCAAGTGAGGTGTTACTGCTCATCAGCAAGGCATTACCTTGCAAATCAAATCCTATCGCAAGCTCTGACACCACGCTGCATGTGTAGTAAAAAGCAGATAAATTATTACCCAAGCTCTGTACATCCCACTGGGAAGCTACCTTTGGGAAAAGCTTTTTCTAGTAGAGATCTATATCAAAGAAAGGAAACTATAAAGAAGACATACAGTTACTTCTTGTTCTGTAAATCACTGAAATAAAATTTAGAGATTGGCAAATGTGCCATATGTGCGTGTGCTAAGAAACTAAGAAACATTTGGTTTTCTGTGTTCTGCACCTTTATGTTTTCTGGGTCTGAAACCATTTGAGCACTGCTTGGCTGTGCTAAATCATCAGCATGTAGAGAAAACAGTGTTCTCTCTTGGAGACCTGACTCTTGCTTTTGATGTTTTGTGGCTTTTCCTTCATTTGGAATAAGTTATTTGGGCATAAATAAGTGCATTTTTGAGCCTGCAAAAATGTATTGACAAGAATGAACATTCTTACTGGAAAGTGAGTGTATTTAGCCAACATGTTAGCAATGGCAAGTATGTGAAAATAGCACGTGACATATACATAAAGAGCTCATAAATAGAATGCATTAATGCCTTGAAATGTTGAGGCTTTATTTTAGAGGTCATGCCAATAAATTCACAACTTCATTGTGTCTCAAGAGTGGTTATTAGCCACTGTATTACACAAACTGCAATAGTAAATTTTACTAATGCCCACTCTCTTATTTATGTGACTTAAACTTTAATTCTCAGGTGCCTCAAAAATAATGTTTATATTCAGCATCCCTATTTAGAGCTTGCATATTTAATGCATAGAATTGTCCATGTGCTGTCTCTTCTCTATTATTAACAAGACATAAAGTAAGAGTAGTCAGAGTGCCCACCTAGGAAAGGTGAGATCTGGGGCTCAGCCACAGCAGAGATAAATATTTAGTATGTAATAGTCACATTATATTCATGTCTTAATAATTTAATCTCTAAAGGAATGAGAGGCTATAAACCTCATCTTCTATGTGAGTCTTCTAGCATCCAGGCTCCAAGATCTGCATAGTCCTTTTCTCTGACTCGGACTAGAGGTAGCCTTTTCTACAGCAGCAGATTAGCATTAGCAGGGTAAATTTTGGACTAGCTTGTCCTCAATGCCTGCTCACTTGGACAAGAGCTGTGTCAACAAACTAGACAGGGCCAGGGAGTTAGTTTTCCAAGGACCTTAACCATGCACATTTTGGATGTAGCAACCCTGTCTTTGGAAAGGCTGGAGAGTGTAGGTAATGACCTCAGGAGCTGTGCTATGCCAAGTTTTAGATAATTTTATTCATTAGTAAAGTTTCTGCCATGGCGCCCTGGTCTTGCTTATGGATGAGAGTGAGGTTTGATCCTGCATGTTACCTTGCAGAGGTCCTGCTGCATCCTTCACATCTTTTGGTAATTTGGTATAATTTCCATCTCTTTCAGCTGTGTTTTGTGACCAGGGCTGCATAATGTGCCGACTTGTCTCAGGTTGTGAAGTCACGAGTAGTAGGGCCATGAGCCCTGGGAGCTACATCCATCCCTGCAACTTTTCTTGCTTCAACCAGTTTTCTCATTTATTCCATTAGCTGTGTCTCAGGTAAATCCCTCTTGTGGGATAGCAGATATACCCATGGGCTGGGATAATTGATGCTGTGAACTTGGGACACCCAGCGCAGGGCTGAGGACTCTGTGTGGTGCTGAAATAGGCAGAGCCAGGCACTGCAGTGCTGGGCTCTGCCATGTGTAAGTGCTGTGGTGGGTCAAGTGTAAGAACTTGCTGTGAACACGCTGTACTGACATTAAAATTTTGAAATACGTTTAGTCATGATGCAGCTGCTTCCTGGTTTTCATCTGAGGAACTAGATGTACAGGAAGCACCAGAGAGTCCAGTCTGCCTTTGGGATGTAATACTAACATACAATTTCTTTCTATTTCTCCTCTTATTGCATAATCAGCTGTGTATCATTCTGCATGATGTCATGATAGTGCAAATGCCATTTTGTTAGACCATCCCCTTGGAAGGAGCAACTCTGTAGGCTTTAAAAAGAGCAGGTTTGGTCTATCAGCTAGGAAGGTGACAAAACACCGACCTCAAGTAGAAGGGGAAACCCTTATCTTATTTAAAATTGAGCCAGAGAAATAGTCTCACAGATGCATGCCAAAATTTTGACTGATGCTTAAAGCTCTGAGTTCACTGGTGCAATGGTGGCTGGAGTCTCCGACATCTCATTTTCTTAACGTTATGTTGCACTGCACAATCTGCTGTTGTTAAGATGATGCTTCATTATGTGGGTTGCATTTTTTTTTCCAAACAATGCTGCAGTTGGAGATGCTACTGGTATAATAAAAAACCACAGGGTCACAAAACCCACTCACACAAATAAACATAATCTAAACACCTATGAAGCACTCTCAGAGTTGGTACAAAATTATATGCTCATAGCTGAGTTTTGGATAACTAACCAGGTAAAGCTAAAAACCTGTCTGGCTGTGTGTGTCATCAAGAGGAAAAGTTGGCTTAGTCTAATTAGCACTGCAGAAAAGAAACAAAAAGCAGAACCAGAAGCAGCATTTTTAAAGGGAGTCTTCTGGTGTGTACTCAGCACTGTGCAAACCCTGACTTAAAGTTCATGTAATAAAGTTTCCTATTTAGAGTGGAAAAGTAGGATTTATAGTTTATTTATAATTATGATTTATGATTCATAATGTCAAATACTAAAGAAATGAAAGTCTTTCTGAACTCTTAATCTTTGTAGCCATTAGATCAGGAAGTTTTTCTGATACATGGTATTGACTGATGTTTTTTGCCTATTTGATTATTAACTCCTGAAATCAATTTGGAACTAACTTACTGCAAACTGGCTTTGAAAGTAGATCGAAGAAGGATTTCAGAATTACTTTATTGTATTTTCTGTTATGCTTGTGCAGTAATCTGAACAAAGAGGATTTCAGAAGATGAGGGTGATTTAAAGTGAATCATTGGTAAGATACTACACAGTGTTCACATCTAACAGAACTAAGTTGATCTTGCATTTCATTTGGATGCTGAGGGAAATAAATGTTTTCATCATAGATTCTACAGGTAACAATAAAATAGAGACCACATTTCACAGTAAGAAAGTGAGACATCTAATTTGTGGGATTTTTTTCTGCTTCTGAAGAGTGACACCTAAAAAAAGTAGCATAACTGCTAATAAAGCTGCAGTAGGTACTGTTAATGATATTACAAAATCTGAGAAGAGTAGGGGTTTTCCAGATAAAAGTACCTTTAGAATAATGCACTGGCTGACTTACACAGATCCTTTTCCTACTGCAGGGCTCTCACTAACATCATAATTTCATTATGCACTGACACATTTAATGAATGTACCTATTGCACACAGAAACTACCTCTTTGATTCTCAGCCCCATGGAGTTGGTTTGAAAACTTACTCTGAGTGACTTGAATAAACTTGGAAGAAAGTGGTGTGCTTAAAAGGAGACCAGCTGTCAATCTAAACTTTGAGGCATGGGCTGTTGCACGCCAGGAGTGCAGTGGAGGGTGATAAACCTGTGTTTGCATTTCAGATGACACTTCTATATAAAAGGAACACCTATGAATAGTTTATGGAGGGTTAATTAGTGTTACCAGTGTGTTACAGACATAGATAGATTGATACATGCTCCCCAACAGAAGGCAGCAGGTAGGGATGAGATACTGTTTTAGACAGCTTGGTCACCTGATGGTCTTGCTCCAGCTGGCTACAGCAATTTATTAAAATGTCCATTAATAATGTAGACAGACATAAGCTAAATTTATATATTCCAGCTGACTGCAGCATTCCCTACAGAGGTTTGGCTATATGTTTGGATCACTTCAGTGTGAGCTGGGAGTAAAAGTCAGGTCACCTGGCAGAGGTGCCAGGGCTGCTGCTGTAAAAGCAGAGCACAGGTGTCCTGATGGAGAAATGGGCTGCAAGAGCCCAGCTCCATGAACACAAATGTCTTTCAGAACTCTGATCTGTGACAAGGCTCTGTTGGAGTACTGACTTCTGGTCTCTGGGCTGGTGCAGTATTATGGATAATAAAAATTCATGGGTAATTCATGGAGCTGTGGCTGCAGGGACTTCAGTCAGTCCCTGCATCACTACAGCACAGACACATTCTTCCTCTCTCTAACCCAGGTCAGCTGTAGTGTGATACAACAGGAGAGAGGGCAGATGCACTCACCACCAAACAGCCTCTGACTATCTGCTCCTTTGAGGGTAAGAGATATGGATGTGAGCTGCCCGAGGGTGAGGATGAGCCTGAATCCAGCTTTTCTAGTGTATGCAAAGACACTTGTAAAAGGCAAGAAGAGCAAAGTCTTTCTCAGTTTTCACTTGCTTTGGGAGATATTTCAGTTCAAGGCTTAATGTCCTCATCTCTGTACCTCCACACTGGACAAGACTGGGCTTTCGAAGCATTTTCAGCCACATCTTAAAGATGAGCGAGACACAGACCTCCCTTACCACTGGGCTGCTCTGGTTCTCCATCCTATAGTGCCCACAGCATCCGTTCAACAGTAGTGATGCTTTGCATGAAATCACCTCCCTAAATTAAATGCAGTTTTCTTGGTTTCTAGGTGTACTTATTTCCTACATGTCACAGGGTAGGCCTGTTAGCTACAGGGAAAGGGGTGTGGGTGTGTGGGTGTGTGTGGGTATGGGGTAGAGAGGGAAGGGAAATACAGACAGAGGAAAACAGGCTATGGTAGCCTGGATCGCTGTCACTCTTCCAGAACACAGCAGCTCCAAGTTCTCTGGATTTTTCAACTGAACTGGAAGAAACTGAAAAAATATACTTTTAAATGAATAAGACAATTTTACTCTTTCACAGCAGTTTTTTTTTCTGGATATTGCTAAAAGTGGTCCTGTGATGTCTACCTACATAATTAACCTCTTGCCCATTTCAGTTTTCCTTTCGTAAGACTGCATCTGCTGCTGATACACACGGCTAGGACTAATCCCATTTAAAATGTTATGTTAATTAGAGTTTGCCATTGACCTTTCACTTTCACATAGACTGTGGCTTGAAGGAATCTTTTTCACTTACTACATTATAATTCTTCTGCTTTGTGATGGCTGTGTTGGTCCTTTCAACACACCAGCTGAAAAGTTGTCTCTCCTTTTTATGGGATATACTTTGTTTCCCTGCTCTAAGGGGACCTCCAGTCAATCTTTCATTATTTTCTGAGGATTAGAGAAAGGATAAAGACAAGATTTTCCTGAGTCTGTGTTTTCTGTGCTACCCTGTTAGAGGGAAATGCAAAGAGTACAAATCCAAATCACAAACATACCTGGCATCACCTGACTCCCTGGCTCCTTTTGTGAGTCTTCCCCTCATTCCCCTATAACTGGGGCACCTCTGCGGCTTAGTGAATGGATTTGTTCTTGGAAAAACCTTAAAGCTCTATCTACAGTACATGTTTGGATTTACAACAGAAATTTACAGTAGGAATTGTAGTAAAAAGCCCAATGATAGTGGAAAAATTCACAGGCTGGGGGAAATAAAGAAGAATTTTTAATTGTTGCCATTCTTTGCTTCAAAAATAAAAAGGAGGTGCCAATATTTCAAAACGAGAATCAACAGAGAAGTTAGCACTCAAACACAATAGTAATAAAACCCCCACGGTGTTGAAGCACAACGTATTAAAAGGCAGACACTATTCAGAGAAGCAAGTAAGTTGCTAGGGAATATCTTTGTAAAATATAAATGTAGTTCACAAAGCAAGAGAGATTTCTGCTTAAATAAGGCAGCAGGAATTTTTGTCTTTCTAATTATAAGGTGACAATTGTCACAGGGAGAGTCTGGTTTTTGGGAGAAACAGTGAAGGAGGGAAATGTATTTTGAGTAATCAGCCAACCAAAATTTGAGATACAGTTGCTAGGATCCAGATTTTGATCTCATCATCAGGATTGTGAGTTAGGAATAAGAACAGTGGTTTACCTAATGAATCCTGGTGACACTGAAGACTTATCACAGATTTTTATGCCACCACTACTGTGATCACAAATTGACCACTCATGTTAAAATCTTTAGAAAGAGGAGAGGCTCTCTTCACAGTCACAGCAAGTGTCCTGCCCTGCCACACTGTGCTAATTAAGGAAGAGAGCTCTTGTGATAAAATTCTCAAACAAGTTGTGTTGAGCTGATGACAGACAACACAGAGCTTTTTCTCTAGCAAAGCGATGCCTATTTAGTTTTGCCAGCGTATGCAACCATCCTGTAAGTACAGCAACTTTTGTGTCTTCAAAGAACAGTAAGTAACCTGCATCTATTTGGTGGTTAGGCAAACCTAATTACTGTGTGATTATCGAAACACTAACTATCCTTAAGAGACCTAAAGGTTTCTCTGGGCAGACTGACTACTCAGCAATAGACCCAGTACAGTCAGTCCAGAGGAAATCATATAGGAAAATCTATGCTTTAGAGGACATAATTCATATTTCAAGATGCCCTCTGTACTCCAAATTTTGATGAGAATTCTCTTTCAGGTAAGGACCCATTTTACACATGTTCATTGCTATGCTAATTCATGCTTTCCTTAAATTTTTAATGGCTAACAAAACAATTTGGCTATCTTCTCTGTATTACTGGTGTAAGCCTCAAGAAGCTCCAGAATTATTGCAGCTCACATCAGCATAAACCTACGGAATTCAACCCTTAGCATCTGAAAATCTATGGCACATAATTCAGTTGGCATGAACTGATACTACTTAAAGAATTCAGCATACCCACATATACAAGATTTCCATAAATGTTTGCATAGTGAGACCTTACATTTCCATATTTTCTTGTATTAATACCTTGTATCAGATAAATTTGCTTGCTCAGTCTTTTATTGTATTTAAATCTCAGTGTGTATTATGTAACTGCTTATTAAAAACACAGGTGTGAATTCCATCCTCAAGAGATAAAGTGGTTTAAGGTGTCTTTTGTTTTGATCCCATTAAGTTAAATTAGAGACTGAATAACATTTGCAAAGATATCTAGATGGCTTAGGAATTTACCTATTATTTATTTATTTACCTATAATTAACCTCAGTTACTTCAGAAAAAAAGTTATTTGGACCTTTGGTATGCATCCTGCATCCTGTGATATTCACACAGGCACTTAGAGATTTTCCTTATGTCATTGTGACCAAGGTTTTTGCGAAGGATCTGTGTGGTATTTGCAGTCCACTGAAACAGGTGTGTAGGACACAATTGAAAATAATGCCAAAAATACTGAAAAACCAAAGACAAAAGCCAGACTTGCACCATCTTTATGAAACAAGACCACTATTTCCTGGCCGGCTGACATGTGAAGGGTGGAATATTCAGAAAGCGGAAAATCAAAGGAAGATTGCCCAGGGTGGGATTTTCTCTCACAAAATGGTCTGTGAGTGGAGTAGCAGGACATCCACTGTGTTAGCCCAGCAGCACCACCTTGTGTATGTGTGCTCGCTTTACTCTGTGTATCACCTGTAAGGACCTAGTGAGGTTTGCAAGTTTTAGGGTGCATCCTGCTGTAGTAGTGTATGACATCTTGCATATAACTCTAGTCAGTCCTAAAGGAACTAAAATACTTCTAAAAGCCAGCAATCTTTATGTGCACACAGTATTGATATGTGCATGTTTCGCTCCATCTGCAGACCTGTATTAGTGATATTTTCACTATGTGCATCTCTGCAGAGTTCTGTTATATTCTTACAATGAAAGTTGAAAGTCTTTTTGGCCAGAGTCTATTGTCATCATAAGGCAAGTTTGATCCATATATAATTTGTGAACCACTGTATGAAGCTTCTTCCAGATTTCAGTCAGCTGGAACAATTTACTCCATGAGTACAGAACTGGGTGTCCATAAAGGTTGGAAGGTGTTTCTACATCGTGGCATAAAATGTGCTGCTTTTTCAGTTTTCAGTACTTGTCTAGTCCAGCTTACACTCTCTACCTTTACAGCTGTATTAAGGATGTCGTCTTCAGACTGAGAACATACTTTAAGGCCCTGTCAAAGCTCTGTTTTCAGAAACAATCAATCTGAAAATAGAAAAGCCTGATGTGGACAAGACTGAGAACATAGAATGTGATGAGAACTAACACACATTCATACTGAAAAAACATCTTTGTTTCTATTTCTATAACATGAAATGTGTCTGGTTAATATGTGATCAGTTTGTGTTTCCCCCTGTAGAGGATTCCACAATCAAGATTTTGACTTGACAGGGACATCCCTGAGTCATCTGCAGAAGGAAAGGGAGAGAACATATTCCTGAGCTTGCATCTAGGGTTTATAACTTATTCTGTAAAAGCTCTTACTTGCTTTGAAGGATACTAGGGTAAAAAGGATGCTTAATCTAACTTGTCTAAAGTATTTTGCCAAATACAAATATATACCTTGTAAATATTCCACCAGTTCACTTTGGTATCCAGAACTAATAGCTCTGAATATGCCCTGCATGCCTGCCTTTGTTGCTTGGGGCAGAGGAAACTCTGGAAGAAAAAACTGCTTAAACTGTGTTGTGAATCACAAAAGTAGAAAAAGCATGAAAGTAAGCCCTGCTCCTTACAAATCTTCTCTGCAGGGAAGTAATTTTGGGTGACATAACTGGAAGAATGCAAGTAATCACATAGCTAGTAAGGGGGTTATTTTCTACCATGATATAGTTCTCTATAAATTTGGGTACCATACTACTGGTTTCATTACACTCATCTGCCAAATTTTTGACAGTGCTGCCTGCTGCTAAATCAGTATTTGCTGTTGGGCAACACCCTTTGTTTCTTCACATTCAGATTAGAAACAGATACTATCTCCCTACCTGACTATTTTATTCGGATTCTCTACATAAACAAAACCCTACTTCTGTGGTGATTTCACAAGGCACCTCTAGAGCTCACAGCTCTCAAGGGAATTAAGTCACACAAAAGCTCTTTTGTGGCAGTAAATTCCATTCCTCCTTTGCACATGTGAGAACAGAGGTCTTGGAGAGACCATCACAGCACCCAGACCACAAGGCAGGTACTAAGGCTCCCAGCACAGCTTGGCAATGATTCTTGATTGACTTCTGCTTTAAGAAAGTTTTGAGCCAAAGGTCTTCACTGTTTTCACAAACATTTACCACTGTAATCAAATGTTTTATGGAGTGCTATTGTTAAACCCCTGCTGAGCATGAGGCTGGCAAACAACTGTGTTGGGCTCTGCTCTCACCCCTGCTGTGACTGCAGATGATCACATCAGAGTTAGTTCCAGTGTCCTGGAGTGGTGTTAGCCAGGAAGCTGCAGTGATGTGGGAAATACTGCACACATCCCAAGCACACACTTGGGCAGTTAGACCATGCTGGTGTTTAAATAGCACCACAGATGGCTTTAGCTGACTGTATCTAGCTAGTTATTAGCTCTGGCTGCAGTCTTGGTAGTCACAGAGCTGACTGCTCAACAGACATATCTTAGTCAACAGTTCAGCTTTTACCCAGTGAAAGTGGCAGGTTACTACAGACTCCTCTGTCAACAAATCCAAGCCCATTAGACCTAGAAACTCTTCCAAGCTAGTCTATTTTGTCTTTCTGTTATTGAATAAACTCTAATAATGTTATCATGGCAAGGAAAATACAGTCACTTGCTATTAAAGAAAGTGAAGAAATTAAATCTACACTAGTCACTGAAGTGGTGAACATGTCTGAAAGCAAATATTATCCCTTTCTAGTGAGAGGCAGGTGGTTACCAGGAATTTACGGAAGACATTTCCTTTAATGTCAGTATAGCTTCCACTTCTTTTCTGAGCTGCACTGTTGGCTAAAGCTGAAAATGGGCAGTTGTCAGTAAGAGATTTAAATTACTATTCTTTCTGTATTGACTCTGAAGACTTTTGACATGATGGATTAAATCATCAGTGCTGTTCCTCTGATCAAAAATAAACTCAACAGCAGGAAAGCCTGTGTATCCTTGTTCCTGTGTTACCCACTCAAGGCCCAGCTCACAGTTTACTCATGCCCATTTAAACACTGAAAATCACACCCTCTTCAGCTGAAGGCATGTCTGCCTTCCTGCAGTCTGCGCCACACTTTATGTGAGGAAACTGAGCATCCATATAATTAAAAGTTATTCAGAGTCAGCTACAGAAGACAGAGGAGCACTCTGGAGTGCGTCCACTCTTCCTGTGCATAGCAAGAAGCCTGCCTAGCAAGCACTGCTGCATTCCTTGTGTTTGCTTCCCTTGTTGCCTTGGCTGTGGGAGCACTAACCACTACCTCACTGCTTGGCTTGGCTTCCAAGCTGTCAGATTAAAGGTACTCTGACTGCTGGTATTTCCCACTGTGCACAAGGAAACTCAGAAGCACCCACTCCTGTGAGGTTTTCTAGCTAGTTTTCAGGCTCCACTTGACTCTTTTACAGCAGAAAACATAATGCTGTCACAAGTGCTGAGGATTGGCTTTGCTGAGTCAAGGAGTCTATAAATGGGCTGTTCTTGAACCCCCAAAACTCCATAATAGTTGTGATGCTATTGACCACAATGAGTTTCTGACCCATATTTCAATGATCCCCTTCTTTCAGGCAGCATTGCAAAATACAGAACCACTTAATTCTGCAACAATTGCAACTGTAGGTAAACTCTGAAACTACTTCCAGAAGTAGGAAGGTCCAGAAGGTAGTAGCTAGTTGGCATTTATGAACACAAAACTACTCTGACAGCCTGACTAGCTTGATCGACAAGAGGAGAACAGTGGATGTTGTTTATCTTGATTTTAGCAAGGCTTTTAACACTGTTTCCCATACCATTCTTATGGCACAAATTAATGAAGCAGAGACAAGATACATAGATACATGAGGTGGACTGAAAACTGGCTGAGCTGCTGAGCTCAGAGGTTTCTGATCAGCAGCACAAAGTCCAAGCAGTGACCAGTCACTACTGGTGCCTCCCAGGGGTCAACACTGGGAAAAATACTGTTTAATAACTTCATTAATGACCTGGATGAAGGGACAGAGTGCACTTCAAAAAGTTTGCAGATGATGCAAAATTGGGAGGACTGACCACTGCAGCAGATTCAGCCTTGACAGGCTGGAATGCTGGCCAGTGGGGAATCTCCCAAAGTTCAACAAATGCAAATGGCAAAAAATACCCCAGGCACCAGCACATGCCAGGGGCTGATCAGCTGCAGTGCAGCTTTCCAGAGAAAGGCTCTGGGGTCCTGGTGGAGTTCAGGCTGACCATGAGCCAGCAATGTACACGTGCAGTAATTTTACTGTAGAGAGTTACACAACCCAAGAGTCTTCCTGGTCTCTGCTTAATTGGCCAGAAGAGAGGTAGCCCACTATGCCAAACATGCCATGCCTTGTGAAAAATATCTTATGCTCATTGTTGAACATTTGCTTGGAGTGTTCTCTGGTGAGACTGTTGTAGGGAAGAGTGTATTACTATATAATACACAGTCATAGCTTTCTAAAACCAAAAACAAATGCACAACAACAAATACAGTTTTGCCAAGGGACTTTCTTCCTTCACTGCTAATATGTCTTCTTTGGAATAATTTAATCTCTTCTTTTGTGCATAAGGGAAAATCCTAAGTTCCTTCCAAAACACCCCTTTGGATATGAGACACTGTAAGACATACACAGGCCATGTCTTAAATTTTTCCAGTCCCCAAATTTCTCTTCCTTTTTCTCTGCAAACTTTTCTATGGGAAATTAGTCATAAGCTTTCTGTAAGGGAAGGATAAGCCTGGAGGACGATTGGAAACAGACATGAGCTGCCACCGGGACACTGTATCTGCCCACAGTCCTTTGTTTTTCTCTGAATTGAGCTTAGGAACAACACACAAGATAGCATGGGCTAAATTAGTGGTCCTCGTAGCCAACTGCAACCACAAGGCACAGACCCAGTATGTCTTTGGTAGAGCAAGGGAAAAGGTCTGACTGAACAGAGGGTCCGTAGATGATCGATCCTTTCTGTGTGAGTCTCCATTACTGTCATACCTACCTTCCTGTGATACCCTGGAATGTCTTTTGCAGCTTTGGATATCTAGGTCAGGCAGCTGTATTGCTTGCTGAATATGGACCATGAGAGGAGTCAAAAGACAACCAATACCTGGTGCCATGTGAGATGTCTGAGACACCTGCATAGGCTGGCAGGTTTGTCACAGGACCTAGGAAGATCCACTCTTCCCTAGAAGGGCATGTGTAACTCACCTGGGGTTCTCTAAGGTTTTTCAAACACATATGTGGACAACTGGATCCTACTCCCTATGATTTTTTTCAGAGACAGAGTGCTATTGGCAGTCATACAGCTGGCTGCAAAATGAAATTTATCTTTCTTTTTTCTCTACTGTAATCCCTCTTCAGCTAGTTGTGTCCCTACAGGTAATATCTGCATGAGCAAATGTCACCGTCCAGGCCACCTGCAAAATCTTTGCTTTGGCTCTTCTGTCACTTACGTACTGTCAGCTTTTTCTATTCCCCAGCAGCTGGCTGAAGACCTTCTGGGAGACAGCAGAGGAACAGAGAGCAGACCAAAGTTGTGTGTTTATGGTATAAGTTGCTATGAATTGCTGGATGAAACAGCACTTTGTAACTGCAGAAAGGGCTGCTGTTCACTTGCAAGTGCCTCATGACTGAGCACATGGATAATGAGTGCCACTGTGCTGCCAGCCACTCCAATGGAAATGGGGACTTAGTGTGGAAAGAGAAAGAATTTTAAAAATAATTATAAAATAATTGGCCCCCAAGAGAGACATTTGGGGGGAGCACAGATGCAGAGCTTTGCTCTGACAGGCAGAGTGCTCCTCTGCAGCCTCCCCTGCCGCACTGTGGTTCAATCAAGTCATTCTCCTCAAAGTGTTGATTTACTTGTTTCTTTTTTTGTTAGCTGCACATATTTGGAGAATACACAGGCAAGTGAGGTGCTGTTTTGTGGAGTTGGCAGAAAATCCCATAAATGAGCATTTCAAAGTCTAAACTATGACTGTAGAAATCAGTGACCCGATGTCTTACTTCTTATATTCTAGCCATCTCTGCTTCATCTGAAATATATGATTTGCTACCTGTCTTTTTAATTTTCAGGTTCTCTTGTCCTAACCGAAGGAAATGATACCTTTTAGTCTCCTTAAGTGGTATCTAAAGCTGCATTTTAAAGAAAAAGACCCAAAACTGCTATAATGATGATACTTTAATCTGGAAAATTGTCATCTGTGGTAGCATTTTTCTGTGGTTTGTACTTTAGTTTGCATCATCAAATGCAAAATGTCATTAAATAATCTTCCTTTTTCCTTGATTTCTTTTTTTAACAAAATCTTGCTTTGAATTTGGATTCATTTTGCATTGACATTTCAAAGTGGAAGATGGACACCAGTTTCAGTATTATAGCTATACTTTTCTCTGGTTGCTGTTGCAGATTCTCCATATCAGAAACTTGGTTTACACAAAATACTTCAGGGCTTTACATTTGCTGTGCACACTTCTTGCCTGTGCAAGAGTCACTGACACCCATAAGATTCCTCACAGGGCAGAAATGTGCACTCACAGCACTGCTTGGGAAACCAGTGGCAGACACAGGTCTTGCTCTTTGGATGAGAAGAGTAAGATTTTGTTTGTTTCTTCTTTTTTTTTGCAATTCACTTCATGGTTTGCATTGTTTCAAATCCTTCATTTAAGCTGTACCCAAATCCTCAGGACAAAAACCTTATTCACAACTCTAATAAAGGGATTTTTCTCTGGGGACTGTGCTCAAGTTATGGTAGAACTGAGGGAGAAAATATATTGATATGTAACTTCTGGAGCTACTCAGTGTTATTGCTGACCTTATCTCTCACAGATTTGTGCTGTGCAAAACCCTACTGACTACTTTTGTTCTTTGTTGGCATAAAAAAATGCTGCAATGGTTTTTTACTTCCCTGTCATTTGTCATTTCTTGCCTCCTTTCCACCCCCTGAAATCCATCCTTTCCCTATCTGTCCAAACCAGTAACATGCCTATTCATCTCCTTTCTCAAGGGCACTAGATTTTCAAATCAGCCTTTTGTTGCCTTCCTCTAGATCTGGACAAAAATGAATAGCTTAATTTAATGAAAAAAAAAAAAAAGAAAAAGAAATCTCTGCACTCATTTCATTCCACATTTGAATGAATAAAATATGTACAGCTGAAAAAAAACCCAGAAGTGGCATGTTAGGCAGGCAACAGCCCTGTTGCAGCATACCCACCTTCTCAGGAAAAGCCTGTACCTGCTTGGCAGCATTCTATGCTCATCCCATAATAACAGAGATGCTGATTTGCTGGAAAGTGGCTGGAATTTGGGTATTTGTATGTGACTACCATTCTTTGTCTTCTATTGTGTTAGTCTTTCCAAACTGGGTAGAGAAGCCTAAGTTAAATGAGATGAATGTAGGCCACACATTAGACAGATGGTTTGGGATAGAGACCAGTTGTGTATTTAAGCAGTGCCTAACAACTTATTTAAGTCCTGTGCAAGAGTGGAGGGAGGTTTGTAAGTGCTGTGTTAGCACAGATGACAGGAATAAACATAAGAGCTGACATAAACATACCACATTTAGATTTTGAGATCTCTTCTGAGGTACTCATGGCACAGTATCTGAGAAGAAATATTCATCTGTGACAATTTCAGAATGTTTTACACAACTGAAATGTGAGATGATCATCCTAACCTTTCATTACATGGTCCTTTCCACACCCATGAGCATACTATACTCCTCACATATGTCTAAATCACACTACTTTGAATAGGTTTACAATTCATGTGTGATGTGATGTGATGTGATGTGATGTATATACATAAACAATGTAACCTTCTCTTTCAATATGAGATTTTAAAACAGGTGGCTTATACTGGAAGCTCGAACGTGTTTTCAGTATACTGATCTGCACAAGCAGTTCTGCTTACAGAAGATGGGCTGGTGATTTAGATTTATTTTCACGTTTATCAGGTACATTTTGTAAAGGTCTCTTCAGAAATTCTCTGCAAATGCAGCTGCTTTTTCTAAGATAAAGTATAACAACTAATTGGATGTCTATAAAAAAGTCCTTGAATGGAGCTGAAACCACAGTGACATGAACCCTGACTATAAGTAATTAATTGCAAAATAACATGAAAATTGTCCTGTTCAAGACTGCCTGCCAGTAAGTGCTTAAACAAGGGAGATCTGCATCTAATTTTTTCCTGGTCCTGTAAATCAGTGGTTCCTTTACTCAAGACCAGAGTACACTTTTATTTCCACACAAAGTTAGAGTTAAAATGATTTAATGAGGTTGTTGGAAGGAGTCCTACTAACTTCAATGGATTTGGGGTCAAGTCTCTTGACCCTGGACCAACAAAGCCTTTCTAGACTTTTTATATGTTCAGATACATATTAAGGATAGCTCTTTGAAGGATTTTTTAGATTTAGGTTTCCAAAGGCTATTCTATAATTCATACTTATTTATGTTATGTTACCGCCTCAGAGTTCTTGTACAAATACAGGTTTTGACTGATGAAGACTCTATATCTACAGAACAAAAAGTCCTCACTGAATTGATTGAAATCAAAGGCCAATAACATATCCCACTAAAGGACCCCACTGACAACTGAATTCTATACTCTGTCACATTTTATTTTGCCCAAGTACCAAAAGGATCTTGTTTTTCCTGTGTGTAAGAGAAGACTCCCTTGGACTTTGGAATGGTAGACAATATCTGTGAATCTGTGACAATTCACATTCATATATGGCCATATACCATAGAGTAAACTCACTAAAATGGCTGCCTCTCTACAGCGTGAAAGGGATGGATTTCATTAAAAATCAACCAAAAAACATTTAAAATTTATGTGTTCACATTAACTATCCACAAACAGAAACAAAACAGAAGACGTCATAGACCTTAAATCTCCCTGTAGTTTGATTAGCCCTGGTTAATGGTAATTTCAGCTTGGTTTCATTTTTTTCAGTAGTTCAATGGCATCAGACAACACAGAAAAAGAGGGCAGAGCACAAAGATATCTCTGCACAGGTCACAAAGTAAAATTACTAAGGGAGCAGAGATGTGCCTCACTTATGTTTTTAGTGTTAAATTCAAAACTGGGAATCTCAGCCTTGTGTTCAGCCATGACCTGGAAAGCTGAAATCACCCCAAATCCATAAGTGTGGAAAGACATGTTAGATGAGATACATTATTCAGTGCATTCATGGGGTGCTTGGTAGTTTATCATATATGATACAATAGCACAGGTTAAGATCACTCCCACTGTTGCCATATTGCCTATAAGGCAGCAGCTTCCTGAATCACCTCTCACTGAGAGTTTTACACATATCTCTGTTCCCTCCCAGTCTGTCTTATGGCAAAACCAAAATGGTGAGACTCCACAAAAGGATATTCTTCAGACCAGAAATTAAGATATTTACTCCCACATTGATATTCAAGAGTTCCTGACCAACTTCTCCTTCAGGGGTTTGAACATGCACTATATCACCTGCCCATCTGACTTTGCTAACCTAGCAGTGAGGCTTTTATCAGCCCATTCTATTCATCATTGTTCCATTCTCCTCTTCCAGGGGATTTCAAGCATTTTATATGAAATTGCGATCAGATCTGAGAATGTAAATTGCCTTCCCATTTCTTTTGTTCTTCAGGTGTCCTTTACAGTAATACCACACTCCAGCCAATGTGGATTTTTTGAAGAAGGTGCAGGTCACAGAGAACTTCCTCCAGCAGATGGCCAGACTCCAAGGAGACACAGAAGACTTGACTGTAATGAGGTGTCTCAGTCTCAGGTGTCATTACTGAGAGACATTGCACTGGATGTACAGTAGCATATGCCAACAATCTGTCCCTGGCCAATAAAATAAAATGCAGTAACTTTGGCTGGGGAATTCAGGCATACATCATGCTAAGACCTTGTTGTATTCCAATGCTTAAGGCATGTGAGAAATGAGTTTAAAATCCCTCTAGCAGAAGAGGAATTCTACCCATGTTGCTCAGAAATGCTGGATAAAATTTCGGCTGCACTGTGAAACAAATAGTTCAGGCAACATAACCCTATTGTTTTGTGTATAAGGTTCAGTTGCCTCCATATAATTTTCTGGTGCTGTATCGGATGCCCAGGGTTATTCTACATCCTTCCCAGGTGGTATTCCAGAAACGTCCAAGTCTCCCAGAGATTATTTATCAAATTTGTTCCCATGTGGATGTCACAAATATCAATGGGCATATAAAATGATGCTTAAATAATTGAAGACTGTCTTAATATCTTTTGAGATTAGACTGTTGCAGGTATCTAACAACAGGACAGTTTTAAGGACATATGTTCTTCATTGGGGTGAGGAAGGAAACAGTCTTGTCCCAAACATTGGATCCAGTTTTGGTAAGTTTCACCAGAGCTGGGAGTTTCATGGGGCAACAGGGTACAAAACCAGACTCATCAGTGCTGCACAGTCTTCTGATGTGTAAATCAAAGCAAGCTAAAACCGGACTCAAAACAATCCCCCAGGAGTGGCAGGTAAGCCATACTCTCATTGAGGACTGTGAATTTTAGGCTGTTGCATTCATTTAAAGGCAAATCATGCCTGGTTATACATACATCACATGCCCAGGTGAGCGAACAGAAATGCAGGTAGGAAGCTGTTACTGATGAGAAAGTTAAAGTACAGCCTTATTTCTTTCAATAAAAATATTTTTTTTTTCAGAGGTTGACTTCTTTCACTTTCTTATATAACTTTTAAGGACAGAGGATCTAATTCTGAGTACATTAAAGGAGATGTGAATGAGAAATAATTTGACTGGGTTGAATTTTGTTTCACTTACACATCAAAGTCACAATTTTTTCTGAAGGTCTTGCTCTTGGGTTCACATTCAATTGAACACATGTAGCCTTTGAAATACAGAGGAGCTGAATAAGCCTTTTAAGCAAATACAGAAATTACTGAAATGGTCATTAGACTATATCAAGGCTCAAAAAATTCTTTTTTTATGTGAAGAAATTCTAAATTACTAAAATTAATACAAGATGTTCACAGGGTTCTCTAGTCGCAACATAATGAGTCATACACTCCAGCAATTCAGCTGGTGTGTCTAACTTAACTGCCCTTCATTACTGTGACACCATTATTATATATAATTGTAACAAGACATTCAGATTGGCATCAGTGTTTGCTACAGATAAGAATTTCAGCTGATCAGTTAGATATGCTTCAAAGAGCATAATTGCTGCCCTAGCGTTACTTTAATCTACACATTTTTGTGTGTATATGAAACTGTCTTTTTGCTTCTACTGTGTGAAATGCGTCAGTCATTTCAGTTTAGAGAACACTTTACGTGTATATGGCACCAGAATTAAATGTTTCTGAAATTCCATAGCATTAAAGGAAACATGTTCTCCTCTGTCAATTAGTACTTGAGCTGGATTCTCAGTTTCTTCACCACTTTTTGCAGGGTAAGGTAGCCTTTTGAGGAGTGGCTGGGGAGAGGCCTGGGCAGTGGCTTACTACTCCGGATATTTTATATTCCCCTGTGAGGGGAATTACACTGCAATTGCATGTGGTAGATGGGGGAAGGATATAAGAGCAACCTGGGTTTGGCAGTTCCTCTAGGGGAGGAGCAGCATGGACTAATGTGACTGAAAACGGGCTGATTCAAGCATTTTCATCAGGAAAGCAGAATGCTGCTGCTTCAAGGATGAGGGATGAATATATTGTTTGATTTTGACCCAGTGCCAAACACCACACATCTCAACTGTTCAGGGAGCACTTGAACTTCTGAGATGGACAGCCATGGTCAACCTCTGCTCCTCTTTGCCCTTTTCCCCTTGCCCTGCACTGGGCATAGGTTTTGAACCCCAGTAACAGGCGTGAGGACCTCCAAACTGCAATGGAAATAAGTGAGGGAATCAAGCCAGACTTCAGTCCTCCTCTTTCCTAAGACTGCCAGCGTGTCCATGCAGCCTCTCCAGCCTTTCTTCATCTGAGAGATGCTCCAGTCTATTAATCACCATCATGACCTTTCACTGGCCTTTCTCCAGTGGACACACAGCACTTCAGGTGTGGCCTCACCATTGCAGAGGAGGGGGCAAAGATTCCTTCCCTCAGCCTGCTGGTGACACTCCTCCTAATACAGTCCAGCCTGTCCTTAGCCATCTTTGCTGGAAGGACATGTTGTTGGCTCCTATTAAATTTGCTGTTGACCAAGACTCCCAGGTCATTTCCACAAAACTCCTTTGCAGCCAGCTGCTCCCAGCTGTGCCACTGCCTGGAGTTGTTCCTGCCTAGGAGCAGGACTTGGCACTTTGTCATGTGGAACTTTGCCAGGTTCCTGGCAGCCCATTTCTCCATCCTGTCCACGTCCCTCAGGATGGCAGCATAAGTCTCTCTGGTGTGTCAGCCACACCTCCCAGTTTTGTGTCACCAGCAAACTCTCTGAAGGCACGCTCTGCCCCACCATCCAGAAAGGGCAGAATGGGATGAGAAGTGAGGAGGTATACTTACAGCTTTTTACCGGCTAGGCTCGTAGTTCAATGCCTTAGAAAGCCTCGGGCAACCTAGAGAGGTAGCACGGGCAATCCAGCATTTCAGTAGCTCTAAAAGCGGCAAAATGGTAGCTGCAAATCTAATACCATCAACAGAAGCAAGGAGGGAGAAATATAGCTCCCAGCTTGCCTAATTCTTGCAATTAGAAGCTTTCAAAAGAAACAGAAGCACACAGATGTTCGCAGAAAGAGCTGCAAAGCCAAAAGAGGGCAGGCCCCCCCTTGGTTCTTTCTTTTATTCGGAGAAGGGGAAAGCGGAGGACTGGGGGCAGACCCGGGGTGACCGGCCAATCAGACACTGCTAAAGAGTTTGAGTTACATTTGGTTTTGTCTGCGCTTGGAACAAAGGGGTTCAGAGCCCATGGCAGAGGTGGAGGGGGAGGGGAAGGGGAAGCTCAGAAGAGGCAGCAACAATAAGAGATCTGCCAAGGATGGGCAAAAAGGGGGACTTTTGTTAGGGAGAGTGGGGCAGGAGAGCTGTTCAGCAGCCCTTCAAAGACACTGGTGTCAGACTCAGAGGATTTGTTGGTTTTCATACAACAAAAGGTTTCCCCTTCCCTCAGCATTCCTGAGTGATGCTGTTTGCACACTAAACAACAACTGCAGAGAGTTACGTGAACAGCCCTGCACATCAGCTCGTGCAATAAATAACCCTGTTAATGTCACCTGTGGGCACTGGGCTTTGGCTACCAAAGAGCCTGGCTTTCTCCCCCAAAACAGAAAGATCATAGAATCTTTGTGTCCAGGAGGCCGAGGCCTACTCACCTGCTTGTGGCAGAATTACAAAGCCAAGCAAATACAATTGCCACACTGCCCCTCAATACCAAGCAAGCATTGCATGAAGGCACCCCTTAATGTGACCCTTGGGGGTCTGGTATCAGCCTTCACATCCCTGTGGGAAGAGCTACAGAGATTATGAGACCTCTTTGCCCCTTGATGTCATATTGAAAGGTGAAAACAAGCTGCCCTTTTCTCCCTGGTGCCTCCTCTACTGAGGATGTCAAAGGAACCAGAAGGAGGAGAAAGCCCATTGCATGTTTTTGTGTCTGCAGCCTGCAACATCAATTCAGAACTAAGCACTTTCTGACAAGCATACTGGATGACTGTTCTTATCAGTAGGAGGTTTGCGATCAAGGGAGGAAATTGTATTTGGGTAGTAAATCAAAGTTTCAGAATTCTTGATTTCTGCCCCATTCCTTCTCAGTAAGTTCTGCTTTGGTTTTCAGAGTGCCACCTTCTCAGCTTAGTGCTGTTTGTGTCCTCCTTTCTCTTCTGCCTTTCTTTGCCTGCTCAGTTTCTTTCATAGTGTCTGTCTTTACCCGTGGCAGCTCCAGCCAAAGACCCTCGCCTGATTTTTTTCCCAGTCCAGGTGCTAAAACAACCCTTGATTGAGTTATGAAGGCTGGTTGTGAAATGTCATTGTAAGAACTTGCTCCACTAGGGTTTCAACCCCATCAGAGCTTTGCCTTAAAGGGCAGGAACATTTTTCCTTGCTGGAAACTGGAATTCCAGCCCACTGCAGTGTGTGCCATGGATCACAGAGGGGAATTACTGAGGCTCCCGGGCTGCTGGTTCTGCCGTGCCTCCTGAGGGAGCCATGCAGGTGCAGGTGACAAGATCCCAAAGCTGTGTGGGCTCCCAGAGCAGACAGCAAAGGCTTGTTTGCTGGACATTTTCAAGCACATTCCCAGCCTGAAGCAGAGGGAAGAAGAAAAGGGAAGTGAGTAGTTGACAGAATCACGGAATGCTTGTGGCTGGAAGGGACCCCGACCAGGTGTCGCCATCCCATTAGGGAGAGATTTCTCTGCCTAAATGAAGGTGAAAATGAGACCATATGAGGACAACATATGGATTTTATTGAACAAGAAAGGGGATGTAGAAAGATAGAAATAGGAAAGAGGTCTCAGAGAGAGAGAGCAGAAGATAATCAATTGGAATTAGATGATCTTTAAGGCCCTTCCCTTCATTCAGTGATTCTAGAGGATGTGTGAATGTGCATTTTAATTTGACATTATTATGTACTACTACTTCTACAGTTTCATCATCATCATCATCATCATCATCTTCTTCCTGTTTTTCTTATTCTAATTCTTACTACTATTTACTACTACTATAATTTCTTCTTCATCATCTTCCTCTTGTTCTTTAATTCTTATTCAACTTATTATTCTTATTCTCATCTTCTTATTATTGTTCTTCTTCTTCTTCTTCTTCTTATTTAATACAATTATTTCTTCCTCTTCATCTTCTTCATCTTCTTTACTACTACTACTACTATATCATCTATCTCTTTATCTTCTTAATCATATTCTTATTTTTATTGTTTTTATTGTTCTTATTTAACTTATTATTCTTATTGTTATTCTTTTTTCTTGCTCTTATTATTATTTACTTCTACTATTTCTTCGTCACCTTATTCTGCTCTTATTCTATGCTGTCATCATGTGTGTGTGCAGACCCTGATGCAGGTTTCATCCAGTCGCTAGCAACAACAGTGGCAGTGGTCAGTAGAGCTGCTGGGTAGTGACATTGTCATGACTGCTACAGCCCCGTGTGCCCTGGTAAGCCATGGGGATTTGCGAGGCAATGGGCACAAGAGACAGCGTGTGCACTTAAGGTCATCACAGAAAAAACTTTGTCATCAAAAAGAGATTTAGCAATGTACAGTGTGGAAGTAAATCACAAACTGAGATGTGCCTTCAAAGGCAGCTAGCTCAGACATGACCTGCAAGGACATCCACAGCACTACAGTACTTCTTTTATTTCCTTTATTTAACTCACTAAGTTGTACTGTGATTCACTTCAAGAACAATGGAAAAAGGGCGACCTGCATGAGTTCTCTCTCACTTTTATCTTTCCTAGAAATGTCTAGAAAGCAATGAAATTGATGCTTTAATATGCATGGAAATTTATGAAAACAACAGGATTTCATTTCCTAATATAATTGCTGAATTGATTTGCGTATGCAGTGAACTGCTCTGATTTTCTTAGTGGCAATAATAAAGCAGTGTCTGCAGTAATTTAGCAGGTGTTCACAGCTATTCTGAGTGTATGTAAAAGGTTACCACTTTGATTTAAAAGGTTCATTCAAACTCTTCTTTCACTTTGCAGAAGTCTAATGGAAAATGAAAGGTTCAAGGTAATAAGAACAAAGCACATTTGAATGCAGGATATAATTTTTTTCCCAGAAAGTCTGAGGGTTTTTTTCATATCTTTAGGACATTCTGATAAGAATTGCTTTTTTCTTGCTATTTTCTTAATATCTAACTCTGCCTATCTTGAAAATTAAGTTCACATTTACGGCTCTAATATTTCTCAAGTGTATTCTAGTTAAGTCTTATTTTTGTTCAAGAGAGACAAAATACATTAACTTCAGCATGAAACAGAGACGAAACTTCAGGAGGAAACACTCTGGAGTGAGTGTCTCCTCTGAAGGGAGAAGGACCTACCCTTTCCCTACACCAATAAGACAAGTGGGTCACAGCAAGTGGGAGTGGAAAAATACAGTTTATTAACACCAGACAAAAACAGGGTAGAACAGGAAAAAAAAAAAACCCTCAAAATACAACAAATGCCCAGAGAGGGAACAGACACGTGGGCTCGGACCAGCCTGGGCTGCCCCACGAGCCCGCCGGGGCCACCCGCAGGCTCCCTGGACCAGCGAGGAGCGAAGGGAGGCAGTGAGGCAAGGGAAGGGAAAAAGGACAAGAAAAAAACAACAGAACGTTTCTCCCATTAGCCAGAACACAAAAGAAACCCAAAAAGCAGCACAGCACTCATGGCACCCTCCCTCCTGAGCCCCGCCGAGACCCCGAAGCCCCGAGCTGTTGGGCTGCACCGTTCAACCGCCCCGCACTCGGTCCCGCGGCTCCAGCCCCGCCCCCCGGGCCCATCTTAAAGGCACAGCGTCCTTGGGCATTGAGCAGACGGTTAAGGAATAAAGCAGTTTCGTAACATCACCCCAGGACAATATCTAACTCTGCCTATTCTGAAAATTAGGTTTAAATTTACAGTTCTAATATTTCTCAAGTGTATTCTAGTTAGTCTTATTCTTGTTCAAGAGAGACAAAATACATTAACTTCAGCATGAAACAGTTGTTATTTCCCAATCTGCCATTCCCCTTTTAAATAATTCTAAACAAAGAGCTATGTCAGATTGATACAAACAGGTGGATGAAGCCATTAAGATCCACATTTCTTGCTAGATTAAGACATACTTTTCTTGCATGCTTTATAACATGAAGCTGAGTGCACCGTTTATGATCATACAGAGGGTCATACTGAAGGTGAATGAGAGGGGAAGTTAGTTACTGACACTGCTCCACAGACTTTTCTGGTGCTTCTCTCTGGTGAACAGTTAAAATCCTTGTGGTGAGAGCTGTGTGAAATACTTCTGGCAAGCTTCATCTTGCAGTTAAAGATTTCGTGACTTTTTAAAATCTTAATCTGTGGTTTTCAAAGCTGAGAGGACTCCTCACACAGGTGATAGGCAGGAAATCTTCCAACAGCCTTCTCCCTCATCACAGCAGAAACATAAGCTATTTTATCTCTATTTCCATTCCTGCAGGATAGAAAGTGGGAAAAACTGTCAGAGAAGTGTATGATATGAGTTAGAAACTATAAAAGGAGAAGAGCAATTACTAAGAAATCCTCGGAGGTATGGGTTCCTTTAGAAATGGAAAGATTTTGGTTAAGAACACAGACAGTCCTTAAGATTCCTCCAATTAGTTTCCGGACCTCCTAAAGGCTTATTTTATAACACTGGAAGAGACTCTCAGGCCCAGACCATATTTAGTTTCCTAATTTCTTATTCCTTATGAGCACTTGAATTTCAAAGGAGCCTTTGGAAGGGGCATTTACTCTTTGTACTTAATTTTTCACATATACCAGACTGGGAGCAGCTAATCCTGCCAGCTTCCACAGGAATGTTGTGCAGTTAATGGCTTGCATTTCCATGAAGTGCTTTAATTTGACAAGAAGAGTTATTACAGGCAGGTAGAGAAAAAACACTGGAGTGACTTCAGTCCATCAGCTTCTAAATATGTCCTAGAGATCTTATTGCTGTGTACATTAAAGCTTTAGCAGTAAAATCTCCCTTTGTTTGCTGAGCACAGTACATGTGACAGAGAGGTGAGTTCATGAAGTTCACTCTTCAAACACACAATTTGTTCTGCCAAGTCTCTAATAATTTGCCTTATGAAACCTGCTGGGGGTTTCTCATTTTAAGAGTTAAATTGATTCAGTCAAGTTAAAGGGAATAATTTATTTACTTCTGTTCCAAACCCATTTACTACTCCTCCATTTTCTATGAAGGCAGTGCACTGCAGTCCTATTTCATCATTTTACAGGGAATCATCCTGTTCTGCCTTCTGCCTTCTGTTCTGCCAGCCTTTCAGGAATAAATAGTGGAGAAAAGGGCATACCAGGTGGTCACCATGGAGAGAAACACATAGAGGGACTAACTGGGCACTGTGTTTGTGGTTTGAAAAGGCCACAGATGTGAGATTTCTGGGACAGTACACATGGCAAAATAGCAACATGGGGCAAGAGATGGAAATTCAGGACTGGAATATGATGCCTAAATCCTTCATATGACCAGAGATCTTGGATAGAACTCAGTTGTTACATAAAAAATGGACTTCAAAGGAGCAATCTATTTCTGCTGATGGGTGAAATGACTCCTATCAATAGTGGTTGCATCTGGGTATATGGGTTTCATTCACAACACCCTGAAGTCCCAGATACCTTCCTCTGGAGTTACAAGTGAAACCACAGAACTTGTACAAATTCAACTGTTAGAGGCATTGTTGCTGATGGAAAATATAGTGAAATGTTGTTTGCTACACAGCTTGGCTAGATTAACTTCAGAAGAAGAGTGCACACCTAAAAGGACTTTTTCAAAGCTGCATGACTACATTTTTGCATGGACCTTTAGTTCTCAAAATTAACTTGCAATTCTGTTGGTTCACATGGGACTTACAGATTTACAGTTCCTCACATCACATCATGTCACATCACTGTTGGCCTCTCTGAGGACTGCAAACACTTCTTCAATAATGAAGAATATCATTCCAGGAAGAAGAGAGATTCTGAAACTAGTGGGGTAGCTTAATGTTTTTCCCCAGGCCTCTTTGCTTTGAAAATGCCATTTAACATAATACCATAAGATCAGACACTGCCATGAAACTGTCCTGCCAGTTTTAACTTTTAGCAAAGTGAGTAGGTTGCAGAATCACAGGCTGATTTTCTTCCTGTCTTTAGCTGAGCAGTAGATATGGTCTGTGTTTCTCAGCTTCAGGCCAGGTACATGATTGTGCTGAAACTTTTAAGGTGATGTAGTTTTACAGGCATTTTGAGACGAACACTTTCCCTTCACTTTATTAAATCCTGTGATGCTACTAAGTCGGTATCTTTATTTAAAAAAATAATATCTTTGCAATTGAAATTTATTTGAACATTTTGAATCACCTCCACTTTCAGTGGAACTTGGTGGAACTCTATGGAAACAGCCTTCATGTGAGTGTTTCGTTTGTTTGTAAGCCATTTTTGCTCCATAAACTTTTGTGTCATCAGGCAGCTTTCTGAAGCATTTCTTATTTTGCCAGAAATATCAGTTTTTGTCTATAACAAAACAGATCTTGTAGAGAGGATGTGTAATTACACTGAAATACAGGGCACAGAGCAAATGATCTTTCTTCTGATATGTCTCTTTATATAACCAGCATTGTCATGACAACTACAGAGCAGAGTTGTGTTTTCAGTAGCAGACGCATGACTAAGGGCCTTTGTCTTACCAATGAACATGTCTGCAATTCTCAGTCTCTCAGCAACAGAAAACACAAATAACCATCCCACACAATTTGTTCCTACTCACAGAAATTTCTTTGTAAATGGAACATTAATTCTAAACAGGGAAAACTTTTGATTCTGCCAGTGCTTTGCACTTCAGAGCCAAAGCAGCTTTGCAGACCATACGTGGGTGCAGGAACGGCGATTGAGGGAGGAGTAAAGGCGCTGCCCACAATCTTCTCCCTTCTGTAATAGAGCAGATACCCCAATGCATGGCACCAATGGGATGAAGGAACCTACCATTCCTCTAGGTTCCTGATTTTTTTTTTTTTTTTTTTTGCACTGAGAATGTGAATAAAACAATAGTTGTAGTAAGTTACAGAAATAAAAGCCTGGAGATTTAGGTTCTTTCTTTGTCTCAAGGAATGAACTTATTCCTAGTGCCTGCAAACCTTATGTCTCAGTTGTGTCACTTCAAGGCTGCAGGTAATATGCCTTCCTCACTGTCACAGCTACTTTAATCAATGTTTAATTGATGTCTGTGAGATGATCTTTCCATGAAAAGAAGCACAGAGGGGAATCAGCATTAGCCAGTGACAGAGAGGGAAACTAAGAATGAGCTTAAGCCGCATTTAACTGAGCTACTGTGATGCCCTGCTTTAGTGGACAGTAGAGTGTTTTGACAAAGGTCTGAGTGAAATGGTGTGTTTGTAAGATCATGAGTTAGTTACAATTCAGATTTATGGTGGACTCACATTAGTAGCCACCAGTCTGGCTGGGTCTCACAAATTCACTTGGACACAGACTCATAAAATGGCTTGGGTTGGAAGAGACCTTAAAGATCAACCCTCCTGACATCCCAGCTGACATTGGGATAAGCAGCATATACATTGGATACAATTTAAAAGGTTAGGCAACGCCTGGGTCAGAGGCAAAATGGGAAATAGCTGAAGATCACTACACATCACCAAGAAAATAATATTAAATACATCAAAACAAGACCAGTAATCTTTGGGAGCTTTGTCTAACTACCACTGATTATGTGAAAAGCCACAGAAGCATGAAAGCATGGACAACGAAATTGTGTAACTAGTTTTTTTTTAATTTTGTAATAATCCAGTGGTGCAGTGCAACATCCAGCTCTGTCCTCACTGCCAAGAAACTGAGCTTGAAATAGAGGAATAGCTTCTATAATATTCACTGTGCAGGGAATGGAACTTAAATAGCCAAAGTGTTAATGCCATCTCTGATTACAGGGTTTCTTGGCACTGGGTTTCCATCAAAAAGAGCTCTATTATTCTGTGGTGCATGGCCTGTTGTAGTAGAATGCAGTGCTCTCAGTTCCTGTGTTATACAGGCAAAAATACAAGATCAGAAATTAATACCAGTTATCCCACAAAGCCATTTTCTGCTTCACTGTTTCCTGCTAACATGTACAATATTGCAATACAACACTGATGATTACTATCCTAGAATCTTTTTGAGTAGCAGTCTAGGAACTTTTAAAACACCTAGCCACTACTGACCTTCACCTGTCACTGCCTGTGACTTCACTGTGGTTGTGCTAGTTTGAGCATTTTTTGCTGTTTCCTATTTCCTTGCTGTTGGTTTGCAGGCAGTAACTGGGAACTTGGGAACTGCTGCAACATATTTCATATGAGAGTTGACCAAGTCAGCTTTTGATCTTAGCAAGCACAGGTGCCTCCATCCGAGATGGTCATGTTAGTCTCCTTTCACAATCAACAGAGAAAATAGGCACCTTGTGCTCTGCATAGACTCTGGAGGGAGCCAAGCTGTGTGTATCTCTACCCAAGTAGGTATTGTACTTTCTATCAGAATGAGTTCTGCTTTTTATGAATGCTTCCTATGAATGTTTCTGGCTGGAAAGCATTAGCTTAAGTAATTACATGAAGCACAGAGCAGGAGTAGGTGTGCTAGGAACCATAACCTTTCTGGGCTTATCTGGCTACAAGGCCCATGCAAGGAGAAGCTTTCATGAAAACTCGTAAGGATGACACCTGAAGCACCAAAATCAGGAGCAGAGGACTGTTCTAAGCAGAGTTGTAGTTTCCCCCAGTTTCCCCAGATTTAATGAATACTGAACTTTATAGGAACCTTGCAAGTACAAGTGCCAATCACAACTTAGAGGATCCCATGGCATCTTAGAATATTATATCTGGCAGGATAGAATAGCTTTGAGATAATTTATATTGTCATGCTGACTTATTTACCTGTCATAAACACTGAAAGGAAATTTATAAGTATAGATATTTTCAGGAAGTCTCCAGTATCCATCTTAGAAATATACACAAATGAAGAGGTATATTTTAGATATACTGACTGGGAACACTGCACAGAAATAAAACATTTGCCCACTTCAGGAAAGTAGCAACAAGCTTTTCAGGATTTGAAAAGCCCCAGATTAGGGATACACATATCAGATGTGTGGTCTTTAGAAAAAAAGGAATCAACTGACTTTTTCCCACTTTTCTGACTGGCCTGGCAAGGCCCCTAGGAGGTCATAAAATGAGGAGCCACTGGACAGCTTTTTTACTCAGGCAGCAACTTCTTAAGAAGTTCTTTGCCTTTTGTGTCATACTTTGAGTTGTTTCCCTTTGTTAATCAATCACGGCCACCCTTGATACTTTACTAATACCCTGCTGGGGAAACCGTATATCAGACAAACTCCAAATGTGGATGGACCCAGGTGGCTACAGTCAGACAAAACAGAAGCTTATGGCCACCCTGTGGTGTTGAAATGTAATTAAAATGGTTCCTCTCCTGCTATCTGTTTTCAGAGCTGCTCTTGGGAGAACACAGGGCAGGGGCCCATGCTGTGCCAGGATGCAGCTTGAGATGACAGAAGGCAGCAAATCACAAGTCAGCAGGGCACTGAAAAGCTCCTGCAACTGCTTTCTGTTTGTATTATGTTGTCAAAAGGGCCCAAGTGGTACCTTTGACTCACCCTGTCACCATGGGAAGGAAATAAAAAGGGAATTGCTCATTCTGGAAATCATTCCGGTTTGCTTTTACCCCCCGCAAATTATAAAATAGTCTCACCCTGCTGCCAGGCACCCAGAAGAACCTTCCACATCCCCACCAGAAGGGTCTTTTTCCACTTGTAACACTGATTTTCAGAAAAAAAGTTGCCAAGGACAGATAAGACCCCACTTTCCACCCCAGCCAGGCAGTGGCAGCAAGTCCAGCCTCTGTGGAAGGGGCCACAGAACTGAGTCCCACTGACCCTGGCCTTCCCCTCCTTGCACGGCCTGAAATACAAATCACAGCTGTTAGAGGGGATGTGTCTGAAGAAAATGGTACCATGCACAGACAAAGAGAGGGGCAAGGGAGAAGCTATAATTGACTTCTTGTTTAACGTGGCCTAATTACGGTGGTTAAATGTGGCTGGGTGCTGGTGAATGCTGTGAAGGGTAGTAGGGACATGGGGCTTGTGTTGCTCGGGCTGAAGCATACCTGGTGACAGGGGAAACTTTGACTGCATTTCCAGTGAAGCAGGACTGTATAAAGCAGTGCTTTGTAAGGCTCACTGTCATAGCTACATGCCATATCTACATGGGTATATCATCCACTGCTATATGGTCAGATGGTGTCCCTTTCCATCCCTGGAAGGGTTCAAGGCCAGGCTGGATGGAGCTCTGAACAGCCTGGTCTAGCAGAAGGTGTCCCTGCCTCAGGCTCAGGGTTGGAACAGAATGATTTTAAGGTCCCTCCCAATACAAACCATTCTATGACTCCATGATTCCATGATTCCATGTTTCTATGATCCTATGATTCTATGATTCCATATCAGGAACTGAAATTCATTTGTGCTTTTCTCCCCTTCTAGTTTAGAAACTATGTTTTCCATGTATATATTTTGTTTGAACTAGACATACAAGATATCTTGCTGTCAATGTAAATCTATGCAGGAACACTGTTCAGCACAAGTACAAAAATGGCCTTGTCAAATGCTGAGGCTCCTCTTTCTCTTCATTTTTGAGGTATGGAGGGCTCTGGCTACCACAATTTACACATCATTAACTTCAAATTGTTGGTTCATTTGTGTAGCCTGTTGGCTATTCATTGTATGCAAGGTAGAGAGATATAAAAGTTTCTTCCAAATAATTAGCTCTAATTAGAGATTTTCCTTATTTTATGTAGCTCTTGGATGACAAATATCAAAAGCCATGGGCATGAGATTTCATGTGCAGTCTAAATCACAGGTATTGCTTGTGCAGTGTGACTCACAGGGAAAAAGACATTCCAGTGTGCCAACACTGTCAGTGTGCAATGGGACAAATTATGTATACAGGTTTGAAAGTGGAGCCAGTCATGCCAAAATCTGCTCTTACATGCCATATTATCTCCTTCCCCTCCCAACTACTTTCTCTTCCTCAATTTTAATAAGAACCCCATTGGCATAGAAAACCAGTGATGGAAGCATAACTTGGAACAAGACTGGAATTTGTTATGGGATTTTATGGAAGTCTATGGGCCTACACTAAGGAGTGCTTCAAGAAGGACTCAATTCTACCATCTCTCCTCTGGCTGAATTGGCTGGGGTTTCTTTGTAAACTTATGAACAAGAACTCTAAAATGTTCTGACACTTTCTGATGAAAGACATTGCTGCTTCTCATCAGATGAGCCTTAGGAGGTCAGTTACGTGTTGGAAGCTTAGTTGAAGAGTGTTTTCTGCCTTAATGGAAAACAGCTGCAGAGGCAAACCTGCCAAAGCTGAGTAGGAGATCAGCAAATCTGCACTATATAGGGTAATTACTCACTTCTGGAGGAAGACAACAAATAGAAAACCCCTTCCTTAAATGCCTCCAGGGCCTCAAAGAAAATTATGTAAACTCAAAAGCTGATGACTGGAGATTCCAATACAAACCTCCTCGAGCAAGAGCCCAGTAGGGAAAAGACAAAATGGTTTCTCAGGTGTGAGGCTATGGGATATGTGGGAATATTTATCTATACCGTGGAAATACACGCCAGGTGTGAACTCTCTCAACAAGCCCCACACTGAGTATGGCCACTCTGTTACTGAAACATTAACCCCAAGCAGGGAAACAGCAGGAAATACATGGTTATTGTGTGATCAAAACTTAATCAGCTACAGCTATCGCTTGGTGCTCATCTGCCTGGGTCTATGAATGTGTTTGTGCCAGCTGCAGCATTCCAGGAGGAGCCAGTAGTGGAAGTCACTCTGGTGGGTTTGGCCAGTGATTCTGGCCAAAGTGAAAGATGTGGAGAGCTGGTGATAGTGGGGAGCACCAGCTGGAGCAGCAAACTACACCTGTGAGCAATTCAGAGACACCATTGGAGGCAACAGCAGGGTGAAAGACAACTTTTTGGAACAAGGCCAGGGCAGAGTCACTAAGCTGATAAGATGCCTGAAACACCTCTCCTATGAACAAAGGCTGAAAGAGTTGGGGCTGTTCAGCCTGGAGAAGAGAAGGCTTTGGAGCTATTTTATAGCTCTTTCTAGTACCTAAAGAGGCTTACAAGAAGGCTGGGGAAGAACTTGTCACAAGACCCTGTAGGGGGGATTGGCCATAAACTAAAGGAGGGTAGTTTAGATTAGATACAAGAAAGAAATTCTTTACTATGAATGTGGTGAGGCAGGAACAGGTTGCCCAGAGTGATTGTGGAGTCCTCCTCCCTGGAGCTCTTCAAGACAGGCTGAATGGGACTCTGAATACCCTGGTCTAGTGGAAGGTGCTCTGCCCATGGCAGGGATGTTGAAACTAGATGATCTTTAATGTCCCCTCCAACGCAAACCATTCTATGATTCTGTGATTCAACAAGTCTTTGGAATTCTCTCACCTTCATTTATTAGAAGATTTTTATAATTCTCAGTGTGTGAAATAGACTGTCTCACTAGCTATCCCTTATCTAAAGTTATATATCAGGACTTTCTTCACTTAAAAGTAATATCCTGACTCAATGAACATGGTCATGCCATGTGTCATATGATCATGTACTCCTGTTCTGAGAGTGGCAGTTCTCCCAGTGGTGCCTTGCCCGCTGTGAGCAGCTACGCAGGGTGAGCCTGGGGGAAGCTGAGCCCGTGAACACACCCTGCAGCAGATGTAGAATTCCCTTTGTTCTCAGCATTGTATCTCAGGGCAGTTCCGCAAGCAACAAAAACCCCTGAATTTAAAGGACTTTTCTTACTTTATTCTTCTTTAAGCATGGAGTAACCGGGTGACTGGAGAAACAGTCAATAATAAACCTTCTCACTGTCTGCCAAGAGAAATGTCAGTGGGAGCCAATTTTCTTCGCTGTGAAGATTATAAGTGTTGTCCACCCAAACTTGTCACACCACAATACCCTAGAAACATTTAGAACTTCTTCTAGCATTGTAAGAATCACAGTGAACCTACAACAAAAGTCAATTGTACATAATACCTGCCACTGTGACATGTAAGATAGCACCATAGAAAATCACTGCTAGTGCCAAACAGCAGCACAACCCCTGGGAACAACTGACTTGTAGTTTTAAGGGCTAAAGCCAAAATATTATTCTGCAGTAATTTCTCAGCATAAAACATGAAGTCAAAGTCCACACAGTTATGGCGTCAGGATAGGCTGTTTAAAAGTGTCAGAAACATAAAGCAAAAACAGTTACATTTGTTCCAGTGAAAATGATGAAATTTTGCAAATTCATCTGTAACACCTGGAGTTTTAAATAAGAAAATTCAGATAGATCAGTACTTGCAATGTCCTGCTCCATTTGCCTCATACCTCTTACAAATTGTTAACAGCTTCTCTTGTCTGGTAACAATATCTCAAAACCTGTGTAATCTGTATTGGCCTATAGGTTCCTCAGTGCAAAAGAACAACGTTCAGAAAAATACGGTCTGAAAGCCTGCTTATTTTTGTACATCATCTCCTAGCTGCCGTTTCAAATTCATAAGATGTCATCTGAAAGAGAACTCTGTTTTCTGTGAAACAAATGTCTGTGGACCTATTACCATGGAATTTGGTCCACTTTCATTTGAAATAGAAGCCTTCTCTGCAACTGGCAGGCATACCTAGGAGTGAATGATTTTTTTACAACGGTTTTATAAAGGAGTTTCTGAAAACAGATTTGATTCAGTTAATGAAAGTTCTTACACTAATTTGGAGCAAAGGGATAAATATTTTAGATTGCTGGATGGATGGTCACCTCCTTTTGACAAGTGTGTCTTGTTTTCCCACTACTGTTAGCTTTTAATATTCAGTTTCAGATGTTCAGGCCAGCTGTGCTGATGCAGAGGAACAAAAATCAGCAATGTATTCAGGTATATTCGAAGTGCAATTTTGTTTTATTGCTTACATACTCCAGTCTTGGAATAAAGGAGGTTCAAAAGATGCTTCCCAAATTCAGCTCTGACTCAAAAATGACCACAGGACAGAGATCAAACTCTCTGCATCCTCATTATCCTAAAACAGCCAGTGTATATATATAGGAGATTGCTTTTAAAAAAATCCAGGACCTAAGCTACCAACACTGTCTAGCACATCTTTCTATTTCTCCCTAGACCATGAAATTTGTAAGACCATGGTTGCCAGTACTATCTGGTATTACAGGCTATAATCAAGTGCTTAAAACTGTGCTCTGGTCTGTTGTGACTGTTTTCAGAGTGACCAAACAGCAAGTTTGTGGACATTTGTGCAAAGAAATCTCTGTTCTCTCTTTTTCGAAGCCGATTCTGAGATGGTTTAGTTTTGCAGAGGTGACAGACTTCTCTCTCCCCTTGTCTCTTCCTCTACGATTTGATGCTGGTAATTGAGGTTTGTCAAAAAAGGCTATGTGCTTATTTATGTAAAGGCTAGGTACCAGAACAACTTTCTTCACAGAACAAGAGATGCCTGTTTGTTCTGTGTGCTCTGGGTGTCATTACTCAGCATTAAGAGGTGGTGCAGCAGATGCTGAGTGTGCCGGAGCACTTTCAGGCACCCCACTCTGCAGACTGACTGTAATCTCCTACTTGAAGCTACTTCACATCTCCTCTGACAAACTGACAGAGAAGTGAATGAGAAAAGAACCCAGTCATTTGGGATCTTGGGTACAGAGCTGAAGTGACCTCTTAAATAGCCTGCATATTCTCTTTGTGCTTTCAAGTGGTATCTAAAACAGAAGAAAAGCCAGGTAATGGTGGAGGACTGTAGCTACGGGGAACAAAGACACGGACCTCCTTATACCTCCAGAGAAGATCGTTTATTGTAACAAACCAAGTCTTTTTTACACTCTAAACTCAACAGAACTTAACCGAACCTTACCAGAACTTACCTGAAACCTAACCGAAACAAGCACTCATTGGCTGCGGTGTCGTTGCTCTCATATCCCTTTATCCAGTCAGCTCTCTGTTCATACGGTCCACGCATCTCCCTGACCAATCACTGCCTCACTACCAACCAACACTCAACCGACTCTCAACCGACCACCCGACCCGCAGCTGAGTGCCTTTCGGTGAACAGAATTTAACAAATTTAACAGAGGTAAAAAAAAGATCCTTATTCTTATTGACCACAGAGGACAATGCTCTGAGGTGCACAAACAGGCTGATACACAGTGGTCGAAGATTTCCTGCTGACTTTGCAGCCCAAAGGAGGATCCAGTGCCCAGGGAAGCATTGGTCTTTCCTCTGAAACGGTAAGACTCTGTTGCCCTCTGTGACACCATTTTTTCCTCAAGAATTCAGATAAGGAAGGAAAATTTGCCTTCGCTTTTGCTCTGTTCAAGCAATTGCTCCTTTCCCTTTGTACAAAATGTTCGCTTCATCCAAGATAAAAAGGAATGTCCTTTCATGTTCATGGAAGCTCTTTCGATACAATTTGTTTATTATTGCTGGGGCATGAACACACAAAGTCTCCAAATGTACATATTGTTCTTTGCATTTCTACTTCATTAGCAATGGGAACTGATTTGAATTCAAATAAAACTAGAGACATTAATTTCGTAAGGCTAATATCCATCTAGGTAAAGAAAACCTAATTCATCAAGAAATTTTGTTTTTTCTAGAAGCTGAATATATTTTGTTTCCTTAACCCTTCACTGATAGCTACAGGATTTTTTTCCCAGTATAGATTAAGTTAGCAAATTGATCAAGGCCCCAAATGCACTGCAGGTCGTGCAGGTTCCCCTGCCCAGCCCTGTGTGGAATCCTGGCTTAGAGGGCAATTGCCTCATGGTGCCAGATCCAACATCATCAGTGCCACCAGGAGTCCTTCTATGCACCCATCAGTCAGCACTGTCCTCCCAAAGCGAAGCATTCCTTGCAGATGTGTTCAGCCAATCTCAGGTACTGTTTCTGCAGTTTTACTGAGTGCAAAGCAGGAGTGGAAGCTGCATCACTGAAACTTATTAGAAAAGCAAAGAAATGTTTGCTATGAGCCCATATCAGAAATTGGCTGGGTTTCTGTGTTACTTGAGCATAATGGGAATGCAAAATAAGCGTGTTTCGTTCATGGTATGGTATAAAACTCTCAGTCTAGTTCTCCCACACCTCTGTTGCTTTCACACATAATTCACAGATAGACAGAACCGCTGCCAAATCCAAACCAGCATAATTACAAAATCCAACACCTGAATGAGTTTCTGGACAAAGCCCAGGTCCTTAAAGGTATGAAAGCACTTTGGCATTTGAGTAGTTACATTTTTTTCTAGGGATCAAATAAGTTTAGGGCTTCAGGACAGCTTTTCAGTTGGACCATTTGCTGCTCTTTTTGGGTACTTTAAAGTTTCTTCTGCATTAAAAACATTGAATTTTCTAGACAAAATAATGCAATAAATCATATATAATGCATTTGACTGTGCACCCAGCAGTTTTAAGATTTGTCATTTTATTTGGTTGTGCTTATAATCCAAACCAGCCATGACTTCTTCAGGCCTTATGGCCCAAATCATCTTAAGGAAACTAAATAGGTAATATTAACATACTAAGGATAATTATTCCAATCAGAAAATAAGTGGCCACTTCTTTGCTCTTCCTTCATTGCCCACAGAGAAAATCAAGCAGGGGTGGCAAACTATATGCAGATAGATTGGAGAGTAGTGCACATTTGGGTATGATCCCTACTTATGGTACAGTTTGAGCCATGGCTTGCCATTTGGGAGACTGTGGAACACTTTCCAATAAAGCCACCAAAGATAGTATTGACATAGTTAATGGAACTTCTGCAAATATGAAAATAAAAGTTAAATAATATATGCAAAAATAAGCACTTTAATGGAACTGATAAAATGACCACGTTGAAGAAATATTTTTACTCAGTTGCAATAAAACATCATTGTTGAAATGAAATGAGAAAATCAATGTATGCATTAAGCTTTTCACAAAATTTGATGTGTTTTCCTGAAATGTCTTCGTTCCAGCAAAATGGTCCCTTCTAATGAAAAAAAACCAAACATGCCATGAGATTTTTGCATCACTTCTCATTTTGGGTTTATAGCTCTCACAAGGTTTTTGAAAATTTCACTTGCCTTGTCCTATTGCAAAATTACTCTTTATTTTGTACTCCAAAAGAAAAAGAGAAAAGAGTTTCTCCTTTCTCATTAAATAAATGTTTAAAATACATTGGGAGGTTTAATTTAAGAAAGAAATCATGAGGAGGAACTCCACTGCTATGCAGGTTGTGTATGTGCTATGCACTAATTACCAAAGTGACACATGACGAATGTCTGCTATAAAAAAGAAAAGTGACAAATTCTTGTGAGTTTTATTTGTAGTTCCTTGCAGATGAAGGAATTTATTTGCTTTACATAGCCAGGATATAGAGATTTGCCAATAATCATTTAAATCGTCGGTTGCTGAGATCTTCCTAGTGTTGAATCAATACCAAATTTTCAAGTCAGCCAAAGCTGACAGAGACTTGAGCAAGTCTGTTTGATAATTCCAGACTCAGAGTGGGTGACTCCAAGCTTAATGGAGAACCTCATATTTTTCTGCTACTCCTCCACTGATTCTGGTGTTGTTTTGTATGGTCCAATGACTTTTGTTATTGATCCTGATCCTGTCTTAGTTTGCAATGGAAAAGAAGAGTTTTGAGGAAAGAAAGTTCACTTTCTATTTTTGTTGAAATATTCTATAATGACTGCCACAATGCCTTTGGCAGGACATCTGTGGAAGTGCACTTTGGGATGGTGAAGTAGAACCTTAATGATTTCACAAAAGATGTGTTCTTAGCACTGCTCTCACTGCTCCTGAAGCATAGCAAAATTCACACAATATAACATCCAATTTTCTTTGAAACTTTTGTGCTGGTAGAGGAAAAGAACCTAATTTCCCTAAAGCAAGATCTGGGCTTGTGGCCAAAATAAAACAAGTAGTAAAGTCTTTGAAAACTTGAAAAGGAGCTAAAATCAACAGCTGGATCTTCAGCTGGTGCAAACAAGAACAGAATGATGAAGGCTGATGGGCTGGCTTTGTAGTCTGATGTAATTCCCTTTTTTATAGCTGCTTTTTATTCTGAAATGATCTGCTTAAAGTGGTCAAACAGCAGACCATAAGGGTCAGAAACTCCATCAGCACTCAACGAATTGTCGATTCTTGCATGTAAGTCAGGGTTACTTGTCTGTGCAGTCATCTGCTCAGCTTTTAATCACTAAAGCACACTGTGACCTGTGTTTGTAAACATTTTCCTCTGCAAAATAGCAAAAGTCTGGTTTTGAGAGCAAGGTAATAAAGTCAGTGAATGCTAAATATTAGTTTTCTAATTACATTATAAATTAAGGATATTTTGAAAGCACAAACCCCAGGCTTTGTAATTACTGTGGGTTTTTTCTGTACCTGCACTCATTAAATTTTTGATTCTCTCCCTTTTCTTCAGTGAAGAAATAGCTTTGAGTTTCCTGTTTGTTTAAGAAAGCATCAGTGCCAACATCTCAGTACTGAAGAGGTACGAAATAGTGGACTGGTACATTCATGCAGCACAGAGAAGAACGTCTACCTTGACACACATTCTAGTTCTAAGCTTTCTGAGGGATAAGGAAGAAGGGAAATATTCCCTATTCTCATCTGCTTAGTGAGGTATCTGGACACCAAGCAATTCATCAGTTCTGGAATTCTTCTCCTCCAGTTATGGCACCTAACTGCCTTAGAAAGACCCAGTTATATTTTAATGTAAATAAGAAAGAGCTGGGAAACTGAATATGCAACCAGTGTTATACTCCAGTGTTAGTATACTAATTATTCTTAGAAGTGAGTGAGATCTTTTAAAACTGGAGTTGATGCCAACAATATATGTGACTCTTGATTGACAATCTATCTTCCCAATAATCCTCCTGGATTCATTTTTTTTTCCTGTAAATTAGGGCAAATATAGGTTATTTGGATTGTCGAGTAGACTTAAGTATGAAAAATATTTTCCTGCTTCAGAGGTACTTCTACAATTCTTTTTAATCAGTATACCTACTGTTATTCTATGTTTCAAGAAAAAAAAGCTAAACCCCCCACTTTTTCAATCAAATTCCATCAGACCCAAGCCCTCAGCACTCTGCAGTGCATGCAGGACTTCCCATCAGTTTATTAAAGAGGCAGTAAATACTCAGAGCTGTGTCAGGACTTTGGCTGATATGACTATCTCTGTCTGAAAGTGACAGAGAGACTGTGTCTGGATATCACTCAAGCCTCAAATATGTCACCTAATTTTGAGGAAAGAAGTAGCACCTCATTTAATTGCCTTGGTGAGCAGTAGCTGGCATGACAGCCAGACCCTATTCAGAGATGGCATAACTTGATTCTCTTCTACATGTCCTTCACGTCAACATCTTTGTACCTGCTCTCAAGGCAGGAGTGAAGAAGCAGAGAATATACACAGCCTCCTGCCACACAGCAGGGAATCAGAACTGCTATGGAAACAAGAGTAGCTTAGCAGAGGGAGAATTTACTGGATAGGTTTCTACAGTCTCCTTGACATTTTACAAATGCATGGGGAAAAGAAGTTAAAAACCACTGAAGTGTTACCACATCTTCTTCTGCATTTATCTATTGACAGCTAGTTAGGAGTGGGTTTGCACACAATAAATTGACCTTGACAGTATGTTCTTGGTCTTGTTTTGAGGAGCAGCCCTGTTGTGTCAAGCACAGTCCAGCTTTGGGTCCCAGCCCCAGTTATCTTACAAGCCATATAAACTTTATTTGACATTTATTAAATAAAAATAAAAGTTATAATTAGTACTTCTTCTGTGAGTGTCAGTTTTAAGAAAGAACTATTTCTGCCTTTTGTCCACAGGTAAATTTGAGAAGCACCAGGTGCCTGGAAAGAAACTTTGGTTTTTTGTTTTTGTGATGTCTTAGGGATGGTTTTTATCCCATATCAATTTTTTTGTTGTTGTTGCTTTTATTTTTGCTTTGTGTCTGGAATAGTTGCTGCCTTCCCCCACCCCCCCTGCTGCTCCAGGATTATCACCATGGGTGAGAGCCAGCCTGAGATTTCGCAAGAGCTGGGGGGCGAGGGGTGCCCAGAGCCGGTGCGTGCTGCACCGGGAACCTGCCGTCCTCTGGTGAGCCGTCCCGTCAGCGCAGCCTGACCCCGGGACCAGCCATGGCCGGTGAGCTATCCAGGGGAGCGATTCCCCACCCAGCCCCGCTGCTTTTTCTGCCGCTGCGTTGGGTTTTCCACCGCACTTTAACTCAACATCCCGTGTCTGCCCAACCCCTGCAGCTCATGCTACAGATGCAGAGGTTCTGTGGAGGTGATTTTGTTTGTCACCCTGCGTGTGCCCGCCTCTGCTGTTCCAGCCTGTTGCTCCGAGGTTTTCGTGCTGCAGTCCATTCGGTTTCCCAAAGAGCACTGAGAGCGGGTGCCCCTGTGGGTTTGCAAAGGAAAGCCCCTCCTCTCTCTCTCTCCTGCCGGCCCGCCTGCCATTACTGTGTGGGGAGAGATGGTGGCGCTCTCGCCACAGCGCCCCCTGCAGGCGCGGGGGACTCATCACACCCACCCTGCCCGGCCGGGAGCCACCAGCGCCCCTGCCGGCTGTGGGCGGAACTGCACCAACGGGGAAAGGGCCTGAGGCTGAGAGAAGGCTGGCACTGGGTTCTGGCTCTGTTTGTTGTTGCTGCCACTGTTGTTGTTTGTTTGCATTATTATATATATACATACTAGTAAAGAACTGTTATTCCTTTTCCCATCTCTTTGCCTGAAAGCCCCGTAATTTCCAAGTCATAGTAATTTGGAGGGAAGGGGTCACAGGGTCCATTCCAAGGGAGGTTCCCACCTTCCTTGGCAGACACCTGTCTTTCAAACCAGTACACATGATTTCCAGAGCAGAGCTGCAGAAGTGCTTGGATAACCTTCAGAGAAACAGTGACTCTCCTGCCTGCTGATGTGAAGCACATTTCTAAACTGTGAGATTTGTCACCAGCATTTGTCAGGCTGCATTATTTGTGGACTAACTATTACATTATTCACCTGTCTGCAACACTGCTGCCACCATCCCCTTACAATAATGAAAAGTGAAAATCTGCTGTCATGTCTGTCATAACGTAAATAGATTTATAAAGAAAATAATGCCAGCTGTCGGAAGACACTTAAATACTTGTTCTGGCACTCATCATGAGTGATTAGATTTGGTTTCCTGCCCTTCTTATTTATGCACAATGCTGAAAGAGATCTGAACAATAATATAAAGTACTTGACATCTTAAATGCCAAATGCAAAAGATACAGGACACCTAGACTTGATTCCTATGTAGCATTACACACATTCCTTTCTATTAGCTTTTAATAGAATCAGTAAAAAATATTTTGCAGAAAAATTCATAAAGAAAATTTGCAAACTATTTATGGAACCAGTATGAGGTACCAAAAATACTACTTTTTCACTTGTGTGGGAAATAAAAGTAAATAGTTCATACTGTTATCTGAGAAACCTGTCCTAATTTGTACACAGTGTAACAGAGATGGATAATCCTGTATATCAAATTAAGCTGCTGGTATGTGGGGAGGAAAATATGAAATACATATATGGCATTTCTGACAGTGAGGGATCAGTTCAGGTGCTTAAAAACAAGCACCTAATACTGTTTGAGTTACCTGATGATAGCCTGTCATGCTCAGTTTTAGGTAAGTTTTAGGCTTTGAGCTATCTAAAGTTATGTAAAAAGGTTTTCTACACTTGTAAACATCAGGAATCTGAGGCCGTGTGAACTTCTGATAAATTACAGGTATCTGTGATAGCTTATGGAAAGAGGAGAGCACTTGTGACAGAGATCACTAAATCTGATGTATTTTCATGCTAGATATAATCAGATTCTCAAATAATTTGATATGTCAGCTTATTTTTACTAATTTTTCTTACTTCTGTGTAGATGTTGCTACTGAAATTATGGTGCTCTTAAAACCTATATAGAGAATGGATGGATATTGCTTGGCCATATTCCTTGTATCTGCACAGACAGCTTGAAATGAATTATTTTTATGCTCCTGCTTCTGAAGAATGAGGTGCACAGTTGGTTCTGAACTTCTGTAGCTTTCTACTCACTGATCAGCCAAACAGTGTTGCAGGATGCTGTGCCTTAGTAGCACAGCTCAAAATTATCAGTGATGGGTGCAGAGGGGAGTCATGTTGTTTGTGGTGTTGAAGTGCTGAGACCAGCCTGACTCAACAACCCCAAAGTTAAACATTCTGAGGATGTGAAAACCACTGTTTCCTGACAGAAGCTGGTGAGGTTGTGGAAGATAAGGAAACCAACAAATGGCAGTACTAATAACTTATCTAAAGTTGCTGAGCTAGAGGCTCCTGAGCTGGCACGGCCAGCCTAGGAACATATGATGGACATTGAATCACTTTTTACTACAAAAGAGCAGTCTCACTTTTTAACAGTATTTATATGAGCTGTATTGCTTTGATTAGCATGGTGCTTAGCCCAGGTATGTAAGGCTTGATGAGAAGCATAAGACATTGTCATAGGCCCAACCCTGAAAAAGTATCTTGGCAGAGCACTTCTCTCAGACTGTGGACAGAGCTTGCTCATGTTTGTTTGTGCCTTGCATGTGTCAAGTGCACATAGGCAAATGGATGGATCTTCAAGAGAATGTGACAAACCAGTGTTTGCACCTTCATTTCCCAATCATCCCAAATACTTGCTTTGAGAGACAAATGACTACGTTTTGTCTGCAGTGCATCACTGTGCTTTGTAATGTCCATGTCGAACAGCAGGGCTGTAACTGTCAAGAATTTTTACTTCTCATTTCCACCATCAAAATTCACTAGAAAACATGTAAATTATGGAAGGCAAATTCGAAAATTTCACAGGAAGTGTGAAAAGCTATGGGTTTTAAGGCCCTGTCCTGCTTTCTCATTCTTTTATAAACACTTGAAATAAAATGGAAGTACTGCCTTAGATGAGGATGGTGCTTAAAAATTTGAGAGCTATATTGCACAAGTATTTCCCTGAGCTGTCTCTGTAACCTGTGTGAAAAGAATGAACCCTGGGCTAAAACTGTATTGAAAGTAACTACAGTTAAATGTATTCTTATGTTCTCAGGTATAATCACGTGGCAGCTATTGCAGAAGGAAAGAAACAAGACCTTCTTGCTACAGTCTTTATAAGTAATCGTCTACATTTGCTTAGTCATGTAATGGCTTGGTAAACCAAGTACTCTTTTATATATTGTGTCTGGCCTTTAGTGGTGCAAACAGCAATGGCTTTATTAGTGTGGTTTTGAGTCTTTCTCCTGCTTATTAACTTTTCTTAGCTTTTCTGCTGCATAGGCAATACTTTCTGCTTGAGTTTTATGGGATCAAACTGCAAGAAAAACTGTGTTTAAAATATTGTTTAAGTATTTAAGTCTGAACTGAAATGTTAGAACACAATTGTCACTGGGAAGCTGCTAGTTAGCAAGCTTATAAGACCACATGGCTCTAAATATTAGGGATACAAAGACAGAAGGAACATGCAGTTGCCAACAGATCCTGGAAAAACTTGACAATGCCTTCCTTTTCCTCTTGATGAGCCAGTGTCCACTCTCCTTCCCATCAATACAGAATAAATAATTGAGGGCAGCAGATAGTTCTTACCAGAATTTGCCTGCCATGAGCTTCAGATTAGTAGTTTGTAGTACAGAACAAGTTAAGGGAATCTGTTCTTAGCTGTGTTGTAGTGGCACCTGTGGTTGTAAACCCTGTGCCTAGTCAATCAACTTCTTATGTGTCATACACCTGTACTACTAAGGCTGGAATTAACAAGGCTTCTTTGTACAGCGTATGGCCTTCATTCCCTCTCTCATGGACAAAGAAATGAGCAAACCAAGAAGATCAGTGAGATGGTAGGCCCATGTGAGGTTTGCATCTCTCATCTCTCAATGCACGTGCGTAGTAGAGAGTGGCATGGCATGAGATGTTCCCTATCTCTATGCTCAACTTTTCTTCACAGTGTCTCTAGAGGGTCTCCAAATGACTATTGTCTTACTATTAGTTAGATTTTCTTCTATAAATTTATGTGCCTCCTGCATAGTAGGATATTTTCACTGTTTTTTTCTGTGTGAAAGTCTGTGTATTCTTGATTGAAATATAGCCTATAACCTGCTAGTATTTCAGGAAGGACACAAATAAACTAGTAAAAAGATGCACATATAAAACCTTTGCTATGTCAAGACCATAATTCTCATTTGTCTTTTTCATGTGATGTGTTTCATATTTAAAATTTAACAGAGCTCTGAATATAAAAGTGCAGGATAATATTTTCATGCGTGGCACAGGATGAAAGAATTCAGAAGTGTTTTGCTCAGAGCAGGTTTGCCATGAGTCTCAAATAAAGAGAGGCATTCAGTTTTTCTGCTTTGTGAACAAGCCAGAACCGTGTTTCGTTAAGTGAACTACAAATGTCCTAACTTTAGCCATTTAAAAGAGTTTGAGAGTTAATCAAATTAGGCAAATAGGAAGCACTAAAAGCACCAAGTAGTCAGTCAGGAAAATGCAGTAATCCTTATGGAAATATAGTGACCTATAAAAGCTGATTCATCTCACCTTAACATTAGGAGTGGGAGACAAATGCACATAGAATGAATCACCTCTTGCAAACTTCTGTTATGGAGAACTGAGAAGTTCAGATTTTATACAGCTCATGTAAGGAGAAAAGAAAACACTGTTTTTTAAAAAGCTGGTGCTGGTCCATCCCTTTCTCATGTAAAAAAGTAAGTGTCTGTCTGCCTCACCGGCATCATCACCCTGAGCCCACAGTCATCAGTCTGACCTAAGAGTGTTTGCTAGTGCAAAGGGCAGTGAGAACTATCCCACTGCTAATTCTTGGCCAGGTAATAGGGCCTGATCCTAAGTTAAAACCCTGGGCCATCAGTAGACAAAAAATTGATGTCATGATATTACATATTATTTGTAATCATTCTGGGCAGTTATGTCATTAAAATAGAAATTAAAGTTGTCCTGTGGTGTCTTCACATCATATTGAAGGGGGTTGAGTTTTTATTCCTCACCCACACAAGCTTATCCATAGTAAAGACTAATCTCATTTTTTTGTTTTCTGCCCAATATTTTACATTCAAGTTTCCTTTATATTATTCTTAATACAGCTGGTACTGTACTCCTCTTATTTGAAGTTAATTCCATTTACTGTTTGCTCTGTTTTGCAGTTAGTAAGAAACAAAACACAGATTTGGAATGCTCATATGGCTGCTTCCTTCAACTTGAGGTTTGGTCACATATGGTTACACTGTATGGACTTTAGGACAGTTTTTCATGAAATGTGGGAAGTCTGTTGGAAAATAAGTCTTTAAATAAGAGGTTGAAAACCTCTTCACCAAATTGAAATCCAAATCATAGAGACTTTATTCTGCATATTCTGTCTGTCTTTTGACTAATCATATATGGCCTTATTCATTTTATCATGCTTCATTGTGGAGTAATAAGGTACCAATATGTATTCAGGAACCAGTTCATTCAATTTGCAACTGTTGAAAAATCAATTCTGCTGCGTAAAATTGCAGATCATTTTGATTGCAAGGTTGCAGAGACAATGGCTATATGTTGTGATAGTTACAGCAGTGATAGACAAAGTCACTGTGTCACTCGTGTGCCTAAAGTGACATGAACGCAACAAAGTTATGCACACCTCCGACAGAATGCCTCTCAAAGAAGTGACAACTCTTAGACTGAGTGTGAATCTTCCATCTTTAGGGCATCTGGGAATGGCACTGCTGTGTGTCAACAACATTTATTATAATGTGAAAGCTCCTTGTTTTTTTCTGGTGTGGTTAAATATGTTAAGTGATAGGAGCTGGCTCCAAGTCAGTCAACTCACCAAGATCAAAAAAGGGAAGTTTTCTTTGCACTTTGTGGGAGTGAAAAGTGCCTGACCAAACCCTCAGATATGTATAAAACAGGATATTCAAATTTCTGACCCTTCCTCAGAGAATGTCTCTATCATTGAAAAGTAGAAATAAAATGTCAGCTTTTGTGAATTTTTATTATTGACCTTATGGAAAGGGATTGAGAAGTGACAGAAGCAGAGAAGACAAAGAATACTGTTCACTTCTTAACTGGAAGGCAAGTGTCATTGCAGAACAAATGTACACAGCTCCCATCCTAGAACCTGTGGCTGAAGCATGTGGGAGGTGTACTGGCAGGAATTTGGGATATGAACTGTAATGCTTTAATGGAAATGCTATGGGGCTATTTGTCAACTCATCTTGCCCTTAGAGAGGCTGCAGACATCCATGTTCTGTTACAGAGGAGACAGAGCTGCAGAGAGAGAGACTGGCCTTGACAAGTTAGCTGTGGGAATGGTGTCTTTGTCACCCATCCCTGCCAAGGAGCCAATAGCAGAAGGTATATTGGCGATAATTTTTACAAGTCGACATCAGCTGACAGAAGTTTATATCTGAATTTAAAAAAAGGCAGCTAGCAAGACAGAAAACATAGACCATCTTTTCAGAACTCTCCACATGTACAAAGATTCATGGCTTGCAGGTGAATGAGCTTTGAAGTATGCCTTTATTAATAGGCAGATATTTATGTTACAGGGAGAACATGATAGACGGGTAAAAAATTGGTAAAAAATATGTGAATATTCCTAGTCTTTGTACCTATGCTAATGGTCAAGCAATGTCCTCATTGCTGTACAAAGGAAAAAACAAAGAAAAGAAAAAAGGCAGTTCTTTCTCCAATGTGCTGATTTGGGCTGGGGTTCATTTTCTTCACAGTGGCTAGTATAGGGCTTGGTTGCTGACTGGGGTTAAACCACAATATCCAGCTCTCACACCAGGCTTTACAACACAAGAAGCCAAACAAAACTCTCTGAGGGAAGCAATTGACTTGTCTTACACTACCTGGTACCCTTGCAGTCACTGACTGGGAACAGAGCAAAGTCCAAAATTGTCATCTCAGATGGACAGCCATGGTCAACCTCTGCTCCTCTTTGCCTTTTTCCCCTTGCCCTGCACTGGGCATAGGTTTTGAACCCCAGTAACAGGCGTGAGGACCTCCAAACTGCAATGGAAATAAGTGAGGGAAGCAAGCCAGACTTCAGTCCTTCTCTTTCCTAAGACTGCCAGCGTGTCCATGCAGCCTCTCCAGCCTTTCTTCATCTGAGAGATGCTCCAGTCCATTAATCACCATCATGACCTTTCACTGGCCTTTCTCCAGTGGACACACAGCACTTCAGGTGTGGCCTCACCATTGCAGAGGAGGGGGCAAAGATTCCTTCCCTCAGCCTGCTGGTGATACTCCTCCTAATACAGTCCAGCCTGTCCTTAGCCATCTTTGCTGGAAGGACATGTTGTTGGCTCCTATTAAATTTGCTGTTGACCAAGACTCCCAGGTCATTTCCACAAAACTCCTTTGCAGCCAGCTGCTCCCAGCTGTGCCACTGCCTGGAGTTGTTCCTGCCTAGGAGCAGGACTTGGCACTTTGTCATGTGGAACTTTGCCAGGTTCCTGGCAGCCCATTTCTCCATCCTGTCCACGTCCCTCAGGATGGCAGCATAAGTCTCTCTGGTGTGTCAGCCACACCTCCCAGTTTTGTGTCACCAGCAAACTCTCTGAAGGCACGCTCTGCCCCACCATCCAGAAAGGGCAGAATGGGATGAGAAGAGCGCTGCCAAAGATGGGCAAAAAGGGGGACTTTTGTTAGGGAGAGCAGGGCAGGAGAGCTGTTCAGCAGCCCTTCAAAGACACTGGTGTCAGACTCAGAGGTTTTGTTGGTTTTCATACAACAAAAGGTTTCCCCTTCCCTCAGCATTCCTGAGTGATGCTGTTTGCACACTAAACAACAACTGCAGAGAGTTACGTGAACAGCCCTGCACATCAGCTCGTGCAATAAATAACCCTGTTAATGTCACCTGTGGGCACTGGGCTTTGGCTACCAAAGAGCCTGGCTTTCTCCCCCAAAACAGAAAGATCATAGAATCTTTGTGTCCAGGAGGCCGAGGCCTACTCACCTGCTTGTGGCAGAATTACAAAGCCAAGCAAATACAATTGCCACACTGCCCCTCAATACCAAGCAAGCATTGCATGAAGGCACCCCTTAATGTGACCCTTGGGGGTCTGGTATCAGCCTTCACATCCCTGTGGGAAGAGCTACAGAGATTATGAGACCTCTTTGCCCCTTGATGTCATATTGAAAGGTGAAAACAAGCTGCCCTTTTCTCCCTGGTGCCTCCTCTACTGAGGATGTCAAAGGAACCAGAAGGAGGAGAAAGCCCATTGCATGTTTTTGTGTCTGCAGCCTGCAACATCAATTCAGAACTAAGCACTTTCTGACAAGCATACTGGATGACTGTTCTTATCAGTAGGAGGTTTGCGATCAAGGGAGGAAATTGTATTTGAGTAGTAAATCAAAGTTTCAGAATTCTTGATTTCTGCCCCATTCCTTCTCAGTAAGTTCTGCTTTGGTTTTCAGAGTGCCACCTTCTCAGCTTAGTGCTGTTTGTGTCCTCCTTTCTCTTCTGCCTTTCTTTGCCTGCTCAGTTTCTTTCATAGTGTCTGTCTTTACCCGTGGCAGCTCCAGCCAAAGACCCTCGCCTGATTTTTTTCCCAATCCAGGTGCTAAAACAACCCTTGATTGAGTTATGAAGGCTGGTTGTGAAATGTCATTGTAAGAACTTGCTCCACTAGGGTTTCAACCCCATCAGAGCTTTGCCTTAAAGGGCAGGAACATTTTTCCTTGCTGGAAACTGGAATTCCAGCCCACTGCAGTGTGTGCCATGGATCACAGAGGGGAATTACTGAGGCTCCCGGGCTGCTGGTTCTGCCATGCCTCCTGAGGGAGCCATGCAGGTGCAGGTGACAAGGTCCTAAAGCTGTGTGGGCTCCCAGAGCAGACAGCAAAGGCTTGTTTGCTGGACATTTTCAAGCACATTCCCAGCCTGAAGCAGAGGGAAGAAGAAAAGGGAAGTGAGTAGTTGACAGAATCACGGAATGCTTGTGGCTGGAAGGGACCCCAACCAGGTGTCGCCATCCCATTAGGGAGAGATTTCTCTGCCTAAATGAAGGTGAAAATGAGACCATATGAGGACAACATATGGATTTTATTGAACAAGAAAGGGGATGTAGAAAGATAGAAATAGGAAAGAGGTCTCAGAGAGAGAGAGAGAGAGCACAAGATAATCAATTGGAATTAGATGATCTTTAAGGCCCTTCATTCAGTGATTCTAGAGGATGTGTGAATGTGTATTTTAATTTGACATTATTATGTACTACTACTACTACAGTTTCATCACCATCATCTTCTTCTTCTTCTTCTTCTTCTTCTTCTTCTTCTTCTTCTTCCTGTTATTCTAATTCTTACTACTATTTACTACTACTACAATTTCTTCTTCATCATCTTCCTTTTGTTCTTTAATTCTTATTCAACTTATTATTCTTATTCTCATCTTATTATTGTTCTTATTATTATTATTTAATACAATTATTTCTTCCTCTTCATCATCTTCTTCATCTTCTTTACTACTACTACTACTATATCTTCTACCTCTTTATCTTAATCATATTCTTGTTTTTATTGTTCTTATTTAACTTATTATTCTAATTGCTATTTTTTTCTTACTACTGTTGTTATTTACTTCTACTATTTCTTCATCATCTCATTCTGTTCTTATTCTTATTCTATTCTTATTCTTATTCTTATTCCTATTTTTATTTTTATTTTTATTTTTACTTTTATTCTTATTCTTATTCCTATTCCTATTATTCTTATTATACTTTTTTTTGTTTCCAGGCACAGGCAGCCCACATAGCTCCCTCAGGACGCTGGGCAGGCTGTGGGCCAGCCGCCCTCTGCAGGGTCTGGGCTAGCACTGGCAGCGGGCTCTAATCCTCATCCTCGGGCACTGGCATCACGCAAGGGGAGCAGAAGAAGCTGCACAGCACCCACAGCGCCCACCTGAAGTGGGATGGATGCTTCTTGTGGGGAGCCGTGACCCTCAGCTGGGGAGCTGAGCGGCTGGGGAAGCTGTGCAGGGCAGGGAGCGGGTTCTCTGTCCTTGCCTGTAGCACCTGCTGCTCAAAGGCAGGAAAATCCCAGTGTCCTACGGGGACTTGGGCTTGCAGGTGGGGAGGCAAGGCACAGAGAGGCACCTGGGGGCACGGCTCAAATGGCTGGTGCTCAACCCAAGCCTCCCAAGGGACAGGTACTGGCAGCCCGTCCTCTGCAAAGCATGCTAGTCTTTGCTCCCTGTTTCCTTCTTCGGACAGCTCGAGGACACTCAGTTCGTCCCAGTCATCATCCTCCCTCGGCAAGGGCTTGACCCCAATGCTCTGGATGCTCATGTGTTCCCAATTGTCCTGTGCGAGCTCGTTGTCACTATCATCTTCCCAGCTAGACTGGATGGACCGTCTGTTATCATTCCCTTTGGAGAACTCTTGGCCAATAGATTCTTCCCAGTCAGATGGTTCTTCGTAGCCTTCTTCTTCTCCAAAGGAATACAGCTCTGGGTCGCTGTATTCTTCCCAGTCAGAAAGGTGTTGGTCATTTGGCAAGCTGGGCAAGAGGTTGGGTGGCTGGGACATGGGGTTTGCCTTGTCCTCCTCCATCTTGGATGTCCTCTAGCACAGAGAGATCCTGGGAGCTGCTTCGTCCTCAAAGAACGTCTCTCCTGGGACTGGGCACCCCAGGGCTCTGCGCCCCTTAGATACCCCTCTGGCATGGCAGGGCTCTGCCATGTCACAAGGGCCTCTGGGCATCACCATGTCCGGCATCACCAAGGGCCTGACACACCGTGCCTGTGTCACAAAGGGCCACCCCTGGCACCCCTTCAACAGCCGATCCCACTGGAAGTGGCATGGAGCAGCCCCCAGCCTTGAGCACTTGTAGGCCCTGATGTGCCCAAAGCCCTGTGAGGGTTTGGACAGAGTCCCCCATGACAGCCTGAGCCCCACACTGCAGAGCCCTGGCTTTGGAGGGTGGGCTGTTCGGGGCACGAGCAATTGGCCAGATGGACGCAGCCAGGGAGCTGTGGGCAGTGGCTCCACGTCCAGGTGCAGGTTGGGAATGAGGGGTGTCCCTCAGGGTCTCCCTGCATGCTGGGAGCAGAAGGGTGCGTGGGTGAGCAGCTGGGAGCAGAGCACTGGGGTTGCCCTGCATCTTAGCAGTGACAACACTGCAGCTTCATCCCACACGTGAAGCGTCTCTTGGGATAGCGTGGGGGGTCTGCTCTGCCATTGCTGGGAGAGGAGATCACCTGGGCATAGAGGAACACTGAGCACCAAGACATCCAGAAGTGCCTCCTGTTCTCACTTACCTAATGTTCTCGCCACAGCCAGAGCTGGGTGTAAATGTGGAGGGATGCTGCTGCCTGTTCTGATCTTCCCCTCCCCCCTCCCAAAGACATGTGCTCTGAGCTCCTTTGTTCCAAGCGCGGGCAAAGCCAAATGTAACTCAGACTCTTCAGCAGTGTCTGATTGGCCGCTCACCCTGGGTCCGCCCCCAGTCCTCCCCTTTCCCCTTCTCCTGATAAAGATGGTCGAGGGGAGGCAAACGCCCTCTCTCAGCTCAGCTACTTTCCTGTGAACATCTCTGGTCGTCTGTCTCATTTGAAAGCTTCTAACTGCAGGGAATTGAGCGAGCAGGGAGCTATATTTCTCCCTCTTTGCTTCTGCTGATGGTATTTGCTCTGCAGCTGATTCAGGTACCGATTTTAGAGCTACTAAGGTGCTAGATCGCCCTTGCTACCTCTCAAGGCTGCTCGAGGCTTTCTAAGGCATTGAAATACAAGCGCCAGCCGGTATAAAGCTGAAAAGATACCTTCCACAGAGGGAAGAAAGAAAATGCCCAGTGAATGAAGTAAAAGATTCTGGTACTGAGTAGGAAAGCTACATGGAGGCTGGAACTCACTATGGACTGAAATACAGAGGCCAAGAAAGAGAGATGGAAGATTTCAGTCCTGTTAACTGATACTAAAAGCTACCCAAATCAAAATAAAAGCAGTGTTGGCAAACTGTGAGTTGCTGTGATTATATTTGATGTGAGACAAAGGAAGGAGAGACAAGAACAAGCATTTAGGTGCATAATTGGTGATGCTTAAGCCCTGAAAGTGAGCTGCACCTCGCTCAGTACCAATGGCCCACTCAGTTAAACACCAAAATGCAGTTGTCTCTCTGAGATGCCTTGGTGTGTTACATCCTAAACATGCCAGTCTTTCTCCATTGCACAAGGAAGATGTGAGAAGCATGCACTGATTTCAAGACTGGGGTTTTGTTGACAATATAGCCTTACAGAAAGCTCCAAAAATAATTGCAGAGAAATTTACTTTCCCTGTGTCACTATGGTCACTATGGTAACTTGTTTCCAACTGACTGCAGTAGTCCTCTGTAGGAGGAAAGTCAACAAGCTCACATTTATTTGTAGCGATCAATATCAAGAGTATTTTTGAGACTGAGTCTGCCTAACATAGTAGCAAGTTTTTACCAATCCAAAGCCTATTCATTTGTGCATCTCCAGCTCTTCAGGTACAGGGAGCAGCAAAAACCAGAAGGCATTTATTGCTTTATCCATGATACAGGTTTAGCAGGTGTTTGCATTCATGACTGCGCTCCAGTGGGCTGCATTTGGCTACATGCAGCAACTATGTGCTGCTGCGCTTGTGAATGTGGCTTTCAGAAGAACAGAACAAGTTCTATGGAACCATTTGAGCCATCTTTCCTTGGAGAGTTAGTAAGATGAACACATGGAAACAAGAAGACTATAACAGCGTAACTTATTTTGTATCAAATATCAAACTAATAACTCAGGTTTGGGACTTTGCTTTGCTAGATGCTCCAAAAACCATGTTTGTAGAGCTGTACACTTTAAGTTCAATAACACAGGACATTCAGTAAGATTTGGTGGGTGGAAAAATGGAAGTCTTTTCAGAATGTTAATAAATCTGGTTTTATTAGATATAAACAAGCATGCATTCAATTGCTGAAGGCCGGTCTTTTTGCCTAACAAAATATTCTTTAAGAGGGGTATGAACGTCACAAGCAACACTATTTTGATAACGAAAAACAAAGCAGTAATTAGCTTTTTGTAAGGTTATAAGCCCATCTAATTATGAAACTACTTCTTCTGAATAGGAGACTCAACCTTTCCATGTACTAAAAGTTAATTTCTGTGCTGTCAGTTTCATCCATGGAAAATTATTTTGAAAATGCAACAAAGGTTTTAATTTTTAAATTTTTTCATGAACCTTGTATATCAGGACTGCATGTAGAATATAGACTCTAGTAACCTGCTTCTCTTTAACATCCATCTGCTTAATGGGAACCCTCAGCTGCAGGCAAGATTTAATTTAGAACTAGTTTCTTTACAAAACCAGAGAGAGTGGAGATGAAAATAAATAGGTTCCTTTGTCACTGACAATTTAAATTGGCCTGTTAATCCTAGTGTGACTAAAGCAAAATAGTCAGCATAGGTTAATAAAAAGTACAAAACACATTACTGTTTTATAAAATCATTAATCATTTTACTATCATAGATATCCCTCTGTAACTGCAAGAGAAGCATCTGATCCAGACTCAATTTTTAGTAAAAATCGTTATAGAGACATATTCACTACTACAGTGACGCTTGATATTTGATAACAATATAACAATAATTAAAATAATACTTATCCCTTCAAGCTCAGTTTAAGCATTCACTTCAGTGTTTTCAGAGTTTCAGTATTTGAGAAAGAAATCTGACAGCAGATTTATGCTATGGGTTCAGAATCTGACAGTGGAGAATGAGAGCAGCAAAATTGAGTCATATTACCTGATTAAACTGGGAGACTTAAAAATTTCTTTTGAATAGCTCATCTCACCTCAGAGGAGAACTTTTGCATATTCAGATATAGTTCTGTCCCAATCAAAGGCAACGGGACGTAGCTTGTTTAAGTGACAGAGGCATTAGGGCCTGCCTATGTCATCTTCAACGGTGAAATGTTTTTGAGCTGAGCTAAATGTTGTTGAAGTTGCTTGGTGTAAGAGCTGCCTTTTACTCGAGGTAAGTGCAAAAGGGGACATTCAAGTGCTCTGTGCAACCAGGTAGCACAAATGATAGGAAAGCTGTCACAATCATTGGCTTGCATGCTGCAAAGGCTGAGAACAAGATGAATCATTTGGTAGTGGAGAAGGGCAAGACAAATGCAGGCATGTAAGAACTGATTGCTGAAACTGTAATTGCCTACCATTTGTGACAGAAAGAAGAAAGGGTGCCTGACTATGAGGAAAATGGTAGCACAAAAGCCCAGGATGCATTAACAGCATCATTAGCAGTCTGGTCTGAGAAAGAGATAAGGGATAATGTTTGTGGGAGACTGGGAGCAGAAAGCTTGTGCTCTGATTGCTGCTGTGGCCAGAGAAAATGGGTCCCAACATTAACTTTTTTTTTGCAACTAAACATCTTTGATCACATCAGCAATGCATAAATCCCTTTTTTCCTTGCAGGCAGAACTCCCCACTGAGCCTCAGCCTATTAACTAAGGTCAGAAAGGACACAGAACACTTAACAAGGCTTTTTTTTTTTAAATTGTGCTGTTGTGGGAGCCAAGGTAACAGCTCTGATACCCAATAGTTTTAAGATAATTCGCTTTCATTTATCATCCTATCCTTTACCTTATTATCTTTCTATGCAGTCTATTAGTGAGTTTTCCTGGAGAACTTGTTTTAGGGTGTTTGCATACAGACCAATGAGCTTGTTGTGTCTCTGTCTGGAACAGCCACGGTACAGTCTGCTTTGGTTTGTTACAGAGTAAAGTCTCATGAGTTCATGTCTGACAGAAAAAATAATAATTTTCTTAGAGTTACCTATTGCTTTTCCCTGGAAAAAAAAGAGACGGTCCTGGCTTCCTCCACTGCCATTCTCAGCTGCTCCTATTTGGCATGCTATGCACTGGAAGACATCTCATTTGGTGATGTGATCTGAGATTCATAAATCTATATCTCTATTTTTAAATTGTATTTAAGTTGGTAGTGGAATGGTATCATTAAATTGCAAAAATGGATATATTTCTGAAGTAGCCTAGACATCCTTGCAAAGGCAGAGTGCTTTATTAGGATAAGAGAACTATAAATAAACAAGATAATGAAATATTCTGACTTCACAGTGTATCAGATTAATTGTATTAACTTAAGAAACACAAGCCAAAATAAAAGGAGTCCAAAAGAAAAGCAATATATTTCAAAGTATGTCTGAAAGTCTCCTTAAAGTCTACTTTGGCAGAAAAAGTGAAGACATTTTCCAAGCTGAATTGAGAGGAATGTCAAGAAGGTGAGTGAGTACTCTGAAATGAATAAAGGAATGCAGATGAACAATGTAAGGCTAATGCATTAATTCTCATCCTATTTCTCTGGTTAGATTCATCCTCTGCCGTGGCAGCCATAAATTCAGGTTTGTGATTGACTGAAAAGGGCACCGCTTTTAAATCTAAGGTGCTCATCAAGAGTATTGAATGCATAAAGTTTTTTCACATGTAAAGACCAAGTAGGCAGGTGTTGAGTTATAGAAGAAATGTCTTCTTTCCTCCTTAAGCAATTTAAGGATTGATGCTTTAGGTCTTTCATTATATGGATCACTGAAAGAAACAATCATTCCTATCTTTCACTGTCAAGTTAATTGCAGTAGTGGTGAGCTATATTTCTGCTAAATCTCAGACCTGATGCACCTCAGTGTTTCTAGGAGAAACATCATCCAGAGAGAGCCTAGCTTTGCCCTGGTAGTGCAGCTGATGGGGTTTCATTCAGGTGCTCTCTGCCTCAGGTGGTGTGTATAGAAAACATGCCATCCCCAGTTCCTTACAAGTGCAAATACATATAGCAAGTTTAAGGGTTTTCTTTAATGATACTGACTTTTCTCCTTAAAAAGATCTCTCATCTGCAGAAATGCCCTGTCTTTCAGTGGGACAGTTTGCAGTATGATTTATTTCTGTAGCTAGATGAGAACATCAACTTCTGACACTAAACATGAGTAACCTATTAAGCCATCTGTAGCCCTCTCATGTTATTAAGATCTTCAGTATCTCTGGAGAATAGTTTTCTTCACAAATTTGTTTCATCAAGCCTCTTACAGCACAAATGCCTTCTTATTTCAAGCATTCTTTGTCTACAATCAAAAATATGATTATGAGGTTTGCCACATAATTGCTGATGTTTGCAATGTGGATACTTATGGCTACTGTGGTCACAACCTCAAGACACTGGTTGCTCACATCCTAAAGCAGATGTCATGTCTGTCAGATGGATCATCCCAAAAAGTGTCTGCTCCTCTCTGCTGACCAAAATGGAGCCTGATAATGACTAGCCCAGATGTAAATGACTTGTCTGTACCAGCTTGAAGTTTTCCGAAATGACCTCCAGCGTATCATTCACACAAAGCTTTGCTGAATACAAAAGGTGATAGTGGACCTACAGCTTAACAGGAGTAAGATGAAATGGTGTTAACCTCATTTCACTGGACTTTAAAGTGTAGTCTAGCATAAGAGTATAAGCCTGTATTCACATGATAGAAATAATTCAGCCTTACAGCTACTTTTTATGGATAGAGAGTTAAATATTTAGTAATGTTTGCATCAAGAAGCACCAAGATCCTAGCTGGATATGCCTGTGTTAACCAGAACTAGAAACATGAGGTGGTGCAGTAAAAAGGTGTCTACCACTGAAGAGTCACAGATATGAATTTAAGTTAATGCTGTCTGCAGAAATCATCTGGGAAATGAAGGGAAGGAGAGAGAAGTGCATCAGAGAAGGATAGTTATATGCACTGTTGATTATCGCCTAAAATAAATCCAAAGAAAAATATCAATCCTTGCTCTTTGGGGTCTTTCACGTCTGTTTGATCCATGAACACTCAACTGCATTATTCCTAATTACCATAGGAGAGGAAAAGAATTGGAAAAAGTTGTCTTTTATCTCAGTTAAAGGTGTCACATATGCCTGTCTAACAGGTGATCAATGCTAATGCACTTTTAGGGGATACTGCTATCATCATACCTATAGTGACTTGTGAAAGGGCACACACATGATTGCAATTCATATTATGCTGTTCTTCAAAGCTTTTTGATACCAGGAAACTCTTTTTCTTCAGCTCTAATCAATACTTCAAATTCTGACAATTAAATCAGTCCTTGGACTGAATAGCATGCTAAATGAAAGAATCTTCAGTATGCTAGCACAGAAAAACAGCAGCAGAAACTTGACCTTCATAATACTAAATCATCCTTTTTCTTATAATATTGCTATAAATTACCTCAAGAAAAGCCTGCTGCTATTATCAAATCCAAAGCCACCTCTCAGGACATATTCTGTCTACTCTCATAAAAGCACCTATGTACTTCTTCATCCTTGAGCGTCATCTGATATAAAAGCAGTGAAGTGATTAGAGTCAATTTGGCCAAATATGAGCACTACACTTAGCAGCAGAGCCTGCTGCACTGTTATCTTGCATGCCAAGAAGAACGTATTGCCATGAAAACAAATTCACATGGAAGCTGTCCTTGCTGTGCCACACTGCTGCTCAGAAGCCTACCCAGCCGTCAGGGGCTCCCACCTGTGTGGTTTTTCTCCTTCCACCTTCCTTGTGGCTCGGTGGCGTCACAGCCCCTCTCTGCTTCTGGTGAAAGCTCTGGGTATTTATATACATTCGAAATGCAAACCCAGCTGATTGTGGCAGTGTGCATTTTTTTTTTCAGCAGCAGCAGCAGAAAGTATGACTCCTCCCTCAGCTCTGCAAAGGAAGGAAGGGTTAAGGTTGGTGTTAAGGTTAGGATCAGGGCGACATCTGAAACTTTCCTTCCCAGACTGCTTTTCCTGTTACAAGCATCTCCCGTGTCAAAGCCACCTCATGTGGCTGACTGGCAATCTGCTGCTTAGAGAGAATCTAAGCAGATTTTTCCCCCCTAAGGAGCAACTTAGGGGAGCAAGAGCCTTTGCAAGTGCTCTCAGACATGTTACTCATTTGTTTGCAGTTCTCATGATCATAGAATCATAGAATATGATCATGTAAAGCCTAGAATCATATGAAGTCTTGAGTTGGAACAGACCTTAAAGATCATCCAAATGAGAAAAAAATTTGAGGTAACCACTTCAAGACCACTGGGACTGATTTTGGAATTCATTTCTACAGTCCTAATCATGCAAATGGTCTTGAAGTGGACAGAAAGATCCAGCTGAAGTTTTCTGTATATTTACACTTGGAATCTTTCATGTATCTCTCATATTAAGAAACTTTTTTCAGTGTAATGTTAAAGGGAAGCAACATGAGATCTGAGCAAGTGTCTAAGAGCATTGTTGTAGGAGCAGTGTCATCTGAACTGTCATCTTCCCCTACCCACTAGGACCCCGTGAAAGCAGTCCTCATTAAATTAGCTTTGGATATTCAAAATGACCTATTTGTCTTTTAAAAAAGGTCATTCTATATGTTTTTCTGCTAGTACCAGATAACTGAGGTGTGAATTCTGTGCCTGGGCTAAACCCACCATAATAATTTTAAGAGAGGCACTAAGTATTCATCATCTTCCAAAGACATTTGACGATTCTCACTGTAGAATTCTACCCAGCATTTCAAATCATTATGTTTGAAGGAAAAGGCATTGCATGCCATTACCTTTTTCCCAACCTGAACTGCTAATGTCTATCAACACTATATTTTTCTATATCAAAACCAGAGATTTACTGATCATGACAACATATAAGGTTGGAAAACTATGTTATATAAAGCCATAGTAATATTAATACACTTGGCCAGATGAAAACACATTAAATTTCAATATTTTTCCATGGTGAAATATGACTGACATTTTTACAATCTTTCCAGAGTAAATCACACATCATATTTTGAAGCTGTCAGCTCCCCAGTAGAGGTAACATCACACTAACAAATGGTAAAAATATCATTTCAGCTTTTTGAAACTAACAACCCCTACTAATGACTGTGTTGAGGTAAAATTGCCATTATTTCTTGAACCCCTATATAGTCTAAATGTACACAAATCAAAATACAGCATTTAGCAGCCACAGCAAAGCAGAGAATTAACATGAAGTGGACAAGAGATGGGCAACTGAAAGAGTACTGAGGTGAGCACCAGCTCATAGCCACTAGCAACAGTGAACTGGTGTGCTGGCAGCAGGTACACTAATTTAATGGCTAAGTGATCTTACTATTAAATTATTACTTAGTAACACTGTCATGAACTGCATCAAAAAAGTACCACATTTAGAAGAAAATATATAATTCAAAATTATTGTTAAAGAGAATAGGATGATTTTCTGCTATGCCAAATGATACTTTGTCAAACGGACACCTAAAGCAGAAGAGAATAAATGCTTCAAACTTAATTATTATTTCCAATTAAGGAATAATACTTGCTCCTTAGTCACTGGGCAAAAATGTTGACATTGAAGTTTTGCAAACTCTTAAGTCACTCAAGGTGGTTTTTTTTCAGGAAAATTCTTAGAATCATAGATCATTTAGTTTGGAAAAGACCTCTGAGATCGAGTCCAGTTGTTAACCCAGCAGTGCCAAGTCCACCACCTGAACCATGACTCCAAGTGCCGCATCTCCAAGTCCTTTAAACACCTCCAGGGTTTTTAACATCCCAGGGATGGGAACCCAAACACTTCCCTGGGCAGCCTGTTCCAGTGCTTGATAATCCATTCAGTAAATAAATTTTTGCTGATATCCAATCTAAAACTCCTCTGGCACAACTTGAGTCTGTATTTCCCTGTGTAATCTTATTGCATCCTTTTAGTTCTCCTGAGTGGCCAGCAGGAATGAAGTTGAGAAGCAAATGTGGAATGCTGACCTAAGGTCAACCAAGTAGGGGGGCATCAAGACCACCAAAGACCCACCCAAACTCTCTGACCCACTTCCAGAAAGATCTAGAGGAATGAACTGCACATGATAACTAGTTTGCATAGAGAGTGAGAAATCTATCTCTAGGTGGGGGGAAACTTATCTATAAAAAGATACACCCACAAAGCCTGGGAACCTGCATCCCAGGATACTGGACAGTCTGCTAGCTGGATTGATGCTGAAGCCAGGACTGGTGATCTCTCTTTCTCCTTTTTTTCCTCTCATTCTCTCTCCCTCTCTCTAATTTCCCTCTCTCTCTTCTTTCACCCTACCCCTTATTCAAAGCCCACTGTCATGTGCTGGAAGATAAGACTGTAATATACCAATTTCCATACCATATGTAAAATTTACAATAAAGCTCTGTAAGTTTCTTTTGTGGACCCTTTGACTTTTGTAATTTCATTTCAACCATGAGCACCTGCCAATCTTGGGCACTTACTTCTCCTTAAGGATGGGACACCAGAAGTACTCACGGATGTATAGGATAGTCTTGATAGACATAGACAAAGCAGCTGGGGGTTGCTCTCTGCATAGTTTAGCCTCTTCAGTCCAAATGGATCTGCATATTATAAGGACCACAGTCCAGCTGGCTTCCAGGCATTCAGCAAAACCAGGATCTAGCAGATGCTGCTGCAAGGAGGCCTTCAGTGTAGACCACTGTTACTGCCACCCCAGGGAGGGTCACATGAGGCAGCATTATCAGACTTTCCCAGGAGCTAATAGGAGCCTGGAATAATTCAAAGAACTCTTGAGGAGGCAGTCAGGGAAATGGACATGAGTGACAAGTGGTGTCCATCTGGTGTCCGTACTGGGACATTATTTAAGATCTTTATCAATGACATAGACAAAGGCATCAAGCAAACCCTCAGCAAATTTGCAGGTGACACCAAGCTGAGTGGTGCAGTTGACACACCTGAAGGATGAGGCCATCCAGAGGGATCTGGAAAAGCTCAAAAAGTTAAACCCCGTGAGGTTTAACAAGACCAAGTCAAAGGTGCTGCACCTGAGTCAGAGCAACCCCAGGTATGAAGACAGGCTGGGGAATGAATAGACTGAGAGCAGCTAAGAAGGACTTGAGGGTGCTGATGGGTGAGAGGCTGGACATGAGCCCACCATCTGTGGTCCCAGCCTAGTAAGCAAATTTTATACTGGGCTGCATCCAAAGCAGCGTGGGCAGCAAGGTGAGGGAGGGGATTCTGCCCCTCTACTCCACCGTGATGAGATCCCACCTGCAGTGCTGCATCCAGCTCTGGGGTCTCCAGCACAGGAAGGACATCAACCTGTTGGAATGACTCCAGAAGAAGCCACCAAGATGACTGGTGGGATGGAGCACTTCTCCTGTGGGGAAATGTTGAGAGGATTGGGATTCTTCACCCTAGAAAAGAGAAGGCTTTGGCAGGGTGATCTAATTGTGGCCTTCCAGTACCTGAGGGGAGCCTACAAGAAAGATGAAGAGAAATTTTCTACAAGGCATGTAGTGAGAGGACAAGGGGGAATGGCTTCAAACTGAAAGAGAGTTGGTTTAGATTATATATTAGGAAGAAATTCTTTACTGTGGGGGTGGTGAGCCATAGGAACAAGTTGTCCAGGGAAGTTGCGGATGCCCTGTCCCTGAAAATGTTCAAGACCAGGTTGGATGGGGCTATTAGCAATCTGGTCTAATGAAAGGTTCTCTGTCCATGGCAGGAGGGTTAGAACTAGATGATCTTTAAGGTGCCTTCCAATCCAAGCCATTCTATGATTCTGTGATTCTGGGAAGGTACATTTTACGAAAACGTAGATTTGACACGCTGCAGTTAACAACCATATGTCCCTGTGTTGTCCTTTTTGCATTTTCTTTTCAAGAGATGATGCCAATGTAAAAATTAAAAATTAACAAATATCATGCAGACTTTGCAATCTCTCTGGAAAAGTGTCGGTCTGGGAGATCCAAAAAATGAGAAATTGGCCTGGGAGTCATTTCAGTATGGATCTTACAGGATGTGTGCAGCTGTTTTAATGAGCTGGTATTTTAAAACCATTTTTAAAAAAAGAAACAGTGGATTCTATCATCTTTATATAGCTCTTGCTCACGATAAAATTTCTGACATTAAAGCAGTCTTGTCAGAAAGCTGTTATGAGGTCTTAAATGCTCTTGACTCTTTAACAGGTCTTCTTCTATTAAAGGAGGGGTTAGTAAGAATGAGTTTGTCATGTATTCTTCAGAGACTGTATAATCAAAGCTATTAAAATGTTCATGTTCTTGGGAAGTTACCTGACTCCCAATTACTCAGTGAGGTTTATTTTTGTTCAATATTAATACTTTATTTTATTTTAGTCCTAATATAATCTTTGTATTCTATTTGTTTAAAATATGAACATGTATATCCCAGTGCTAAGCTGGTGTGATCTACTTTTCCTTCCTTTTTTGCCTGTGCCTATGTTTTAAAGCCATACCTACCAAAATGGAGTCCCTCCTTAGCATTAAGCAATTTCCTGTCTCCTCTATGACTTTAAAATGACAAATTTAAGAGTTTAAAGCTGTTTAATAACCAATCCATTGTTTTTGTGTGAGCACAGCCTATAGGGACTTCAGAGACACTCTAGACAGAGCTGAAGTTCCCAGGATGACAGGAAAACACTGCCCTAAAGTGCCACTTGACACATGAGGACATACCTAGTAGCTGCCCATACTCATGTACTCAACTTTTCCAGCCCTGGTTTAGGATGCAGTTAAAATGACTCCCTGGCATGCAGATTTGGTTTCTTAGCTGATGGATAGGGAGAGATTCATGTCCAGATTTGGACACTGAAGTGGAGGTGCTTTATCACAGCTCACAAGTGTCCCTGGTGCCTCTGGGGAGATGCAAGGGATGAGGTAGATGCCCTCAGCTGCATCAATCAAGGGTCACAGGGTTTCCCTCCTCTGAAGCTTTCATTTCAGAAGGGCACATATCCTTGGCCTGCTTGCCAGCCCCTTGGGACATTCCATGGCATCTCAAGTACCCCTGCACACCTGTGAGTGGGCACTGAGCCAAGCCATAGGTAATGGATCGGCGGGAGTCAGGAGGGTTATTCAGCTGGTTGTTCATGCAGAGGGGGGTGATTCAGTTGACCCCACGTAGGTTTCTAGTGCTGTTTGAGGTGCCCTAGAATGTTTGAAATGCCCCCAGCTGACTCTCAGGCATAGCCTAGGGCCAAGAGAATGACCCCATATTTGGTCCAGCAGCTAAGCCAGACAGGATGCCCAGGGGCCCTCGTATAGTGCTAGGTGACTACATCTGGACAGCTGAACTGAGTCTGGGTATGAGCTGAAGAGTTTGGTAGGCTCCAGCTGACTTCACTGCCTGTAAGAGGCGCTGAAACACCAGACTCCCATACAGGTACTGAAATTCAGGTGTCAAAATTTTTCCAATTTAAAGTCATCTGCTTTATCCCACTGCTGGTGGGATACCTGCGAGGTACGTCTGAGCTCTTCCTTCCCAGGAGTAGTTCTGCTGATCTATTCTTGAATTAAAGTAACAGTAGCTACTAGAGGGGTTAAATAGTATAGAAGATAGTATGAAACAGTGCAATTGAGATGGCAGGTTGTTTGATAGAGGTTTGTATTTTGGCAAAATAGATTCTTTTTAGTCCAGCTCTGAATGCAACCCAAGCTGTACATTTTCTTCACTTGCTCCCTTCCTGATATATCTGCAGATGAACCAAGATTATCTTTATTCTCTCACCAGTATAAATGATAAGCAGCTCCAGGAAAAAACAGTAAGTTATGCTGTTATAAAACAGTGTAAGTGAGAGAAAAGAAAAAAAGGATCTGCAGTATGTACTCTTTAACGTTCTTTAATTTAGACTTACAGCTGGAAAAGCAAGAGGTAGTTTCTTTAAGGATCTGCAGTAAGTTCTATACCTAGGAGATTTGATTCAGCCTTAAAGTGTTCTGCAACTAGGGTGAATTACTGAGGTTTAAACTAAGGGACAATTGAATATAGAAAAAAATTCTTCCTGCTACCTTTTGAATTGAAACCAGAGGCAAAAGTGCTGCTTTTAAAAATACGCATAGTTTGATCTATAGCTTTCAGTTGGGCAAACTCCTGGGAAAATTAGTACCTTCCTCTGATGTACAATGGAATTCTTCCAAAGGACAAGATCCCTAAGCTGATACAAATCAGCATAAAGTATCTGAATTTCATCACCTCCAGATCTAGCCCACAGTAGCTTATCTATAAATACTGTTACGGAGCGGCTTTTAAATAATCTGGCTCCTCAGTTCACTCACAGTTTATGCTTATTAATTCATTAGGATGACACCAATTAACATCAGACCACAGAAATCCTTCTTTTTTTTTTTTCTAGAAGAAATTACTTCTATCTGCTTTGAATAAGATGTCCATTACCCACTTCTGAAATAAAATTTATATGTGGAACCCAGTGCAGCAACTGAAAGCCTCATCCATGGATTCTGAAGTGAGGAGGGATGCCTTCTTCAGTTGCATGTACATGATCATGGAAGGTCCAGGGGGGACAGATCATGAATTACCCAAACTACAATTAGACCAGGACACAGACCAATTAATGCCCTCTGCTCTGAGATATTGTAGAAGTTGAAGCGACCACAAATCTCAAGAAACTCAGTGATGAGAAAAATTATTCCAGCAACCTGGCTGACCTATGGGTCTGGATTCACCCAGGGCTCAACATTTTTCTTACCAGTATTTCAGTGAGGTGGGTCAGACATACTCCATTGTAGCTGGGCTCTTAACATCTGTAGTACTTACAGGTGTTTCATAAGGCAACTAGGACACACAAGAAACCTAAAGGTCTTTTTTTCAATCAAAGAGTAACTGAACTTTCAAACTGAGAACATGTTTATTTTTATCTAGTCTTTCCTCCTAGGTTTTTACGAAAAAATTGTGAAAAGCACAGCCTGTAAAAGTGCAATCTGTTTTCATTTAATTATCTGGTTTGCAGAAGTTTCTAGAGATAACTAAGTATAGAAAAGGACTGGTTAAGGTACAAGTTCATTCGTCATTAATTTCTTTTTCTTGATACCACTTTCAGTTAAAATATAACTCTAATTTTCTTTCTATTTTATTAGGAAAATTTATTTCTTGTAATACAATGAGATACATAAAAAGAGCTTGCCTCTACATTTCTATGGGCATCTTTAAAGAGTACTGAATATTTAAAAGATATTATAAATAGAAGCGAGATCCATATGGCAAGATAATAAATATTCATAAAATATGGATAGTCTGATTCTCTGACTCATTTTTGCAATTGCAGTGCTGTAGGAAACAAATATACCTCTCCTCCATTCAGCTGCTGGATAACACATTGATCTGCCTGCCAGTTCCATCTACTCACCTTGCATAAGAATATTTTTTTTCTCATTGCATCTCATAAACAATGTCTTTTAGACTTTTATTTTTTTTATATTAAGCTGTAAAGTTTTGGAGTCCTTGGTTGGATGTGACAATATGCATAATGTACAGCTTGGGAAGATTATTCTTTGCGGATTTCTTGAAGAGTGTATTGCATTAAAATGCATAAATTTTGTGCAACCAGCAGAAAAAAGAAACTCCGTGTTGAGCATCAGGTGGGCCACGTGAAATTAATGATTTCTCACTCAGTTCATTTCCCAGTGGAAACACATCTAGCATACACAAATTTCAGCTTAGCGTTAATTGCCACACTTGTTTAAAATTTCAATTCCACAAATAGGTACTTTAAATATGTGCTCCAGTTCCCATTAAGGCAGCTTTGAACTGGGCCAGGGAGACTCCTGTGGAGTGGTGGGCTGTGTCTGGAAAAGGAGGCTTGTAGTCTAAACCTCTCCATAGGAAAAGCAGCCTCCTTCAGATGGGACATGTGTGGGTGCCTGGTGAGCAGCAGGTGCAGCACACGTTCCTCAAGCAGAGGCTGGGGCTGCCTGTTCTTCCTCTGGGGTGCAGAGGGGTGTTCTGTCACCTGCACACACCCTGATGCCTCAGATCAAAGAGAAGTAAGTAAGCACTCGCTGGTTTTGCCAAACTTGCTCCTGAAAAGTCCATCCAAAATCAGTACTGGAGATTTAACCCAGCAGAAACTCAGTCATGGGGAAAGGTTGCCTACTCATCTCAGTTTTTCCTCATAAATGCTCAAATTACAGCAGAGGAGAAAGACAAGTACTAATTGCTATTCTGCAACAGGGTGCTTGGACAGTGCTTTGGAATAATCCTCTCCTTAAACATGCCTTTATCTCATATTTTATGTACTTCATTAATTTTCCTGCATTTGGCAAATTCAATAGGCTGTCTAAATCTTATTGACTGCCGCTGACATTTATTTATGATTACATCAAACCTATATTCATCCTAGTTATTTTATTGTCATGTTTGTGTCATTATCATACAAATAATAATGTTGATTTTGATTATTAGTGAGAAAGCAAAAGTTTTAATTTAGTAGATAATTATGCCTTTGCTTTTCTAGTGGAAAACCACAGTGTAAGTGTAATTGCTTCTGAGTAACAACTTGTTATTACATGCATTTCATGCTCATAATTCTTTTGCTGATACCAGGCAAATATTTTCAGCCTAAATTTTCCCTGCGTACATTTTGGCAACAGTATTGAGCCCTGAGGATGCACAGCCCTCTTTTATTAACCTTTAAGAACCAGTAAATAATTATAATTTACTTCTGTTTTAATTCAGTTGTTGTTAACTGAGTGCTAATTACCACCTTCTCAATCATTACAAGATATAATGAGTAAGATGGATTTATAATGGATTATATAATAGATGTAGGTGTGAAAAATTAATTAGGGAATGCTGCCATATTTTGGTTATTACATGCACAGTAATAAGTGACATAGTTAAACTACTTCTCAGTTGAAAGGATGTTTTGAAGATGAAAAAGCAGCCTACTTGAGAAGAAATTATATTCCAGGTATCACATTTCATTGCTCATTGTATTGGTTTTGCATGGCCTGGTTTTTGGTAGTGGGGGGGCTTCAGAGATGTTGTCTTAGGTTACAATGTAAGATGTAACCAAAAGTATGTATTCTATCACCATCTGTTAAAACCAGGTGGGGCAATGTTCTTTATCTCTTCCATGACACATCCCTGATAATTCCCTCCGGGGCATATCTTCTGTTAATGGCCATCCAGCCTCACTGCGTGACTCACAAAATTACATTATCCCATTGTGAGATGCTCCGCCCAGGGGGAGGAACCAAGCATTTCTACCTGATTATAATCTGAGGTTTGGAACACCACACTCAACCCTTACCTACTGGGTTCCCAGAGGACAAGAGCTACATAACCACTACTGGACCTTCAGAGGAAGAGCAGATCCTTCTACAGGATCACTGCTTCGACAGAACCACATCCATCACTTCAGGAGGACTGCAGCCACCATTTTATCGGACTGCTACCACCACCCTGACTAACAGGGTGTCAGGTTGTATCCTGACTCCATCAGTGTTGCTGTATTACTGCATTTATTTTTAATTTTCCTATTAAATTGTAGTTCTGATTTCGAGTCTCTCACTGGTTTACTTTCAAACTCATACAGATGGCTCCTGTGAGAAGCTCCTGAAAACTTCCACCATGTCCAGCAGAGCCAATCTCTGATGGCTCTGAAAGATGGACATGCTGCTGGCGAAAATGGGGTCAAGGAGAGAGTTGGTAATGCCTCTGTGATGACATATTTAAAAAGAAAATCAAAACAAAGTCACGAGATTTTGGATTCTAGTCAGAGAAGAGGAGGAGGTGAGAACATGTGAGGGAAAACAACATGGAAACACTAAGGTCAGTGAAGAAGGAGGGGGAGGAGGTGCTCCAGACACTGGAGCTGAGGTTCCTCTGTGGGCCGTGGTGCAGACCATGGTGAAGCAGCTGTGCCCCTGCAGCCCATGGATCCATGGGGGATGAAGAGATCCACCCGCACCCCGTGGGGGAGGTGCCCATGCCAGAGCGGGTGGATGCCTGGAGGAGGCTGTGCTCCAGTGGGAGACCTGGTGGAGAGAGAAGGCCCTGCTTCCAGGCTGGAGCAGCCTGCCCTTGGAGGGCTGCACCCCATGGAAAGAGAGAGCCACGGTGCAGCAGTTTGGGAGGGCTGTGTGCCCGTGGGAGGGGCTCACGCTGCAGCAGGTGCGGTGTGGCTGCTGTTTGTGAGAGCAGACCCACGGCAGGGAAGTTCAGGGAGAACTGTCTCCTGTGGGAGGGACCCCACGGCCTCTTGGGGGAAGACTCCTCTCCCGGAGCCGCAGAAGGAAATCTCGGTGATGAGCTGACCAAACCCCCCATGCCCTGTCTCCCTGTGCTGTTGGTGGGAAGGAGGGAGGGGCAGGGGGTGGAAGGTGTTCTAAGGGCTTATTTTACTTCTCATTATCCTTCCCTGATTCTGTTAGCACTAAATTCACTTTGTAACTTTAAGTTAAGCCTGTTTTGCCCTTGAAGTGTTTCCTCCCCGTCCTTATCTCAAGTCATGAAGCTTTCGATAACTTGTTTTTCTTTCTCTCCTCTGCCCAGCTGTGGCAGGGGAGGGTGAGCGAGCAACTCTCATGGGTGCCTGGCGCTGGGCCACGACACTCATTTCTGGGAAATTTTGTCACTAGCATCAGCTAATTTTCTAGCATTCCTTACACTGCCATGGTCTAGGATGCTAAAATTAGTTTGAATATATCATTTGAATGCACTGACTCACTGTACTAGTTAAAAAACAAACTAGTGGGAGACACCAAGTCAGAATAACAATTTAATAGGAAAACAAAAATAAAGGCAGAAAACACTGGTTCAAACTGACAGAGTCAAGATACAACCTGAGTCCCTGTTAGTCAGGGTGGTGGTAGCAGTCTGATAGAATGACGGCTGCAGTCCTCTGAAGTGGTGATCCTGTAGAAAAAGGGTCTGCTCTTCCTCAGGTCCAGTGGTGGCTGTGTAGCTCCTGTCCTCTGGAAATCCAGTGGAAGGGTAGTTTCTGTTGTTCAGAATCTCAGATTATATCCAGGATGGAATGCTTGGTTCCTCCCTCTGGGTGGAGCATTTCACAATGGGGTAATGAGACACGAGGCGGCCAAGTGTTGATTAGGCTCATTAACAGAAGGTAGTCCGGAGGGAGTTATCTCTGAGTCGTGTGGCAGGACAATGATGGCCATTAACAGAGAGATACTCTGGGGGGAGGAGGCAACACACTACCCCACCTGATTTCAACAGCTCATGAGGATAGTAATAGAATACACTGCAACCCCAGACACTCACACTTAGCTCCTTTCTCTTTCAAACCGAAGGAGAGCTATATGCTTTGATCACACCACTGGAAGAAGATGCTCATCTTTTATCCTCCTTTTCTCATGGAAAGTATGTCATAGAAATCAAACCTTCTAGTTCCTTTCTGGCAACTTTCCAAATATGGGAAGGGGAAAAAAGGTATCCTTCTTTAATCCAGTTTTGAAAATGAAATAGAAGAGACAGGTAAGATTATATATGTGCATTCACATTTCTACCCTTAAGTGTGAAGTTTCTACAGAATCCCCACAATTTTCATTTATGCTTGTTAAGGTCTTTGTGTCACTTCTGTGTGGATGAATATCACATTATTTTGTACCAGTCTTATAGAGCAAGTACAAAGACATTGGCAGCTATCCAGTATGGACCCTTGTCCTTTTCTCTTTGGCTTCCCTGCAGGGAAATGGCTCTAAACAGCAAAGCTAAAGCTCTGGATGGATAGCAGGAAAAGGGCAGAAATATTCTAGTGTCTCTTTTTCCTCCACTCTTCACCATAAAATGAGGCTGTAAGAGGATTTCTAACTGAATTAACATCAGCATCAAAAGGCAAGAAGTTAGGTTAGAATATAAAAGGGAAAGTTTAGGAAAGACAGTGTAGCTGTGGTTTTTTTAGCCCAGCTGGGCCTGATGAAGATATTGTAAGATATTCAAAGAATGGGCTGAACTAATCTCACAACAATCAGAGGTCATCTTTGAGAATGCCTGCTGAGGACAGCTGACACTTCAGAAGGTGGAAGATGAACGATTATAGCACCATCTTCCAAGAGGAGACACAGGAACTGCTGGGGACCTAGAAAATGCTGTGCTCAACTTCAGAGCCAGGAAAACTATTGGAATGAGTTACTCAACAAACAACTGCAGATGCTGGGAAAATAGCAAGCATTTAGGAAAAGAGCCAAGATAAAATTCTAAATAACATATCATATCTGACTATTGATTTCCTTCCTGATAGTGCAACAATTCTAAAGAAAAAGGAAGAATCAGTAATATGACATCACTAGACTCCAGGAAGTTTATTCAAACTCTTTTGCCTGACTTTCTTCCAAGCTAAGCAAGAAACACAATCTACATGAAGCTAATATAAGGGGGTTCAAAACTTCTAAATATATGTGGGGAATAGATAGCAGTAGGTCACCACAGCACAAAACAGAAGTATTGGGCAGGGCTTTATGAAGTTCTTGTGAACTATTCATTATTTTCACTAACTATGTAGAAGATGGAAACACAACTGATGAAATAGAAAACTTTCTCCTTTAAGGGTACTCTAAACTGATCCTTTATTGAAGAACAGGATTAGAATTTAAAATAATGATGATCAGTTGGAGTTACAGTCCCAAAATACTGGGTGAAATTCCACTCTGATTTAGGCAGCTGCAAAGAGAGGGTAAGGAGAAAGGCGTCCTGCAGAAAAGAGCTGCTGCTTTTAGTAAACCAGAAGCTGAAAATGAGATAGCAGTGCTACAGATGTCCTGAAATAGGTAAGCTTTCCATGGAGAACATATCTGAGCATAACTGTGTAAAACACACAAAAAGTATTCCTGCACCTCTGGTTAACACTAGTTACACATCATCCAAAACACTCTGGGGACTCAGGCTTCAGAAGAGACATGAATGAGAGAAAAGCAACAAATACAAGTTCAGTTCTACAAGTCTGAGGGCAGTTAGAAGAAATGGAGGTTGCAAGTAGGAAGTAGACTGAAAGAAGACACCAAGACAGTGTTTCTGTAGGAAAAAGCTGCTGAAGAGAGAAATGAATTGAACTGGTTTCCATGTCCCACATGAATGGAACAAAAAGTCGTGAACCTAAAATACAGGTTATGAGATTTTCTTTAGACACTGAAGAAGCCAGTTTAAAGAAAAGAGAATGATCTGCAACAGATTTTGTGGAAAGGTGGGGGGTTTTCCTCATTGGAAGTTACTAGATGATGCCAGATATACCTTTGTTAAGACTGACATTGGCTTTTAGACCCGTTTTTCTAATTTTCTGTGACACTGGGGCATCTATTATGAAGAAAAAAAAAAAAAAGCCAAAGAGCAATGGTCAAAACTTCTGCTCAGACTTCATTGCTCGCCTCCCTTTCACTGGGAGATGCCTTCACTCTCTGCTGGTCAGAGTGTCTTGGGGACTCAGGACCGCTGAAAGAGGTGGGAAGAAAGAAACTCACAGTCCCATGAAATCCAGCTGAGCTTCTGGGCAAAAGCTCATTAAGATGCTGAGTGGTATTTTGATATATTCTTTGTTTAGTAGAGGGACAGAAAATTTTGGTAAAATTTAGACTGTCAAAGGTGCCAAAGAACACATGAGGCCACATGACTGTGTGCTTTTTGCCCAACGTTATCTATTTTTGCCCTAAATGATATCTATACTGATAAATTCATACTATATAAACAAAGACCTAAATGCGTAAGTTGATTTTCATATCCATGCTACAGAAATCACCCACAAATTGATTTCTGATGAAATATTATGTCCTAGGGACTAACACATTAGTCCTGAATTACCAGTTTATCAGACTGTGGTTGCCTAGAAGGCCACGTGCTGAGCAGAAGAGCTAATGTTCTTTTTTTCTTTCTTAGCTAGAAAGCTAAGATGGTCAAGTCAGCTGTTTAAAAACATACATGCCCACATCACTATAAGAAGAATTTGCACGTCTTCTGATTACAGCTCTGCATGGCCTGCTCTGTGGCTCCTCAATACTTTGTTAAAAAAAGACTTAAATAAGAAACAGTGTGGACCAGCCACTATTGCAAACTTGTACCTCAATTCCCTACCAAGGAAATTACTAGAGGTACTGTGAGTCTAAAAATCACTTGGCAACCCTGACAGGTCCATGCAGCTTGATGACAAGGTGATAACTTTGTGCAGAGCGATGCATTGTCACTCCCACCTCAGTATAATGGACTGGCCAGTTCTACAAAACTTTTGAAATACTAATTTAGTTGAGGTCACATTTCTAAGAACAGAAATATGAGCAAAAACTTTGCCAGTGATTTGCTCTTGTCCATACTTTGTGCTCCAGTTTTCCTGCTTCAATTATGCAGCATCATGCATTATACAGTGCTCTTCAGCTCATGGGGTCAGCCTACAAATGGAGAGCATTAATTCGGTGTGTCACATAATGGGCACTTCCTCCTGCAGAGTGGTCACTTCAGAAATGGTCTCATCGGATGCACCGTTGGACGTGCAAAGCATTTGTCATGAGGCTGTAATGATGCTGTACCCAATTGCTGGCTCTTCCCTGAGAATATGCAAAGGTGAAGCCTCACTTTCCAGGGAGAACCTTTATTGTCCTCAGCCCCTTCTATTAAATTTTTAAAATTCAGCTACCACTTCTAGCTCCAAACAGTAAATATCTGGATGCAAGCAGAATACATTAAATAACAAATAACTTACATAGTTTACCACACTAGAATGTGTTTATTTTCAATCCAATTCTATGATAAAGGAAAAATATGCTTGTGTATGTGGATTTGCAGTGGCAGTATGGATTAGGGAGACACAACATAAAATGTATTTTTCCTCAAAGGAAATATCAATGCTTTAAGCTGAACTAAATGCAGCAGCTTTACTTCAACCTTTTCATGAAATCAGTGATGTGTTCTGCTAAGCTCAGCAGTTAGGTAAAAATATGAAAGCTTGGCACAAAGCACGAAAATTATCTTAGAGGTCAAGTATGAAGATTTTTTTCTTTTTTTTTTTTCTTTGTTATATCAGAGATAGAAACATCTCCGATGTTTCAGCCTTACCTAGAAGATGATGGTGTCATGTCGTTAAACTCTATGTCTACCTGCCAGTCTTAAATCAACAATCTCTATTGAAAAACTACCTTGAAGGATGGAAATTTTACATATATGGGAAAGATTAAATAAGTGACAAAATCTGAAAGCAATGTGAGATGTACTTTTATCAGAAAATTCTCATCTCCTGCACCCAAGTTTTTTCTTTCATTCAAGTTGTCTCACATAAGATGTGTATAGACACTACTGAAAGTTATTGCTTGGGGTGTGTGCCATGGTTGTGTGCAGATTAATTTGTCTTAGAAGTTTTAAAATCGACTAGACCATGAAAAAAGAACAGCCAAAGCCATCTAATAAATTGGGCAACAATTACTCTTGGTACCTCCATTTAAATTGAGAATGGATGTACATTACACACCATCACTTCTGGAAAAACAAGAGGCTTCCTTTAGTAATGGATTATTGAATACACTTGCAGTGATGGTAAGGCAATAAATTAAAAAGTACATCAGCCATTTCTCAATTAGGTTTATATTCTCTACTCACCAGCTTTGTATATGTAAGTAAAAAGTGAGACTGTTTCACAGGGAGGGCTTTTTTACAGCATTTAGTCTAAGGAAACCTGTTGATTGCTTTGGTCACAGGTGAGACCCAAGCTTAGTTCACTGTCTTTATAAAATGTGTGTCTATGAAATACACAAGGACAGCAGGTCTTCTGGTAATCCTTCACCTGGGAACTGTTAGTCAAATTCATCCTACGTGTAAGTTCATGAGGCCAGTGAGCTTAACACTGGGGATAATTTTCCCCCAGAGCATTAGTGGCAAGGTGACAGTCTTTCAGAGACAGTCCTCACAGCCCCACTGAGGAGGCGAGGGAAACTCTTTGCCCTCACAGACACGCTGCTGTCCAAAGGATGGGAACAAATGAAGTGTAAAAGTCAATTTGGGTTCTTCTACCAGATACTGAGTCTGTCTTTTAAAAGCATCAGTCAATCAGATTGACGTTTCCCCTTAACCTTGTGAAACAGAATGGATTTTCTTCTCTTTGACGTCTTAGCAGGGGCATCACGTGTGCACTCTTCTGTAGCTGTGGCACGGCTTCATACAGGCCACTGACAGAATGAAACCCTTGTCTGTTTCCAAACTATTTCTGGTTTAAGTTTGCAATATTTCTTTCATGCTGGAGGAAGCCCTCACAGTTTATTCTGGCACATCTGTGGCTCTTGATATAGAGGGCAAATAAACAGGCTTATAGCAGGTTAGAAGCCAAAGGCAGATGCTTGCAGGCTCTGGGCGAGGTCTGGACCCCTCATAAAAGCTTTCAGCTTGGAAAGAAGAGAAGGTTTCTAACGTACCTCCTGAATGATTTAGAGAAGGTCAGTTGAAGGTGCTAACATCTACATTATCAAAGTGGAAAAGCAAGCTATTGACTGGGCTAAAAATACTAACATCTGTAAGGTTAATGTCTTGATTTCAAACTAGACTACACAGAAGGCAATCATGCCAAAGGCAGTAAAAGACAGGGGACAAGTGTCTAATACAAATAATTTTTCTTTGTGAAAAGAAGGCTCTATTTTTTATGATATTTTAAATTTGTAAGGGATCACCTCTCTTAAATTTCTGTTCTTCCCATGGACACAGGCAATTCACCTACCAAATTAGAATGGAATGGAATGGAATGGAATAGAATAGAATAGAATAGAATAGAATAGAATAGAATAGAATAGAATATTTCAGTTGAAAAGACCTAGAAGCATCATCCACTCCTATGCCTGACCACTTCAGGGCTGACCAAAAGTTAAAGCATGTTGTTAGTGACCTTGTCCCAAAGCTTCTTAAACACTGAGTCTTGGGGATTCCACCACCTCCCTATGAAGCCTTTTCTAGTGTTTGACCATCCTTTCAGTAAAGAAATACATCCTGATGTCCAGTCTAAAGCTCCCCTGGCACAGCTTTGAGCCATTCCCGTGCATCCTGTCACTGGATCCCAGAGAGAGATCAGCACCTCCCTCTGCTTTCCCCTTCTTGGGAAGCTGTAGAGAGCAACAAGCTCATTCCTCAACATCCTTCTCTCCAAACCAGACAAGTCCAAAGCCCTCAGCTTCTGTCGCAGGACATTCCTACCAGCCTTCTGACCAGCTTTGCTGCCCTCCTCTGAACCCATTCCAGTACCTTCACATCCTTCTTGAAGTGCTCTGTCATTTTTACTAAAACTATACAAACAACTGGTGATTGGCTGTTTGTTGTGGGGGTTTTTATTATTATTATTTTATTGTATTTTTATTTACTGTCGCCTCAGAATCCATGAAAAATATCAAGCTTTTACTCAGCAAAATTTTTACAATATTGGCATTTGAAAAGAAGGGTTAAAAGCACAGTATTTTGTGTTGAGCAGTATTTATTCTCAATATTTTTTAACATCTTTTGAACTGCTTTATCTGCAGGATTTTTCTTTATTGAAATTTACTAAAAATGAAACTCATTTTAGGTGGAAAAATGGAAATTATTCCTTAAGAAAATGCCAAAAGAGAGTTCTTGGATGTCTGTGATTCTTAATTCAGGGCAGGGTTTTTTTGTTTTGTTTGTTTCAGGAGAAAAAGGCTGACTTTATAGAGACAATTTATTGAAATGTTTCAGACAGTCTTAATCTGCATAATTCCATAAAACTCAAAAAGCTTTTGTTTTAAAGATGAAGAGCACATGCCACCATCTTATGCCTGAAAGGGGCACCTCACACAAGCAGATAATAAACAAGATAATCAACACCAGTTAGATCACCCAAACAAAAGCATCTAATGACCATCTACCACTTTAATCCCATGCTATATTTTAGCAAGAGTTCCAAGTAATTTATGTCCTATATAACATACACATGAAAGAATTCCCCAAAAGAAAGTATTTTTTGAAGGATTTTGAAAGAATATGTAGTTTTAGATTGCTAACCATATCACCCTTTAACTATTATTACAATATATTCCTAAATCCTGGTAGCTGTTTCTACATTTAAAAGGACCTTGAAGGGATTTCATCATCCCAGTCTCTGAGCACCATAAGGAAAATGCCTTTCAATAGGGTAAGTAGGCTAGAAAGCCAAACCAGTGTCCTGCCCTCCTTTTCTCCTCAGCCACAGGTTATGAAGGATCATCCAGAGCCTGCTCAAAGTGTTCACTGCGTGCTCAAATTTTACAGGAAGCACAGCTCTGGTAAGTAATGAAACTTCGGTAATTACTTGATGATAATGGCTGAAAAGTTCCTGTCTCTTTTTTTCTTCGCAGCTTCAAACTTAATTGCTACATTCTCCCCAAGCTGAAAAAGGAGTCTTTGAAGAACTTTTAACAGAATTATGCCATGTTTGAAACATTTATCTGTTCCGGTGCCTGGCTTTGTTACAATCCATGTAGGATTAATAAAGAATTTCACCAGTTCAATTTTTCCAGCTGACAAGGTGCTGTGCAGTTAAAGTTGCCACCAGTAGCAGTCCTGGAGTTGGAATGATTTCCAGAGCTCCTGAGCCCCATCCCCCTCTCTGAGGCAGGAAGCATGTAACCTCAGTTTTCACACACCGTTCCTACCTACAGCTGGGCTTTGACAGCACCTCAAAGGGCTGTTCAGCCCTGACAAAAAGCTCTGGGGAGACCTTATAGCAGTCTTCCAGTACTTAAAGGGGGCTGGCAGGAAAGTTGCAGAGGGGCTCTTTGTCAGGGAGTGTAGTGATAAAGAGGCGTAATGGTTTTAAACTAAAAAAGAGTTGATTTACACTAGATATGAGGAAAAAAATTTACAGTGAGGGTGATGAAACACCGAAACAGGTTGCTCAGAGGGGTGGTGGATGGCCCATCACTGGAAACTTTCAAGGTCAGGCTGGGTGATGCTCTGAGCAACCTGATTTACTTGAAGATGTCTCTGCTTACTGCAGGGTATTATTGTACTAGGTGACCTTTTAAGGTCCCTTCCAATCCAAATTATTCTATGATTCTATGATTGACTGCTATTGTGTCACCATTTCAAGGAGTCACAGCCAGGCCTCCAGAGAACCAGGGTCAAGGACTAAAGCAGTATCCCACGGTAGGATTTTCTCCATCCTCACTCACAGAGGAGGATGGCTGGACAGTGAATCACTGCTGTCCTCATTAAATTTGTGTTTTCTGGTCTCCAGGAGAAAGCTCAAGGCTCTACAGTGCCACATGCCAATACCCAGCCAGACTGAAAGTAGCCTGGATCTTGGAAGAAGACCTCCTCGTGTTGTGTTCTGCCTGGGTTAACTTCCTGGGTTTTGGACCACATAGACAGTGTTATTGCCCTGTTGCTGTCCTGCTGCTTGTAGCCAAACTAGTCCATGCAGGGCTGGTTGAGGTATCTCTGTGTGGGGCTTTAAGACTAACAGATGTTCACCCCTCCCAGCAGTAAGAACCAATGCCCGGCAGTAAGAACCAATGCCCAGCAGCACTTGCCTGCTTCTGCAAGCTTCTCTGCTGCAAGCTGTGTTGCAGCTCCAACTACAAACTCACAAGCCTTACAAAATTATGACATCTGATTTGTTTCTTAAAGTACAGATCTTAAATGGGACACTTCTGTTTGAAAGGGTAATATTTGCTACCATGTGACTCAGGGCAAAAGTTTCAAAAAAGTATTCAAGAGAAAGTCCATGGCTGAAAACCATGAAAATATCCCAGCTGAGCCTGTGGTTTTTGAACAAAGGAAGTGTCAGCACTGCTTGTCTGAAGAATACAGTTCACTTGCTATTTTTTCAGCCTTTGTGCTGTCACAGCAAAAGGAAACAGTCTCCCATTGAGCAGTGTAAGCACCCAACTGCATCTATCACAAAATGTGTGCTCATTTGGGTGCCTAGAAAGAAATGCCAGGTCAGAACAAAGTGATTTATTGCAGTTCTAAACACACAAGGACTCAGTGGGTTTAAACAACAGTCCCTCCTGCCATAATTTGGGTTCAAAATCAATGTTTAAGTCAAACTTGAAAAGGTGTTGCTTGAAATCCTGGGCATAGCTGCAGTGTGATCTGTGATGTGTAATTGGGCATTTTTAGCATTCTGGCCAGGCTTCAGCCTGGTGTGGTGCTGAGCTGGTCCATGTCCCCAGTTCATAGAGGACTCCCCACCACTGGGGATCCACTGGCATGGTGGGAACTCCCAGACTTTCTCTCTACCTGATGTCTCAAACCTAAACAACACCAAATTTATAATTTACACAGGCTGCAGACACTCAGAGATCATCATCCTCTCGATGGAGTGCCCTCACTCCTCCCAGTTTCAAAGGGGTAAGCTCCCATTCTTATTTCTCCTCCCAAAAGTAGGACAGACACAGCAAACCAGCTGGACTACGACTTCCAGCGTTTCCTAAGGACTTTTACTTCTTCCACACTGCATAGGTTTAGCAAACCTACCTTGCAGCTGTCATCAGCCTATGAAGGATCTTTCTGGTGCTGGAAGGAGATCTTCCAGGGCAAACATTTTACAGCAAATTCTGAAGTTTCTGTTTAGATTAAATTCATGTGAAGAGAACCTGTATTCACTTCATTTCTCCTATTCACAGTTAAATCAATGAAATATTTCCCTGACTCTTAATTTTGCATCTGGCTATCTTTATTAAGCCTTATAGAATCCTATCTCATTTACAGTAAAAGGGAAAAAGGAAAAATAGCTGAAAAATAAAGATGTCAGTTTCCTTGTATCAGCATTTATATACTAGATTGCAAAGCCTTTGAAATGAGTGGGTTATAAAAATCTAAATATTGCCAAATCAATTGTTCTTCACATATTAACAAGAAATTTCATGCATTTTATTGCACTCACTTTGATTTCACACTGTTTGTAGAGCAGGATATATGTTTAGAAAGCTGAAACACATGCACAATATAGAAATGTTTTTCAAGTTTCCAGTCGCATGAACTGACAATCTAAAGCACTTTCTGAAAGGACCTTGATCTTGTTTCTTGTAAGAAAATAAGAAACTGATCTCTTCCAGCTAAAGCCTCTGTATATCCACAGGCAGGAGCACAGTCGCCTCTGGCAGCCCATGCAGCCTGCAGTGTCAGAGCAAGGGGCAAAGCACAGCAGAACCCAGACAGGGAGAATACTGAGCACAGCCATCATATTGTACTATTAATATAATCTGTGAAAGGCTTCACAGAAGGTGTATGCAGGGGACAGAAAAAGAGCCTACTATCAGTTGTTCCCATCTCATTTTAATCAGCAGATGCTGTCTCCCTTGGTGGTGTGTGCTCTTGGCTGATTTATTCATTCATTAGTGCTTGCACCAAGTTCCTTTTCTCTTCTGCTGCCTCAGTGCAAGGTACAGTACCCTGTTCACAGAGAAACTTTTGACTTAGAGATGGTATTTGAAGTAGAATTAAAACTGATTCTTCTCATATTGCATTAAGGAAAAAGGTCAGGTTTGCCACAAGTGAGAGTAAAAGAACATATGTAGATCATCACTGCCTCCATCGAAAGCCATTCTGTAAAAGAACCCAAAACACAAATTAATATAAATCTACATGTATCCTTCTATGGCAAAGGAAAGGCTCTGCCTCTTCCTGCCTGCCAGTCTGCATTCTCCCAGCCTGTGCTTGCCACTCTGTTCCCTGCTGTTGCTGCCCTGGCATAAGCTTATAAAGATGTGATAATAATATTTAGATGCTTACATGACAATCAGAGGACTGCTGATGGCATTGCCAAAAACCTTTGTCACAACAGCTGAAAGGCAATATACTCTAGATCATGGGGAAGTATCAATGCTGAATGCAGTAGGGGCTAAAGACTCAGATAATTAAAGATAGCCTCAGGTAAATAATTTTATTAAAAGTGAACAAGAGCTCTCTTGAATCTTAATCATAACACTTTGGCCTAGACAGCCCATCTAACCAGGTGAGTTTGTAGACTTTTCAGTGAGATGGGTACAACATATCAATCTTCAGTGTTCATTTTTTAAGAAAGCCATAAAACTGGAACATCAGTGGCCACTTGGGCTGTCCAGCTCTCAGGGACCTGAGCCCAGGTAGCCAGGCTTTGAGGATGTGGCATGCTCTCAGGTTTCAAGCAGATATTTTTTTTGAGCACAGCACCACAGCAGAAGAAACCATCAAGGGGGCTCATACTTACATGAAAACTGGCAAAAATTGGATGAGTTCCCCCAAAATTGGAAGATTTCCCACAGCATTCAAGGATTTTTGTTATTTACCTGCTTCTTCATGCTACTTTTATCATTGTTGCTTTGATTTGTTTTCCTGTGAAAAAGCAGAAGTTATCAGACTGGGTAGGAAAGAGGAGGTAGGGAATGGAGACACTGGAGTACACAATGTGGGAATTGGGAATAGATAGCATTTTTTTCTGTTTTCAGACATAGTCCTCACATTGCTTGGATGTTTTCTATCTCATTTCGATTCTATTTCATTCTATTTCTATTACATATAAGTCAGCTGGTACAGTATTTTGATGCATTTGTTTACAAATAGATTTTAACTGTGAAAAATATGATCTATTCCATGTATAATGTGTAAGCCCCACTGCGGCTTAAAAAAGGAAATTATAAAAGAGGCACCTTTCCCATGTACATTTGATAGGCTTTCAGAAAGTGTCCTTCAAATGTAAAACTTTTGTCCTTAAAATCTTATTCTCCAAGCAGTGATAAAAACTCTGAGATAAGTGAAGCTGGGAGTTTGGGGGATTTTTTCAAATGCAGGCCTTTAAAAGTGTTTGGATAATGGATGAGCAGTTTTAGATAGTCTGTGTAAAGGCAGACCTTGAATTACTTAGGAATTGGTTGTAGTGATTTTGAAAAGAAACTTGAAAAGTACTAGGTGATTGTATGGATAGAGACTTCATCTGGCTGTAATGCATGCAATATTCTAGCAGTGCATGTAGGAATTTTTATTAGACTGTCTTCATTTCCAGCTTCTTTCTGCTGTGAAGGGATCCAGCTGTGTGAGCCAGTGGGGAAAGGGTGTGTTAATCTTCCCAGCCTCTGTAATCAAGTGACCCATGGCTGCCACAGCATCAGCTGAACCCTGTCTGTGGAAGAGGGCATCTCAAATAGAGTACATGTCATTTCAAGGGATTATTAATTACACTTAAACTAGGTCTTGAGTGGTCAGCAATGCCTACATAAAGTCCTGTTTAGATGACTGAATATCTTTGAGGATATAAGCCTCATAAATGATGTAATTTCAAGATCAAAGCATCAAGGTGTTAAGTTGAAAATGGTGATTTTTTGCTGGGGAGCTGAAAAAGAGGTTTAGGATTGTTGTTTCTTACCACTCAATTTAAAATAAGTCGTGGTGGAAAAAGGAATCTCCATGCCAGCTTACTTTTCTTCACCTTTGTGAACATTGCCTACTTCTCCAAAACCTCTAAGGTTTGAAACCTTATAATCATCAACCTGGTGGATTAGTGTTAGTCTCGGGGGGCATCTGGACATAAACTGAGTGTGAGCTTTGTTCCGGAAAGGGAATGAATCACATCTGAAGTCTCAGTCCTAGGCTGATGGATTTCTATGAGGGGTCTCAAGTTAGAGACCAATCTATGGTTATATCTCCCTTCCATCTAAACTGGTGAAGCACCTGGGGGTTACATCAAGCCTTGCAGATCCCTCAGCACTCCAGCTCATAAGCATTCTGTCTGCTTAGAAGCTGTTAAGCACACGAGGGTGGGCTGCCCACAGGCACACACACCACCAGTAAGTGGATTGCCTGTCCACCCCTGCTGTGGAGGGAGAGAGTGAGCAGCGAACAGCAGAGGAGACTCCCAAAGCTCCTTGAGAGCAATGCACCCACTCTGCTGGCCTGAGGAGAGAGCAAATGTGTGCTGAAGCACTGTGCTTGCATGGGGATGCTGCTCTGGCTCAAGGTCTGTGTACTGACAGAAACCCCTCTGGGATATCTTTGCTGTGATGATCAGCCTGGGCCTCAAGGAAAGACTGCAGAGGGAAACGCAGATGCTCCGGAGCCTTTCAGGGAAAGGGGCACACCTTTCACGTCCTCTTGCCTTTTTGCTGACTAAAACCTATGATTCTTGTCTGAGCAGTCTTCAGCCTCTTGAACCCTTCCTACACGGATGTTCTTCTGACAGAGGGTAAATTTCTATCTTGGTTTGAATCCCTTCAGTTTTTATCTAAAACCTTTGCTTCCCACAAATACTGAATATTATTTCAGATTCAACAGCAAAGTATTAAAGGCAAGTGAGATTTAATACAACTTTTCTTTTAATCTCTGACAATTTTTTCTTATTTTCTAACAGGCATGACAAATCTTACAAAATCTCAGTTTCAAGCATAGTTCATGTAGGGATGAGAGCAAACTACTCCAAAGATTGCCTTGTTGTTTTAAAGACATTGAATTAATTAGAGAGATATTCTTGTTAGTGGTGGTTCGTTAAAAGATCCTTCATGCAACTGAAATGTTAATTTTAGCAGAAATGATCTAGGGGACTCAAATTATTAATTGATGCATGTTTAATAGTTTTTTAATTAGAAAATTTAACAGCAGAAATAATACCAAAACTGCAGTGACTGCCACTAGATTTTTAAGAGTTTGTCTGCATGGGGTTGGATTCCCTGACTGCATTACTACTGCCATCTTATTGCCATTCCCAGGCTGCCTTCACTTGTGCCCAAATTGCAGTGACCACTCTTAAAAGTGCATTTACTTTGCAGCCTGTGATCAGCAGGGCACAGTGCTCTGTAAGAAATACTGGGGAGCGAGTCAGGAAAGGAGATGAGAAAGCCAGTAGGTGCAGAGGCAAAGCACTGGTGAGCAAATTTTACAACAGGTATGGGTGCTTTATGGAGACACAGAAGGAGAAGCTGAAGAGGGTGGGTCTGCTCAATCTTAAGAAAAAAAGGCCATGCCCAAGCCATGACAGTAACCAAAGAGGTGGATTGTAAATTTACTTCCCAAGGAGCAGACTTACTTTTGGTTACAAATGAGAGGTCTCAGCCACAAAGATGTAGTACATGCCTTCTTGGGGATCCCACATTACAAAATATCCTTATCACGTGCTCAAAGGTATGTGTTTGTTCACCTGTTGTTGTCACTGGCCATCTCTTCTGGTGTTCAAACATCTGATTCTTAAATGTGCAGGCAGTGGACTGACAACCACATCAGCTCACTAAAATATCCTGGGGGAAATAAATACAAAACAAAACAGAAAAATGCAGTAATATTTTCTGGCCTTATGAGTTCAGGAGCAATGACACTGCTTCAGTTCCTGTGGCCTTGGAAAAAGTTGTCAAGGTCTAGGAAAGCACTCTTGTAATGCAGTATTGAATGTGATGTGTGCAGCAATGAGATTCGATTGTATTGCAAACATATTCTTGGTAGCTTATGTCTCCTCTGATGCTGAATCAGAAAAAATCAATGCCTGTAAGCCAGGACTCCTGTGTCTGTCCTCAAAAATCTTATTTTCAGCATTCTTCAGAAATTCATATTAAAAGAGGTTTGTTAAAAGAAAAAAAGAGTGAACAGTCAGATCATTAGTCTTGTATTACTCAACTGAAGTTAGAGTTGTTCCACATTATCAATTTTCCTGTATGTTCCTTCTGTTTCAGGAGGCAGGGTACAAGCAAGAGTAGTTCCCCATGAGTGTGTTAAGAGTATTTAGGGAAAAGAATAAGTCTAATATTCATCTTTAATGGATGATTTTAGTAGGTTCAGAGGCTAGAGAGAGTATGTCAACTAGCTCTGTTACAGGATACGGGATGGAAATACAGGAAACTGCTCTAGAGGAAAGACATGTATCCCAGTGGATAATTTTTCCCCCAATTGAAAAACTGTGATCTAATTGAGTAATGGATGCAGATGGTTTCATTCAGACTGTGCCCAATATTTGCTATTAGCTGAGGAGAAATTATGTTAATTTCTAAATTGGCACAAGCATTAGGAGAGGGGGCAGTTTGTTGTTCTTTTTGCTGTGGTGCTGTGCAGTTTTGGGATTGCCTGTCTCAACTGTCTGATGGGAAAGCTTTGTCAGACAAGCTGAGAGAGCTGCCTTGAGGGGTGGCCATGGGGGCAGGATGCAGGTCCTGGATGATGATGTGGAGTCTCTCACATGCTTCTGGCAGTTTTCTGTGCTTTGGCACAAGCTATTGATGGGTTTAGGTGGGTAAAGACTTTTGGAAAGCATGAAGGCCAGTGCTTGTAGCACATGTATAGATCTGGCCACTTCACAGAGATCGAGGTGAGGCGGTGGTAACCAGCCCTCCCTTCCTGAGCTGTGATGCCGGCCTGCCCTGGGCCAACAGGACAGGCTTCGTGTGTGCTGAGACCTAAATTTTCAACACAGATCTGCAGTGCTTGGCCACAAAATGAGAGGGTGTATGCCTGCAGAGGCATGTGTACTGCTGTGGCCTGGCAGGAATTCTTGGGGCTGGCAGGGATGCTCTGGGCTGGCAAAATGAGCACCTACCCCTGAGGGGAATAAGCAAAGAAAACAAATATCTTTTTCTCTTACCCTGCCTGAGCCCACAGTAGGATTCTCTGCCCAGGATCTCCCAGACCCCAGGCCATCACGAGTAAGATAGAGGTACTTGTCCCCAGCCCCACCCTTACCCATGGACAGAAGCTCAGCTCCTGTTCTCTCCTTCACCTTCAGAGACTGCCTTGTCTTCTGCTTTTGCAGACTTACCTGAACACTGTCCCTGTAATGGCACAATAACAAAACCAACGTGGGGATTGGCTGATTAAATCCCAGAAAACTCCAGGTAATGATGCACCCGACAACATATACTTTTGTTTATTACTCTCTGTGAGTCTTACGTGGCAGATCAAGTTCTACATTTTACTTTTATCTGCAAGAATATTTTTGCAGCAGCCAGCCTTGGGCATTGGACTGAAACTAGCAGCTGAGGAAATCATTTGCCAATAAATAAAAAAGCTATTCCTACACCACTAGTTAGCAAAGCAATTGATTCAGTCAGTCAAGCAACAGTTTTCATACGCTGGCATCAGAAGGTAAAGCTTCAGACTCATCTGGTATTTTTCCACTAAGACTTCTGAACTCAGAGAATTCCATTTGCTGATCATTTTACCAGAAAATTATCACTTCTGAAGGAAAGTTATTTACTCCAACTGCTGTATTAGCAACTGTAGCACAGGCCAGGTGTGCATAAGAGCTATGAAACAGTGCCATCTCCTGGGCCTCGGGCTGCTCTGGGAAATCTGCATTTGCCCATCCTGGCATGGGCACATCGAAGGCAGCTGTGCAAAAGCTATTGTGCAATTAGTGGATAATGCTGATTCTAGGAGGGGAAGGAGGGCAATTTGTTAATGTCACCATTTAGTAGTGTGTTCACTGGGCAGATAAGCTCCGAGACTGTCTAATTTAGAAAAAAAAAAATTGGAAATTAAGAAAACTCCCACTGTGTTAATACTGCATAAGCCTGAAGAATTGCAGCAATTACACTGCTCATGCAGCTGCCGTGTTAGGGAGATAGGTTGAACGGCAGGTGAAGGGATAGTTTTCACTGAGCTATCAGCCCACCAGCATTTTGAAGTACCTGCAGCAGCTACACCAATCAAGCTGCGGGGAAGTCAGATCCCTGCCCCTTTCTTTGGGGCTTTTGGGCGTGGGGACCTTTTTTGGATGCTTTTTTTGGATGTTTTGCTCTCTTCATTTCTATTAGTCTCTCTTCACATGGCTCAAATGTCCTTTCTCAGTAAGTGAAAAAACACACAGATCTGCTTACCCTCCTTTTAAAATTCCCCAGGTGACAGAGCCAGGCTGGAGAGGAGAAGAGTCCTGAGGAAATCTGTAGGTTTGTGATTTGCAAAGAACAGCTGAGATCTTCTGCCTTGTGCCCGAGCTCATACTGCTGTACTAGTGCAAAAACAGCTGATATTTTAACCCCAGTCTTAAGGAAAAAAAAATAATAAAACCAAAGGGGAATATTATTTAATGAGACGCAGTTGCACTCAGGGAGTATCCTAGTTTCCAGGGAAGTTAAGCTATACTTTTTACTGCCTGTAGTTTGCCCACTTAAGCTTGAGAGGGCAAGCACTTTTCTGTCCCCATTGTTCCTATATGATGGTGGACTTCCCTTTACTGCAATAAGTCACGTCATTATTCGAAACTATAATCACCTGCATAAAAAGTATCTGGTGCCAGTAAGCAGCATAACCTATGTTTAATGCTTCAAAATCCTTTCCCATCCTATCTAAGACATCTGTTACCTGAACAGTTGTTTGCTTATTTCCTTGGATGTCGTGGCTTACCCCTGGTGAGTATCTCAACCACACACAGCTGCTCCCTCCCTCTCACTCTGGGGATGGGGAAGGAAGTCAAAAGGGTAAAACTGAGAAAACTCAGGGGTTGAGATAGTTTCATACAGAAAGCAAAAGCTACACACAGCAAGGCAGAACAAGGAATTCATTCACCACATCCCACAGGCAGGCCGGTGTTCAGCCACCCTCAGGAAAGCTGAGCTCCATCACATGTAAGGGTGCCTTGGGAAGACAAACACTGTGTCTCTGAATATCCTCTCCTTCCTTCCTCTCCCCCAGCTCTCTAGGCTGGGCATGATGCCCCATGGTGTGGGATATTCCTGTGGTCAGCTGGGGTCAGCTGCCCTGGCTGTGTCCTCTCCCAACCCCTTGTGCACCCCCAGCACTCTCACTGCTGGGTTGGGGTGAGGAGCAGAAGAGGCCATGACTCTGTGCAAGTGCTGCTCAGCAGTAACTGAAATATCCCTGCATTATCAATAGTGATTTGGTCAAAAATCCACAACATAACTCCATATCAGATACTATTAAGGAGATTAACTGTATCCCAGCCAAAATCAATATATTGGACTAAAGCCAGCTTTCTCTTTATTTTATATCCAACTTTGCATCAAAGAAAGTATTGATGGGGATTGCAGTTTTGCTGTCTTCACCGTGTCTTTGAATTTCCAAGACTTTTCCTTTACAAGTGATGAAAGATATTAATTTTTTGGGTCCTTTTTTCCTATTGCCATTTGCTTCTTTTTGTCAGATTTTTCCTGAGCTGTTAAGATTTTGTGAAGTAGAAAAAAACCCAGTAGACATGCATGTGCAATGGGTTTGATAGGGAAGACTATTCTGTTTCTAACATTATTCTGTCTCTTCATTTAGAAATTCAGTCACAGTCCATTTGTCACTGCACTTAGCATTCAGGACATAATGAAAAACTTTCCAAGGATGTTTTTTCATTCTGCACTCTCACAGCTGTGCTCTACCCTGCAGGTCCCAAAAATACTACTAAAACAAATCATGGAGTATTTTATTCTTAGAAGATATAAAACAGTGCAAATAAAATAGTATTAAATTATAGTCTTTTCTGATACATGGAAATGGTTAATAATAAAAATATAAGCATACATCTATTCATCAGTATATACTGGATATACATTTCTAGAACAATCTGATAGAAATTTGCCAGGACAGATGTAAAATGTCTTTGCATTTTCAATATTGAAGGCAGCCTCCAAAAATCTGCATAGTTAGAAGTACATCCTCTTCCTGTCAAACCAGCTGGCAGGATCCTCAATTCCAACAGGAGGAAATTTCAATTCATTCCTGAGCTGCACTGAAAAGTCAATTGCATTTATTGTTCAGTCCAGTGCTTTACAGTCAGTGTTCATTTCCTAGAAAAACTACTTGGGCTTCTCAGTCTAAGACCTGTCAAACTCTGTCCAGTCTTGCAGTACTATGTTACACTCATGTACTTACATCTCTTTATTCTTCTGAGAATGATACAAATGGCTTGACTGAGTGAAATAATACAGAAAGTACACTAATACCAATGAATTACATTGGAGTCAGGTTTCTAAATACTTATAAGGAGTTGTCCTATGGTGTGTCATACAATGCCACCTCTCTTGTAATTTATCTTTAGAATTGCTCTGTTGAGCAATTAGTTTTATTGCTGATTTTGTAGAGTTTTGTAACAAAAAATATTAAGATTGACATGGAGGCGGAGGAGTGAAAAGTTTTGTGTTTAAGCAGGGAAAGAAGCAGCTGAATGAGGATTTTTAAGAAGGTCTGTAATGACAACAAAGGGTACTGTGCTTAGCATACTGTGCCTAGGACCTTGTTTGCAGCAGTAAAATGGGGACACATTGTTACACCAAGCACAGAAGGTCCGCACTATGAGAAGACCCCATCCCAGCTGCCTCTCCAGCAAACTGCATCCCAGCAACAGGAGGATGACACCAACATGGTGACAGATTGCATATAGCACATGCACCCTTTCCCATCAGCCTAGCAGGAAAACAGATATTTTCCAGGCAAAGAAAAACAGAGAGTGAGCAGCAACCCTTCCTAAGATTTATAGTCCTGGAGCCAGAACCATGCTGGGGTAGACACTGCTCCATAAGAACTCACGGTTCCTAAGGGGTATAAGAGGTCTGTCTAGACTGTCATTTGCTGTCACCAGGCAAAAGAAAGACCAGAGAAAGACTCAAGAGGAGCTGATAGCCTCAGGCCTTCCCGTTGAGTGCAGGCCACTGGCACACACACACCTTGCTGCTCACTTGACAGGAGGGTGGCAGCACAAGCAAATGAACTCTGAGAGAGAAGGAGTGCAGATTCATAAAAACCGGATTAAGGAGTTTGCAAATAAATATCATCTTCCCTTCCGTACCACCTCACACTGAAGTTTTTCCCCCAATTCTACCTATTTCATACTGATGTTACTGGTTACCAAGAACACCACATTGTGAAGATTAAGTTCTTGACTGAAGGTCCTGATCAGAGCACCTGCACAAAAACTGTGTATTTTTTCACTTTTTGAGTGTTGATGGCTTGGGAAGGAGTGCCTGTATGGACTCAAAAGGGTACAGGAGCCTTCCACAGCATCATTTGGGGTCAAAGCACAGTGGGAGAGCAGTGAGTGTTGTGTCCCCAGGGGTTGCCAGGGTGGAGAATCCAATGATAGAACCTCAAAGATGATACAACCAGTCAAGGGGGGGTGTTAATGTGAACACCAAGAAATATGGAGGAAAAGAGAAGAGAGAAAGTTGTCCATATGTGATAGAGGACACAAAGAATAAGGGCACAGAGAAGTGAAGGAGGTGGGGAATCTGAGGATACAAGTAAATATATCACATGAAGAAGATTACAATACAAAGATTATTAGAGGAAAGAGAAAAATAACCTAGCATAATCTCAGATACAAAGAGCAACTGATAAGGAGAAAGTAAGGAGTGGAAACATAAGTAGCATATGTCTAATAATAAAATGTACAGTTCGTGGCCTGTTTATGAAGTCTGTGCATTTCACAGGAGACTAGGCAAAGGGAAATAGAAAATAGCATCTCACCCTGTGTAGGTCATAGACTCCTTGGAGGATATTTGAGGGTTTATGCATTTATTACTGTTGAATTATGAGGCTGAGTGGATAATTTTTGAAAGAAGAAAAGTAGGAGAAAAATAAAATGTCTGACTGATTTTCTCTCTCAGTCACATGACAATTCAGTGAGGGAGGAGGAGAATCTTGATCTCTGGGGGATATGGGTTTACAAATTTATGTTTTTCCCTCAGTTGATGCAGTGAACCAAAGCAAGATTAATCCTCCCTCTAAACAAGGCAAATAGCCAGGGTAGGGAGGAGGTCCCTCAGCCCTCCCTCAGCTAATTTCAAGCTACAGGTAGATAGGCACTGACAAGAAGACTTCCCCTCAATGCAGCATCAATTCCATTCTGCTTCATTTCACTGCACAGGGACAGGCAGAAAGCAAAGCAAGTAGAGGCATCAAAGAACAGTTTTTACTCCCATACATGCTACCACGAAGCTGAGAAGGGGCCCTATGGCACATGGAATCAGCATCTTCCCACTCTGGAGGAGCTGTGCTGGGGCCTTCCAGAAGTTCACAGTGTGAAGATACATCACCTATGAAAACACCCATGATACTGGGAGAGAGCTGTGTCCTGCCTTCCTGCCAGCTTCCCTGCGGGGCTTCTGAAGTGTCTGGGATTCTGTGTGGTTAATCCCAGCTCAGCCAGGCTCTCTGCTATTAAGGTGGCACCAGGGGAGCTATCTGGTAGCAGATAGGATGTATGTGCCCAGGGCCAACACACGGTTTGAGAGCACTGAGGTTCCCAGTGCTATCAGCCTTCCTTTCCATGTAACTGGTCACCTGTGGGTTTTGGCTTTGCTGTTCTAGGATCAAGTCTGTTTCAAAAGAAAGCATGTTCTCAGACTTAACTTCTGTGTCTTTCCAACACAATATTTCTTGAAACAAATTAATGTTTGTTCCAGTTCAGAATGAAGAGGCAACCTGCCTTTTAACTACTCTGAAGAGAGATGGGTAGCTCTGGCAGGCTAACCATGTCCACGTGCTTGCAGTGCTTTGAAAGGCTTTGTTATTGCCATGTTCCAAACTTATTCAAATTAAGGGGGAACACAGAGTTAGTTCTCATTAATTTTTCATCAGGTAGGTAGACTATAGGTCAGTCTTGTACTCTGTCCACACAGAATTGTTCTATTCATTCCTTCCTGTGATTCATTCACACTCTTTATGAAGATCAATATGATGGAGATAGCAGCTACTTTGTCTAAAGTGGAGTTGCTCCCTTTGAACACAAACCTCATTTCTTTCATAGTGGACTTGAGGAACACTTGGGAAAGCCGATACAAATTAGTAGTGAGCGTAAAATTAAATTGGAATTTAAGCTGGCTGAGTGCAATCAGACATTCTCATAGCGGGGTGATGCCCTCATTCCCCACTACGGAGATGAAGCAATTACTGCAAAGAAGCAAATCTTCAGAGCTTGAGGACTGCAGCACTAAACTTCATTAAACACTGGTTGAGACTCTTGCTCAGAACTAAGGGGGTACATGTGTACATGTCCCTCTGGCCAAAGTGTTGGCACAGAGAATTCCTCAGCCAGGCTCACGAGCCAGCAGCAGTACTGCTGCCCTCCTACAGCAGTTCCCCAGTGCTAATGGATGCTGTTTCCCAGTGAAGCTAATCATCTGGGACAGAGCTCCATGCTGATATCATTAGATATATTCCAGCACCCAAGCAAGCCTGGATACCCTAACGTACCACTGTATTGCCTATGGTACTGACAGGCCTAAAGTAGAATTAATTTAGTTTAGTACAATACATTTTGAAAGTGACTTAACTAAGTCCATTGGGGATGACTTCCATCCTGAAGGAAGAATATTTTCATAGGGATTAACTGAAATTGGACTAAATTTGCATGAACTTTTGAAAGAAAAAGTTTTTTAGGTGATCTGTGCTTAACAAAAAAAATAAACAACAGTAAAATGAAAAGGCCACACCAAAACAAACCAACCAACCACCCAGCCACAATAAAAAATCTCAACAATCAAAAAATGACAAACAAGACCACGTATCCTTTTTTTTTTTGGTGTGGGTAAAGATGGGAAAATACATTGGAATTGATTTAAAATGTGCTCTCTCTACCTGCCTGCCTGTAGAGAATATGAAAGAAAAAAGTCTGGTGAAACAAAGGGGTGAAATGCTCAGGATTTTCAGATTTTTCAGTTCACATCTTTGACAAAAACATGCCTTCTGTTGTTCATCTTATACTCTCTTTGTATTGTTTTCTGTTTCCTTTGAGACAAAGGACTCAGTAAGTGTTGATGGGTGAGGAAGGAAGAAGGCAGGGATTTATAGGCATGTCCAAGAAAACAAGTTTTGATCCCTCCAGATTGCCGGAGGTGTTCCTTCCAATCCTCCTCCATTTAGCAATGATCCTAGGCTCTGAACTTCAGAGATTGAAACCAAACTAAGAGGTCTCAGAGGTGAAAAGAGTAAGGGGAAGAGAGACATTTTATAAACCCTCACTCACAACATTTTAATTTAGCAAGTAGTGAACAAACCCCAGGTAAGAGATAGTGAATGAGGCAAGATTCTCAAGCTTGCACAAAAGCAGCTTCATCTGCAATCTTTATTTTTCCCCCAAAATAGTTGTCCTTCTGATTTGGTAAATAAATATCGACTTTTTCTTTACCATTAAGCATTCCTGTGTTGTTCAGAGAAGAGTGAGAGGAGAGGTAAGGGGAATCATTGTGAAACTAATGAAAGTGAATGCACTGTCTCCCGGTGGCAGAGAATAAAAACAAAGATGTTCTCCTGGAAGGAGCTGGAGGCCATTTGCTGCCCATCTACAAAGAACTGGGGTGGAGGGGTGGTGCTGCTGAGTACTGACCTGTGGGGAAAAAATTACCCCTCCAGCCACCACAAACTAGCACTTATCCTGCAAGGGGCACGTAACAGAAATGCAGTGCTCCAGTAACACCTGAACTGAAGCCAGTTGTAATCCTTTTCACTCTTTTAATGTACTCAGTGGGACAAATTGTTTGGAATTGTGGTGATAAAAACCTTCAGACTAGATTGAGTTCTTCATGAAAGTTTATAATGCAATTTACAGATTTGCTGCAAAATGCAAACAGGCTCTTTCCTTTTGCATCACATCTTCTTTCTCTCAGTCTGTCTTTAGGATACACTGGTGGATGTCTAGGGAGAGTTTGTCTAAGTGCATTTATATCTTCAGCCTAAACTATACCCATGGTCTGAGAAGGACCTGGGCAGAAATCCAAAAAGTGCAACAATAACCAATGATTTATGGGTGAGTGATGTAAAATGCAATAAATGCATTAAATGCAGAGTCAGGTGACATAATTGTTTTGGACATTGAATGAGGAAGGGAGATTAAAGGCTTAATATACTGAAAGGTGAAGTTAGGAGATGGAAATATGCATGACTGAATCTTTTCCAGTAAGGTGTTTGATATAGGCCAACAAAAAGAAGCAGTATTGCTTTTGTTAAAGTGTGTGCCTCCAGAAAAGTTTATGTTTAAAACTAAAAATGTGTGGTATGCAAACTTGGTGTAGCATTTTGCTGGAATGGTTTCTTATCAGAAAATATTTTGGTTTGGCAAATAAGTAAACCTTTTCATAAAAAGAAAAAAAACCTAGGAAATGAAAGTAATCTTTCATTGAGAATCTCGTTTGTATCAAGTTTACAGGAGCAAGGGAGAGTCCCAGTCAGAAGTTTCATGATCAGAGAGAAGACCTACCTGCTGATACATGGAAACTCTGTGTGCAAGAGCCCTTACCTCTACTTCTTTCTGGTGAGGAAACCGTCTGTTTCTTTTGTCTGATCTCAACTTCTGAACTTTGTCTGAAATGTACAAAATTTCACAGGCCTTTTTGAATCACAAGCAGAAGTTTTTATCTGCAGTTCCTTAACACAGGTTACAAGATAATTAAAACTCTTGCCCCTATCTTGGACCTTATTAATTGAAGAAGCAGATACCTATTGCATATAAATTCAAGGTTTTTATTCCTTTTCTCAAATCTTAGCTCAGGATTTTCTCCTCTCTTTTAACTGCAGCAAGGATAGCCCTTTGCTAGTTCCAGGCTATCACTATTCCTTTCCTTTTTCCTTCTAAAACCTGACCACCATCTATAACTGTATTGAATAGCACTATCAAGAGTTATTTGCAGGACATGGCAGTCCCTTCCTGTACAAGCATGTCTGATTCACTTATCATTAAATTCCATCTTCTGAATCATTCAGGCAAGGGTCATAACATAAATGAGCTCCTTCACCCATGGAAAGCTCTGCCTGTGTGGATTGTGTTGTGCTGCGCTCTGTAAACGTCTCTCCTACTGTCAACCAACATTTTCACACCCCAATAAAAGCGTGCTGAGTTTGCTTTGACAGTGAACTCTGGCCGTAACAATGTGTTGCCAGCCTTGGCATTAGCACTGACTGGACAAACCAAGTATTAGATCAGGAGCCTGGAGCACTCCTCATGCTTCCTGCACCAGAGGAAACACTGTTAGTGGTGCAGCACAGACATGGAAGCTGGAATGATCATTGGGTAGTGAACACATCCTTTGGCAAACAGGTCTCTCTTGTCCAAGGGTACAAATTTGTTGCTGATTTCTGTATCTGGCTCTAGAAAAATGTCTGAATCCTCAGGTACAGGCAAAGTTTCTGTTTGCCAACTTCTGCTGGCCAAAAAAGTGCACCCAACATAAAAGACCTCCAGTGAGGAGATGCCAAGAGACTTAACAATGATTATTCCCTTCTCTGTTCTCCTACTACCTTCCCAGACTCTCTCTCCTTATAAACAATCTCAAATACAGACATATGATGTTATATATATATGTATATGAGATTTCTCTCCATGGGTTTCATCTCTATCTGTAGATAGGTTTCATATCTATCTTTGTAATCTATGTTTGTATCTCTCTGCTCCCTTGGCTGGAGCCTAGAGCCCCATGAAGGGTATATTTCTGAGATGCAGAGATTACACTGAAGTCTTCATTGTGAATCCGCTAAATTACAACTGTTGATTCATTCTCCTGGTGCTCAGGGGAAGCAAAGGTAGCCTTTCTCCTTCAGTCAAACAAGAGGTAATATTTAACATGACAAAATGCAGGAAATTGCTATGAGAACCATTAGTCAATAAATAAGAGCATGAGTGGTTTAAAAGTTTCTCTTTACCTTCTAGAGGAAGAATCCATCAGGCTATCTATACTTTCATTAAGTGGTGATTACAGGATGAATATATTATAGAGGAGTGAGAAAATGGTGAGCCATGGTTGTTTATGGGCAATAGATTAAAATAAATGTCCTGAATACCAAGTAGTCAATATTTTTTACATTTTTAAACTAAGATGAAATGGCTTGATCACATCCAATTACCTTATGAAAATGCTGATTGAGATAATGAAAGTGAGGATCAGAACCCATTTTCATTCCTCTGTCCTTGAACCTGTCTTCATTCAGAGTTTTTCATCTGCAGATATCATCACCCATATTAATTGCTGAAGTTAAATAAGAGGCATAAGATTTCTGCCTATATATATTTTTTCTTCTTTTTAATTTCTTTATCAGGTATCCCTGATTTATATATCTACTTTTCTCCTTTTAGGATTGTTTTCATTTTCAGTCATTATGCACATCATTATTTTCAAACATTTTCTGCGTGTTGTTGCAGAACCAGAATTTGTTAAATCATACAAGCAAAATTATTTTTTCTCTGGACAGAAAATCCTAGCAGGGTGGAGAAACCTCTGTGGGATGAACTTATTCCTCACTAGTATTTGGGAGTCAGCACTGAACAAATATGCTCAAAAAACCTTGAAGTATATTGGCTAGCAAAATAATTTCCATTCTAGCACTGATCATTTAATCTCCATTTTTTCCCTCCACATAAAAGTCTTTGACATCCAAGAAAGATACCATTAACCTGAAAAACAATTTTGTAGTTCTGCACTGTGCCTTCTTCAAGTGGGGTTGTCAGAGTTTACCAGAGTTTATCTGGTATTGAATATATTTATTGACCTCTTTTTATATCTTCCAATGATCCTTAACCTCTATTTGGAACAATTACTATGTGTTATTACTCTATTTTTTATTTTATTTTGTATCTTACGTGGGAATACAAACAAGTAGTTTTAAAAATTCCTATCTAAGGTTATGCTTTCTATTTTAACTCACAAACTCCAGAAATGCTCAGAGCTGATTTAAAACAAGTACAACCAGAGGAGAGAAGAAAAATTAGAACAGAAACCTATAAACTAATTTTTTAAACTCCATTAGGAAAACAGCCCAGAAAAAGCCAGAGGGGCCTCATGTTATTTGACAGTGATAAGAGAAATTGAGTATGTTGAGAGTGAGACATTATATAGCAGAAGCCAGAGAGGCAGCTTGAGGGGTAGGAAACTCATTTATTCTCCAACAAGAGTGTGCAGCAATTATAAAATATAAACATGTTTATTTTTTCAGTGAGTTTTCTTATTAAGAATATAATGTTTCACATGAATCCCAGATCAATAAATTATCACACCCCTTCACTGGAAAATAGCTCACATCTTTCCCATTTTCTTCTCACGTGGTTTTAAATCAACATCCATGACAGAGACAAAACAAGCTTTAGGTAAGATGAGAAGCAAATATGACTGATGCACACATGCACAGGTACTCATGCACACAGGTACACACTGAACACTTTTGCAGGTATCAATAGCAAATTAATGTTATTAATATTAATATTAATAACAGCATCTTTTAATTAAGAGTGAAGAACTCTGGAGAAAGTAGGTCCTGTCCTGACAGTCTTATCTGCCCATGACATCAATTTGTTGGCCTGATTTTCAGCACACCATATACGGGACATAAGTACCAAGAAGGTAGAACTTGCAAAGGAGCAATCAGCGTGTGATTGTAAACAAGTGCTTACCTACCTACTTTGCTGGAGTAAGTAGGCTCAGTAATAAAAGTCTTATTGAGAGAAAGAATTGGGTTTAAAAATTATTCAGCGGGAGTTCTCCTTATGTCCTTTCCCCCATCAAACTGCAGTGATAAATTCAAGTACAAGGGATATCAGGTGTCAGATCAGGGGAGACAAATTTCCCTCTGCTCTTCACTGGAAGTGGATTTTGAGGAGACAGTCTATAATTCGGGTTGCACTTGCTTGACTCATCCACTGTGACTTGTGGAAATGAAAGTTTCTTCAGAAGGTGTCACTTTCTGCCAAAATTTAGTTTCATAGCAAAACAATGAAAAGGAGAATTGAAGCTACCAAAATAAGCATCCTGAAGGGTTTTAAACATTTTTTCCTTTCAAAGTTGCTGCAGATTAATTATAGAAAAAAATTTATCTTTAAACTTAAACTAATTTGACACTACCACAAAGTATTTGTTTATCTAATGTAAATCCAATTTTGCTGATTAGGCTGATTTTTTTTTAAAGTTATTATTCCAGTTTTGGATGGAACAGAGCCTTCTCTGACAGTATCAAGGAATGACAGCAGCAGAGTTCTGCCACATTCAAGTTTCCAGATGGAAAAGGGCAGACAGTTTGGTTTATTTGTGTGAGAGCTGAGTTCAAGGCTTCAGTGGATCTCACAGGTAGATCTTGTGATTTCTCATGTAGAACAACTTCAGTTGCCATTCCTTAGTGCTCATCGATGCCTGGACCTCAGCAGTGACAGAGCAAATGTGCTCTACTCCAGCACTGATGTTGGTCATAGAGGTAAAAATAGACTCATTTAAAGCCTTTTTTTCCAGCTGTGAATTCAGCTGTTGCCAAGAGAGCTCTTAGTAATTCTTGACTTATTTTAGCTTTCATTAAACTTATCAAGACTTTCCAAACAGTCCTTGTAACAAAAGTAGCATCTTGTAATTAATGGCAGTTTGATGCAGTCATCTGAAACTGATGGTGTTAAAACATCTGGAAGTTATTATCACATCCGAATGAATATCACACTAAAAATTAGGATGAGACTAGTATTATATTAAAGTCATTTAAATAACAGGTTCAATAACTGGTATTTTCTTCCATCTTAATCTAGAAACCTATAAAAGCTGCATGTTCTTTAGTGTGTAATGAATTTTTACTGCATCAAAACACTTTCTAATCAACTCAGGCTGGATGATTTATCTACTTTTTATGCTTTTCAGTGCTTTAATACAGAGCAGTCCTCTAAAATAACCTGAAATATTGCATACTTCCTACTTATGTTTTATTTAGGAGGTTTATTTCTGTTTTTTGCTCTCCCCATTCCTCACTCAGAAGCATTCCCAATGTAGAAAAGTTTACTTATTTAAGGCTTGAGGGAGCTGAAAAGGCACTTCATTAGATTTACTTGAGACTCTTCTAAAATAATGGTCATACTTGCACAAGTGTATTTATATTAATGTTCAGTCCAAGGTACCTTGATGATAATAATTTTGAAAGGACAATTTGGCTTACCCACTGGTTAAAACTCAAACTGGAAGTGCCTTGGCTGATTCACTTCTGCAACAGTACAACATATTTGGATTAAAGTTGAGGCCTTGGGATATACTGGACGAGAAAGGCCAAGAGATATACGCATTAGAAATAAACAATTAAAAATTCTCATAAGGATTCTGCGTTGGGGTTTTTTTTCTCAGACTAAATGTATATTTCCAATAGAAAAGAGCAAAAGATTAATTTGAATAAATGTTTGGCTTCACCTCTCCTTGTTTTCCTTTTGCATAAGTGTGAATTGAGCAACACAGCTGAGGCCAATCCAGCTGCACCAAAGGCATTCTGGTCTGTGTACAGGCCCTTTTAGAGGGGACCATACTTTTCCTGTGGCTGCAGGCATTTTTTTCCTAGTGCTGGTGTTCTTCCCCAGATGGCTCATGTATGAAGCTCCACAGGTCTATGTTAGATGATGTCCCAAATGTCTGTGCGGACAATCAGTGTGCTGGAAGCACATGGCAAGAAGAGATCTATGTTTAATGCAGAAGACTTCCTCTGGGATGTGTTCCCAGCAAAACCTGGGGCATGCAGACCAAGTCAGTCTGCGGATGAGATTAGCATTCAGAGAAATGAAGACAAGAGGATGCTTAGCTTTTCTTACATCTACAATCCTTACCGAGAGTGATTAATGGGAAACTGCTGACCTTCTACACATATTCTCTTATGCTCTTCTTTTTCCCAGGAAAATAGGCAGCTAATTACTCCAAATGACTTGGGAATAGACCCACAAAAGGCTTTTAGTACTTAAGTCTTTCCTAAGGCTGAAGTTGTGATCCTTTAAAACCTGTCTTATCTAGCGCTGAGAGCCTGGGCATGTGTATGGATATCTAGTGCAGCATTCATTTGAACTCTAGCTAGATTTAAATATTCCAAGTAGAAATTATGTTTCCAAGCCTTGCAAGCCAGTGTGCCCCTTTCTTGGCCCATCCTTGCATCCTGCTGGCACCCACAAGTTAGATGCCTCTCTGTGTGCTGGTAGAGGAGCCCAATCTGCCATGTCTTTTTACACCACATCAGCCCAAGATTGTCCCAGCATAGTGACAGTCAAGTGGCAGGGCCAGCATGCAGAAGCTGTGTTCTCTTCAGTCATCCTATGGCCTCCCTCTCCAAAACCAGCTGTCCAGCTACTAGATCCAACATCTGCTAAGGCTTCCCCAGCACAGAGGAGTTTCAACAGGCATATGTCCTCTCATGTCCAAAGCACATCTCAGATTGCATTTAGCCTTTAGCTTTATGATTAGAACACTCTGGTTGGAGGGCCCAAGAGACCAAAACAAAAAACCAACCCAAATACCTTGAATTACTTTGAATACCCTTTAACTAACAACCTGAATAGCCTTGGTCTTATTGCCTTGGAGAAAAAGATTAAACCTTAATGATCCAGCTGAGTTCTTATGGCAAATCTTGGCTAAGCATTTACCTGGGGAGAAGGGAAGAGTGGAGGGGTGGGATGTGTGCAAAACTGCCAGGTGGGGATTTGTGGCTAAGAGGTAGGTGCCCATATCCCAAAGTAGGTTGGGATTCATTCTCTTCCCTGTATTTCTGAGTGGTGATATTAAATGTCTCAATGTTCAACATACTAATCCTGATTATCTGACTCTGAGACCTCTCATTTTTTTCTCTCTTCTGCTTTATGGAGAAGTACACCCCATTCTGGTGGTCGGGCTTGCAAAAAGTCAGGTAGAAGAGCACACAGCCCTGAGACACCCACACTTTCTCATTTTTTCACAGGTGGCATTTTCACAATATGGAAACTGAAGTGTAGAGATGAGCTGCATTCACCCATGACCTTGGATGCAACTTTATTGAAGGTTATCTAATAAAACATCATCTCTAATGAGCACAGGCTCACAAAGCATTAGCCCACTATGATTGATTAAATAGATGAGGAAAAGACAGAAAATGAATTTTCTAACAAACGAAGTTATCCTTTTAAACAAAAAATCCCACGAGTTGCATACTGAACACAAGGTGGCTCTTATCCTGGAGAAAACCCTTGGCAACCTCTTTCTGAGCTTAATTTCCATCCAAGTCGGACACCAGCATGTGCTGAAACAGGACATCAACAAAAGAAAAAGGATGTCTATGTGCCTGCAGAGCAGCCCTCAGTGGAGATTTCAGTGGCTATCCTCAACCTGGCAGAACCAGAAAACTCAGGTTAAGTGTGCAAAGGGACATGCAAGAGATAGTGACAAGGTCCTTTACAAGATATTGTCTATTTTTCCTCTTTCTCACTATATAACTAGAATATTCTTGGCTTGTTAGACTCATCTTGATAACAAATAATCTACACTGTCCTTTTTTGCAATATAATACCCTTAAACAAACCTCTTCCCTGTGCACTCACAGAGGTCTACAAGAAAATTATCTTCAAGATCTTCACCAGATAATAAGCCAGAGGGAAACCATAGACTGAATAAATAACATAACACCCAGGAAAAAAAAGGATTAAGGACAGAAGAAGGGAAGAGAAGGATATCACAAAGCAGGCCAAAAAAATCCCAAAGAAATATGCAGCTGAATTAATTCACACATGGATTCATCCTCTTAAAAAGAAAATCAGCTAAAGGAAAAGTGCACTTTCATTGGGGATTATAGAAGGTCAGGTTGTCATTGATAATGATGCCAAGGTAGCAAGGCAAGTGAGGTGTTCAGTCAGAGTGAAAAATGCCATCCCCAAATCAAGAAGTAGGGGTAACTTTTCTAGTCGGACTGCAGGTAAGTTCTTGGTGTAACTCAAAAGACAGTGCTGGGAGCTGCATGGCAGAGCTGGTTAGACCTGTCCTCCAGAATACACTTTTGTGTTTTAAGGCTCACACGAAGAGCTTCCTGCTCTGAGACCAATCTCAAGCTTTCCCTATACACAGTGTTCCCACACCACTATCAGCACAAACAGGGAGAGGCAAGAGTGCATGTCCCTGCATCCACAGAAATGTGTGTGCTGCCATAGCCCTGCTACTCTGCATGCAAGGATCCTTTTGTGCTTTCACCAGGGAGGTGAAGACATCTTCGGTTTTCTTTGGAAAATAAATTCTCATTTTTACCTGACTGCCAGTTCCTCAGGGTAATGTAATACTAATAAAACACTGACTTGTGGATGGACACTAGCCATTGAATTAGCAGTGAATTAAAAAATGTTTCATTCACATAAAAAGTACTGGTGTCCTATTGTCAACCTCACATTGTACATATGCAGTATGATTCCATCTTCCTTGGGATAATCTCTCCCTGGAAGCTTCTCTACTTTCCTGCTGTTTAGCCTGAAGGAAGAATGAGTCAGATGTTCAAAAGACCATGTCCTCCTTTTCCTCTTGCTGTTTCCCTAGGAGAGGAAGAGAAGTCTGAGTGTCCCTGTAACCCTAAGGTCATGCAGGCAGTGGTTTTTGCCAGCAGACACCATTTTATGTATAAAACTCAGGGGCTTTGTCTGCATTTTCAGCAGTGCTCTGGAGGGGACCCAGCTGCAGAACTCTCACACAGCCTGGGGAGACCAGAAGTGCCTCGGGCTGGCCCTGCAATGCTGGGTCACACTAGTGGGCACAGCGAGCCCCACTTAGGCTACTCCGGGCTTTGTGGCCCCTCTCCATGTCCCAGCAGAGACAGGGATGCAGGAGGCTGCTTCAGGTGCTGCTTATGAGGGATGAAGTCCCTCTGAGACACCTGATTCAATGCATTAGGCTTTGTTTCCTGCATGTAACATCAGAAAGAGTAACAGAGCAATGCCTGGCAGGAAAATCAGATGGCAAGGACCAAAGTCTTGTTAGCAAATGTTATACGCTAAAGACAAACTCCACAGAAAACATCAGAAGGGGGAGGGAGGAGGTGTTTTCCTTGTTCTCCCATATCTAAATATCTGTCAACGAAGGTTCTCTCAATCTGACTGAATTACAGGATTTGAACACAGTCCTTAATGATCATTGATAAGGGCAAGGCTGTGCAGACCTGTAAACAGGAAAAAGAAGTCAAAGCTACTATTGCAACTTTGCTACTGGATAGTTTTCCTGGGAAGATTTCACAGTAGAGGCTGCAATTTACTGCACCTTTCCTGGAGATCATTTTCCTCCCAAAGCACACAGTATTGATTGCTCCTCATCCCCTCCAAATCCCATCATTTTGAATGAGTCTTTTACATTGTTTCCTAAAATAAGTAATGGTGTCTGGAAAGTGTGGGAGAAGGAGGCCTTGGAAAAACACATTCTTCTGAAAGCAGAAGCTAGGCAAATTCAACTTGAAATTGAAGTGTAATTAATCATCAGTGAAGCATTGCAACAACTCAGAGAGAGATGTCTGTAATTTGAAATTTTTCTCACTGTATTTTAAATCTCTCTGGAAGAGACAACTTAATGAATTCAAGTCAAGACTTTTCATGCAGGAGTTGATGAGTAAACACTAGATATGGTTCATACTGTTAAATGACCATAGATTTTGTAGATTTAGAAATTATTATTTTTCTAAAATCAATGCATGAACTCCCACAAAGATTTACTCTGCAAATCAGAGGAGCATCAGGGCTGAGAACAATGCATGTGTATGGTCAGGCAGCTCAGAATGACAGCCACAAATGTGTAAAGGACCCCAGGCACTCATGAACTCTTGCTTTGTTTGCTAGCCTGGACTAGACATGTGGTTTGCAACCTTTTTTCACCTGCAGACCCCTACATACTTTTCTTTAAGCCTCTCTGCTGTGTACTGCAGCTTGCTTAGAAATGGTGTGCTCTTCTAATTACTGTATCTGTATGCTGTAGAAATAGCCACGTGAATGGGTTTATGGATCTGAAAGTCCTCAAAACCACTGACTTTTTTCTCATCCCATGATTTTTCATGCCCTGTTTCTGTTCTGCTGCTCTCTTTAGTCTTCAGAAGGCATCTATATTTGCCCATATACAACAGAATTCATCCAAATCCTGTTGGATTCTCTGAAGTCCTAAAGTTTTATTCATATAACAGAGAACATCTTGTAAAGAGAGCAAAAATATCCCAATAAGCCTGCAGAAAGCAAAATTAGGTGATTTTATTCAAATTGGAGGAAAAATTCATTCTGCTTAACTCTGCTTGTCACATTTATATGTCTCATTTCCTAGCTCTATAAAAGCTCCAGTGTGTACTGAGGGTACTTTGTTGTTACGTTGTCTGCCAGACTGATATAAACAAAAATACATTCACTAATTACTTCTTTTTTTGGCTGAGTGTAATGCCTGCCAAGACAGTGATGCACCCTTGCTGTCCTCTCCCTTTTGCCTGGTCGGTTGTATCTGTGTAGGAAGTTGATATTTAAGATGGCCAAGATGTTGTAAATGCATAAAGCAATTAGAACAAATGTATCCTGTCTCTCTCTTAGACTTTTTTTTTTTTTTTTTTTTGCCAGGAAGCCAATATTTAATGAAGCTTAGCATTATCTGACAGCCCTTCAACTTTCCTCTAATTAACTTGCAGCTCTTTGAATAAAACCTTTCAACACAGTGGGACTGCCTGTAAATGCAGTATTTTGCTGCCACTTCAGAAGACTTTGACCTCTTTGGTGTGGCTGGGAGGCCAGCTCTTTAGTTTCTCCATGAATTGTTCTTTCCCTTGTGAGCTGTATTGGAGCACTTCTCTAAGCAGAAATTTATTGTCCTTTCATGAAAATGCTTAGCAGGATATTGCATATGGTCCATAATTCAAAATACTTTTGTGTATCTTACGAAGCCAGATCCCTTGTATTTGCCTGCTGCAAATCATGTTCTCCCTTCTGAACAGTGACCAAAATAATGGTGACCAACTTCAAAACCTAGCTGGAGTCTCTGGGATCCTCTGTTTTTTCAAATGTGTGTTGCTCTCTGGTCCAGATAGAGCTGAATGACAACCCTTGGATGATATTTTGAGAAATAAATATCTTTATCCCTGCTTCATCATATCCTATATGTAAAAACCTTCCTAACAGCAAAAGGATCAATTAGAGGAGAGTATGCCCAGTAATTGTCCCCTGCAGAGCAATAACTTTTATGCTCCTTCTTAGTGACCATTTCTCTTTGAATTCTGCATGTAATGTAGAGGTTAAAAAAAAATTCAGTGAGGATGGACTGAATCTCAACAGATGCAGAGTGCTACCTATTTTCAGCAGTGAAGACCAGCTATCCTTGCCAATTACTTGTATTTCAAGGTAGGAACAACTGTGTACATTCCTAAAAAATGTGGTTACTTGACACCACCTCTCACAGCACATGCTACTTGCTGTAATAGACAGGTGAGGCAGACTGTAAAGCTGTTTGCTTAATGGCTTGTTAACTATCCCTTATCAGTCATGTTTCTCTTCAATATAGCTTAAAACTCACCCTAAAAGCTAGCCTTAATGTTTCAGAAAAGAAGCCATGTTGATAGTTCTAGCATAGTTCCCTGATACCACATTTGCCAACACCTTTGCCATAACAATGCTTTAGTATTTTGTCAGTCCATAACCACTAATGTACAGCTCAGCTGTGTAGCTTACTGTGTTTATACTGGAAAAAAACCCCAAACCTTCATGGATATTTGAAAGTTCTTTTTGTGGTTGTTCCAGTCTCTTTTGAGGATATTGGTTAATAAGTCATGCTTATACAGCTCTGTTTTTCCTTGTAAAATTCATCCTACCTTGTCAGCTTTACTGCCAGTGAGACACTCAAATTCTTGAGCATACAGTTGTTTTTAAGAATTACAGCCTTCTGTACCATCAATATTCAGTGCTGATATTCGACTCCTCTTTTGGCTTCTCAGAGTATTCCCTTCCAGGCAAATACTGCTTTATTTGTCATCCAACAGCTGAAGTCACTAGTAGACTTCCCATTCAAAACACTGGCATGCTTCAGACATTTTTTGTTTTCTAGGAATTGGTTTTGCCACACAATAGACCCCTTTTTCTTTTTCCCTCTTTTCTTTTTGGGAACGGACATGGTCTCAGAGCTTTGCTGGAGTTCCCTTTGATGCAGGTTATATTTTCCCCTACTTTCATAGCTGAATATTCATGTGCAGGGTGAGAACGTAGAAAAATAGATCCTGGGCTAATGAGCTGAAATGCAGGAAAGGAAAACAAGCCTGATACGAGGAAGTTTTCTGAATACTGAGGTCCATTGACTCACAGAACAGTCTTCAAAGACAAGGATAAAAGCCATGATAAATGACACCTTTAAACTATTTAGGAGTAGAGTTTACTGAGAGTTTTTCTTATGAAAGGCAAAATGTGAGCCCTCTGAAGGCAGGATTCCTCACAAAAGTGCATCAGCTGCGTTTGGTAGTTTGGAGTTTCCGCTCAGACACTGCTGGAGAAGTTGTACTATTGATCTCCTCATGGGCAACAGTTTTGGGATTGCTCATCTGCAACCACTTTCCACAAATACTAGATATTGGTACAGAGTTAAACAAGACCAGGACGAGAGGACACACTGGAAAACTTGGACCTGAGGCTCAGGAGATCAGTGTGAGTGTCTGACAGGAAGTCTTGGTCTGTTTCAAGCATAGCCAAGCCTTGAACAGAATGGCAGAATGAAGGAGGTCTGGAGGTCATCTGGCCCAACCTGTCTGCTCAAGCAGAACCATCTAGACCTGGCTCCCACCACTGTGTACAGACAGCTTTCAAATATCTCTAAGGGTGAAAACTCCAAAACCTCTCTGAGAAGCCTGTATCGGGGCTGGGACATCCACACAGGAAAAGGAATAAAATTTGTATTTCTGACATTGCTTTTCCAGCTTGCCACTGTTTTTCTTATGTTCCAGTAGAAAGGTTTCTTGTAAAGATAGTATCCATCTAGCTTCATGTTGAGAAAAGTACTTGGAAGGTACAGAAAAGTAATTTAGTCCTCATGTTTTCAGAACTTCAAGGACAATTATCTCCACAGCAGTGGGATACAGGCGCTTCTTTCAAGAATATCAACCTGGCCATGCATATGAAGAGCCTGGGAATGAATAGACAGACCAAGGGATCAAAAAGAGCAAGCATTGCTTGAATGAGCAACTCTGCAACATATTCCCTGTTCTCCCATAATTCTTTAGCCTCAGATACTCTGGATTTTGGGTCCTTTGTCTTATTCTCAGATGAGAAACTGGATTATGGAGGCTTAATACTAAAGTAAATATGCTGGCAAGACATAGGATCCCATTGAACAGTTGTTGAAAGCAGAGTATTCTTGTCCTACTATAGAGGGGCTCAGTCAGAGTAATTAATAATCTGTCATTAATGCCTGGTTGCATTCTGTGTAGAAATCTAATAACATTACAGAAACTGTAAGATTACTTGAAGACATTTATAACCAGCAGCCTGTACAACATTTGGTGTGAGTTCATCAGGATCACATCCCGCCGTCAGCTTCAGAAAGAGCCTTCACATTATTTTCGTGGTCCATATACACAGTGCTCTTTTGGGGATGAACCTAAAATCTTTGAGTGAAGAACCCAAAATCCAAGCCTCTAAGCAGAGCCACCAAATACATTTACATTCCAAATCTGAATAATAAAATGGAGAAAAAAATGCTGAGGTGCCTGTCCTGCAGGAAACCCTATAATGAGAACTGAGGGCATCATTCACAAGAGAAGCTCTTGTCATTGGTACTAAAACTCTTTTGGCCAGGAAGCATCCTGAGTGTATGAGAGAAAATGAGCACCAAGAGAAATACACCATTAAGAAACAATTCTGACTGTACGTATTTAACATGTAACCTTCTATTTCCTAGCTTGCAATGAGAAACTTGATCTTGAAGTCTCAATGTACAATTCTTGGGGTTATTTTAGTACTATGCTTCCTTATTGCCATGGTTGCACAGTCAATTATGGACCAGCATATAATTGTCTGTTTTCCCAAAAGCTGAGAATTCAAAAAGAGTAGTGTGTGCAGGCACTGCAGGGTGTTCTATATGACAAGTATTTTATGTTTCCTGATAAATTGCAAGGGAAACCTTTGAGGACTGCTACTAACAAGCACAAATTTTGGAAATTCCCTTCTGCCTTTGCCTTAGTTGGCATTATCTAATGTGTGTCCCACAGGAAGAGAAAGAAAAAAGTCATCCCACCTTTTTGAACAACCCTATGCATCACACTTACCTAAACAACAGATCATATTTCCAAAGTGATATGGTTATGATAGTGGTATCAGCAGAGGAACCAGTGTGACTCACAATTTGTCTTTGGGGATGCTGCCTTCAAGAGTCACTTGCATGACTGGACACCTTACACAATCACAGTCCTTTTCCTACAAAGGATGCCCTTCAGAGAAGGTGTTACTCAGAGAGCTTTTCATCCCACAGGATGACTCAGATCTCAAACTGCTTAGGGAGCCCAAACTTCCCAACAGTGATGATGTCACCTTGTTGCCAGGGACAAGAAGCCATGGTAGAAGAAAAACATGGATAGAGAGCTACTGAGAAATCAATATGTTTTTACGTTCTACCTCCTCAACCACTAAAGCATCCCCCTCTGCAATTTCAGGTAATAGCAAGGATTGTTGTTTGGAGGCAGAAGGACATGTCAATTCTTTTGTTGCCCAGATCACACTTTCCTGCTTTTTGAAGATAGATGCAGTGTCAGCAATTCTCCAGTTAAATGAATTCTTTCTATCCTTGATAGAAGTCTTAAAGCTTCTTATGGTGAGTATGCCAGTCTGTTAAGGTAGAGGTGATCTGACCCCTAACATGAGGACATTAATATCTCTGAGTACTGAAATCACCTTAGCCCAATTTTTTCATGTCATCCAAGGCGAACAATAAAAGGAAAGCTATGAAAAGGTTTGCAGGCTTTTGCACTAAACTCTTTCAAAGCTTACCTGCATGGGAAGTTGTAATGTACAACAGACTTACTGGGTTTACAGACCATCTGTCACTCCTTCCTGACAGCTCAGCAACGTGACAGAATGCAGAAACCAAAGTAAAGCTTTTAAAGATTTAGAAAATGAGTTAATCTTTGCAACAGTCATCACGTTATTGTGAATTACTTAATTGTTAACTGTTAAATTAAATAGCATCTGAAAGATGCCATATGTTTTCATCTATTTCAGATGTCATGGACTGCATGGAACGTGCACATCCTTGAGATTTCTCAGGTGCCAAAACAACAAAGATGATAGATGAGCCAAGGATAAAGAAAAGGAGGGACTATGGGCCATTAAACAGATGTGTTGAGGTTCTCCTGCCCTTCTCTGTAAGGAGCTGTGGCAAGAACTCAGATCAACCCACCCAGCCAGGCAGACACTGGGAGCCAGTCACCCTCAGGCCTGGTCTTCCTCAGGAAAGAACCAAGTTCTAGGAGACATAACTGGATGAGAGCTTTGGATGTTAGGGGTGGGAAGTTTACTGGACTTAACCTGAATACTACTGTGAAAGGCAGCACCAATATTTCATGACTCCTATTCTTTCCTTAAAGTCTATTTTCTTTTAAACACACATGAAGCAAGTGGAATAATTCGAAATAATTTCTTCTTTTTTTCTCCATTTTAGTGCATTTCTTACTAACCTATATCAACTAATTATAAACACAACAACTAAAACTTCATGATGAATCCCTATAAAGCTGAGCAGTGCTAGGAGTAAGGCTGTCACTTTAGCTTCAGTTCAGTCTCCTTAGACCTATGAATCCAGCTGTGGTCTTTAACTATAGGATAGCTGTTCTTCCCCTGGATCCTGCATTGTCACTGCAGATATGTGTGGAGTAATGTGGCTGCCTCTCATTGCTCAGTGTGTTGGCACTCTGCCTCATTCATCATGGGCTACTCAAGCCATGCCCTGGTGATAAGGTTATTCATTTCATCCAGCGCTTTTCTTTAGGGCTGATCACTGCTGTGACACAAACATTAGTCAATGCACTGCTGTAGCTCCTCATCAAGGAGTCTCTGCTGTACAATCAGGGAGCAGAGTCACAGCAAGATTCCTAATTTTGGATACCCATTTGAGGTTTATGTTATAATTTTCTTCCGCAACTGTTTAAAGTTGCATAACACTGTAGATACTTAATACGCAGCTGGCTTTCATTTCAGCTGTAACTGTAAGACAGTTGTTGATAATCAGGCTGGATGTAGAGAAAATACATCCAGTATGGCTGCTTCTTTTTAAATGCCATGTTTATGTATCTTTCCTGGCAGTATGCACAGAGCAGTTGGTAAAGGCAGTGCAAGACCCCCTTTTCCAGGACAGCCTACATGTTTTCACTTCTCTTCTCTCGGAGAAGCATGTTATCCAATATTGATGAAACAAAACTGCCAAATTGTTCTGATCCCTTTAACAGCACTCTGACACCCTTTCCTTGCACATCCACCAAGTGGATAAATAAGCCTACAAAAACTTTGGACTCTTTAGATAGGTAAGGGCTGTGAACAGCATCCTATGATTCTCAGTGTTGCTGGAATAACATCTACAGTCTGACCATCTGACCATCCTGCTGTTCTAGGTGTACACAAATCACCATTTTGCCTCTTCGGCGGGTGACTTTCAGGTACTTTGTAACCCCCTTCCTTGTTATGAAAAAGAACAATCCAGTCCCAGTGGTGTGAAGGAAGAAAAAATATTCTCTAGTCTGGTACCTGATGTTGGCAATGTGTGGAGCAGAAACCAGGCTGTGCTGTGACACCCAGATGTTGTTCAGCCTTAGTGATGCCAAATCAACTGTGGGTTTCTTCTTAGCAGTTACGAAACACCTGCAGGGAATCCATAATTCCAGTTTCATCGTGCACTGTGTTTGCATATGGATGAGATGCTACCACGCAAGTGCAGGTATGTGACTCTAAACCCCCAGCTCATCCACACATTGGAGGAAGGAGGTGCCCTGTAGCCATGGAAGCTGGCTGTGTGACACCCAGGAACTACCACAGACACGGAGGGTACCCTTGTACACCTTGCACCATGGAGTAGGAGGAATGTGGGGACTTCTCTGAAACTAATTAAAGAGATATGTTTGAAAATGCAACAAGATAAGGTAGTGTACATGCCACTAGACTAAGGGATGGCCACCCATGAGACCATAGGGCCTCTCCCTCACACTCTGGCCCAAACAAAATTTCTGTACTCTGGCATCTGAAGCTTTGAGGATCTGGTTGTAAAGGGAAGTTTTGTGACAGTGTCCTTTGAAGCATCAAGAACAGCTATCAAAAATTACAGGTGTCTATTTTGGTTTTTTTTTTGCCCTGGATGTGGATGTAAAAGTACCTTTGAGCCAATGAATAATTCTCAGCTTTGTGTAGGACTTTTTTTGGGTTTTTTTAGGTTGCTGGGTTTTTTTACTCTACCTTTTGCTTTCAAAATAGTTTTCAAATTCCCTCAACAATTTTCACATTCATGCCTCATAATTGTGGCACTTTAAAAATATTAATGATAACTGTCACTCATGAGATGAAGGTTACATAAATGCCTCTTAGGTAACTACAAAATTCTGCAAACAAAGAGCTCCAAGTTTTTCCCCAATGAATGTTTCTTTGGAGATTCAGAAGCTGGTATTTTTACTGAACTTGTTCTGCCTGTGGACAATCATAATAGCTCTCAAAAAAGTAATCCACACCAAAGCTTTATAGCTCAAAGCACAAGGCTGCAGGAAATCAGCTTTATTTTGCTGTTAATGGAAAGAGGCAAAATCCTGCAGTAACTTAACTGGTTTGGGTTTTGGCTGTTGTTTATTTTATTTTTATTTTTAAATGATTGAAAGAGATTAATAAAATTCAGGAGACAGAATGAACTTGTACTTCCTGTGAACATGAAAGGGCACTGTATACTAACAGCAGATTTTTGTGATAACCATAAAGCAGAATTTAATGAAATTGCTTCAGAGAAATGCAGCAATAAATACAAGTAATGAGCCAGGAAAAGAAGCCAGGAGGCAAGGTGCTTCCACAGATATGAGTCTATAAGTGCATTAGTGGAAGGAACAGTGGGATCTTGGAGACAAAATTGCTTAAAATTATCAGAGATGAGAACAGAAGCAATTTGTACTAAACTCCACCAAGAAATCTTCTTTTTTTCCCTCTGGTTATATTTGAATATCTGCACTTTAACAGAAGTCTGTAAAGACAAAAATGGTAGTTAAGTCACTATGTTTTTACTGTCAGCCAAAGTATCTTCAAAGGCTGATGTGTGAAATGAAGTGAGCTTTCCACACCTCATGCACTGTGTTACCAACCAGCACACAAAATACAGCTCTCCTGAAGAAACATCAGTCTCAAGATGACCATAGCTGGAGTTTTGCATTAAAATATGCATCAGTTTGAGATGGGACCTGCATTAAATGAACCAGTAGCTCTCCAGTGCTTGCATCATTCCCCTCTCACAGAGACACTCCAGAGGTATACAGGTGGTAGAGAGCAAAGCAGAGTGCCAGTCTCCTTTCTTCATGGCTTTTGTGGAGACAGAAGAGATGGGTGAAGGAGCTGTGCACCCTCTATATTTACACCCACTAGTTGCAATTTGCTGAACAGAGGTAGCACAAACACATCAAGTTTGTGATGCTATCCCTACCCCCTAATGTTTTACTCGCTGATACTTGCAATTTTCTAGGCAGCTCCTGTAGAAGATTCAAAGAAATGAGAGGACTGTCAAAGTAGCTGCCTCCATTTGTGCAAAGGCAAATGCACATCTCCATGCAGTCATTTGGATATCTTACTAAATTACCTTATCTGGAAGGATGTGTGAAAGTCTGCATTGATAACTCACAGCATATATTACACTTAAGATGCCTAGCCCATATGCAGTCAGTGTGTGAAGGCATTCATTTCTACGACATGGAGCTGAATTAGATCATCATATGCAATGCATACATCTCCTGGGCTGTAGACTGTGGGAAGCAGAATAAACAAAATATTTTAGAGAGGACATGGAAATAAGACACTTCCCTGAAATCAGAGTCACTGCACAGCATGGGGCACAGACGTGACAAGCCCTGGCTGTGACACCAAATGGCTTTGTAAAGTTCTGTGCTACATGATTTTTAGGAGAAGACTCCAAGGATCACTCTCACCCAAAATAAATTATGGGAAGGACTCTTGCTTAGAACTGCTGTCTAGAAAGTTATAACAGCCAGCCTGTGAAATTAGGAAGCCAGCAACAGTAATTATTTTCCTAGAAGAGAGAAGGGGTTTTGAAAGGCATTATATGCCCGTAAGCACTCCTGAAAACCGAGACAGGTTTCTGTGTCTAATTGGTTAATTATATGTAATTTCAGTAGGTACGGATGTTCCATTTTCTGGAACTGATCTTTTTTCTGTGGAGTGCTAATGGAGGTTAGAAGAAAAATACATTAAGCAAGCTGCTGTGTAAAAACCTAAGCAGACCCTTCAAAGACCGGGAGTGCTGCAGGATACCTCTAATTACAGATCACTGACAACCAGGGACTGAGAGCGCTTATGTTCATTCTTTTCAGACTTCTCCAGTGGTTTCTTCACAGTATGTATGAATGCTAAAAACTTTAGATTTCACAAAAAAAGAGGAAGACAAGCATTAAGTACAGTTAATCTATCAGTTAAGACAAACCCTGAGCATTGTATGCATCCTGCCACTTTCAGACAACCGATGTAGAAAGGTTGGGCAGTAAGTAGGACAGCAAAAAAGAAAAGTTTCCATCACTCTCAGATGGAAATGGCGATGATGGGAGATTCCCTGGTCCTTGTGAGCATGAGGCTGCATTCACTCCCAGCACCATGTCTTTTCTAGCTCGAGGTTTCCACTGATTATTCCTCTCGCACAACTTTCCTGCAGAGCCGTGTGCCAGCGATGCCATCTGCTGGCTAAACCTGCACTGTCCGCAGGAGTGAGCAGAGGCGGCGGGGCCGGCAGTCCCCATGGCAGACCCTTTTCTGCCCCTTGCCTTCTCCCCCGGGAGGGCTCCTGTGCCTGGGGCAGCAGCAGCCGGCGCTGGGGAGGGAGCTGCTGTGGCAGGGGTGAGGCAGCAGATCCCGATCTCAGTCTTCGAGCCAGAAATGTGTCCAGTTACTCCTGTCCCACGTCTCTCAATGTTCTGTCTTTCAGTCCTGGTTCATAGGGTTTGGGGGCTTTTTCGTTGTCATGCTTAACGGGAAAGAAATGCCATGCCTGTCCACTGCTCTGCTCAGCTGTCCAGGCACACGGAATAACAGACAAAAAGTCCAGACTGTGCACAGGGATCAGGCACAACCCCCTTTTCATATCTCAGGAAAAGAGGACCTCTCTGTGCTGTGTCCTTTGTTGGAGCTTTGCACGTAGCAGTCCCCCTTTTATCCAGGATAAGCATTCAAAACAACTACAGTAATTGTTATGGAATGAGGTAACTGAAAGTGGAGAGCATATGCAAAACCCCTCCAGGAACTGAGCTGAGGGTGTTTGCATCAGGTATTTCTTTTGGACTCAGATGTCTGTATACATGAGCCAAGAACAGACAAGTATCTCAAAAACGGTGAAGGGCATTCAGGGAAAGAAGCCAGGAAACATTAGGTAGCTCTGGGGTCTGGATTTTTTTTTTTTTTTTTTTTTTTTTTTATGGGGGATACATGTTTTACAGACAGACAGAATCACAGTATTTTGGTCACCCACATCTCTGTCCATGGAGTTGCTAAAGAGGCTGGGAGCCTGGTCTGGGAGAAAGAGAGGCTCAGAGGCAGAGGTGAGAGGACTATCTAGGGAGTAATGTGGAGAGATTAAGAAACAGTTGTTTGTTTTCTTAGGTAAAATTGGAAACTCTTGTAGGACAAAGAGGGAGGGGATCAGGCATACAAAAAATTATGTGGTGGATTAAAATGGATTAATGGATTTCTTGCCATGCTCATGGATGGTATGGATGCTGAGAATTTGCTTGGCACCACCAGCACTTACTGCCCCAAGGCAGCCCCCTGGGGCTCCCCCTGCCCCTGTCCCATGACCCCATTTCAGTCACCAATGGCTCCAGTCCCTGCCCCAGGGATGCCCTAATCCAAACATCTGGTCTTATGTCCTTAGGTACTGAGGCACAATCAGTGAGAAAATATTAGTGAACTGAAGTCATACAGTCTTGCTAGATAAATTGGGTGAGAGGAAGGCTTAGATTCACCAAAAACAAGAAGGATCTATCCCAAAGCACCAGGGATAGCAAAGGTAGAGAATGAATTTATTTCATTCTAGGAGGGAATCTGTACTTGCTTCCATCACCTCTAACAAATATATCCCAGTAGCCCAACTGGTAGACAATATTTTTCATGTGTTTCCTTCTGTTCCTGCACGAAAAATAAGCAATTTCCTTGCCATGGATTGAACTGTTTGGGGTTGTGTTTGTTTGTTTTCTAGTCTGAGAAATAATAAAAGCAGTTATAGCTTGAAAGAGAGAAAAAGCTACTTCTCAACTTTTGCTCTATGAGGGAAAGGTTTTGTTTACAGTTGTTTCGCTGACTGAAGAAATGACTGGGAGCTGCAGACAAAATTGCCCCCTTCTAGTGGTCAGCAAACAAAGGGACTGAGCTGGTACTTTCAGAACCTGAGCAGTGCTCCATCTTTTCTATGAGACAAGTGAATAGAAATAATCCCAGGGAAGTCAGGAAATGCTCGCACCTTGTGCTCACCACTCTGATTATCTGAGGAGCAGAAATACACTGGTCAACTATTCTGAACCGATGGGTGTGGACGGAGTTATTTCAGAAAGGGATGTCCATAGTCCTCATTGAAGAGCCTTGGAAAAGCAGAGGTTCTGCCTACCGACTTGTAGGAAAAATAATGTATATACAGTTGTAAGGGACAGAGAGTCTGTCAGTCTCAGTCACTATGCTTGGCTGGAGGGTGAAAAAGCTGAATCAAGCACAGGGGTGATGCTCCTTCAAGAGAGGCCTGGGGAGAGCAAAGCAGCTGCTGGGAGCTTTGCCCCATGCAGAAATTCCCAAAACCAACTGTTCCTGTTTTGGCACAATTATATAATCAGAGAAAAATCCTGCAATTCCCTTTCCTCAAAATAAGGTAATAAAAATGCGGTCTCGATGACAAAGAGACAAGCCTATACTTGTCCTATTCATAACATCTTTCCAAGGTCTGTATGAACTTCTGTGATTCAGAGTCAGTGCTTTCATGAGACAAAGAGCTGCTTTAGCTGCTACTGCTGCATTTTTCAAACCACAGAAAGAAAAGCTCCAGGGATTTCAAAAGCCGTAGACTCGGCAGAGACTCCACTGTTTAATTTGTGAAGTGAGACAGCTGACAGATTACAAACTCAATTTTACTTCACAGTCACTAAAGCCATGAATCTAGTGCTGTGTCACTTGAATCAGTGATGATTAATGAGTTTCAAGACCTTTAAAAGTGGAAAGGGAAGTAGTTTAGAAAGTCAAGGCTTCACCTGGCATAGAAAAGAGACAAGACCTTGTTGCATGGTGACATGAGTCAGGTATTCTCCAGCACTGAGGTAGGGCTTGAGTAAGGGTTACTGTGTTGAATGAGGATATAAGAATTTGAAATATTTCTCTTCCCAGAAATAGTTCACTGCTGTCATTTTAAAGAGAAGTGGACTCCCCTAGGCATCCTAGAGAGCAGTTTTGCATCAAATGTTGCCTGGTGCATGAAAGTGAGTATCCCTTGGAGCAGTGAGCAGAGCAATGTGTCAAGGAATGACAAATAATTGCTCAATGTGCATAGAAATAACTCCTGGGAAATTTTACCCAAAGCCTGCAGGATTCAGGCTGGAACTGCTGAGCAAGGCAGTCTCCATTTTGGCAAATACAGTGCATGTGTTAAGCAAGAAAAAGTGGATGCAGGAGCATCAAGTCTCAGACCCATGATACTCAAGAACATGCGTCTGATGGGAATTGAGCATATCCCATATTAGGCATAGAAGTACTCTCTTTTTCACCACTAACCTGCTGTTTTGCAGCCAGTCTGTCCCATTTTGTTAAATTACTAAAGTAAAATTTATTTCCTTCTTAGTCATCTTGAAGAGAATTCATGTCAGCAGACAGGCAAGAGGACATTCTGTGCATACGCCCCTAAGCTGTGCGTTACATTTACTAGATTTGCATGTCTGTGGTTTCCAGTTAAGAGAAAATATAAAACAACAAGAAAGGGACAGGACAGCTATGGACCTTTGCACACTACTGCAAAAAGAAGAACTGTGTCCTGGGATGTGGCTGATCCCACCTAGAAACTGCAAAGATTTATTGCATCAGACATATTCCAGTAACACTAAAGATCATTTTCTCCCTTAAATCCATTGTTTTGTTTTGTTGAGGTGTTGGCTTAGTTCCACAGTTTCCATAAGCAGTTCTGTATCCAGCAGAAACATCTTGTAAAGCAATTTGCTGGCACTGCCCTCGCCCTTTAAGCTGGTCTTTGTGGGCAGGGACTCCCAGAGCTGCATCCAATGGAGAGGGAATGGCTGTCCTTCCACACCTCCCCAGCCCGACAGCGTACCCAAGGGCACTGACAGACACCTGCTGGACTTCTGACCACACAGGGACCACCACTCTCTCACCTCCAGTAAAGGGTTCCTGCTGTGTAGGAACACACAATTGCACCAGAGCATTGCATGTGCCTTTTGCTGAGTTGGGAGGAGAAACAAACTTATGCAAATCAGTTTAAAAAAAATCAAAACCAAGCTGAAGACAGTGATCATCTTAATTTACATCTTTTCCTACTCTGTGGAATCTCGATCTCCTTTTCACTAACCCTCAAGTGAGGAAAGAAGGAATTTCAAGAGTCCAGCTCTACATTAAAACATCAACAAAAGGCAATATTTGCACAGCATTGGCATTTTAGTCTCATCTTTACTATAGTTATATTTGAAGAAACTATTTTGTTCACTGCCTGCCTGCAGGTGGGATTGCAAGCAACTAGAATTCAAAACTCCATAGTATCAGTCAATCCACAAAATTAGGGCTATCATTTAAAAAAATAAATTAAAAACTAACAAGCAAAAGAGTATAAACTATTTATTTCTGAGAAAATATCCTACAAAACCATGGCTTAACTACCATTAAACTGTTAACATAAAAATAGGAAAGAATCTGATAAAATATATTCCTGACAATCATTTAAGTCCTGTATTACATTTTGAATGGTTTCAAATATAGAAAAAAATCCAAACCTCACCTATAATGAGCTTATTCAGTTTGCACCTTGTACAACTTTTACAGTTTAAAACTGAATAAGTGTTGATGCATAAAGCTGTAATTCACTAGTGTTGATCACAATTTTTATGAAAATAAATAAGTAAACACAGTGAGATGATACAAGCTGAGCTTACAGAATTCATCCTAATTACACTTGGGCAGAGGAATTCAAGTAAACAGAGTCATACCATGAAATTTTCATAAGAAAAGCAAGCTGGAAGCAATACCCTCACCTGGTTCTCAGAGCAACTTCCTCCTGGTTTTAGCATTACTCCTCTAAATCCATTGCCTGAAGTTACAAAATAAGATGCCTAAAGGCAAAAGTAAAATTAGTATGTACAAAAATGTTTCTTCATCATCTAGAATATAATAAGATGGATCTCCAGCTTTCCACTGTGTCACCAAAGCAGGGATTCTTCACACTTTAATCTCCAGAAGTTAACCACTAGGTTCATTGTCCATTACTTGCCTGTTCAGTGCAGATTCAGCTTAACCAAGACACTGATTTTAGAGGATATACCTTTCCCATCCCAGATACCTGCTTTTATTCAACCTCTGTGAAAACAGATGTCTACTTTTCTTCCTGGGCAGGAGGGAAACATTATAGAAGGCCACCTTAAACCAGCCAGTTAATTTTTACATGGCTCAAATATGTGTGGTGGATTGGGTCAGAAAAGTGACACATTCCCATGTGTCTCTATCACCAGAGGAGTTACAGACCTAACCACATTTGTCATTTTGTCCCATTAGGGTATAATTTAGTGTCCCACAACCCAAACAGAACTGTCCTGTATTTGGTCAGCACAAAGGAATCCAGCCACTACACTGGATACTTACAGCCAGCCATATGTTGTGCAGACAAGGATTTTAATTGTGAATTACATCAAATAGCATACAGGTAGCATTTTATCTCTCCTCTTTAACTTCCCACATGCACAAGGAAGGCTGGCACTGCGCACACTGGCACAGTGGTGAACACCAAAATAAGCTTTCATATATTCAAAGGCTGCCAGTCTCTCCACTTCTGAGATGAGGACTGTATCTCTCACTGCGGGTGTTAGTGATGACATCAGTATTTGCACTCCCAGCCCACTCTTACGGAGTCTCCACAGCAAAGTGGAAAAGGATCTTCAGAAGCACGGACGTGCATGGCTGCCCCTTCAGCTCAGGGGTGACATGGCAGCCCCTCAGTGAGCTGGGCATGCTGCTGCTCCCAGGTGATGCAGATGCACTTTGGTTTAGAACTCAAGAAGAAACAGGGTGATGGGAAGAAGAGCTGGAGTCTCAGCACCCTTGCTCCTACACAGATCAAGCATCTGATGTTCCATGGAGAACACCCAAGTGGTCACAACTGCACTTTGGCTTGGGGCAGCAGGACCCGTTTCTGAAAGGGAAAGAAAAATGCCCAGTGTTAAAGTTTAGCTGGAGGAAATATTTGTTCTTATGAGCTCAGTGGAATAAGAACCACATACGTCATACACTAACTGCTCAGCAACGGAGCAGGGGGCAGAAATTGTCCACTAATTTTCAAATTTGGAATGGACTTTGATTTCATTGTTAGTTTCATGATCACACATTAGAGGTGTTATTATTTCCACTTCCATGGAAAATGCTATGAATGAGGTAGCAACTCCCTAAGAAAAAAATATTATCTCACTCTTAATTTTTTCTTGGGTGGAGAAAGGGTGTAGAAACTTGTTTTTCTGATGCACATTGAAAAATGCTTAGGAAATATCACCTAATTTTAGTGCAGAAATGGGGAGCACTCAATGCCTGCTACTGATATCCTGTTAGCCTGTGTCCTTAAAAAATAACATGCTACAAGGAGAAGATGTGTAGTTCTGAAGTGTAGCTCCTCTATGTCTCAAAGTATCAGGAGTAGTTGATTTTAATGGATAATTAAAAACTTTTGCCCCACTCTTATTGCACTGTAGGGAGCTGACATCAGCAGTGACCTACTTGCTGTCATGGCAGAAACGCTTGTTTCAGATGCTGGCCTAAATGCAGATGATGGTTGGTGCTTATCTATCTGCAGTGTGATACCCTTAGAAAATAAATAACTTCTGCCTTACTTGCCAAGTGGGTTCAGTTGAGTTCCCTCCCCTGACCCGTGGTGGCGTGGGCACAGCCCTCACCCCTCACAGATGACAGGCGCGTGAGCACTGCTTACAGAGAAAGCTCTCTGTAGCTCACCCTGGTGTGCCTAATGTTTACATGAAATGCTGTTAGTGCTGGGCTGGGATATGTGTTTTCTTTGGAAGGGGTTGTCAACCACAAGACCTCTGAAACTATGCCAGAGAATCAAGAGATCTATTTTAAAATGTTATGCTAATTTTCTCTGCTTTCAAGGGGGCTCTCACATCACATTTCCAAGCTTCACCATGCAACCATGCAGGATTGTTTCTTTCCAAATGGATTTGGTGGGGATGATGGCAGTGAGGACTGAGTAAGTTGGTCAGTTCTGTAATTCCTAGACCCGAACTTTACTAGAGACCAAAAATCACCATAAATTATCATTGCAAACATTGGCAACACTAGTGATGAAAAAAGAGTCAACAAACCTTGCTGTTATTAAAGGCACCATTTTGAACATTAAAAGGATCAAATGTGGAGTAGGAAATGTTTCAGCTCGTCTGGGAGGAGAAGTCCAGTTATTTTTTGATGCTGCTTGTATCCAAAGCACCTCCTGATGCACAGGCGGCACAACTGCATCAAGGACAGTGGCCCTGGAGAAAGATCCAGGGAAGAGGTTACACACATGGCTTTATAATGCCAAAACTATAAACCTGAAATAGCAGCTGTGCATCACTGCTCCCTCCACCTCCTGCAACCCACTTCTCACCAGCTTTTCACTCTCAGCAGTGAAAAGTCAAACCTGCATCCCCCAAAGGACACCTGCCCACCTGCAGTCCAGTCCATGCCTAGTCACTCTGTCATTACTCAGCTGGCATCAGCAGCAACAGTCTTTCCCTTCTAAGCTGCACAAATGTTTGCACTGTCTGAGAAGAGATGATTGATGCTACTTTAAAAGCCCTTCCCTCCTCTCAGTCCCCCAGTGAGATCAAAATTTTCAGTTCATTGCTTCCTTGAGGCATGTTTCATAACAGTGATGAACACAAAGCAAAAGAAACACTATACAGTTCTTTATTTAAACCTTCCACGTTAACCAGTCCCATGTTGATAGATGGGAGCCCTGTTGAAGAATCTTTGTCACTTTATAAAAAATCTAAGTATAATAGCATTATACACTGGTTTGGGTCACTTATCCTTTTCAGGAAGAGGAAGATCCTATGTGAAGTTTTACCTGTGGCACCTGTCAGTGTTCAACCCTCCAGAGCATTGATTGCACAGAGGTGATGAGTGTGTAAGGTGGCTGAGGCTGTGGGAGGGCAGGTAAGAGGATGGGCACTGATGAGGTGTTTGGATGGAGGCAGTGGGGAGGACATAAGAAGAGACTCTGCAGAAAGAGACAGGGAGGTGAGTGAGATGGTAGGGAACAGTTTAAGTGCCCCCTCTCCTGCAGAGCAGAGGGAAGGAAGGGAGGCCACAACAAAAATGAGGTGAGGTGGCGGCTTTGATCAGCTTTTGAGACTTCCCTCAGGGGAAGGACACCACATCTCCAGCAGCTCTGCAAGGCTGAAAACTGCTCTGCTATCGCAAGAGCCGTGCAAAGGGCTGTACCCTTCTGCTAGGAGCCAGTTTATGAGTTGTTACCCTGTTCTTGGGTACAAAACAGGGCATATGGGGCTAGTTAAACTATTGCAGTATCACACTGCGCTTGTGCTTGACTCTGATCCCACAGATAAATGCTCTGCCTGCAAATATCTCATTTAAAAAAAGCTTCCATTAAAAGAAAAAACAACCAAACCCAAAACATGAAGGCTTATCAAAACACAAGCAGTGACACTACACTGGAAAATATTTAGCAAATGCAAGAACGCTGTTCAAAAACACAGTACATTTTTGGAGCATTCACTAACTCTCCCACCCACATGTAGGACTGTCCCTGAGATGTAAGCGGGGTATGGCGTGGTCCAGCAGCATGGTGAGCTGCTAGGAAGGGAACCACCACAGGTACTACACCTGCTCTGCACTGGTCCTGGAAGGGCAACTGGGTCAGCACGCTCACCAGCTCTTCTCCAAACACACTTCCTGCAGCCTGCCTGGCCATGGGCTGCAGGGCTCCAGCAGCTGGGGTGTGGGGGGAGAGGAGCCTTGCATGGGAGCAGGGCGGCAGAGCAGCTCTTCCACCACTCTCCTGGACTGCAATTGTTCAGCCAGCCAAAGAAGCCAGACATCAGCGTCCGCAGGCATGACCCCACTCAGAGAAGGGCGCGTTGGAGAACATCAGAAAAACACTATTCCACAGGAAAATACCCTTCAGGCATTTATTGTTTCTGATTTTGATTGCTGAACTTCACTTAGAGGAGTTCCTCACTGCCCATGCTGTCAGCTCAGCCCGAGCAGTGTTTCTCAGGCCAGTTCCACAGGGTGTGTCTGAAATGTTTTTCTATCTCAAATAAACAGGACACATGCAGTGCCATGGGAGTCACAAATCGAATGCAGCAGGGGCTGGAACTCAAAAAGATCACTGCTCTGTGTGCCACAGATTAGGCTGGGAAACTAAATATATGTTGCTCATGCATAACATGCACAGCACAGTTGTTTCCACGCTACTTTCATGCTATTATTTCAAGCATGGCTTGATTCATCACTTTGTTATTCCAATTTTACCTTTCTATGACAACAATCTCATCAACATGTAACTGGCATGGACGACACCATCACCAATTTGTTTAAAACAATGAAAATCCAGATTATTTAGTAATGTGTATAGCTTGCTGACTGAATGAGAAAATCTAAAGAACATGATGAGTAGACACTAGAGATCTTATTCTAACTTCCCTCAATAATAGTAAGCAGCATTTCTCTCCATACTTCATTAAAGATTTCATAATCAATAAAATAAAATAAAATAAAATAAAATTACCTTGAACTATTTAATTTACAAGTACAAAACAGGCACTTCCTAGAGTTTAAGCTTATGGTTTGACACTGCTGTAATATTCAGCACGTAAGGTTGGTCTTTAAAGAAAGTCTAGTGCATAAATGAATATAAATATATAATTCCTTATATTATTCCAGCACAATTTTCCTTAATGTCAAAAAAAAAAAATCATCTAGTGTTTCATTTTAAAGATACTTTTGCATCTATGTAAAAGCTTGGCCCAAGAATAAGAGTAAAGGGCAAAGAATTAAAAAAACAAGTTCTTCAATATACTTTTTTTTAGTATTACATGCATTCAAATTTTTAGGGTTGCAAATCTACATTTATGCATTTGTGCTGAGACAAACCTGACCATTGGCATACTGTATAACCAGAGATCCCAAACCTCACCCTCACCACCTAGCCTCAATTCCCATCAGAGGTGATTTGCTGCCTGCATTTGTCAGCACATTCTGTAGAACCCTCCTGGGCCTACTGCTGTCTGACACAAGGGAACTGACAGATTCTCACTAAATTCAATGTTTTAGGTAATGAAAAAAGCTACCATTAATTTCTAAGGAATCTTTCACTTGTTTATTCACCCTAAACTCTATTTTGCATCATATGGCAAGCTCCATACGATTGCTTCCTAATGCAGTAGATTCAAAATCTGGAGGTTCAAGGTGGGTTATTTTTATTACCATTAGAAAGTTAGTGCACCACTGTATTCTGGCACTTGAACAATGTCCCTATGTCAGCGAGTGGAGGCAAGCTGAGCTATTCCCAGTTTTCTAGTGCTAGCGACCTGAAATAGCATAGCCTTGTGCAATAGTCTGTGTGGGGTTTCCCTAACACAAGCCCTAAGGGGCACCTTCTCTCTGCAGGAACAGCTGGCCAGCTGGGCTGCCAGGTAGGACCAGCTCCACTGGCCTCTTGTTTTCAGCATTCTTCACCCAAATGTCCGCTCCAAAGTCAATCAGCAGCTTCACCAGCTCCACACTGCAATTCCTGGCAGCCATGTGCAGAGGGGAGTCCAGGCCCTTGCCGCTGTTCACATTTGCTCCTGAACAATAAGAGAAGACAAAGAATAATGACAAAGAACAATCACTATACAGTAGCTTATTTTCATTCACTGCACTAGCTGCTATTTCTCTGAATAACACACAAATGCTGTAGTCTGCACCCAGAGGTGGGCTCCTTTACACGGGGGCTTGGTGCTACAATTTGCACAAGTACAGCTCTCACTGGTTGAGAAGCAGTGGGGTTGTGACTAAGAAAATGATCCCAGAGGAGCAGTGCATGAGGAAGTCCTTCACCCACAGCCCAGTCCATGGATATTTTGAAGCAGGACAAAGATATAGTTCCACCTATAGCCCACCTTTGCCTCCCATCCCATAAAATACATGCAGGATTTCAACATGCTCTGTACTGGAGGCTTAAGCTGGTGGGATTTCCAAATGACAAAGTATCTGTTAGAGAAAAAATGCAAGGATGGAAAATTCTAGAGGCCCTTGGTAGAAGAGGGCATAAACACCCCTGATCAGAGTTCGCCCATTCATTACTCTGTAATAATGGCTCCTAAAGGAACCTAAAAAAGGTGAGCTTCAGAACTAATTCAAAACTATTTATAATGTTTTTATAGTACACATTCCCATATATAGGAGGCAGCAAAAAAATATTAGGAGAAAAAAGAAAATAGTTGCCAAACATTTAATGTTTAGATTAATTTGTATTTGACTTCTCAAAAAAGGTCATCGTACTAAACAGTGACCTACCTAAAAGGTGATATATATGGGTTTTGCTTGTTTTTTCTAAAGTAGCTTTGTTGATCCATCATTTTTGTACCAGTTATGTGGCTACTTTAGGCTACATGGCCCATTTGGCTAGAAGAACTGTACTGTTGTAGATAAGAAGAAACAGTTTTGTGTAATTATCCAAGTGTTTAGACTTACAGCTAGGTTTGTGTGATGCAAAGCATATAGTACTGAACCTTCTTCTGTGTTGGAAGTGTCTTGAACTTTTTATGAACTCATTGGAATGTAAAACGTGTTTGCAGAAATACTATGTATAAGTGGCTGAGCCAATTGTTTTGGGTAAAGAGGGAGTAAAATAAAAAAATTCAATTTCTTCCTGTCCACTTCAAATAACTGCAGCATCATATGCATGTACACTGGAAAGAATAGTCTGTTCCAGGCACAATCAGCCATGTGAAATCCAGGATCACGCATCATTTTGTTGGGAGCTATAAAGCTGAATTCCTGGGTCAGGAAGACCATGATCACCCTGCTACCACATTTAACCCAGGGCTGCTATTATGAGTGAAACATCTCCAGGTTCCAAAGCAGGAGCTCCTCTAAATCTTTGATGCAAAGATAATCCAAAGATAGATGTTGCAGGAAATGAAAGTACCCCGTTCTTTATTTTTGTTTTTACCTGACTCAAGCAGCTTCTTGGCACAGTTCAGTTGCTGGTTCTCACACGCTACATAAAGAGGAGTACCCAGGTGCTTGATGTTGTGATCTATATTTACCCCATGGGATACGAGGCGTTCAACACATTGCACATGACCTTAAAAGGGATAAAGGAAGAGTCAACTCACAGAAATCAGGCTTTTTTTTCCAGCAAATTCTCTGTTGCAGCAGTGTAGTCTGGCAAAGATTCAATGTTTTGTCAAGTGATGGTAGTGTAATAACTTTCATCCACTCCAGTGGATCCAGCCAGCAAAGCCGCGTTCAGCAAAACAGGCTAAAGCCTCACGGGCTAAAGCCCTCACATTTTATCTGACTCATTTCAGATGTCTATTGAAGGTGAGATGAATCACTCAGTGTTTCTCTCCACTCCTTTTGAAGATCAGCCAGATTTCTCCCTCAAATGTCCACATTGTAGGCAGCTGACTTGGACAATGCATCCCCTTCCAGGTGTCACCGTGTGAACTCAGAGGATCTGATAGCTGAGCTGACCTGCCCTTGATGAGCAATAGAGGTGGGAAGAACTGCGCCCCTCATGATGAGACCAATTAGCAAGGCATCTTACACTACCCAAGACAAGAAAATTATCTTCTTTATCTCTCTCTTCCACTTCAACATGCTGCTAGCAACATGGAAAGGAGGAGGGCTGATGCCTGTGGGGTTACCTCTCTTAGCAGCTTCATGGATGGGGGATGCCAGGTCACAGGGTGGTTGTAGGCTGGCTCCATGCTCCAGCAGTAAATTCAAGCAAGCCACACTGCCACTGACACAAGTGTTGAACAATGGTGTGTGCCAGTCAACAGTCACTCCATTCACCTGGTGGAAAATAATCAGGCAATTGTTTTAGTCTTCTCATTATTTCAGAATTAATGACAATTAACCAGTTTCTCAGCAGAAAATAGGGTTCTCAATAATTTTTAATTTAATTCCATGCCAGAACTCCCCACTGCTTCTGAAGACTACAAATTTTCATTAAAATGATCGTTAAAAAAGCATTTTTTGTAAATTGCCTGCAAGTCTCTCTTACTGAAAAAAAAAAAATAAATAAAATTGATCAGTGCCACTCCAGGGTCTCTCAGGAGTTACCAAGCTAAATGTATGCCCATTTTTCAGTTATCTTAGCTGAAACACACCTGCCCCTAGCCTGCTCGTGAAACAGTCCATTTTTGGCTGAAAGTGTGCAGCCCTTCCTTATTTTAATTTTTTTTTTTTTTAATTTTAAACTGAAAGGTAATGTATGGTAAGGTAACATATGTATGAATTAATTTTCTTATTTGTTATAATTTTGATGTTAGCTTGAAAAGCAGTGGCCATGAGATACCATTTCACCATCTTACT